>NC_138885.1:55509672-56180659 GCF_965194825.1 Balaenoptera physalus
AGCACCTTCCTGGTGTGCCTCCTCACAAAATTGTCTAATGGAGGATATGATTGATTACCTCTTCACAGGTACTTCTCCCCATGGGGATGATCAGGTTTTAATGAAACTTTTACCAACACTACTAGAGGAATCTATAAAATTTGAGAACTGGGAGATAAGAGGAAAAAAAAAATACACATTTTCTAGGCAACCAGTTTTGATGTAGTATTGTCAATAGTTTTCAATTTATCATCTAGCTCTTGATATAAAAGTTCATACATCAAAGCATGAATCCACAAATGCAGAACCAGGACTCCATATATCAAACAGCATAGACATACTTCCTCAGTTATAGAAATTAAAACTCTTTTCTGGTCATAAACATCCTATTTAGAATTTTTAAAATTTACTCATAAAAAGAGCCTTCATTACATTATAACAATGTAAAATTAATTTCTCTACAAAACAAAATCAGCTGACAAATTCAAAATTAAAACATCTGAGAATCTCACATGGATCAGAGTTCCAAAACTGGTAGCTGTAATTAAGACTAGCGGTGTCAGAAAGCAATTTTAAGGCAAGAGAATCTTTAAATCTGAAAGCAATGCCTGAATAATGCTAGATATAAGAATTTACATTAGCAAAAGAAACAGGCACGAGGATAAAAATGACACAGTTAAGGAAGGCCAAAACTTAGCTTGTCCTCACATAAAATTGAACATATCCATTCCTTGCCCTAACGCCTTGCCCTAGCCTAGAGAATTCACAAGAGACTAAGACCTAAAGCAATTAGGTACAACCATCTGTAAATCACCCAGAAAATGATTGAAAGTGTAGTATCAGAAGACTGACAAGAAGGAAACTCTTATGATGAGAATTTACAGCATTCAAAAAAAAAAAAAAAAAGCAGTGAAGCCAGATGTCAAAATATGTATTTAGTGACTCATAAAATTTCATTGCCCCAAAGTGAAAAAAATGAATACCACAGCTAGGCAACATTTTCAGCAGATGCCCCTAAAATACTTCTAACTTTAAAATAGTTCTTTAAATCTTCTTGAAGTGCTTGCTACTCATTTATATTTCTCTTAGTTTATTAACGTTTTCCTACCAGTGTCCTACAGAATTAGGGACTTGGATGCAGGAGCAAAAGAAATCTAGGTAAACTGAAGATCAAGCTCCCCATACTCTGCTTATCCAGATCTAAGTCATACCAGCTTCAAACATGTCATCAGATGGGATAAGCTGGGGGATAAAACGAGAGAAGGAAATGGCTCCATTTTCATCATAGTCTTACCCTCCATCTTTATAAAACACAATCTACAGGATATACCTCTTACATTTAATGTTTTAACATTGTTTTAAAAACCTGAAAAAGAAAATAGTACTGACTGTTCCACACTGGAAAAGCTGAAGAAAACTCCAGGCATGAGAAGAATCTCCCCAACACCTCAACCCCCAGAAGACTTTATACTCAGGTAAAAGTGGAGACCGAAGGGCCAAATCTGTCCACAGATGTGTTTTGCTAACTGGAGTGCCTTCCCACAGAACATCACTCTTCAATATGCCACAACCCCACCGCTACACATTATATTTCACAGAAGCGCTTCACAATCCACTTTATCTATTAGTGTCCGTATACATTTCAGATTTTGACCCCTTCAAATGAAGATTTATCTTCATACTTTCACGTAAACTCAGCATTAGCACCAGCCTTAAAGTCATCCATTAGGTAATTAGATTATCTAATACATTTCTGCCTAGCTTTTGGCACATCAGAAACATCAGAAGGACTTCTTACAAGTATAGATGCCTGAACCCCATCCCTGATCTACTGAATGAAATTTCTAAGGGTAGAGGTGGGATGGGGGTTGGTGGGTGGAGATGGTCTAAACATCTACACAGGTGAATCTGACGAGCTGCGAGGTTACAAACCATTTCTTTATTATACCCAGTAATGAAGAACTCACTGCCTCCCAACAGTTTTTTGGATAACAATGTTAAGAAAGTTCTTTCCTCAGGCAAATCTTAGTGTTCAGACTAGAGATGGAGAAGCGTTACCTGCCTCTCAGCCTGGGGTGGTTTGACAGTATATCAGAGAGCCTTGTCAAAACTCGCAGGAGTTTGTTACAGAAACTAGTCTTCACTTCTTCCACTTCCTGCCATATGTCTCATCCCCTGCTGGCTCCGTTCTGAGAACATGTTCCACCTCTATGTCCATATGAAAGCTGAAGCTACCTATTCAGGTGCTGCAGCTGTCACCAACAATATCCTGGTGATGGGGTGAAATAGATTTTGCTTCAGAAACTATGAAAAGAAATCCGGTGTGCAGAAATGACACGTTATGAAATGATGAAGTACAACATCTGGCTCCAAAGTGAGTCATACAGGTGCCGTTAATGAGATAAACAGGAAGCTTCTTTATTAAATAGCAAAGTTAAATTTCCGGGCTATTTTGGACTTTCTCTATAGGGGTTGGGGAGATTCTTCTCATGCCTATTAATCAATTCAGTCAAAATAACATTACAATGGATTTGACCAGATGTTTGGCTGAATTAGGTGAAATAGCTGGTTATTATAATACAACAAAAATTCATCCATGTGATTTCCTACAGAAATTTGATAGACATATGTTAAAAATACATTATTATAGGGGACTTCTCTGGTGGTCCAGTGGGTAAGACTCCACCCTCCCAGTGCAAGGGACCCAGGTTCCATCCCAGGTCGGGGAACTAGATCCCACATGCATGCTGCAACTAAGAAGCCCACATGCTTCAATGAAAAGATCCCACATGCCGCAACAAAGATCCCGCGTGCCCCAACTAAGACACGGCACAGCCAAAATAAACAATATATAAATAAATAGATACTTAAAATATATATATAATATTATAATATCAAGTCAAACTGTACAGCACTTTATACCTTTCAAAGCACATGCTCACAAATAATCTTTTCAAAACTTTAAAGAAATCCTTAAATCCATATGATAGATGAAGAAACAGAGACTTCTATCAAATGATTTACCCAAATTTACTCAGTTAGGATTAGAGCCTGCCCAAATCCCAGATTACCCACATCTAAGGACATGGTCAAGTTCTGGGGAATTTCAGGTTCTTATATTACAAAAGGAAGCTAAAAAAAAAAAAAAGAAAGAAACAAGACAACAACCAACATAAACCTAATCATGAGTATGGAAAACATGTAACCGAACAGGGAAAAAATGCAGTAAAGAAAGAAAATGTTAGCATCTATCTCTGACTGCTTAGGTTACATGTCAGTTTTCAAACTTGAGCCCTAAGCTGCTGCTGGTGGCATAAACATATGCAACCAATTCCCAGGCCCTTAAGGAGCCAGCTGTCAAAGGCACAGATGTAGGGCAGAGAACAGAAGAATGAGGCCACTTTATAGATGTGCAGCCCTTTAGACAGTCACAGAGAAGAGATGAGACATATTTCCCTGCCAGGTAAATACTGGCTGAAGAATATTGAGACACAGGAGCATTTGGGGAAAGAACATGTGGAGTGCAGCTGAAAGGGCTCTATGAATCTCAGCCACTACAATGCTGATGGTCAACCATGATGGGAGGTGAAGTAAAGTCCAAGACAGGGGGCTTCCCTGGTGGCATAGTGGTTAAGAATCTGCCTGCCAATGCAAGGGACACGGATTCGAGCCCTGGTCCGGGAAGATCCCACATGCCGCGGGGCAACCAAACCCGCGAGCCACAACTACTGAAGCCCGCGCGCCTACAGCCCGTGCTCCGTAACAAGAGAAGCCACCGCAATGAGAAGCTCGTGCACCACAACAAAGAACAAAAGCATCCAAAATAAATAGATAAAATAAATTTATATATAAAAAAAAAAGTCCAAGACAGATACTCGACTCGGTAAACAAATAACTTTGAAAGCATAGTACAAAATGCATTATTTTATTCCACCATATTTGGGTCAGCATGCAAAGTTAAGTCATGGTAAAATGAGGAAGAATGTCTCTTAAATATCAAGATCTTAATGCCCTAAGTAATTAGGCCCCTGGATCATTAGTCTGAGACAAGGAAAAATTGACAGTGAAAACAGTGGCACCCACTCCATTAAAATATATGGGGATGAAATTAGATATGGAATAACTCCTTCTTCCTACATAATTCCTTGTTATTTAGGACATTTTACTAGAACCCTGCTATGAAATTGTCAGCAGATTGTAAATTTTTTACAGGTATGAACCACATAGTTCATTTTATTTTACTCTTCAAATTTTATTAATGTTCACTGTTGATTTTTAGGATCAGGAAACTTCCTCAAAATGTCCTGTATCCCTATACTAATACCATATATATATATATATCATATACACATATAGATAGATATATTTCTCCTGGACCAGCTATAAGCCTCTCAGAGAAGCCCCACAGTCACATGGACCCTGAACAGTACAGGAGTGACTAAAACGAGACGCCCGACCAGAAGGGCCTGGGAGAGCACTTTCTTGCCCAGGGCCAGCACGTGACTGGGTGGTCACAGAAGATTGTTCAGGGTGTTGGCTGTCCAGCTTGTGGGCAGTTCAGTAAGATCGTGGGTGAACAGACTGTAGCAGAGCCACTGCTAAGCCAGGGATCGCAGCCAGACCCCAGACGGTTTGTCTCACTACAACGAAGGGGTGGGCCAATGTTTCTTAAATAAAAGGAGCTACTGTTCTCCCTATAGTTTTTCTTGTGAAGCATCGTGGTCTTGCCCACAGCCAAGGAGATGTGGACCTCCGACTAGGAATATTTTCCATCAGTGGGAGATGACTCGCAACTGCATATCCCAGGGAACTCTGCTGGAGTGCATCTAAGACTGACAGAACTTTATTACATATTTATCTCTTATCAGATTTACTGTTGCTTTTTGTCTAAATTTGTTAGAATAGCAGTAGCTCAGATTTGACCAGCACATCAAAAATTCCATACCTAAACACACACCCAGAAAGAACTGAACTCAGGCTATGATAAACATACATTACCATCAAAACAATAAATTTGTCCTAGAGAAAGGCAGTTAAGAGACAGTCCTTTAAGTGTTTTCACCCAGGCAAAGGACATTTATTATGCATTTACAAAGAACACGTATTACTACGCATGCAACCATCATCCCCTTAAGCAGAGGATCTGATCTTTGCCCGCAATTAGCTTATGAACAATGCTGTTCAGGTCATTACATTACATCTGGGTCTGGGTCTGCATAGATCTAAGCAACGTAGCTGCTACAAAGATGTACCATAGTCACGGCATATGGTCCACATCCTCTATCTGCCCTGGCGAACAGCATGACCTTGTTTAAATCACTAACCCCCTGTGCCATGGTGTTTCTATTTGTAAGACATAGAAAATAATTCCTGTCCCAGGTGCTCCTATAAGGAAGTTGTAAAAGATGAGATTAGTGATAGCAAAGCTCTTTGTTTGAAAGGTGCTATTTAAATCACAAGTACTATTATTAGGGCTGTCTGCAATTTCTTGCTAATGGACGATGCAACAGATGGGACTTAGAAGATGTTTGATATTATTGATATTTCCCTTGGATTTTTCTTCTTCCGACCTCTCTTATTTATTATTTATTAAAATTCTAGCTCTGATCTACATGACAAGAAGAAAACAGAAGGCTTCTGTGTTCGGGCTGAATTTGTGAAGATCGCCTTATCCAGACAGTTTAAAATGTATTACTCCTCTGCATTTTTAAATGCATTGAGGTCTTACCAGCAGGAACAACTGATACAACTGGATTAAGAAGTTACTGATGTGCTAGGATTTCTTTCTCTTCTTTTAAAACCTCCTTTTTAGGTGTTTGATGTTTACAAAATAAAACCTGAAAAAAATTCTTAAACCCTACCTGTACTAAAAATGCTTATCTGGAAGGTCTAACATAAACACTTTAGACTAAACTAATAGAGTAGCATTAACTACTGGCCAGAGATATACTGAGCATTTACAGTTCCATGAAAGAGGGAGATCAGGAAAACTCGGTAATGAGGGCACTGGCTGCCAGGAGACAGGAGGAGGGGGGTGGAGGGTTAGATCTGGCCGGTGGAGGTGCGCCAACAGGTATACAAAAGGTTTTTAAAAAGCACCTTGATTCATAGACCTATCGTAATCACAGTACCATGCCCGGCAGCCTCCACTGCCTGTTTGCTTTCTGCCGAAAATCACCTCTGGCCAAACCAAATCCGTTTTAAGTGTGATCGAGTCTTCCTTTTAATACAAGTTATTTCAACAGTTAACTCACTGCCATGATGCACTTTCAACTATAAAACACACCTAAGACTAGAGAGAGAGAGATGCCTAGCAAGATACTTTATTTGGCCCCAATTTGCTTTAACCCAGGCACCTAAAGGATGCTGCTATTGCTGCTAAAGCAAGTGTCCAGTGAGCAGCTGCTGCCCGTCGGCATAGGAGAGAAAGGAACATGTTGTGCCTGTTTATTGCTGCTTGGTGTTGATCCCAAATAAATGGACGCTAATGGAGAGGGAGTGTGGCTTCATATTTTATGACACCCTGAGTGTATGCTAGGAAGTCTCGGGAGGGCCGTTTTAAATTAAAGCTAATGTTAAACTCGGCTCAATTAGCACTGCTGTAGCGGATTTCACTTTTCCCTAACAGGGAGAAGAATGTGGTATGTTACAGTTTTTCTGCTGCAAAATACTAAACTATGGGATGGAGGTGAAGAAGTGATTTGGGAACTGAATGACTTGCTGGCAAAGGAGAACCGGACAGGATGGCATTTTACTAATTAAGATGAGTGGTGTACTCACCAGATGGAAGGAATACAGAGTGGAACAATGGAAAGAAATCCTCAGAATGACACCATTATTTTGGAAACTATTATAAATCAGATGGGGGTTGGGGACCTATAAGCAATTCCCAATAAAAAATGAGCCAGTTACTCTTGAACATTCTGAGCTAAAAAGCATTAAGGATACTGAGAACTGAAACTCTGACTTCCATATAATTCATCTGTACCTGATGGGAGTATAATAGGAATAGCAGAGGTGGGAATAGCCCCTACTTTTGTCAAATATCACTGCCAGTCAGCACACTAATTGCTCTGCCTTTGACCTCACTTAATCTTATCTCTGCCACTTGCTTTTGCTTTGTTCCCATTCACACATAAGCTATGCAGGCTTGATGCATTAGTTCAAGTTCCCTCCTCGAGTGCCAGAGCAAGAGGAGCCACTTAGGCTGCCAGTCACCCAATCTGTTGGGGACTTCATCTGCAGTAAACATGGAAGCACAGGATTGGTTGTCTCTGGACTGGCCACCAGACATGAAGCGTTGGGCATTGCATAAAGTACAACCAGGTCAGAGGGGCTTTCACAGATTGCTACAGCAACAAGTTGACCAGAGAGAGAAATCCAAGCTTGTAGCTTTACCTAAAACGGTTTACTAAGTGAGCTGTCCTACTCAGAGTCTCAGGAGGATAACTCTTTTGACCACTACACAGCTGCCTACCTCTGCCAAAGACAACTACTGTCATCCCAGAATAAAGAGATGATTATTCAGCTCTCTGATGCAAGTCAAAATACTCACATCTCCAGCTCACAAGGAGCCAGCATAAAATGGGTACTGAGCTGGGAGAACAGGTGTGTTTGCGCTTGGAGGAAGCAGCTAGGGATATGAAAATGACTTAGCAGCTGGTGAAAAAGAAGATTGAAATTGTGCCAGGCAAAGGGTGTTTTTTCCCTAATTATGCAAAAGCCTTAATTTCATTGATCATGTTGTTCTCTTCTTTCTCCATCTAAATAATATAAAATCTAGTAACAACTCTTTGGGGAAGTCAAAAATATTGCCAGGGATGCTTACTAAGGGAATGTGGGTCAAAAAACACTCTTTAGTGGATAACCTTGCTATTTTCTCAGGGTTTGTGAACCCTGGTAAACTTAATTAGAAAAAAAATGAAAGATGTAATAAAATGAGATGTTGTCATTAGAGCTGACCAAAAATGGCCTAGAAAGAGTAACCTCTGAAAACAAGACCCAGGAAACCCGAAAGGCTCTTACTTATTTATTTATTTATTTATTTATTTATTTATTTATTTATTTATTTTTGGCTGCATTGGGTCTTTGTTGCTACGCACGGGCTTTCTCTAGTTGCAGCGAGAGGGGGTTACTCTTCCTTGTGGTGAGCTTCTCATTGTGGTGGCTTCTCTTGTTGCAGAGCACGGGCTTTAGGCGTGTGGGCTTCAATAGTTGTGGCACGCGGGCTCAGTAGTTGTGGCTCACAGGCTCAGTAGTTGTGATGCACGGGCTTAGTTGTTCCGCAGCATGTGAGATATTCCTGGACCAGGGCTCGAACCCGTGTCCCCTGCATTGGCAGGCGGATTCTTAGCCACTGTGCCACCAGGGAAGTCCAAGGCTCTTTTTTTATTTGCATGGTTATTTAATTGTCGGCATTCATTCCTTTACTCATTTGACAAAAATCTATCAAACATGTATTTTGTGCCAGGCACTGAGACACACTTTTAGAATACAAGGATGAAAAATGCATTTTCTGCCTTCCACAATGGCACATAATCTAGGAGTGAAAAAATGTTTCATCCTAATTCCGTTGAGCTGGTGGTGCGGGCAGCTGCTTAGAACTTCACTCTAACTGAGAAGGTTAGTTGGACCTTTCATTCCAGGTGCAAATTCCATTTTTTAAAGTTGAAGCTTAGATGAGTTCTTGTGATGATTAGTGAGCAACTTAGCAAATGATTTAAATTGAGGACAAGGACCTTGCTCACCCACGTGCGACTGTGCGACCCAGAAGGCTTGCTCCATGAGCCTGTAAGTGATCCTACATGAGCATGTAACCCAGATATGCTCATCTTCTCCAAACCAAACACAATAAAAGACCAAAATCAACAAAAGAAGAAACCATCCCCCAAACATTCACATTAAAAAAAACAACTGCTTGAAAATGTGCTTGTGACATCACTGCACTCTGCCTCGGTTCTTTCCCACTCAAGGAAGCAAGTGTGCCAAGCGACCAAGGAGTGGAAGCTACCTTCTGACTCTACAGCTTGTGGTCATGAACCAACACAACACATCTCTCCACACTGTCAGAAACAGCATCAGCCATCCTCAGAGCTGGAAACGGCAGTCCCAGGCTGAGGTTCCATGTCGCTCTGTTTGACTTAGAGAGTGTCAATCACTGCGTGGTCTCAGATACATTGACTTGTTCACTGTTTGGTAACATTGCAATGACAATGTGTTTTAAATATATGCTGGAAGGACAATTTAAACACTTGACAGCAGTGAGAGTCAAGACAGACCATATTTTCCTTTCTGAATCTAGTATGCAAGAGAATCTGCACATACTGCCAGTGTTTTATTGTCATTTACATAGTCTTCAAATGTAGAAGGGTTGGCTAAGCAGGCATTCTGCTAGTTGGTTTTACCTTGACAGCCTGATAGAGGGAGGAAGGGTTACTAGTTGAAGAGAACAAAGAGGACTAGAGCCAAAGGCACCAACCCACAGGTTTCCTATTCATTTTGCTTGTTCTCTGTAGGTGCTGCCTCTTTCCTTAAACCCCGCTCCTACCCCCAGGCTACTGTTCTGGAATTTACACCCTTAAAACGGTCCATGCAACACTTCAAAACTTGTCATCCACTTTTTTTTTTTTTTACCTATGTTTCTACAGAAAGTTGTGATCCAGTTTTGTTTTTTATTTATTTATTTATATTTTTATACAGCAGGTTCTTATTACCTATCTATTTTATACATATTAGTATATATATATGTCAATCCCAATCTCCCAATTCATCCCATCACTACCACCCGGTTAAAGGTGGTACCACTTTCGTTAAAGGAAGGCTCCAAGGAGAATGTAAAGAAAGAAAAAATATAAAACATAGTGTGGCAGGATAATTTACTGAGATATTAAATCATGCTGTATTCTCGAATTACACTTCCCTCTTAAGCCCTTTTCCAGAAAAGAGCCATGTCCTTTGGATTCCTTTGCTCCAGGAGCCCAATGTTTCCTTTCTTTTTTTTTTTTTAATACATTTATTTATTTATTTATTTATTTATTTTTGGCTGCATTGGGTCTTCGTTGCTGCGTGCAGGATTTCTCTAGTTGCGGCGAGCGGGGGCTACTCTTAGTTACGGTGCGCGGGCTTCTCATTGCGGTGGCTTCTCTTGTTGCGGAGCACAGGCTCTAGGCGCATGGGCTTCAGTAGTTGTGGCACGTGGGCTCAGTAGTTGTGGCTCATGGGCTCTAGAGCGCAGGCTCAGTAGTTGTGACACACAGGCTTAGCTACTCCGCGGCATGTGGGATCTTCCCAGACCAGGGATCGAACCCGTGTCCCCTGCATTGGCAGGCAGATTCTTAACCGCTGTGCCACCAGGGAGGTCCCAATGTTTCCTTTCTGACTTTGTTTTCCAATACTTGAGAGCTCCCTGAAGGTAAACATTATGGTATTATGTTATGAGGATGATGAGAAAGAAGTTGGCCTGACAGAGAGAGGAGGTTTCCCCTCATCTGGAATGAGATTGAGGATCCTGTGACCTGCACTTCCCTCCCAAAGTAGAGCTTCAGGAGAGATGATGTGGACGGCCAGGTGTCACAGAAGCAGCAGGGTCGGCTGCTGATTCAAGGGGAAACTCACTGGTTTAGACAGAGTGCATTTCAGTGGTGACCATACTGGCTCTGCCTCTATTTTCTGGGCAAAATTTAAACCTCTGGAAGGAAGGAAAAGGAGCACAATGATGACAAAGATTGGATTTTTTTCTTTACCTGCTTAGTAACTTACAGAAAATAAAGTAACACAACATTTCTTGGTCATACATATTTGTGATTCCAAATTCGACAGTTTCAAGCACAAACGAAATAGATTAAGCATATTTGTTAGCAGTGCATTCTACTTAGGTGTCTTTTTCCCCCAGGGGATGTGTGGTTGCCGTTATTTCTTCTTTGGCCATACTTTGTGGGGCAGTGCCAACTTCTCCATGGACCATGAATTTATAATCAGAAGACCCAGTGTCTATTATCTGGGACTTGATTCTCTTCCACAGTCTTTAACTGAATGCCATTTTGTGGTTGTCAAGAATTGTGAAGGCTGTCAGATTGTATTCTATTGATTAGATGACGAGTTAGCCTGCCATAGTTTCATGAATGTTGGCTGATGACATGAGACTCTTGGGTCAGAGATGAAGGACTTATAACTCACGGCACAGCAGCAAGCAGCATGGATAGCATATTTCTGTCAGTTCTTCCTTGTCTTCAAATCCCAGGGAGGCAACGCAGATGGGTCCAGATGGATGCCGGCACATGCAGTGGGTTGCATTTCAGAAAAGGATCTTTGAACTTAGGAAACTTAGATCTTTTATACTGGACAGCAAGCATGCCTGCCCTTTGTTCTGGTGGGAAATACTCTCTCTGTCTTCAAAGGCTGTTTGCTATATAAACCTTCTTGAAAAGACATTCCATAGCAAAGGGCAGTCTGTGTCTCTGCTCATGCAGAAATGTGAGAGACACACAGAAAACAGTGCTAAGCCTACTGTAGCATTTATAAAGGCCTCAACCTTCAGATAATCCAGGAAAAGAGATCAATTAGCTGGTATGAGATTCTAAGCAAAAAATTTCATTTTCCAGTGCTTCTCTTCCTGTGATTATAAAGTAGGAAAGATATCTGCCCACTCACTGCTTATTTTGAGAAATAAAGGAAAAAGAACAGTCTGACAAATGTGTTGAGTTTCATGATGGACACACTAAAATAGAAGAACACCATATAAAAACATACTGGGTTCTAATCACAATTTTATTCTCTGATGCCTTTGAAGGAAGTGTGATAAACATATAGATATTTCATTCTGAGAACGTGGAGATATTAATATTTTAATGCTGAACATGAATTTAAGCCATTAATCTCATCAAACTGCAAAGCTGATTACATGTATTTCAATATTCTGTTTTTATTTAAATCACTGTTTAGATTTCTTAAGAAATCCAATAGGTGTGCTGTCTCTTTATCACATCACTTTGTAGCTCAGGGATCCCTGGGTCCTCCTTACAACATCTTCCCCACACCCCACATCATCTCACTCGCACAGTGGGCAGGACTGCTTCCTGTCTGTCTTCCAGCTCAGGGGTAGCCGATCTCCTTCTCATTCCCTCAGTCTCACTTCCTCTCTACTGCCTGGTGAGTGATGGCATAAAATCAAAACTAGATTTTATGCTTATAGGTATAAGAATCACTAGGTTATACAGACTATATTTAAAAGTTTACTTAAGCTCAAATATAGAACCTAAGCATTCCATGGTTAATTGCAATTGTGTTAAAAGATGTCCTTGGGGCTTCCCTGGTGGCGCAGTGGTTGAGAATCTGCCTGCCAATGCAGGGGACACGGGTTCGAGCCCTGTTCTGGGAGGATCCCACATGCCGCAGAGCAACTAGGCCCGTGAGCCACAATTACTGAGCCCGTGCGTCTGGAGCCTGTGCTCCGCAACAAGAGAGACTGCGATAGTGAGAGGCCCGCGCACCGCAATGAAGAGTGGCCCCCGCTTGCCGCAATTAGAGAAAGCCCTCGTGCAGAAACGAAGACCCAACGCAGCCATAAATAAATAAATAAAATTAAAAATAAAATTAAAATAAAATTAAAGTGAACTAAAATTAAATAATTTTTTTTAAAAATGTCCTAAATTTTCCTGAAAACAGTGTTTACTTATCAAATGTGCTCTATAACCCCTACACAAGAAAGTCTAGGCCCACACTCTAGATCTAGTTAATCAATACATCTAAGGATAGAGCCAGAAATGTGCTTTTTAATAAGTCTCACAAGTGATTCTGACAGTCACTAAAGTTTGAGAACCAATCCTTTAAAATAATCACCAAGAGAATTTTAGTAATTACATTCATCTTCTAAATTACAGAATACAAGACAGGAGCATAGGCCAAGCAAGAGACAAGCAATGTTTTTTAATTAAATAGAATGATTTCTAAAGACCAAGTATATCTCAATTTTATGCGTATATATAGATATATATAGTATACGTAAATAGCCTGATTACCTTTATTAAAAAGCAAAGAGGGCTTCCCTGGTGGCGCAGTGGTTGAGAATCTGCCTGCCAATGCAGGGGACACGGGTTCGAGCCCTGGTCCGGGAAGATCCCACATGCCGCAGAGCAACTAAGCCCATGCGCCACAACTACTGAGCTTGCGCATCTGGAGCCTGTGCTCTGCAACAAGAGAGGCCACGATAGTGACAGCCGCACGCACCACGATGAAGAGTGGCCCCCGCTTGCCGCAACTAGAGAAAGCCCTCGCACAGAAACGAAGACCCAACACAGCTATAAATAATTAATTAAAAAAAAAAAGCGAAGAGTCTAAAACGATTAAATATCCAACAATAGGAAAAGAGTTAACTATAGTACATCCACTCAATGGAATATTTTACAGTTGTTACAAATGATCATTATGAAAACTATTAAGCAATATAAAAATATCTATGAGAAAATACATCAAAATGTAGAGCACAAAATTGCATGTACATAATTACTACAACTAAATATATGTATGTGTTTAGGAAAATCTAAGAGAGAAAAGGTCAGAGTTATAAGATTACGGATGAATACACCACTTCATTTTTTTATCAAAAATATATTTAATGTATTTTTTCTACAATTTAAGCTAAAGAAGAAGATTGTGATAGAGCTTGGGAATCCAAATTGCAGCCTCTGACAATTCTATCAAGTAGATTAACAATGCTATTTTGTAAGTATTATGAAACGAGAATAAGTGAAAGTGACTAATTCTGTTAACCTTGATTTCTGATGGGGCCTAGATTTCACATGAACATATTACGGTCTTTTCGTTTCCATCATCTTCCCACTAATATCCAAACGCTTATCATCAAGACTTTTAACTCACTTCTCAAACTAGAAACCCAATACTCTCCTTCTTCTCCTCCCTCCCTCCCTCAATGGCTTCAAGTTCCTACATCTGTTCACTGTTTCTCAAGGGGTAGCACCAAGATCCACCCTCCAGAAAGTACCTACATTTCCCCTCTCTGGAAACCCACAGTAGGATCCACAATAAGTTTTGCTCTGCAGTACAAAAGCCACTGGCTGACCTATGAAAATTGGACATATTTGGGTTTTTTGTTGTTTTGTTCTTCTTAGAGTTTCAACTTAGGAGGGGAGAAATTTTTCCCACTACATACAAGTTGAAAACATATGATACTGAGACTCTGAAGATGAAATACTTTTCTTCAACCATCCCCTTATCTTATAAGCAGTAAACTAATATAAATAAAATAAAATCTTGTGTCAGGGATGCCATGAAAGGTTATTCAGGAGGTGCACTACACAAGAGCTCAGGCAAGAGATTAAGTGGCAGCCAACATCGAGTCAGAACTCTGCTCACTGCGTCCGTTCTTTTGTTGATGTAACACCTGGAAGGGAGTGTACATTCTCCACTGGAAAAGAAATCTGCTATGTTTGTCTATTTTTAAAGCTCCTTGATTGCATGATTTTCACTGCATCAAAAATGTCTGCCCAGGAAAGGCTTCAATATAGCAGACAACCTGTGAATACAGACTTGTTCCCTTTCTTCATGCCTTTTTTCCCCTGTACTTTTAACTATACTGGGAAACAAAGGAACTGGATGAGACCCTGCCAAGACTACTCCTGATTCTCAGTTTCTTCAGGGAATACAGACTCCTGAACAGAGCATGACTTCTGTTTCCCTGACTTAACTCTAGCATCTGTCCCACCCAAGCACAGTTCCAGGAGAGCTCAATAATAATGTTGCTAGTGTCCCTGAAAATGCTATAGCTCCTTCAGAATATGGAGAACAAAATGGAAGCTGGCACTTTGTATCTACAATAAGTCCTTTCTATCAAAAGGTACAAACTTCCAGTTATAAGATAAACAAGTACTTGGGATGTAATGTACAAGATGACAAATGTAACTAACGCTGCTATATGTTATATATGAACGTTTTTAAGAGTAAGTCCTGAGTTCTCATCACAAGAAAAAAAATGTTTTTTTCTATCTATTTAATTTCGTACCTCTGTGAGATGGTGAACATTCACTAAACTTATTATGGTAATCACTTCATGATGTATGTGAATTAAATCATTATGCTGTATACCTTAAACTTATATAGTGCTGTATGTCAATTATATCTGAATAAAACTGGAAGAAAACTTTTTAAATAAAGAAATAAGTCCTTTCTATTTATGAGCTTTAACTTCAGAGCTAATGTGTGCATACAAGTGCCTAACACAAAACCTAGAACCATTGTGTACCTAGTGAATCACAAATATTCTCATCATTGTTGTCTCTCTCATCTAAACTTTGAGTAAAGAGGAAATCAGTCAAACACTAAGTTGGAGGTGGGGAGATCCCAAAGTAATGCACTGGGTAAGTTTCAGACTAGTCCCAAAACTGTATTTTCCACTTAGCTAACTCTTACCCAGCTTAATGAATGTTCACACCATGTTTAGTGTTGAAACCATAACTTGTGACAATCATGTGCCCTTACAGCTGTCCCAAACCACCACAAGACTGCTTCTGCTGCCAAACCAATCTTACAACTGTTATCAATTCTTTAACCACCGGTACTTTTTTTATAGAATTGCTTATTTTTAGCACTTTCTCTCATTCAAATCTAATGAAAACTACAGTTTTCATTTTAGGTGTTTAATATTTAGTGTCCATTTTGCGGAGTTGCTATCAAAAAAATGTTCCCATGAGCTCACCTTAGTGATTCAAGCAGTCTTGAATACATCAAATTATACAGAAGAGGCAGCTCCAGAATTACCTTTGACAATAGTTTTATTCAGTTCCATCCATAATTCAGAAATATAAAGAGTCTTAGAAAACCATAATGTTAACTATTGAGTGTTAAGCCTGAACGAATCTCTGAATTAGAGTATTTGAAGTTATGATTCTATCCCAATTCCACCTGGATTGAACTCAAATCAAGGCTCAAGCACCATGCAACTCGTTGAATTCTCTTGGGTGTCTCCAGACTTGGTCGAATCTGACCCTCCACCTAAACTGGCAAAGACTGTCAGGCCAGAATCATCAGTTACAGGATTTATAGAGAGTCTGGGAGTTAGTCAAGCATTTGGCTCTTCAGCTCTACAGGGAGAGAAGGAGTATAGCATCGGATGGGAATAGTTGAAGATTTACCAGAAAGAGAATGATGGGATGTGATGGGAAGTGAGAGAAGCCAGGTCACAATCCATCACCACGATGTAAAACACAGCTGGACACAGCTACTTAATATGTGTTTCACATGCAACTTGGCTGTGGATTCTTAAAGAAATACTTGTCAGCCATCTATCATGTGTGGGTAATATCTTTATGGATATTAAAAAAACACGATCTAACAGGCCCTTCTGCCCTCTGGGGAACACAGCATGTGTGCAATACAAAGACCACAGGCCCTAGAGACAGACATACCTGAATTCAAATCCTGATCTGCCATTTACTATGTCCAAGTTACTTAGTCTCTGGGAGCCTACTTTATCCTCTGAAAAATATCTAATTCACAAGGTAGTTGTGAAAATGCAATGAGAAAGCCTAAGCCAGCACAGAATAGGCTCCCAATAAACATTAGCTTCTTGCTCCTTTCCTTCATAGGAATTCTCCAACTAGGTGTTAAGGTAATAAAAAGAATCTCTGCATTTCCAGGATTAGCCTTTTGTGGAGCTGCTCCACTTCAAGGCAGTCTAATTAACACCCACTCTTCACCTTCACCCACGCTTTCATCAGTGTCAACATGGTTCATCACTAGCAGGAGGTCACATATCAGATCCAGGCCTCCCGATTCTTAATCCCAATTTAAACTTCTGAGTATCTGTTTGCGACAGGAAATTTAAAGTACAAAGACTTTATTTGTAGTTTTAGAAAAATATTTAGCTCTTCAAATTCATGCCCCTACCCCCATCCTTCTAGGTTCTAACACAATAAAAAGATATTTCTAATTAAATGCTTATCTAATTTTTCATTAATTTATGTGAGCATGTATTCATGCTATAGGAGAGCTGCTTTTTTACGGAGTGTAAATACTTATTATTCTTTCCCCTGAAGGTCTTTATTTTAAAGGTCTTTAAAGAAATAAAATATCACAGACTTTGCAATGCTGTTCGCACAAAACAATCAATTGGGAAAATTTTTAAAATACTGACACTTGGGACAGACCTGAGACCAATTAAATCAGAATCTCTTGGGGTGGTACCCAGGCACTAGAGGGTTTCTAAGGTTCCCCAGATGATTTTAATGAGCAGCCTGAGGGAAGTAGGATGGAAAAGACATGACTAGTTCTCTCCCCTTTTGTTTATTATACCTCTCCCCACTGATTAATCTCTGAGTCCCAACTCCAGCCAAGGCACTCGTTGGGATTTTAGAAGAGCCACATCATCTCTTCCCAGGAAGGAGCCCGGTGAGTTTGCACTGACTTTCCAGGCACAGCCCGGCAGCATTTCCTATGACGCAGCTCTTCCTTTCAGCCCTCCTGATGACTTGGCCCGGTCCTGTGTCCCCGCTGCCCTGGGCTCCTCTTTTAAAACTTGTGCTAAGAATGTCCTCATCCTGTGGTCATGATAGACTTTGTTCGGTTCGCTACTCTGTCAGGTTCTGGTTTCCTTGACAGAGCAAGAATCACCTGGGGATCTTGTCAAAAGGCAGAGGCAAGGCCCTAACATTTTGCATTTCTAATAGTCTGATGGTGTTGATGCTGCCGGTCTGTCAACCACACATAGGTAGCAAGGACATGGATGGTCTTTTTTAGCTCTAAATTCTAAGGAAGAAAGCAATTCTCTTGTTTCAAGGCCTGTTTTCTTTTGTGGGACATCCTTTGTTTGCTATTTCTGGTATATTTGATGTTGAGTCTGTGGGTAGAAATATATCCCACAATTAAAGCGTTGCTCCTATGGAAAAGCACAATCCATTTTATGAAAACCCACTTTTATATTCAGTTCACAGGAAGCACCATGGTGACAAGAAAGAGTGTCTCTGTATAAATTAACTGATAGCTACAATTTAGAGCAGTATATGCTACATATCAAGTGAGGGTATCGATCCAAGTTGGTAAATACACGGCCACCACACATATGTCCCACTACCTTGCCTCTGGAGCCTTTGGAAGATATCAGTGACCACTGATAACATTCTTTCTCTTTGAGCACATATTTAGGCTTAGAATCCTTCCCAACACAGCAACCTAACCCAATGTCCAGCATTTGCATCCCTGACATGGATATGATGAGAGTTTAGACGAAGAAACAATCAATTCCGAGAGGAGCATTTCCCAAAGGGAGTGGATTTTGATTCAGCCTGGCCAGACAATTTGACAGCATCTCTTTGTGACACTAACCTGACAGTGAATAATAAACTAATATGTTTAAATGGTCACACACTTAAGATAACATTATATATTCATTTTATCTGTAACTATGTAATTATAGTTTGTGCTTTATCAATACTTCTCATGAAATCCTTGATTTTCATCTTCCTGATTTACTATCAATAAAAACCAAACAACAGCAATAATTTCAAATGGTACTCAAAAATAGCTTTGACAGAAAACCCATAGATGACATTTAGGATGGTCAGCAGCTCCTACTGCTGACTTGGAGAATTGGGTCTGGAATTCGATGGCACTTTTGTTCCACACTCCGTTTGCTACCATGCAAAAAGCATGGTCTCTCCCTGATTAGGTTTCCTGTTTCCTTGTCAGTTGGTATATATCTGGAGAGTGTGTGGCTTACATCAGAACTTCCAGACTGTTTGGATTTTATGAACTAGTGATATTTTCAAAAAATATTTTGGAGACTAATATAAGGTTGTTCATCTTTAATTTGCTAAGCAAAGATATAAAAACCAATAATGATCATCCACTAACACTGTTGTTTTATTTTTTAAAAGCACATATTAATACCAAAAAAAATTAAGTAGGAGGGAACAAATCTCAGACTAAAAAGCAGTTCTTTTTTTTTTTTTTTAAAGATATATTTATTGATTGAGTGATTGCTATGTTGGGTCTTCGTTTCTGTGCTAGGGCTTTCTCTAGTTGCGGCGAGCGGGGGCCACTCTTCATCGTGGTGTGCGGGCCTCTCACTATCGTTGCCTTTCTTGCTGCGGAGCACAGGCTCCAGACGCGCAGGCTCAGTAGTTGTGGCTCACGGGCCTAGTTGCTCCGCGGCATGTGGGATCTTCCCAGAGCAGGGCTCGAACCCGTGTCCCCTGCATTGGCAGGCAGATTCTCAACCGCTGTGCCACCAGGGAAGCCCCAAAGCAGTTCTTTAAAGTGACTAAATTTAGCTTTAGAGGAAAAACCACTACATTATCCTCCTCATTTCACGTGGTCTGATAACAGACAACAGTCCATATACTGTTCTTTGGGTACTACAGGCTTAGGTAACTCAACTCTGGGCAGCAGGTAATGTTTTCCTCATCAACAGCAAGGACTAGGGTCTTCTTTTGCTCAGGGAATGAATTGGCTCTTTTTGAACCAGGCTAGAAAATCAGTACCTGCCAAAACCAGCCCTGTGCAGATCATGCTTGTTGTGCTCTGTGTGGAGGACACCCAGTCATCCCTGGAAGGGCAGTTCTGTATCCATCTTTCCCATCTCAGCTTCCTTCCCTCACCTGCTTGTTCATATTGATAGGTTCTATCATGTCGAAGTATGGCAAGCCTCTCTCCTATCTACTGAGGAAACGCCAGGTTATAGACAAAACAATCTTGTCCTGTCTTCACTTATTCCAGAATGTGAATCTCTGATTTCTATCAAGTTGCCACAGACTGTTTTACACTGTGTGGGCTGCATTTATGAGGCAGCCCACACAGTGTAAGTACTTAGAAGAGGAACAGGTCTCCAAGTCTCTGTCAGGTTTTAATTCTGTCATTACTTTTAAGAAGTTATGTTGGCTTTGAAGAGAAGGCAAAGCAATTATGTTTTCTCCCAGTCTTAAACTGACCTCAATGACAGTAAAGATGAAATCAAAGAAAAGATTTGGGGGATTAGAGATATGTTAACTTCTTAAATCTTTACTAGCAGGCAAGCTGTGAAAGCAGTGGCAGGATCTTTCCTGATGAGTCACAACAATGGGATGATTCATACCCAAGCAAATTCAAGGCCACAGAAACCAGAACTCTAGCAAGGGGAGAAGCAGGAATCAGGCCAAGATTGTAATTTCAAGATTGGAAATATGATTATTGAAATCAAGAGTAAAGTTTAGAAATAGCACAGGCCACAGGCTGTTTGAGTCTGCTGATCATGCCGAAACTAGGAACACAATAGATCAGAATTGGATCATAATTTGAGGATCAGGAATGTAAAAGACCAGAGGTAGATGGATACTAAGTGACGCCCCTTGATTCAGGCTTTCTGGGAAAGAAGGCCTAAAAGACCTTAAATAGACGTTTTGGAAATCTGCTCCTCTGTTGGCTCTAGCCTAACAAAATAACTCTCATTTGTTCAGTCTATTCATTGCCTGTCTGTGGGAACCACCCTGAAAGAGTGATGAAAGCCTCTGAGGCTAATTCTACGCACCAAACTGGGTTCAGCCATATTGACTGAAGCAGTACTTCAAATAAGTCTATAAATTAAGCCATTGTCTTGTTGATAGATATAGCCCAAATCTACACTTTGTGTTTAAATTGTCTCAATAGTAAAATTACTGATGTGTGTAGCAGTATAAGTAGACTTGTTCCTGTTGCCTCTGATTTTCTTTTTTTTTTTCATGTTTTTTTAAAATTTTTATTTTATACTGGAGCATAGTCAATTAACAATGTTGTGTTCGTTTCAGGTGTACAAGAATGTGATTCAGTTATACATATACATGTATCTATTCTTTTTCAAATTCTTTTCCCATTTAGATTATTACAGAATACTGAGAACCATTCCCTGTGCTATACAGTAGGTCCTTGTTGATTATCTATTTTAAATATAGCAGTGTGGATTTTACATGTCAATCCTAAACTCCCAATCTATCCCTCTCCCACCCCCAACCCCGGTACCCAAAATTTCGTTCCCAAAGTCTGTGAGTCTGTTTCTGTTTTGTAAATAAGCTCATTTGTACCATTTTTTTTAGGTTCTGCATATAAGCAATAGCATATGATACTTGTCTTTGTCTTGCTTCACTTAGTATGATAATCTCCATGTCCATCCATGTTGCTGCAAATGGCATTATTTCATTCTTTTAAATGGCTGAGTAATATTCCATTGCATTGCATATATGTACCAAATCTTCTTTATCCATTCATCTGTTGATAGACTTTTAGCTTGCTTCCATGTCTTGACTATTGTAAACAGCACTGCAATGAACATTGGGGTACATGTATCCTTTCAAACCATGTTTTTCTCTGGGTATATGCCCAGGAGTGGGATTGCTGGATCATATGGTAGCTCTATTTTTAGTTTCTTAAGAAACCTCCATACTGTTCTCCATAGTGGCTGCACCAGTTTACATTCCCACCAACAGTGTAGGAGGGTTCCATTTTCTCCATACCCTCTCTGAAGCCCAAGAGCAGAGAACAGTGTTAAGAGCCCACATTATCTGTACATCTGCTCAGGGGTCACCAAAATAGCTAACCCAGAAACTCAACCCCAAAAATAAAAAGAGGCAAGGTGATGCATCCTGACAAGATTATAGCTGGCCCAGGGAGTGGAGTTTGGGTTGGGGGGTTTGGGGACAGGAATTGTTCAGAGAGAGTAATTATTTGTCAAGAAGTTTCAAAAGGGAATGGTAACAAAAAGACAAAAGATAAATGCTGGTGTGGATGTAGAGAAAAGGGAACACTTGTGCACTGTTAGTGAGACTGTAAATTGGTACAGCCACCATGGAAAACAGTATGGAGCTTCCTCAAAAAATCAAAAATAGAACTACTATATGATCCAGCAATTCCACTTCTGGGAATATATCTAAAGGAAATGAAAACACTAACTCGAAAAGATATCTGCCTCCCCATGTTCATAGCAGCATTATTTACAATAGCCAAGACATGGAAGCAACCGAAGTGTCCATCAGTGGATGAATGGATAAAGAAGTTGTGAGATATATACATATTATATTATTCACCCATACAAAAACACGAGGAAATCCTACCATTTGTGACAGCATGGATGGACCTTGAAGGAATTATGCTAACTGAAATAAGTAAGACAAAGAAGGAATAAGATCTTACTTATAGGTAGAATCTAATAAAAATCCACACAAACAAATAAATACACCAAACTCGTTGAAAAAGAGATCAGATTTGTGGTTACCAGAGGCAGAGGGGAGGAGAAGGGGGAATTGAAGGAAGGTGGTCAAAAGACACAAACTTCCAGTTATAAATAAGTAAGAGGGATATAATGTACAACATGATGACTAGAGTTAACACTGCTACATGATAGATAGGACAGTTAAGAGAGTAGATCCTAAGAGTTCTCATCACAAGGAGTTTTTTTTTTCCTTTTATTTTTGTTTTATCTTTAAGAAATGATGAATGTTAATTAAACCTAGTATGGTAATTATTTCACAATATTTGTAAATCAAACCATCATGCCATGTACCTTAAACTTAAACAGTGGTGTATGTCAATTATTTCTCAGTAAAATTGTGGGGAAATGGGGAATAATGATTGAGATACAGAACTTCAATTCCAGTCTCCTCAGACTCTTGGTAGGATTTACCACCTTAATACTTTATGAGTGAATATAAATCCTGGCTAAGATATCTCCACATGAATGCTCGATTGCCTCCTGAATATCAATTTCCATAAAAGTGAACAACTCTTCTCCACCACCATGGTCCTGTTCTCTCTACATCCTTCATCTAGGTTCTAGCGCGATTATGAAGATCCAGTGAAATGAGATATTTTCATGCAGCATCTAGAATGGTGTCTGGCACAGCATTCAGCACTCAGGCACTGGCATTACCAACTTTCCAGTCATCTACTTAGAAACCCAGTAGCATTGTCAACAACTGCCTTTCCTTGGTTTCCCACATTTAATCAGTCCCCATATTCTGCCAATTGTACAGTCAAATAATCATTCCTAACTGATCTCCCCACCTCTAATCTCTCTTCTCTTCATTAGATTAGATTATAATGTTTTATACCTCTCTGTATCCCATATACTAGTACAAAGTAATTTATTCTACTCAGAGCTTTCAGCTATTAAATAACCGTTTCCTCAGAAAGAGAATGTGTGTATACAAAAGCTGTCTCCTCTAGATGACAGAAATTTTAAAAGTGTAATGGGAAATCCCAACAAATAAATATTTGAGGTACTTTTAGCTTCAAAAATTTACAAGACTCCAAAGCTATCCCATCTGTGGTACTACCTGTTTCCAGATCATGCCCCCTCATTTTGGCAAATGGAAAAAATCTTCCCCGTCACACCCCTGCCCTGCTGGGCCACCAATTGGATTAAAACTGTGGTCCTTGTCTAGGCAGCTTCCCTGACAAGCCCCACTTCATTCTAGCCAATTTCATTCAAAGCTACAAACCTAATCCTCATGGAAATGTTCTCTGCTTTTAGAGGAGACCCAGGTCATGCACCTAAACTAAGTAAGTGACTTTCCCACTCATTCTGATGAGTATAGATTCTCTTCTCAAGAGAGACTATGTCATGTGGTAGAACGAGCCTGGGCTCCAGAGTTAGACAGGCCTCAATCCAAATCCCGGTTCCACGTCAGTGACTGTGTGACCCTGCCATCTCTGTTTTCTCATCTGCAGAGTGAGAACAAAATCTACTTACTAGTGTGGTTGAGATGAGTCATTAAGATAGTATGGCACCTGGCACAATGAAGTTACTTAATAAATATGTTTCTTTATCTTTTTTATTAATATTTATTTTTGGCTCTCTCATCTTATACCTTGAATTATTTTGAGGATCTTGGAAAAAAGCTTGGAGTCCTGCCAGCCATGACTTTAGCTCGTACTGAGCATTGTCATAAAGTTTCTTTGTTTTATTTGGACCATAATTCTTATAAATGGGCAGGACCAAGGTATTCAATTGGGTGGTTTCCTTAAGTTTCTGGGTGGGACTCAATTAAAGAAAAGAGTGAATGCCCAAAGCCTTTAGCCTTTTGTTTCTGTGAATAAGAGTCTTGTTGCTATAGGAAGTTTTTCTTAACATGTAATGCCAAATAGGAAATTCTTCCTTTGACTATATCATTAACTCATAATATATCATAACTGAAACATATCATTAACCTCATAGCACTTCTAGGTGCCGTGAGAGTATAAATTATGTGCGAGTCATGGCCTCTGCTTTCAAAATACGTGGAATAATTCTAGAACAATGAAGGAATATGTAAGATATAGCTAAACTGTGTGTTTCAGAATCTTGTTGCTTAGAAAAGTTCAGAAGAGACAGGAAAGTTTCCCTAATGATAGGGGAAAGTTTCAGCTTAGGGCAAAAAAAAAGACTTCTAATTCAAGAACGGAATGTCCACAATGAATGTACCATCAAATACTAAATTCACTATATTTGTTCCAAGTTGGATAGTTTCATTTTTCTTCTCAAGAACCCCACCTTCAGCCTTGCACACTGGGCAAGAGTCATCTCTGGAGCCCACCTGCCTGCAAACATCCTGGCATACACTTTCACTCCCCACCTTTACCTCCACTCCACCTTCTTTTCTTCTCAATTTTCTCCTGTGTCCTGTCCCCTCATAAACAAGCTGTGTGTTAGAAATTCGATCATGCCAAGGAATAGAATGACAAATTATTGACGTGTTGGAGCCAGATGGCATCTTAGACATCATAGACTACCCTCCCCTTCATCCACTGTATGCAGTTGAGGACTTTCCATCTCCTACTATTGTTCAGTTATTCATTATTTCCCTTCAAAACTATCTAAGCCATCCTATCATATACAAAGTTCCCAGTAACTGTATTTACTGTTCAATCTCCCTTATCCTTAAGAGTCTTATTCCCTGCCTTTTCTCTATGTGATCGGTTTAGACAAAACTGAGAAATGGACAAAACTGTCTTTTGTACTCCTAGCCTCTTCGTTCTTAGCCCATGTTCCTCTTCAGTGACCACCCCCATCCTAGTTCCTCAAAAATTTCTCATTTCCCTTATCAATGGTTATCATTAGAGTCTTCAGTCACCCTAAGGTTTAATGGCCCATAACAGTATAACAGTTCTCTTTCATGAGGTAGTTACATTTTAATTGGGGTCAAAGTCTTATATTACAAATAAAAGTCTAACCTATTTTGGACGTTAGTCAAGGAGGATTTGGGGAGCCCCAAGACTTTGGTGAGGACTGGAAGAGACATTTTATAAGAGACCTGTTTTACCTACCTTCAAGTAATATAGATGATATACTTAAATAAAAGCTACCGTTGAATACTGACATAACAGCGTAAAATGAAAACGAATCCCCTACATCAAAAGTGTTCCAGCTAAAACTGTATTGCCTCCTAGTTCCAAAGCCACCTTTGTTGTCTGCCCTAAAAAAATGGAGCTGGAATGTTGGAATATTTCTTCTTTGCAATGAGCACGATGTTAAGCTTTGTCAGCAAGACAACTGGAGAGACACTACAAGAGGAACAGGACTTCTCCTACTGGTTCTGGTATCTTCCATTTGCTTCTTGTTCCTATCTCATGGCTGCCAGCTTCATGCTTGGGTTTCCTCCAGTGGCACTCACCCTCATCAAGTTTCTGTGGCACATGTGCAGACAGCTTGTCATCAAGTTTCAGTAGCGTCTTGATTGACAGCTTCCCAATGAGTCTCACAGGTATCCCAGAAGCCAGTTTCCCAGCCTTGGCCCAGCTGCAATTTGGAGGAGTGGTTCCTGCTTGTCCAGTATCTATGGATCAGTCCTAGTCTGGGCAACTGGATTGCAAAATTCTCTGCAATCCAGTGGTCCACAGCCACACCTTTTCCAACGTGGCCTTCCTTAATCTCAGCCTTGGGGAAGAGAGATCTTTTCCACATTTGTTCCCTCCTTGGGTACCCTCCTGAGCCCTAGAGTATTCTTTTGAGTTATCTTTACCCTTCATAGATCACCATCTGTTACAGTTAATTATTCTTGATATAAAACTTACCCTGTTTAAATTACTCTGTGGTGTCTGTTTCCTGATTGGCTTCTCATTGATATAAGAGAGGGGAGAAATGAACTTCATTCCTGAGGAATAAACCTTCAAAGCATTTGTTTAAAAACCCAAAGAATGCAAAGAACCAGAAAGATAGTTTGACTTTCTGCCAGAGTAATCTATTGCAAGTGAGCCCAATATCTTGATTACAACAAATGAGATAGAAGAAAAGGCAGTGAACATTCAAATTTTAGGAAAAAAACAATTTTCATATTAAACCTGCAATAAAATAAAGCTAAATGAACAAACAAAATTAAAAATTCAAACCTCAGTACACAAGGGCCTTAATTGTCAAGTTTCAGTATTGCTGTGCCCAAATGATTATCTTCTATATTTAGTTTAAAAAATTATCTGGGAGATCAAGGAAGAGGAAGCCTGACTAATTAGACTTTTACATTTGTTTTCTGAAAAAATATTAGCACAAAAATATGCCACAAACAGGACCTGCTGGAAGTATAAGGTCTACAGTCATGATACTTTGCACATGGTGTTCAGAGTTTCACTCTCTGACTCACAGAGAATGAGAATCATAATACCTGTCTCATGGAGTTATTATAAAGATCGGTACCTAGGACAGTGCTTGCGGCCTAGCAACTTCCCCAAAAGTCTATTTTTTGCGGTTATTGCTTTATTCATGACCTCTTTTTTACTATATTGAGTATTATAGCAAGAAGATTTCAGTTGCTAGTAACAGAAAATCCAACCCAAATTAGCTTAAACAATAAAAAAAGTGCTTTGGGGACTACATAATAGGAAAGTCAAGAGGCGAAGGGAAAGTGAGCTATGTATTCCAAAGCAGAGTCCTGAAATTCACTCGGATTAGATTGACTTGGGTCAGATGCTCACCCCAATAGCAAAGTTCAGAGAAATGTAATGTGCTGACTGGCTTAAGCCAATCCTAGCTTACCCGTGAAATCAGGGGTGTTTTCCCAAACTGCACCTAGGCTATAAGGGGGAAAAAGAAAAAGCAATATGGATGTTGCATAGAAAAATAAAAAGATCCTGCTTAAATAATTTAATTTCCCTTGTCTATTGTTCCTGTAAAGCTTGTATAAATTCACATTATGATTTTATAGGGATAGTGAATACAAATATAACAAAGAATAAACAACAACAAAAATTTCACATAGTCTCATCATGCGCTCAGTGTTTTAAATGCTTTAGATATACTCCTTCATTCAGTCCTCAAAACTACCACAAGATTTAGGCAAGGAGCTATCCAAGAATGGAATCAGGATTTGAAACTTAGACACTAAGGCTCCAGAAACTGTGTGCCTAACCCTTCCGTTAGACTGTCTCTCGACAAAGCGGTGATATTTAATTCTTCTGGTGTGCTACAGAAATGTTATGGAGCTTGGTTCTATGGTGCCCTCTGTTTAGGGGTGATCAACACAGAGCAATTGATGAATGAAGGACTAATGAGTAAATGAATGACTTGGGAAGGAGGTGTTCTAGAAAGTTTTTTTTTTTCCCATTCAAACAATATTTTAAAACCTGAAACCCAATGACAAGAGACAGAGCACATAAGCCGTTCACCAACAGAGTAATCTGAAGTTCTTCAGTCACATTCCATTCAGCTTCCAAACCTTAACAGCATCCTCAAATTGTAAAGTCAGAGATGATCTTGGATCTAGGATCTCTAATTCCAAAGATTAGAAAGCTGTCAACACCATCAATTGAGAAAATCAATCTGAGTCTCAGATTCTTCCCCTGTGAAGTAAAGGAATACAACAAGGTTATCTAAAGAACAGCATGTACACACATACACACACACACACACACACACACACACACACACAATTACTCCTACACTTCTAGCACTACCTCAATTTTTCCCCCTCAAACAATAGCTTGTGATTTTACTTGGAACCCATGTTTATTAAATCTTCCATCATGCCTCTGGCATCCCTCCAAATATGATCAAACTAAAAAGGAACTTAACTGGTAAACCAAAGAATAAATAACACACAAGAAATCTTGAAATCTCTCTGCAAGATTCAGCTGGTTAATCCTCCCAACATCCCCCTGGAGTCAAGCTAATCGTTTTCAAAGGTCAGATCTTTGAAAGACTGAGAAATTTTATTAAAGCCATAGAAAAACCCAGATTTTAAGGATTATCCTTCCTGTCTCTCCCTCTTTTCTCTTCTCTCACTGCGTTGTGTTGTAGAGGCTATAGATGGGCTAACATGTTTTTTATCTCCTTATTTATATAGAATTACAAATTGGAACTATTAATCCTGCTAATGTTAGAAACTATATCAGGACTAAATTACTGTACTGTGTGCTCGCATAGAAAATTATTGATGACCTTAAGCACCTCACGGCAATTTCAATTTCATAAATTTATAAATCCAAAATAAATATGTTTCAGGTAATGCAAAAGCACCATTCATAAATTCTGGGCCTTTGTGAAGGATCCAGGTAACTTCTATTTTCTCTATTCTAATAGCTAAATCATTTTCTGGGTTTCTCAGCTTAGAAAGAAAGTGCCTATGAGACTCATTCTTTTGGTTGGTAATTCTCATTAACCTCAGACAAGAGAAATCCCAGTACATAGATCAAAATGAAAGGGCCATTTGGCAATAAACTATTGCTACCTTGGCCACTAAAAGAGAAAGTAGAATATATAATACCTGAAACAAACCTTTCCGTGGTGAGGTACCTTCATTCCCTGATGAAATTCTGTCAACTTATAGAGATTTTTTTATGGAGACCTAGATAGTTCACCTTGTATCCTGTAGAAAGTATCATGGATTTTTTTTTAATGAGATTTACTTAGCAATCCATAACAGATTAGAAAGGAAAAAAATTTAAGGTTAAGTAAATCTGCAGAAACAAAATGTGCACTGTCATCTTCCTTAACTAATGGCATTGAATCTGCTCCAAGGCTGCCCTTTTTTTCTAAATTGACACTTGAGAAAAGGCAGCAAGTCTAATACCTCCTCCACTTCTCCACAGGAGCCCAACTTCTGCCCCACCCTCCTTTTCCTTTCCCATCACCTTGCTGTCTCCAATTATACCATTTTTACATGCCTATCCTAAGACCAAACTGGTAGATGTTGGGCAGGGATTGGAGGTGGCATATGCTCAGTTCATTTACTTCTTGGCAGGCTGGAAGCTTTCAAAACTGGACATAAGGAGGAATAAAAAGTGACAGAGAAAACATCTGAATTTCTTTTCACTGCCTCTAAAATGTGCCCTCAGTAAATGAAGGAATCTGTATTCAATAAAGTGCATTATAATGGACATCCCAGCTGCACTATAGTGAAGTTCTTAAGAGCATGGACTTTGGAGACAGATGTCTGGGTTTCCACTTAATAGCTACATGCACTTGGATAAATTAGTTAACTTTCTTTATGCCTCAGTTTTTGTATCTATGAAAGAGCACCTTCCTCATAGGATACTTCTAAGGATTAAATGAGGTGATACGTGTAAAGCACTTAGAATTGTGCCAGGACCACAGGAAATGCTATATAGGTATAGCACTCATTATTATCTCATCTGAGATTTTAATAACCTTTCAATATTCCCAAGCAGCGGTCATTTATCCTATGCTTGATTTTTCCCCAGAACATGGAACTCATTATCTCCCAAGGTAACTTACTATTGTTCTTACTATTGTAATGTTGATCTTTCTACAGTGAACCAAAATTTGTTTTCCTTTTAGCTCCTACTTACTGGTCTGAGGTTTACCTTGGAGCTCTATAGAAGAATTTAATTCAGGTATAAATACGGTTATTTCCTTCTCATTTTCTGTAAGCTAAATATCTTCCATTCCTGCAATCATACATATATAATATGGATGAGTATTTAATAACTAGTTTGTCTATGGTCTTTTTAAAGCATGGTACCTGGAAAGATGTGTCTGAAAGCAGAACTAGTGCTTCCCTCATTCTAGAGGGAATTCAAAGGTCCTATTCATTTTGGAATTTTTTTAGCATCCCCGTATTACCACTTCAAATGAAACTCTTAAGTCATTTTTGTATGACTGCTACAAATTGCATCTCACCATCCCTTTCTGGCCTTATGCAATTTTTTCGTGTTTTTTGTTTGTAGGATGGTGGATGGTTGTAGGGTGATGTAGGCTGTAAGTGAGAGTAGTGATTACTCCTGTTATATTTCATGTGGCAGCAGCCTACAACATGAGTTTGTCAAGATATTTTTGGATTTTAGTTTTATCAACCTTCATTTCATCATACATCACGAAGTGTCCTCTTCCTTTCGATAGTCAAGAATATGTAGCCATCATACAATGAGGATGACAGAGTACTGTGGAAACCAGGGTCGTATTTTTATTCCTCGTCTCAAAAATAACAGGCCTAACATACTTCTTAACTGCTCAGGCTATCTGTGTACTTCGCAGCTTTGTTTTGTAACGAGAGTTACCCAAAACACTAAAATGGTATCTACCTATCATCAAGACTGTAAATAATCCTCTAGAATGTTAAAAACCAAATTTAGATTTTAGAAAATTTTTACTTATAAAGCTATGGAAGTGAGCAAAAAGCCACAAGGTTAGCCTAAAAGAAATCAGAATGAATTTACTGAGAATATGCAGAAAGGTACAAAATTGATTTTTAACCCTTGATCTTTTGCTTGCTCAGTTCCTGGATGTCTAGGCATCTCCTCATGAGTTGCTCTAGCTCTGAGAACTGCCTCTCTGCCCACACGGCACCTTGTACGTATCTCTGCTCTCATTTTGGCAATGGGCGGAGGAAAATGTTGTTTGCCTGTCTGTCTCTTCCTTAAGCTCATGAGCTCCTCAAAGGCAAGAAAAAGCATTTTAATAATTCCTACACCCAGCATGAAAGCTAACACATAACAGATAATACATGTTTATTGAATAAGCATGCTAAACGCATGTACCTACTGATACGAGGCCCGTCATTAATTTAGGTTACAGCTTAAGTAGAAGAATTGTAAGAAGTAAGGACATTTCCCCTTGCCTACCTCCTCCCTCCTTCAACCAAATCCCCTTCCCCTGTTCACTATGACCAGAAATTCAGTTAAATAAGGACATTTTAATTCTACAAGTCTCTAAGACAGAAAATGTAAGTATCCCCACTGGAGCAATACTTTGGAATAAATTTACATTAAGTTGCAAAGTAGTGATACCAACTATTCCCCACGGGGCACTTTATAGAGACTGAGGTGATAGCAAAAGAGAGTATCCATCATCCCTGCAGATCCCAGCCCTGCTGCGGCCATGGGCCAATGAAATCCTGTAGTATCAGCTCACCAGCAAGTAGAGGCTAGAAAATTCTTTTCCTCCCACAAATACCATGCCTGGAACATGGATTTATACTGCAGGTGTCCTTGTAATAGTCTGAACGAAGTTTCCCAATTAAACACCTACCCCATGCAGCCCAGCTGCCTAACTAACTTCTTGGCCAGAGTTACAGGCACCTGGGTCCCATCCTGAAGGAGGAAGTCTATCTCTGAATCCCAGTCAGCAATGAAGAACACAGGCTTCTGTGCCTTCCGCTATCCCCAGGGAAGACTCTGCCTTCCAGGGATTCTTCTTCGGGAGGTCTTTCACCCAGACCTGCCTAGAGAACCTTGTTGTCCCTTGGTGGTGATTTCTTCATTCTTTGATTAGCAAACCCTTGGCCATTCACCTCTGCCTGAATGGGAACCTGACTTGTGCCTCCCATCATCTAATTTGGGCTTGGAGCTCCCCACCCTCTGAATCCCCTTCTCTTCTAATCATTGGACCCTAATCCTAGCCAATCCCTCAGTACCAATTTGCTCCTTCCTCCCCTGCAGGATTCTCTGCATTTCTATCTGTTCCGGTCACATGGTTTATGACTCTGAGAGGAAAAAGGAGGGGGAGGGAATAGGAAAAGGAACCACTAGAGACAACAAAGATAAAAACGTCCATCCGCCTCACATGTTTTGCCTAGAGCCAGAACCAGTCCGTGACAGAGGTTCTAAATTCCATACACGCAGCCAAAATTTCCTCCACAAGCGTCTCTAACTATAGCTTCTCTGTCTTGGCCTCAGGATCTTCTTGCAAACAGTGCCCCGCCAGGTGGAGACCAATTACCCTGGATTAGCCAGTTCTGCTGGGGCTTGGGCTCATGCCAAGCTCACATGCCAAAGTAAATAGAAGAGGGAGGGGGCACAGAATAAAGAGATCAAAGGGGCATTTCCCAGTTAAGACATCAGCACTGCTTTAAAAAATAATAATAAAAATTAAAAATTTTTTAAAAACCTATGGTTTTAAAATCCAATTCAAAAGTGTAAATTCTTGACAAAAAAAGTTTTCCTTCCACCAATGGCTATCTCACTTTTTTGTTTTGATTTGCTGTATTTACAGTATTAGATAGGTTTTATTTTCCCATTACATACAAGAAAGTTTAATGTTTGATATCAGTAAGCTAATTATAAAATGTAAGGTGCTAAAGGAAATTAATACTTCATGATACGTTAGATGAGTAAATGGAATGTTTTTAATCATAAGCTTATTCATCACTTTAGATTAATTCAGAATGATTTCCTTTTTATAGAATAATTTCTTCAGGAATAGAAATAACTCAGGTTTATTTAACATCTAATTTAACAGAGGTGGTGTTTTAAAGTGGAACAGAAACTACACCAAGAATCCAAAGTTCTAAATTCTAGTTCTTTTGCTAACTGTGAACCTTTGGGTAAGGTCTCAAACTCCTCACCTGTAAAATGCAGGAGTTGAACAAGGAGACTGCTCAATCGCTATAGTCCTTTTCCTGTTCAATAACTTGCTACACTGAGAAAAATACACTCAGATTCAAAAGACAGATTTTAATCTGAGTGCCGCCTCTAACTTTCTTGGTGACTTTGAGCATTTACCGTCTCCTGTTTCCTCATCTGTAATAAAAAGGAAATGGAACAGATGGTGTCTAAGGACATTTCCAGCTCTAAAATTTTATAACAAAGAAAAATGTCTGGGGTGCATATGCCGCCTTCCATTTGCATGTAGAACTTGATGTTTTGCTCCAAGTAGCCTGAGAAGAATATATGTATTTGTAAAGCATTTCCCCAGTGTGCTGGCATATACGCTTATCCACGTGAAGAGAGAATCTTAGGTTCCAGGGAGAAAAGCTCTTAAGAGCCTTTTATGTTTCACCTCTCTTCTAAGTACATGAGGTCACGCTCTGGAATCCAGCATAAACTTTAATATTACTAGGCTTCATCCTAGTGATCTCTGTAGGCCATGAAGCAAGGACAACTATACTCAAATCTAGTCTTCACCTACTGTTTATAAATATACTGCTCAGGTCAAAAAGTGACTTCTTAAAACCTAAAAAAAGCCATTTATCAAATAAGCTTACTTTAAAATTTTTTTACATGAAAATGTGCTTAATCCAAATATAATTTGGGGTTTACAATTTCTGGATTTTTGTTAAAACGTCTTAGCTCTTCAAGTAAAGTATCTTTGCTTCAAAAGGAAGTCAAAGCTACAGCCACGGTGGTTTACAGAACATTTTCTGGTAGTCTTTGCTTCATTTCAGTATCTTGTCACGATTGGCTGTTGAAAGTTACAAAAAAGGAAGTCTTCAAGGTGGGGGATTTCTCAGTGGAAGTTCCCAGTTTAACACAAGGGAAATCTCAGAACAGTTTGGGCGGCACTTGCAGACTCTGTAACTGTCTACTTCTTTAAGGGCAATAGTCTATGAAGGAAGCCTTGTAACCTGGAGAAGAGGTAATCAAAACTTTAGTAGTTCCTACCGATTCTCAAACTAGCAAGGTGGCCTGGATGCCTTAAACTGAAGTGTTGCAGATTTGCTCTACAATTTCCTTCTGTTAAGTGAGTAATTTATGACGTGATTCAGTAATGCCTTTTATTCATTGCCACAGTTGGAAATTCGGCCTTTTAAAAATGGGGTCCCTAGCCAAGACTAAAGGAAATTTTTTTAAACTGTGATCTTTTTGCATTCTTCTCAACTTTTAAGGTAGAATTTAAGTCTTTATTTGAAATGACTTTTTTAAAGTTTATATCTGGAATATAGCCTTCTCCAGTGAGTGGTTTTTATAACATAAGACTTAAAAGATACATATTTAGCATAAGTTAAGTTGTATACCGCTTACTAGGTTGAAAAATAAATACTGTATATATTCATACTTTTTTTGGTTAAATTTTTAAAGATCAATTCTGGCCTGATCCAGTGTGTTCATTCAAACATTAACTCACATTTACTATTTTTCTGTCTTCTAAGAAACACATGTTTATGAATATTTCTTTACAGTAAAGTATTAACCTTATAGAAAACTTTGCATTTCCTATCTTCGAACATTTAAATTTACACAATAATAGCAATCCAGTCTTATTCTATTACCATTTGGCCTTTATTTTCACAAAAAGTGAATATTAAAGATTGTATGGTATATTCTTAAGAATAAGTAGATAGTTCAAAAAGATTAAACCTCAAGGATCATCACTATTGTTATATTAATAGCTGCCATTATTGAGTGTCTGCTACAGGGAAATGCTCACAGGATCTTCCGGCTAGTAAGTGGTAGAGCCAGAGCTTAACCATAAATCCACCTCATTTCTTTTTCCATGTCACTCTGTTACCACTGCCCTGCCTTCTTACTATACTGAAAAAGTATTTTGAGTTATCTTATCCAAACTGCAAACGGACGGGGGGAAAAGGACAATACTTGACCAAGATCACAGAGAAGCCAAGTCATTCATAGAGGCTTAGAATTGATTCCTAGGTCTTCCTTGTCCTCACTTGCCCACCCCATCTCCTCACTCCCTCCAGGGCTCACTTCCACCTGGGCACAGGTGCACACATTAGTCTGCCTCCCCTGCAGGAGGGGGGACCTAGGGCTGTATACCAGGTCTAACCTGACTGAAGGCTCCTGCTAGCAGCCAACTAGAGCAACATCCAATTATTTCTCTTAAACACTTATGACAATGAAAGAGATGGCCAACTGGAAGATTTAAAATAAATATGTTAAATTCCTCCCCAAAAGAGCTGGCTGGAACTTCATGAAACTTATGCACTAATTTGAAGAACATAATCATCCTTACAGGAGAGAACCTTACTGTCTGCAAACATTCTTTCTCTCCATGCGTTAAGCCCTCAGGAAACATAGGTTGTTTGTTTATTATAAAATGTATTCCAATATATTTTATCTTCTTCATGTGTGTCATAGGGATGCTATCTTGATAGCGGTACTCTTCCCACTATATTTTCTAACTAATTACTGCTGACATTTAGGAAAGTTCTTGATATCATAATTTTATCTTGCATCCAGTCATTATATTGATATTTTATTTATTTCTAAATTATTCTAAATTATTTTAGGTAATTCACATGCAAAGCCTAGATAGGAAGAATTTACTTTTGTCTTCTTTTTTTCTTCTGGTGGTGACACTGGCCAGAACTTCTAGAACAGTGTTTAATGACAGAGGAGATAGCAGCCAACCTCAACATGTTCTCATCTCAGTGGGAATTTCCCTAGTGGTTAACATTAAGAATGACGTAGGCTGTTGGTTTGAGATAAACACATTAATCATAAAGACCAAATAACTACCAAATATGCTTCTAACCCTAGCTTGCTAAAAGTGTATCAAGACTTCATGTTAAACTATATTCATTGTCTTTTTGATATCATCAGAGACAGCTGTATGGTTTTTCTACTTTAAACTATATAGTGCCCTGTTGTTACACAATACAGTAATGGCATTTTTTAAAAATTACATGTTGTTAAAAATCATCCCTCAGTAATAAAAGTAGGTTTATAATTATAAAGTATATTTTGTTATTGCCCTGGTTAAGATAATAAATTGGTTGATCAAAACAAACCAAACCTACACATTTCCTCATTTTCTCTTCAATCCACATGCTTAAACGCCTCTCCCCTATTATTTTGGCTTCACAATTCAGTTCACAACTCAAATTAACAGAAAAGAATGAAAACAATGTGGCATAGCCAAGGAACCCTATCAAGGCAGAGCAACCAATACTCAAACAAAGCAGCTGTTCCTACACATTGTGCAAAAAGCTTTCTCCCTATTTTAACAGTGCTAGCTGCAGACCACAATTCAGTTACAACCAACAGTGGTGTGCAAAATGTGTGTCCAAACTGATTTATCTTACACCAATTTATATTAAGAAAATACATACTGAAAAAGAATTAATGAGAATTTTTGCATTCCTATTCATAAGTGAAATTCATCTGTATTTTTATTTTCTGATAAAAATACCAAAACTCTCCATGTTCTAAAAAAACTTCGTGGGACTTATCGGCTCCTTGAAATGTTTAAAGAGCATATCTTAGCACTCTGTCCTTGGCACGCACTTTTGGAAGTAATTCTTGGAAGTAATTCTTTAAAAGCTTTTCAACGTTTTCTATTGTTATTGATCTATTCAGGTTTTATGCCATTTTTTCCCACAGTTTAGGTTATTTGTTGTTTATAAATAAAATTTTATCAAATTTTTCAAATGTATTAGTATACATGGTATTGTAATTTTTACCGTCTCCATAACCATATGGATAACCCTTTTCGTTATGTTTTCTCTCTCTTTTTTTCCTGATTGGACATGTCAAAGGGTTAATCGCTTGGATGTATCTCATTTATGGTTAGCTCTTTTTTAAATAATTAGTTTTTGCTTTTATCTTTATTACTATTTCTTACTGCCTTTCCTTCCTTTTAGATTATTTTGCTTTTCCTTTCCTCAGTTTTAGATTTGGATGCTTAGTTCGTTTATTTTTTTTCTTTCTTATTTTGTAATGAAAGTATTTAAGGCTAGGAATTTTCTGAGTACCATCTTAACTGTTCTTACACGTTTATATCATTTTCACATTATTTCATTATTATTTTATGTTTTTCTAATTGCAGTTTTATTTCCTCTCTGATCCAAGAGTTATTTAGGACAATAAAGGTTTTTCTTGTTTTTTGGATTTTTTTAACTAACAGAATTTATTTTTTTAGAACAGTTTTAGATTTAGAGAAAAAACGAGTAAACACTACAGAGAGTTCCCATGTACCACCCTGCCTCTTCCCCCCTACCCCTGCTCCACAACATAATTTCCCCTGTTATTAACCTATTAGTGTATGGTACATTTGTGACAATTGAGGAACAATATTGATACATTTTTATTAACTCAGTTTTAGTTTATTCAAATTTCCTTATTTTTTCCTTTTAAAAAAATTGAGGTAAAATTCACATAACAAAGTTAAACATTATAAAGTGAACAATTTAGTGGTATTTAGTCCACTCACAATGTTGTGCAACCACCACTTCTATCTAGCTTCAAAACATTTTTATCACCCCGAAAGGAAACCCTTTACCCATTAAGCAGTTGCTCTGCATTTCCTGCTCTCCTCAATGCCTGGCAACCACCAATCTGTGTTCTGTCTATATGAATATACCTATTCTGGATATTTCATATAAATGAAATCATATAATCTGTGACTTTTTCTGTCTGGTTTTTTTTCACTTAGCATAGTATTTTCAAGATATACCCATGTTGTAGCATATGTCAGTACTTCATTCCTTTTATGGCCAAATAATATTCTGTTGTCTGTGTATACACCATTTATTTATCCATTCATCTATTGATGGACAGGATAGTTGGGCTGTTTTCACTTTTTGGCTATTGTAAACAGTGCTGCTATGACCATGCAGTTACATTGTATGATTACCTATTTTCAATTCTTTTAAGTATATACCTCACAGTGGAATTGTGGGGTCATATTGTGGGCTAATTCTATGTTTAACTTTTTAAGTAACTGTCAAATTGTTTTCCACAATGACTGAACCATTTTACATTCCCACCAGCAATGCATGAAAGTTCCAGTTTCTCCACATTTTTGCCAACACTTGTAATGTTCTGGGTTTTTTCGGTTTGTTTTGTTTTTTTGTTTTTAGCTACGTTGGGTCTTTGTTGCCATGTGCAGGCTTTTCTCTAGTTGTGGCAAGCACGGGCTACTCTTCATTGCGGTACGCAGGCTTCTCATTGCGGTGGCTTCTCTTGCTGTGGAGCACAGGCTCTAGGCGCGTGGGCTTCAGTAGTTGCAGCACGCAGGCTCAGTAGTTGTGGCAGGTGGGCCCTGGAGCATGCGGGCTTCAGCAGTTGCAATGCATGGGCTCAGTAGTTGTGGCTCACAGGTTCTAGAGCGCAAGCTCAGTAGTTGTGGCGCACAGACTTAGTTTCTCCACAGCATGTGGGATCCTCCCAGACCAAGTATTGAACCCACATTCCCTGCATTGGCAGGCGGATTCTTAACCAGGGAAGTCCGCTTTCTGTTTTTTAAGTTATTATTATTATAGTCATCCTAATGGATGTTACATGATACCTCATTGCGGTTTTGATTTGCATTACCCGAATGACTAATGATGTCAAACATCCTTTCATGTGCTTGTTGGCCATCTGTATAGTCTCCTTGGAAAAATGTCTTCAAGTCCTTTACCCATTTTTTAATTGAGTTGTCCTTCTGTTGTTAGGCTAATATATAAAGAGTTCTTTAAATATTTTGGATACAAGACTCTTATGAAATACATAATTTGCAAACATTTTCTCCCATTCTACAGATTGCCTTTTGATAATGTCTTTCAATGCACAAAAGTTTATTTTCAAAATTTTTTAGAGAGTTCAATTTATTTTTTTCTTGATTGTATTTTTTTGTTTATGATTTTGGTATCATACCTAAGAATCCATTGCCAAATTCAAGGTCACAATGATTTATGTCTTTTCTAAGTTTTATAGTTTTGGCTCTTATATTTAGATTACTTTTTCACTTTGAGTTAGTTTTTGTATATAGTGTAAGATAGGGGTCCAGTTTTGTTATTTTCATTATGGATATCAGTTGCTCCAACATCATTTGTTGAAAAGACTATTCTTTCTCCATTAAATGGTCTTTGTACCCTGCTCAAAATCAACTGGCCATAGAGGTAAGGGTTTATTTCTGGACTCTCAGTTCTATTCCTGTGGTCTATATGTCTGTCTTTATACTCTTATCACACTGTTTTGATTACTGTAGCTTCGTAATGAGTTTTGAAATGGGGAAGTGTGAGTCCTCCAACTCTTTTAATTTTTTCAATATTCCTTGGCTATTTAGGGCTCCTTGCAATTCCACATGAAACTGAGGATTGGCTTTTTCATTTCTGAAAAAAAGCCATTGGAATTTTGATACAGATTACATTAAATCTGTAGATCATTTGGGGAGTATTGCCATTTTAACAATTTTAAATCTTCCAATTCATGAACACAGAATGTCTTCCCATTTGTTTAGGTCTTCTTTCATTTTTTTCAGCAATATTTTGTAGTTTTCAGTGTACAAGTCCTTTGCCTCTTTGGTTAAATTTATTCTTAGATATTTCATTCTTTTGGATGCTATTATAAATTAAATTGTTTCCTTAATTTTCTTTTTGAATTGTTCATTGATAACATATTGAAACACAACTGATTTCTGAGTGTTGATCTTGTATCCTGCAACTTTGCTAAATTCATTTATTAGCTCTAGTAGCTTTCCTGTGGATTGTTTGGGATTTTCTACATGTAGGATAATGTCATTTGCAGGTATAGTTTTACTTATTCCTTTTTAATTTAGATGCCTTTTCTTTTTCTTGTTTAATTGCTCTTGCTAGAACTACCATGACAATGTTGAATAGCAGTAGTGAAAAAAAGCACCCTTGTCTTGTTCCTGATCTTAGGGACAAATCTTTCAGTCTTTCACCATTGAGTATGATGTTAGCTGTGGGTTTTTCATAAATTCAGAATGTCTTAATTTCTCCTTCATTTTTGAAGAATGGCTTTGCCAGATATAGAATTCTTGGTTGGCACCTATTTCTTTTTTTTCCCCAGCATTTTAAATATGTCATCCCACTGCCTTCTGGCCTCCATGATTCCAAAGTGAAATTGGCTGTTAATCTTACAGAGGATCCCTTGTAAATAAAGCATTGCTTCTCTCTCGCTGCTTTCAAGATTCTCTCATTGTCTCTGGCTTTCAACAGTTTGATTATAATGTGTCTCAGTGTGAATCTGAGTTTAGCCTACTTGAGTTCATTGAACTTCTTGAATGTGCAGATTCAGTCTTTCATCAAATTGGGAAGTTTTCAGCCATTATTTCTTTAAATCTATTTTCTGCTCCTTTTCTCTCACCTCTCCTTCAGAACGTCCATAAAGCATATTTTGGCTTACAAGATGATGTTTCATAGGCCTCTTAGGCTCTATGCACTTTTCTTTATTCTTTTTTTCTTGCTGTTCCTCTATCTAGATAGTTTCAATTGTCTTATCATCACATTCACTGACGTCTTCTGCCTGCTCAAATCTGTTGCCCCTCTAGTGAATTTTTCATTTCACTTATTGCACTGTTCAGCTCCAGAATTTCTATTTGGTTCCTTTTTACAATTTCTATCTCTTTATTGATAATCTCATCTTGTTCATACATCATTTTCTGATTTCCTTTGGTTTTTTGGTCCACAGTTTCCTTTGGCTTTTTGGGCATATGTAAGACAATTGATTGAGAGTAAGAGATTTTTCTAGTAAGTACAATCTCTACACTTCCTTAGGGTGAACTTTTAAAGACATTTTAAATGATAATTCTGACTACTTACTTAAATTAGAAATCAACTGCATGCAGAACCACCTATTTAAGTTACAGTTATTATCTATACAACATGGGTTTGAACTGCATGGGTCCACTAATACGTGGATTTTTTTCAATAAACATGTACTACACAATCTGCAGTTGGTTGAATCTGCAGTTACAGAACCATGGATACGGAGGGCTACCTGTAAAATTATATGTGGATTTTCAACTGCATAGGGGGGGTTGGTGCCCCAACCCTCTCATTGTTCAAATGTCAACTGTATTAGCTAATATTTATTGAGTTCCTCCTATAATCCAGGCCCTGTTCGTATATTATCTCACTGTACATACACACATACACACACAACTTTAACATACAGTATTATTATAATCTATGCTTGACAGGAGAAGAAACTGAAGCTCAGGGTTGGTCATATGGTTAGTAAATGGCAATACCAACATATAACTGGGGCAATTTTAATGAGAATTCTCATTTATAGCCTGCTTGCATTAGCCTATGTCAGCTTGAGTTTGCCTTTGTGCGGGTAATGACCATCTAGGCCTCAGACTGTGTTACAAGTTTCTTTAATATCAGTTGTAATAGCCTTCCTAACTTCAAAAACATCCAAATATGTGTCTTGGAATTTCAAGTGTGAGGCATGTCATAAAGGGGGAAGGACAGGGTGAAATAGGAGCCCATAGTTCTAACCTGGAAGAGAAGTCAAGTGGGGCCCTGCTTTGAATTAGACCATTCAGCTGAGGCCTTAACAGACCAAGCAAAATGTGAGGGAAACGTGTTCTAGGATGAGGAAAACACACTAGCAAACACCTGAAAAAGACAGAACAGGGATCATTTGAGGTGTTGAAAGAAGCCAGAAGAAGAGGCAGGCTATGAGTCTAGAGAAGTAAGAAGAAACCTCATACTATGTTTTAGAGTTTGGATTTTATTCTAAGGTTAATAGGAAATGACTTTAGGTGCTAAAGGAACATAATAAAATTTAGAATTTGACAAGAGAAAAAGTTAGGAGAATAGTTAGGAGATTGTATGGTAAATATGAATTTGATGATGGCCTGAACAAGGGGTGTCAATAGAGTCAGAGTGTGACAGTGAGGACAGAGTTGACAATGAGGACAGAGTATATGCATGCAAAAAAAATGTTGCAGAGGAGTGCTCACAAGACTTACCTTATCGGATGATTGATAAAATGCTGGAAAGGAAGAGTTTTACATCTTCATTACATGAGCAATGTTTTCCTTTCTTTCTCCTCTATTGAGGAGCATGAAAAAATGGGGAATTCTATGGTGGTCCAATGGTTAGGACTCCTCGCTCTCACTGCCAAGGGCCAGGGTTAAATCCCTGGTGGGGGAACTAAGATCCCACAGGCCATGAGGTGCGGCCAAAAAAATAAACATAAACAATAAGCATATAATTTTTTAATGGCTTTATTGGAGTATAATTGCTTTTAATTCTACTTGTCGTTATTTACCTTTATATTTTTTTTAAAAACCTAAAATAATATATGTTCCATTATAATATTATTGTTAGAATGAGAGCCTATCATTTCCTTGTTTTCACATATAGAAGATAAGAAAATGAGTAAATTAGAACTTTCTCCTTCCTGCCACCTCTCTTCTACCCACTTGAGTTTTTGTTGCTATAATCAGGAAATTTAGAACAAATTATTACTAAACTATTTATTTATACTTGGACCTTATATCTTAAAGATTACTTTTAATATTCTCATTATATTTGCAACAAGTCTTTACCTAATCCAATATTTACATTTTTTCAAATATTTACAGATATTTCTTTTATATCAGAATTTCACCTTTCTTAGTTTTTGCACTTTGATTCCCTTCCTGACTAACTGAAGTGTATGTCCAGTTATTTCAGGACATAGGTGAAATATCTCTGAACTATAAGGTATCAAAGAATGTCTTAGTTTTCCTTTCCTATGCAAATGATAATTCGAGTGGGTATAGACTTTGTAAGTCAAATCTTTCTCAGGCTGCTGTACGTGTTATTCTATTCAGCTTCTGAAGTTTAATGTTGAAGTTAAGTCTATTTTTTGTTTTTTTTCTTCCTTTGAAAATAGTTTCATTTTTTAATCTGTATTCTTATTGAATTTTTTCCATACTTTAGATTCAGAAAGCTTTCTCTCACCCCCTCATGATTAGACTAAGGCCTCTCCAATGTGTTTTTTGAGTACTCTATTCTTACCCTTATTGTTATGGTGTAATACCACATTGTATAGCAATTGCCTGTTTCTTGTATGTATATCATCCACAATAGACACTAAGTTCTTTCAAGGTAGAACTGTGTCTTGGTAATCTTTGTAGCCCTAACTTTTAACATATAGCAAGCACTCACAAAATAGTTCCTGAATAAATGAATGAATTGATACATCATTTAACATTACAATTTTTATCAGGATGGGTCAAAATGTTGGGCTCTTTTCATTAATACATTTCAAAACTCACTGAGTTCTTTTCATCTCTGATTGTCTTATATCAAAGTATTACTTCGAATATATTCTGATATATCTTTAGTTGCTATTTCTGTTCCATTTACTCGGATCTCTTTTTCAGAAGTTGGAGCACTATTTTCCACTATTACGTTTAATGGTTTTCGTCTATTTATCCTTTCCATTCACATTTTGAGAGAGTTTTTCAAGCTTTTTCTCTAATCATTGATTTAACATTCTGCAGTATGGATTCCCTTTTTTATTATGTTCAAATAATATTTGAATTTTGATGTTGCATGTTCTATGTCCTTACAGCCTTAACTTACCCAACTTTGTTTTTATTTCTCCCTTCTAATCTTAGTTCAATATCATGTCTTAGATTTCAACTCTTGTATCACAGGAAATACAAATTGGATTCTTTCCACTTACTTATGCTTCTGGCAAACCATTTTCTAAAGTGTTCACTTTCTCAGGATTTGGGGAGACTGTGCTCTTCTTCCTTTATGCAGCACAGTCTTTTCAAAGGGATGCTTTATCTTGTATTACACTCATTAATACAAGTATATTATATCTTGTATTAAACTCATTCCAAGGTTTGTGTAGCCCTTACTAACCAGATGTGTGGATTTTATTTGGTTCTTCTCATTATCTGCCTGATTTCTACTAGCTCCCCAGCACAGATCTTGAGCTGGGAGACATAAAGACATGCATAGTTCACAGCTAACTTTTGGACCTAAAGCTAACATTTACCAACTTTGTCACTATGAGTACTGGCCCGAGGCAAGATCCCTCACCCTTATTGCCTAGTTGTTTTAATATGAAGAAGAGAATTCCTGGTTAATCAGAAAAAAATCAATGGTCTTTTCCTTGATAGGAGCCATGTATGAAAAACTAAACTCCCAGAGAGTCAAACACACAGCTCTGTCTGCCCAGGCCCTTCCATTATTTGCTTCACATATCCTTAGATACAGAGTATCACATCTGTCCACTCCCATTGGGATCATGTTTGTATACTCCAAACCAGAGCTCCAAAATATCAATAGATAATAAAAAAAAAGTACTAATGGGGGACAATGGGGCAACAAGATGTAACATAGTACTTGCAGGTAACACGTAGTAGCGGGGTTACTGTCTAATTCACTAGTAGGTGCCATGAAGCAGATAGCTTTCTTACTATCCTTCAGGGTCACAGGTTTGCTCACCTTCAAACAACAAAGTTCATGTCCATTTCAGCCCTACAGTTCTTGCAAATGGTGGAAAATCTTGTCAAATTCTGTCAGTAGGATGCTTATCAGCGGGGTTATAGCAACTCTGGAAGACTCAAGGCCAAGGTAGCAAGGCTTGGCAAGTGAGCACCTATTTCAGCCAAGTGCCCTGTACAGGGCACAGCCTCTCAGCCATATGTGCTGGGTCTGGTCATCAATCCTGCCTTTTGATGCTATTATGAGTTCTCATATTTTTCTGATTTTTCATTAGGCATTTAATTCAGAGAGTCTGAGACAAAAACAGCTAGTCCAGATGTCATTCTAAATCAGAAGTCAACCAGATTCTATTAATAATGATATCTCACATCAAAGATTTGACTAAGATCATTGATGCATACCTGGCATTCCAAGTTAGTTGTAGTAAGTGTTTATACTGGCAGCTTTCCTTGTTTCTAGATTTATATTCAGAACTCTCAATAAAATATTAAGCAGTTTTGAAAACAGGTCCTGAAACAGTTTTAATAAAGCTGCAGTTCTCATTTTCATTCCACCCTACCCTCCAGTACTACTTGTTAACCTGAGGTATATAATAATATAAGGAAAATTAGAGTGAAATTATATCATTTTTAAAGAATTATTCCTCAAATGAATATCTCAACTCAATTCCTAACCTTAATAAAACATATCGTATGTCAATTCTAAAAAAATTCATCATCATTATAAAAAAAGGAAAATGTTTGACACCGTTTTAGCACAAAACTCATCCACTTACCCCAACATTTATGCATGTTTCAGACACTGGAGCAGTATGCAGCCACTTCTCTTCATGACTACAACATCATGGGAGTGGAAAGAGATAAAAATATATAGTTAAGAAATGTGTGTTTAATTTTTTCTTTCCTTATTTAAAGTGTTTAGCACTTTCATATTTCAAAATGCTCATGAATTCAGTTTTAGATTCTGAGTGTATTATTAAATTCTACTATTTAAATTAGAAATAGTCAAAGCAGCTCCTTCAATTTGCTCAAAAACAGTGCTGGATAAGTTAGACTTTGTTAAAATTAAATTTTTCTGCTCTGCAAAAGACACTGTAAAAAGAATGAAAAGACAAGCCACAGACTGGGAGAAAATATTTTCAAAAGATACATCTGATAAAGGACTGTTATACAAAACATACAAAGAACTCTGAAAATTCAACAATAAGAAAACAAACAACCCAATTTTAAAATAGGCCAAATACCTTAACAGATAGTTCACAAAAGAAGATATACAGACTGCAAATAACCATGTGAATAGATGCTCCACATTATATGTCATCAGGGAAATGAAAATTAAAACACAATGAGATACCACTTCACTCCTATTAGAATGGTCTAAATCCAGAACACTGACATCACCAAATGCTGATGAGGATGTGGAGCAAAAGGAACTCTCATTCATTGCTGGTGGGAATGCAAAATGGTATAGCCACTTTGGAATACACTTTGGCAGCTTGTTACAAAACTAAACATACTCTTGCTCTACATCCCAACAATCACGCTTCTTGGTATTTACCCAAAGTAGTTGAAAACATGTGCACACAAAAACCTGTGCACTAATGTTTATAGCAGCTTTATTCATAATTGCCAAAAGCTGAAGCAACCAAGGTGTCCTTCAGTAGGCAAATGGATAAATAAACTGTGGTCCATCCAGACAATGGAATATTATTCAGTGCTAAAAAGAAATGATCTATCAAGCCATGAAAAGGCATGGAGGAAACTCAAATGCATATTACTAAGTGAAAGAAGCCAATCTGAAAAGGCTAGCTACTGTATGGTTCCAACAATATGACAATCTAGAAAAGGCAAAACTATGGAGACAGTAAAAAGATCAGTGGTTGTCAGAGATTAGGGGGAGGAAGAGATGAATAGGTGGAGCACAGAGGATTTTTAAGGCAATGAAATTATTCTTGTATAGTATGATACTATAATGATGGATACACGTCAGAGTGTATAGAGTATACTAGTATCCTCCAGTATATTGTAGTATAATACTATAATGATAGATACATGGCATTATGCCTCTGTCCACACCCATCAAATGTACAACACCAAGAGTGAACCCTAATGGAAACTATGGACTTTGAATGATAATAGTATGTCAATGTAGGTTCATCAACTGTGACAAACGTATCACCCTGATGGGAAGTGTTGATGGTGAAAGAGTCTTATGCATGTTTCAGGGTAGGGAGTATGTGGTAAATCTCTGTATCTTCCTCTCACATTTACTGTGAACTTAAAATTACTCTTAAAAATTCTTTTTAAAAATGTGCTGTACTGTCATGTTTAACTCAATTACTTATTACAAGAAAACTGTTCAACTGGTCACAATGCTATACACAAGAAGTTTCTGTTTCAAAAAAAGAAAATGTTTTTTAAATTATGTTTTGGCTTTGACTTTAAAAAATAAGCCCAATATTCAAGTTAACCAAGTAGAATACACTTCAATTTGGCAAGTTTTTAAATTCTTGGACTTACTGGCCTAAGGAAAGAAGTATAAACGTCCATGATTCAGAAGTGCAGGGAGAAACTGAGGCAGTCAGAACCCCATCCTTCTGCTCTAACAGAGAAAAGATACTATCCTAGGAGCAGCAAGATCCTGGACTCCCCTGGGGAGATAGCAGCTTCTAAGTTATATGGGACAGCATGACTAGAAAAAAAAGGAGCTCAAGATCCCAGAGCTAGGCTTGCAACTCTCAGGATGAATAAAGATTCTTGGATGGACTGAAGACCTGTCCAGGTATGGCTTAGCCAAGATCACTAGGACAGGAGAGTTCCCAACTTTGGAAATTTCATCAAGTCTATGGATATAGAGCTATGTTCTAGAGCAGGCTCTGCCTGACAACAATATATAGTACTCATGGTCATTTTAATCTTTGCTATGAAATCACTATTTCAGCACCCTTAGTATGCTTGTGCTTGGTGATAAAGTCTTTTTCAAACACCATTAACCCTTGTCAGGTATATGCAAAAATAGTGAGTTTTAAAAATAATGTTTAATTAAATAAATAGTAGGTCATCACCATGGAAGCTTCTGGAAGTGCTACATGCATTCAGCCAGATACAGTTATGCTCCAGTCCATGTGGAGAGTCCCAGCCTTCAGTGCTCTCAGGAAGCTTCCACATGTGCTGTGGATTTGACTGCTCTTTTCCTGAAAGGAGTCCTAGGGATGACCTTGGTGGTGGGAAGGAGCCAGCATGACATGAGTGACTCCAGACGACACCTTTCATTTACAGAGCATTCTGAACTTTACCACGACTTTTGCTTACATTATCGATTGATTCTGCAACCATCCATCCAGTGCAGTAGGTTATCATTGTCATTTGTCAGATTTTAGAATACCAGTGTTCATTAGGTTAAGCAACTTGCCTGAGGTAGTAGGTATCCGAGCTAAAACTTTTCTTGAGGTATCTGTCTAAGCTTTCTCTCTTGGAGAATATTCAAGCATGGCTAGGAAATGGAATAATGGGGAATCGTTAAGTCATGGGAAATGTTAAAGGTCTACTTGCATGTAGCAATCATTCAACTTTAGCAAGTACTTTTAATGAAAGGTGTTACTAGTTGGGGGAAAAACAAATGGGTGTGTGTGTGTGTGTGTGTGTGTGTGTAATTTTTCTCAGAGTGTGGAGCTTAATCACCTTAATCACATTCATATAGGGATATGTTGAAAATTCGGGTTCCTGGGCTTCACCCCAGTTGCTCTGAACTCTGGGAATCTCTAGGGGGTGAATCTACATCTTTAACAAGCCTCTCAGGTGATTCTTGCGTAATTCTCAGGTGATTCTCAGCTCACACACTGGGTGATGCTAGACCCTGTTATTTGTGGTTTGGCAAAAAGCTAGCCAACACACTCAGGTGACCTTGAAACTTGACATTGTATGCCTTTCCGTGGCTGTGGTTTTCCCTGCGAGGAGGGGCGGGGCTGTGCTGGGCGGGGCTTGGATGAGCGGGGCTTCGCTTGGATGAGCGGGACAGGGACGAGAGTGGGCGGGGCGGGGAGGGGCGGGGCCGAAGAGGTCAGGCCTGGAGAGGTGGAGGGTGAAGGGTTAATGCTCCGCGCGCAGGCGCTGCCCTCTGAACTGGAACGGAAAACAACTTCCGGTTGGAGTCACTCCGCCGGGCGCCGGCGACCCTAGGCGTGAGAGACTGCCGCGGAAGCCCTGAACTGTGAGTAAGAAACTTCGCGAGCTAGTTGGTGTGTCCGAAGCCGTCGGGCACGGCGACGGAGAACTTGTGTGTGTGAGCGAGAGGGATACGCTGGCCGTATGGGAGCCGCAGGGAGAGAAGCCGAGGAGCTGCAGAGACAACCAGTTCTGAGTGGGAAGGGACTTTGTGCGAGAGAAACCACCTGGGTCCCCATCCCCTAGCGGACCCGGGAGGGGCTTTCCGGGCCCGCGACGTCAGCGCAGCAACGACGGCCCCCGCTGCGACGGCAGCAGGCGAGGGATCCTGCCCGACTCCGCGTCGGCTGCTCTCGGTGATTTGACTTCTTGGCTAGCCACCGGGGAGGCAGGGCTTGCGATGTCAGGGTGAGCAGTGGACCCCGCCTGGAGGTCCCAGCCTCCTTTGAGGATGCGGGCTGCCTTCCAGAAGCTAGTACTATCGTTGTTACTCTTCCGAAAACTTCGTCGGTTCTTTCTGTTGTTTTTTCCCCAAGATTATTGCACAGTTCCGCTCTCAGCTTTCCTGTGGGGTGGCATCATAGCCTTGTCAATGAGAAGTTGGGTAACTTCCCCGAGGGTCACGGAGAGAATAGATGGCTGAGGCGGAAAGAGCAGAAGCAAACCCTGCCCCCAGTGGGAACCGGGCGTTAGGTGGAATCCCCAGCGCGGCGTAAACTGACTAGCGACGAGTTACGGGTGTCACAAGCTGTGCTTGTCACGAAGTGAAGAAAGAAGGGGGAAGACACTCAAACCAAAGAGTCTTTGTGTCTCTTATTATGCTGTAACAAGCAGAAGTAGTGCAGCCTTTGCTATGTAAAGTGTCATTTATCTCACAGATTCTTTTGACAAGTTATATCTTAAGAGAGAAACGGTAGTAAAGGAAGTGAAATGACATGAAAGTGAAGGAAAATAACGTGATCTGCTTCCCTACCACGGTTGGAATACACATTTCAAACGAGAGGTAGCAGAGAAGCAAGCTCTGTACTCTGCTGAAAAATTATTTTGCCCCTCTCATTAGGGAGGGGAGGAGAACCCTAAAGTGATAGTCATGCATAAAGCAGAAAATGTAACTCTTTCACAGCCCTCTCCCCAACCACAGGTACTCCAACGCCTTCCACATCTCTCTTATGTGTACGTAAACATGTTGTTTCGCTTTCTTACGAAAATGAGATCATATACGCATACAGTTCTATTATCTGGTTTTTCAGATGAAAAATATATGGTGGAAATCTTACCACATGTAGCTCTACTTTATCTTAATGTCAGCATGGTATTCCTTTGCATGGATGTACCATATGTAGTTAACCGCTTCTTGATATGGCCTGTCTATATATTTTGCCCTTGTTCTACAAAATTATCTGTATTTCATTAGGATACAGATATATTAATCCTCTGTGAATTATATGGCAAATATTTTCAAGAACTATCAGTCTTTGGTTTAAATGCCCAGGTTTTGTATCGCTTAAGAATGCTGTCCTTACTCAAAAATTATTAAAATATTTTCCTGTATTGTCTGTTAATGCTTTTTATAGTTTTGTATGCTTTACTCATTAAAACGTATGAGAATTATTTTTGTACATTGTATAAGATAGGGTTTAGCCATTTTTCCTGAAGTCATTTGCTGAAATCAATTCTTTCCCAACTGACTAGAAATACTACCTTAATATAGTAAATTTCCACCTGTACATGAGTCTTTTTTTTTTGGATTCTTCTGTTGCTGTGTTCTATTTGCCTCTTCCTATACAAATACCAATCTCTTTGATTAGGCACTTTTTAGTAATTCATAAAGCAAGTCCCTCTTCATTTGCCTCTTTCAAAATATCCTTGGTGATTGCGTTCTCTTCTCAGGTAAAATTTAAAGTAAACTGTTTTATGTTTCATTAAAACATAACTTTTGGGGGGGTTTAGCCATCCACTAATATTTTGTGACTGGTATGTAGATAATTCATATATCTGGCCAACTTTCTAAACTTATTAGTTGTAATAAAGTTTTTCTCTTGAATTTTCTAGGAAAACAGTCATCTAAATATAATCTTATCTCCTTCTTTATACTTCTTTCTTTCTTTGGTTTAATAAATTTCTAGCTTCTCCAGAACAGTGATACATAATAACATTGATTCAGGCCATCCTTATCATATTTCTTAGTTTGTGGATGTTTTTACTGTGTCATCATTAAATATGAATTTTAGAGTAAATTTCAAATAATTTTATTTATCAAGGAAGTGTCTTTAATATTTCTAGCTACTGGGATTTTTGCAGGGAATGGATTTTGGATTGTGTCTAAAGTTGGGTTTTTTTGTTTTTGTTTTTTCTTTTGGTCTGTTTGCATTGGCTAGCACTTGGAGAGCAGTTTTAACTAACAGATGTTGAGTGTTCATCTGGTCTGTATATTTCTTGTTGTCAAGATGATATCTTTTCATTACTACTTAACTAAACATTTTTATCAGGAGTAGAAGTTGAGTTCTGTCATACGGTATTTTGGCATCTATCATGGCCTATCATGTGCTTTTCTTCCTTGACGTGTTAGAATGGCAAATTGTTTTAGTAGATTTTTAGGGTTTTTATTGTTGTTGTTTTGTTTGTTTTTTGTGTTTTTTAAAATTTTTATTGGCGTATAGTTGATTTACAATGTTATGTTAGCTTCAGGTGTACAGCAAAGTGAATCAGTTATACATATACATACATCCACTTTTTTTTTTTTTTTAGATTCTTTTCCCATATGGGCCATTACAGAGTATTGAGTAGAGTTCCCTGTGCTATACAGCAAGTTCTTATTAGTTATCTATTTTATATATAGTAGTGTGTATATGTCAATCCCAATCTCCCAATTTATCCCTCCCCCACTTTCCCCCTTGGTAAGTTTGTTTTCTACATCTGTGACTCTACTTCTGTTTTGTAAATAAGTTCATTTTTAGCCTTGATTTCTAGTTTTTATTTATTTATTTATTTATTTATTTATTTATTTATTTATTTATTTATTTATTTATGGCTGTGTTGGGTCTTCGTTTCTGTGCGAGGGCTTTCTCTAGTTGAGGCAAGCAGGGGCCGCCCTTCATCGCGGTGCGTGGGCCTCTCACTATCGCGGCCTCTCTTGTTGCGGAGCACAGGCTCCAGACGCGCAGACTCAGCAATTGTGGCTCACGGGCCTAGTCGCTCCGCAGCATGCGGGATCCTCCCAGACCAGGGCTCGAACCCGCGTCCCCCGCATTGGCAGGCAGACTCCCAACCACTGCGCCACCAGGGAAGCCCGATTTCTAGTTTTTGAACCAACCTTACACTTGGTCATTGTGTAATATTCAAGCATATAGGTTTCTTTTCGGTCACATTTTTATTTAAAATCAGTAATTGAGTTTCATCTGTAGTTATCTTTTTACTGTTATCTTTGGCAGAGTTTGATGTCAAGGCTATGCTGATTTTCTGAAAAGAATTGAGAAGAGTTCCTTCTTTCTCTGCTCTGAGGTATTTTAAATACAGTCTTAAGAGCTCTCTATTTGAACCCATCTGTTTGATGGGTTCACTCATGAACCCATCTGAAAGTACAGTGGACCCTTGAATAACACTTGGGGGTTAGGGGTGCCGAGCCTACCAGCAGTTGAAAATCTGCATGTAATTTATAGTCAGCCCTCCGTGTCCGAGGTTCTGCATCCTCAGATTCAACCAACTGCAGATAGTATAGTACTGTAGTATATTTTTAGTGGGAAAAAAATTCACCTGTAAGTGTATCCATGCAGTTAAAACCCATGTTGTTCAAGGGTCAATTGTACATTGTTCTTAAAAACAGCAATAATATTCAGCAAAAAGGTCCAGAACTTTAAAAGGTGAACAAACAAAAACTCCTTAGAGTAAATCCTTATAAAAGAAAGGGTGTGAAACACCAGTAATGTCAAGAAAGAAGAACTGCTGTACTGATCCTGGTTATTTTTGTCCCCCATCTTTTTTTTTTTTTTCCCCCTGTTCTGGGAAAATGCTGTAGGTAGACTGAGGCTGATAATAAAGTGTTTTACTGTTTTTTCTCTTCTCTACTCCAGTTTATGAAGGAAAGAGTGTTGCTTCTACATGGGCAAGCTCTTCTATGCCCTGAAAGAAACCAAGAGGGAAACTCAACTGAGAAAGCATCAGTTTCACTTTGTCGTCATCAGCTTCCCAATTTTGCCAGGAAATTTCTTGCTTTAGAGGTAGTAACCAAGCTGACATTCTACTCTAGCCAAATCCCATAGAGGAGTTTCAAAATGAGTGGTTGAGAAAATATGCAAGCTCAGCATGCTTTTACTTATTTAATGTGAAGTGAAAATCAGTAGCACAGTCTAGGTATGTACATGGCCTGTGCACACACGTAAGAACAGGGCTGGCTTCCAAGGACTACAAACCATCCAACCAAAGCCCACCGTTTTACTCAGCTAACGGTTTACTGTTAATATGTGGATAGTATTGTATTATGTAATCTTCGGTAGAGTTATTAACTTTTATAAATGATTATTTCAAATACTTTTTGATTACTTTCAAGACTATTACCTTAGATAATGCAGTTTAACAGTATACATCTGTGAACTGTGGAGGAGACTTCAAGACACTCGTAAATGTTATTTACAGAATAATACAGGCATTATGTCAATGCTTGGATATTTGAGTATCTTAAATTATTATCTATTAATCTAGAACAAATAATTATTGGCATAATTTGGGGGGCATGCCCTAAATAAATAAGGACTTGCATGTTTTTTGAAAGCATACCTATTATCTATGAGGAAATGGTAAAAAATAGATAGCCTGTTGATGTAAAACTTCACTATTCTAACGACAGTTGATCCTTGAACAACACAGGGGTTAGGCATGCCAACCCTTTGCTCATTTGAAAATCTGCATATATTTTACAGTCAACCTTCTGTATCCAAGGTTCCTCCGTATCTGTGGTTCCACCATACTGGGAGTTCCACATCCAGGGATTCAACCAACCACAAATCATATAGTACTGTAGTATTTACTCTTGAAAATATCCGTGGATAGGTAGGCCTGTGCAGTTCAAACCTTTGTTGTTCAAGAGCCAACCGTATTCTTATGCTTTAGCTGATTAGCTCTTCCTACTATTTATCCTTTTGTTTTCTAACACCTTTCTAAGCATGAATAAATATTACTGTTCAATTTCAACTTGGTTGTGTTTAATTATGTCAAGCCAAATTTTAGTTTCTATTTTCTATTGGATTTATGTTGTGGCTGCCATTCCTCCCATGCTATCTTTTATGCTTGCCGCTTTGGTTTTCAGTCATGGGTAGAGGGAAAGAGGAGACTATTACCGAGAATAGGTAACCAAATTTCTTTTTGGTCCAGGACCAAGATTCTGAATCATTTTCAAAAAAGGATAAGAGAGAATATGTATTGAACTCCCTTGTGGGTGGGTGACTAATTAGTGTACAGTCTTTTGAACTACATGCAGTGTTTGACAGCTGTTCAAAAAAGTTGAGGAGGATTGGAACAGGCAGTGGTACCAGAGCCTTTGCAACTGAAAACAAGCCTTTGGGACCTATGTAATGCATATGTTATAGGTTTTCAATCCCTAGTCTATAAAAACATTTTTTTAAATTGTGGTGAAATTTACCACCTTAGCCATTTTTAAGTAGTGTTGAATGTATTCACATTGTGGTATTGTACAAGCAAGAAAAACATCCCTAAGAGACTTACTTTTTTTTAAGAAAAAAGTTTGGGAAGTAAATAACAATGATAATTATTTGTCTCATGGGGGAAATGTCCTGGACAGTAACCTGAGTTTTCCTCCTTTTACCTTCAGAGATACACTCTCTGTGATGGTAATTATCATTACTAAATTATGAGAGTAAACAGTTTGAGCACCAGTGATCTGTAATAGCTTTCACTTACCACCAATACTTTTTCTTTGCGAAAAAGAAGGGTCTATTGAAAATAGGTCGTTAACAGTGAAAACAGTCTGTCTTTCAAGTCATTGCTGTAAGGAATTATAGGAAATTGAGTGGACTAAGAAAAATAATATGAGTTCCATTTTGATGGTTACTTAGTTGAAGTTATAAGAATGCTTGAGATATTTGCAGTAGAATGAGGTATGGAGAATTGTTCTCTTGAGCAACAGAATAAACGCACTCAGGTAATTTTGCTGTGGAGAATGACTTGCTCTAAGGACAGAAATCAGGGACTCAGGTCCCTTCAAGATAATATACTATTGTAAATTGCTTGAAGAAAATCAACTGTTCCTGTGGGATATTTAAGTGGTTTTACTATTTATAGTTAATAAATATGTGGCTTTTACTTTAATGTAATTTCATGATTTTATATATTTGCTATCCCTAAACTAGAAATGCCTTTCCCTTGATATCGATGTTTTTCAACCTTTTTAAATCCATATTTCCTTTTTTATAAACATTAAAATACCACAAATCCTAGGAGATATGTGCCCTTCCTTCCCACGAAGTCCTCTCTTACACCTCCTCATACTGAATATAAACTTTCTCTTGCAGTTTTCCCCATCCAAGAATATTCTGTAGAGCCTTTCTTTATATGATTTATGAAAACAGATTTTTAATATTAAATAGCCATTTTAAACTGATAACTCCCCCTCCCCCATCTCCAGATTCCAACATGGCCCCTACTCAGAAGAGAGGATACCCCTTACATGGGCTGAGCAAGCTAACTGAGCAATGCAGTGTTTATGTTTACCTCAGATGGGTAGAACATCACATGCCTAATTTCCTTTTTGGTGTTAATACTATTTAGTTTTGCACTTCAACCCATAGAATTTGATAAACAGTTTGAGAGAGGTCCTACTGGAGATAAAAAAGGAAATGAGGCAAAGCTGAGACTCATGGGTGTGGTCTTTGGCTGTAAAGTCTTCTTTTAACTCTTAGAAGATAACACAAAAAGTTTCACCAAGTTTTAACATCCAGCAAACTGGAGAACCTGGTCTGGGGAGCTTTTGGTTTGATCAGTGGGATTGTCTTACCTTGTTTATCCTGATGCATTTAGCAATCCAGCTTATGAAAAAAATACAAAATCCAAATTCTGACATCGCTGGATCTATGATATTTAAGTTTCTATTATTTTAGCTGCCTGATTGGAACACAGTAACAGTGTAGTGCAGTGTGCTATGGGTATATCCATAACCGAAGTTTACAACCTGGAAAGTGAGAACAGAAATGCAAGCTGTCATTTTGGGGAATTGGCTGCTTGTGTTATGGAACTCTCTTAAAAGTGGGAAATGATCATAAGTAAATGTCAGGAGTGACAGTTTTTCTCTTCCATTTCCTTTCTTCAAGCAAGGAAAACACACATACTTTTTAGTGTCTTTAAAAGTTTACCTTAACCATCTAAGACAGAGGATGTTATTTTATTTATGTGTATATACTACATTATTGACTTATTTTCTGCTTTTTGCTTCTGTTGCTTTTTGTGAGTGAGGAGGCAAACATAGAGCTAAGATAGAGAAAAGACAGGATGTATCTCACTTATTCACCTCTTCGTTTGCTACGATGGCAACTTTTCTGAAATAGAATATGAACCCTTATTATTATTCATACCCTGAGGGGTTGGGAAAAGCAGGTGACTTTCTTTTCTAGGGCAGAGTGGAAGACGTCACAGTTACTCTATGGGATCCTTCCCCCATCCTGAAGCTTCTGTAGATTTAAACTGACCTCTTACCACAAGTGTGAACCCTGGTAGAACACTTACCCAGAAGCAGAATAGTCTCAGCAGTGGGGGAAACCCAGCAGAGGACCTTTTTCTACTTACTAAATCACCCACACTTGTCTCTACTTGTCCCCAAAAAGTTGACTTGTTAAAGATTTATAAATCATTTTAGGGGTGGAGGTGGTGGAAATCTACCTTTAGGCCTGTGATTCTTTTCAAACTTGAAATCCCAATGTATATAACTAATCACAGTTGAGCTGCTCTGGTTAAACTGGGCAATTGGTGGTAGAACATTGTTTGGCTCATACACCTACAGCCTCAGTGGAGCTCCAAAAGCACCACTACTTTCTTTGATTATTACTTTTTATTCAGGATTGGTTAGATATCATTTGGTATCATAATGCTGGTTGTCAAAGACAACAGGCTTAAGATATTTTTATCTATAAAATAAGGGAAGAAATGTTTGTTTAAAAAGAAGGAGGAGGACTTCCCTGGTGGCGCTGTGGTTAAGAATCCGCCTGCCAATGCAGGGGACATGGGTTTGAGCCCTGGTCCAGGAAAATCCCACATGCCGCAGAGCAACTAAGCCCATGCGCCACAACTACTGAGCCTGTGCTCTAGAGCCCACGAGCCACAACTACTGAGCCCGCATGCCACAACTACTGAAGCCCGAGCACCTAGAGCCCATGCTCCACAACAAGAGAAGCCACCACAATGAGAAGCCTGTGCACCTCAACGAAGAGTAGCCCCCGCTCGCCACAGCTAGAGAAAGCCTGCGCACAGCAATGAAGACCCAATGCAGCTAAAAATAAATAAATAAACAAACAAATAAAGAAGAAGGAGGGTGGGAGGAGTTAGAGTACCACTTCAGAAAATTTAACATCCAGATAGTAGGAGTCCCAGAAAGGGACACAGAAAGAATGAAATTGCCCAAAAAGTTATTCAAGAAAATTAGCAAGGACTGAAGGATGAACTTCCACATGGGTTAAGTACAAGATCAGAAATCAGAATGGCTCTGGACTTCAACAAAAACAAAAGGGAGCATAGTAAAACTTACAAAATTCTGAGGAAAAATTACTTCCAACCTAGAACTCTTAACCTGGCAAACTATCAGTTAAATCTGAGGGTAAAGATATTTTCAGTTATGCAGGGTCTCAAAAAATTTACTTTGCAGGCACTTTATCAGGAAGCTACTAGAGGGTTTACTCCACCAAATTGGGGAGTAAAACAAGAAGGATGAAGATTTGGGATGCTGAAAATGAGGGATTCAGCTAGAGAGAGAGGTGAATAAAGGGAATCATCAAATTCAAGTTGAAAGAGGGTCTCAAGATGAAGACTTTCCTCTAGGCATAGAAATCAACAAATCTAGTCTTGAGCAAGTCAGAAAGCTCAAGGAGAGATTCTTCTAAGTAGATGAAATTGATAGAATAATTGAAGTGTCTCAATGGATTGAGGAGTTGTAGTAATGATAATAAGAAATAAAACAAACAAGAAGTTTTTTCAGGAAAAATGTTTTTCAGGAAAGGAAAAGGAGCCATAGTATATTATATGGCTCAGCAGTGAATAGCATTAAGTAGTCATAAAAAAGTTAAAGTAGAATGCAAATCTAACTAAAAAATAGGATATAACTATATGAGGAGAATGGGGAGGATATAAAGGGAGGGGAGATTTTAAAGAGAGCTGAATCCTTATTTTGCAGAGTGGGAAGACAAGTAAAACTGAAAAATCAGTAGTGGCAATATTAGCATGTTATTTAGAGATACAGAGATAATACCAAAAAGAATCAACCAAAAGGGACTTCGCTGGTGGCGCAGTGGTTAAGAATCCGCCTGCCAATGCAGGGGACACGGGTTCGAGCCCTGGTCAGGGAAGATCCCACATGCTGCGGAGCAACTAAGCCCGTGTGCCACAACTGCTGAGCCTGCGCTCTAGAGCCTGTGTGCCACAACTACTGAAGCCCACATGCCTAGAGCCCGTGCTCCGCAACAAGAGAAGCCACTGCAATGAGAAGCCCGTGCACCGCAACGAAGAGTAGCCCCCGCTCGCTGCAACTAGAGAAAGCCCGTGTGCAGCAACGAAGAGCTGACGCAGCCAAAAATTAAAAATAAAATAAAAATAAATTTATTAAAAAAAAAAAAAGAGGAATCAACCAAAAGAACTGAAAATTGTTGCCAGGGTGAAGCAGGAAATGGGAAGGGAGGAGAGTAAGGTACTACTGTTTTTCTTAAACCTTATAAAGTTATTTTACTCATTAAAATGTAGATATGTTATGCTTTGATTAAAAATAAAGTAGGGCTTCCCTGGTAGCGCAGTGGTTGAGAATCTGCCTGCCAATGCAGGGGACACGGGTTCGAGCCCTGGTCTGGGAAGATCCCACATGCCGCGGAGCAACTAAGCCCGTGAGCCACAACTACTGAGCCTGCGCGTCTGGAGCCTGTGCTCCGCAACAAGAGAGGCCGCGATAGTGAGAGGCCCGCGCATGGCGATGAAGAGTAGCCCGCGCTCACCGCAACTGGAGAAAGCCCTCGCACAGAAACGAAGACCCAACACAGCCGAAAATAAATAAATAAATAAATTTAAAAAAAAAATAAAGTAAAAACTAAATTAGGGTGAAAAGAGCTAGGATGTTGGACTCTCACATCAAAGAGACCTGGATTTATCTTGGTCTTCCATTTTCTAATTCGTTGACCTCAGGCAACGTATTTAACCTTTTGGAGCTCAGTTTCCTTATCTGGAAAGGGAACATTAAAATAAGGTAGTTTATGTAAAGCAGCAAGCAATTTTTACCTCAGCAGGTGTCAGTCTCTACCCCTGTCCCTAATGTTTCCCAGGAGGAAATAGGGAACCACCACCACTGTTGGGAAGCTTCCCATTCAATTATAAGACTAAGATGGTCCTTCTGGTTCATAGCTGTGTGCCTATTCAGATTGAAGGCATGGCACTGGGATCTATGTTCTTTCTAAACTATCTGTAGATAGTTAGAGAATTTAAATAGAATTGAGATGATTTAGAGTATTGGTAGGGGTAGAATCAAGTTATAAGGACTGCTTGGTGGGAGAAGAGCTCTGGTCACACTCAGATTTCTCTTTCAGCATGAACTTCAGTGCAAATGCCATTAATGGTGTCTCTTCCATTAATAGAGAAAACAGTTGTCACATAGACTGATGAATTGTGGAAATTTCATGGAACCAAGATCAACAAGAGTGCTGTTGCTCTGGACCATCTGCCAAAATATCAAAATTCCTTTTTTTTTTTTTTTTTAAGAACATCTACCTTAGCAACTGCTATTTTTGTTTCTCAGTTCTATACACTTCTTTTGGAACAGTTCATAAAGCAGATCACTGTGGAACAAAAGGACACTTTATGAAAGCCTATTTCCCTGCCTTGGTGCATATTTGTGTAGTGTTTTACAGAGTACAGTGCTTTCCCAGTTATGACTTGATCCCCTATGGCAGTGATTCTAAATCTCTCACACTTGCTTCTCCCTCTTCCTCCTCTCACCGCCCCACCCCCACAAAAAAAAATTATGATCCAAGAAGTCTTGGACAGGTATGGCTGATCTGTTTTTTGAAACTGCCCTGGATTATTCTAATGTACTGACAGGTTGGGAACCCATGTCCTACAGCATGCTGTACCCCAGACATTCTAAACTGGGGCAGATGAGGGAACTGAGGTCCACAGAAAGGTTACAGCTTATTCACTCTCACCTATCAACAAGCATATCTAGACTGGACATGTTTTCTGCACTTCAACTCTGATTTTATCTTTGGTTGACTAGGCTTTTTAATTTTTATTCTCTGACTTGTATTAAGAGAGAAATTAACACATTTTACACAAGATGTGGTCTCAGTTAAAAATAAGATTTGGAATCTTTATTTTATAGCATCTTTTTATTTTTTCCAGATGCAAAAGGAAATGAAACAGAGAATCAAATTTTTTAATAAACTCTTGCTCCTCCACAGTAGGGTAGCATAACAAGTGTTGGGACTTAACTAGATCTGAATATTCACATTTGAGGAAAACTGGAGTGGCCCTCAAAAGAGTAGAGATTTGCGTAATTTTGGCACAGAGGCAGGTTTGAGAAGTTGGTTTGTCAGGCTACCCGGGGATTTTTAGTCCTGTCTTCAAGAGTATTCAGCAGTAGGAGTAAGAAAGTGTGTTGCATGGTATAAAAATGTTGTATCTGGTTTTAAACTTTTATCATATTATACATTTAAAGTCACAACCTAAACATCTTGGGAATGACTATGAATGGAGATCTGGATATCTCTGAAACCTTATTTATTTTCTCACTGGAGTTCTCTCAGTTACTTCTAATAAGACAAGTTGTGACTTGCAAACATTTGCCCAGCAGCCTCTAGGTGTCCTCAGGGAAATTAAAAGCAGGGGTATGAAGAGCCGTAGAGTTCTGTGCTGGTAATTAAGAGCACAGAGTACAGCTTATAATTATGTAGGCTTTTGCCTGTTCCCATTTATCATTGGTAATATTCTCAAGGCTAAATGACTGCTCAGCAATTTCAGCTGCGATTTAAGAGAAAATAGGCCTTTTTGTGAAAAGGTCCTCTGTCTCCCGAAGTTTCATTCTCTTTTCATAGAAGAGCTCTCTCCTTTCGTAGTGGTTATGATTTAGTAAATGACTCAGAGATGCTGGAGGGGCCCCTAATCTGTTAACTCATGAGATTTTAACTACTTCTTTTTCAAAAACAACTTTGCCCTTTATGAATCTGGTGCAACCTGTGTCATCTCTTCTGGTTGGGGGGACCTTTTTAAGATTACTGAAAATATTTTTTCACACTTTTTAAATTAAAACCAGAAGATAGGTACTAACGTTCTACTCTTGTGAAAGATCATTAATAATACTATTTCATTATCATAAATTTGGTAGAGTAGAAGAGAGAGACTTAAGAAAAATAACACATTCAAACACTCTACCAGAAAGTTATTTTTCTTGTTATTTAACACTGTATAAAGGTTAACAGAACAGAACGTTAGATAACATTCCTACCTGTTTGGCTAATAATGTCTTCATATAAGGTAACAGACTTATACTAAAATGCCTTACTATTTTATGCATATCCTAGTTTTCCTTCTGACATTGTCCAGTGGGCCTATCCTCTTTTTTGGTTTATATTTGGGAGAAAAAAAGTGTATATCTTGTGACACAAGGTGGTACAATAACAAGTATTGCTTCTTTCTCTCTCCACTGTTTTCTTTTTAAAAATGTAAGGGTTTTGTTTGTTTCTTTTTTGGTAAAAAGATGTTGGCCTGGTTGACTGTCAACCAGTATCAGAGGACATTAAAAACTTTAAGAATATAAGCAGGAGGGAAGGCATACTTAGCCATCATTTCTTCCTTTAGATTCCATTATCACTCAATTGGTACATTTTTCCTGACTGTTGTTAATTATGTCTCTGTTAGCACTTTTGTTCAAAATTGAATTCAATATCCTCTCCTCTTCCCCTCAGTATTTCTTCCTGTTTCTCTGTGGCTGACTAGCATCACTGTTTGCCTAATTTTTGAAAAATATGGCTGGTAAACTATCTTTAACAAAATAACCTGGTTACTTTACTTATTAAAATATAGATTATAGGACTCCTTCCCAGGCCAACTGATTCAGAATTGCTGGGCCCTGAATGCTTCCTTCTTGTCTGTTGTACAGATCCAGTTGGCCAACAAATCCTGTTGATTCTGCCTTTAAAATGTGTCTTGAATCCATTCATCTTTCATTTTCCCTACTCTAGTTTAAGCCCTCATCTTTCACCCAGAATACAGCAGTAGTTTCTTATGGATATCCTCACTTTGTCACCCTCATTAGTTTATATTCCCTGCTGGTATCCAGTTAATCTTTCTAAAACATATCCATCTCCTGCTTGACAATCCTCCATTATTCCTTAATGTTAGCAAGTTAAAGTCTAAATTTCTTGGAGTGACATTCAAGGTCTACTGCAATCTGGCCGTATCTAAATCTGCTGTGTATAGTTTAAGTAGTTAGTGCACTCTGTAACTCTAGGGTGTAACTCTTTCCTATTATGGTCTACATGAATGGTACCCATAGGGTTCTTTCAGTGCAGCACAATCACACATGGTGGCCTTGACTATGCACCTGTCTTAGCACCCTGACCTCTCCATCCTCTCTGTACATACACCTTACTTTCATAAATACAATACTCACCACCAGTCCCTAAATGCACTATACTAGTGATTTCTCAGAGCCTCTGCTCTTTCTGAGTGAATGTTCTTTCCCCTCTCATTCTCTACTTGTTGAAATCCTTCTCATATTTCAGGGCCCAGTATAAGCGTCAGATCCTCTGTGAAGCCTTCCACAGTTCCTCTCATGTTAATTGTTCCTTCTATTGAGCCTTTTTCCTGCTTATACTCTTTATTTAACAGTTCTTTCTTTTCTTCTTCTTTTGAAATAAAACTTAAATACAATGAAATGTACAAATCTTGAGTGATCCTTTGGGTCAGTTCCTACAAATGCTTCTACCTGTGTTTCCCAGATACCTATCAAGATATGCTTATACATTTTTACACATTTATAATTGACCTGCTAATATGGTTAATCACTTCCATGTGTTTCTGCCTTACTAAATTATAAGCTCTAATTAGAGCTTAAAAGGCAAAGACTGTGAGTTTGTCTCTTTCCCCTACTGTGTGTTCAGCACTGAACCAGTCTTGAATATTGTACCAGTTAGGGTACAGCTCAGCTCCTCTCAGTTAGGATACAGCTCAGCCCCAAAGACAGTGGCTTAAACAAATAAGACAGATATTTTATTTCTCTCACGTATTAGAATTCAAAGTATAAGATGTCCAGAGCTGATCTGGCAGCTCTGTTACAATTCAAAGTATAAGATGTCCAGAGCTGATCTGGCAGCTCCACAGTGTCAAGGACCTGGGCATCTTCATTCTTGTTGTTCCACATCTCCTTGTTCCACCATCCTGGAAGTGTTGCCCTCACCACAGTGTTTCGGGTGACTAACCACAATATTCCATCCAACTGGGAAAGGGAAAAAGAAGAGAGCTTGTCTTGGAAGTTACACTTACTAGCCGATGACCAGAACACAGTCACATGACCACATCAGCTAAAAATCAGGAATACTAGAAGAGGAGAGAATGGATATTGAGGAACAGTTAACAGATATTGCTTCATATATGATCTCAATCTTCACAATAAACCTACAAACTATGTATAAGAAAACTAATACTCAGAGAAGCTAAGTAAATGGCTAGAAAACTGCAGATCTGAGATCTGAATTCAAAGCCTGTACTTTTTTTTTTCATTCTACCTAGTAAAGTGTTAGGAGGGACTATATAATTGTTATTAAATAAAGTCATTAATTTTCACAGTTACATCATGTATTTTCATATCACATATTTTCACAGTATCATATCTCTTCTAGGACATCCCATATAACTTTATTCCATACTTCTCACTATCTTTAAATGAATTACCATATCAACTGGCTTGTAACTTTTAAATCCATGATATCATTTATGAGGAAAAATAAATCACTATATTTGCCAAGCAAAAGCTTCTATACTCTGTATTTGTTTAGAAATGCTGTCTAATCATAAAGTTGAAGGAGATTATGTCTTGTAACCCCTTCATTTTAAAAGCAAGGAAAATCGAGGTCCAGAGCAGATATAGGACTTGTCCTTTATTTCATTACTACCCTTGCTTCTTTTCAAGCATCATGGACAAGCACTAGCCTAATTAATCACTTCTATAAGTAACCGTAATTGTTATACTTAAGAATTGTCTCAGGTTTGCAGAGTTGTCCTGATCTGGAAGTTCAAACTGAACGATGCATAAGAAATGTATGTAATCCTGGGCTGTTTTGGTGAAGAATGGATATTATCTAGCACAAAAAAACATCTTTATAGCTGTCAGGAACCTGTTTTAGAAAGGATGACTGCTATTTGACAGTCAAATAAAAGGAATGGGTGAGGTCATCCCTACCCATAATTCAAAACCCAAGTCAAATGCCATCTACCTCTCAAAGCCTTTCCTAAACCTTGTAAATAGATGTGAGCACTTCCCTTTCCAAACTCTAGCCTTTAAATATCTCCAGGTACTCATATATATTCTTTAAGTTACAGCTAATGGTGCCTTGGTCAGGGTAGTTTTCATGTCTGTTTTGTTTTCACTACATCAGTGGCGCCCAGCCCAGGCTTTGTTTTTTGTTGACACTCAGTAAATGTTTTATGGAATGAAATATCCATCATGGTATTCTAGGAGAATACTTTGCAGCTGGCTTTAATAAACAATTCTTGAACTAAGAGTTTCAAAGATTTAGTCCCAGTCACTTGCTTATAGCCTTGTAGCTGTATGCAGGTCATTTAACTCCTCTGAGCCTTATCAGTCAGATTGGAATACGAGTAACAGGAAATGAAGAGCTGGTGAAAAACTTTGTAAAAGGAACACAACATTAAGGTGACACTATCCCTAAAGCCCCTTGCTGCATCCCACATAGTGCCTTACATGTATTAAGCGAACAAGTACTTCAGTTTTTCTAATTTAATTGAATCATAATGGCATATATGTTATTGAAGTCAAAGTTTGGCCCTAGTAGTTGACACACCTTTGTTGGAGCTGGGAAATTTTACCAAGGGAAAATAAAATTATTGCCCTCATGCAGGCTGATTCTCCTATCCTAGAACAGTTTCATTATGAACCAAGGATCAATGAAAGAGGAAGCAGCCTGATGCCCAGGGATTTTCTTAGTACTTCTTCCTGTGCAAGCACATGCTGGACCTGGGAGGCAGAATAGGAACTTGCCACCCTCCATTTTCCATCTTACAGGAACAACCCAAAGGAAAAAAGGAACTTCTGTCAGAGGAATAGAGGTGGGTGTGACAGGACTATCCTGAAGCCAGGATTACCCTGGGGGTGGGATGCTTTGTATTCTGCCCACCCAGCTACTGTCTTGGGCATCAGTGAGTTAAGTTTTTCCTTGTGGAGGAAACCAGTAAACCAAACCCAGAAATAAAGAAATTACCACTGAAGGCTTTCCTTAAAATACATTTAAAAGAGTGAAGCCATAACTAGAAGAATGTTTCCAAGGCAGAGCTGGCTCTAGCTTGGACCTCCTGGGTTTAGGGGATGAGAGTGGCCATTTGATTTGAGTTTGAGCATGTTTATTATAAATAAAACCATTTCCCTGGAGCCTGGCAAGTTTTGCAGAAGGCATACCAAAATGTAATTGAATTGTGACTGCCTCTTAAATTGTGAAATTAATTTTACACTTAACAAATGCTTTAAAAAATAGAGGAACAAGTGGCTTTAAAGTTCAGGGTGTTAATATTTGAAATCTGTCCAATTTAATTAGCTGGGTCCCAGAGACTGTTTCCTTTTTCTCTGGTCAGTGTCACTGATCTAACACCCAATTTTCTTGGTTGTGAGATAGGAATTGAATGTATCATTTATTTAGTTGTATTGACCTGAATCATATCTCCCCAGCATACATTCTTATTTCAGGAAATAGGATGCATCCATGTGGAATTTACTCAGTAACTCTTCCTAGTGACATTTGTGTGATCTAATTCAAGGAACTGAAATGAAGGCTGCACATGATTTACTTGCATATGATGCAGCTGTTTTTAGTACTGTATTTACATTTTTAAAAACAAGAATGCACCTTCTTGATGGAACAGACATACATTTTTAGATTCACAGACTCAAGAACTGTAGAACAAAGAAGTTTCTTAGAAATTGAATCCAGACATCTTTTTTTGTTTTGAAGAGATAGAAACTTGAGTCCAAAAAGATTTAGTGGCCCTGAACTAAGCTCACAGGGTCAGTCAGTGATAGAACAAAACAAGAAACTAGATAGGTTCCCAATTCAAGCCTCTTGTTTGTCCCAGATAAATATAGGTGTGGTTTACATTGACAATTTGTTATGACATCTGCAGCTTATTAAGACAGTGATAGACAACCTAGCCACTTAGCTAATTAAATCATCTAATTTCTGCATGAGCATATTACAGTATACTATAGTCCCTGTAGCTACCTACCCTTATTTTTCTTTTCCTTCTTATATACTTATTTTTAATCTTGTGTGTTTTTTTAAGCCACCCTAAATCACTTTTTTGAATGATAATAGTATCTAAATAAATACTCAAAGTGACGCTTTGTGTTCATGCTAATTACTCATGTTTCCATAGTGTCTATGGTATGTCAGAGATCCTGGCAATGTTAATTATCCTAACAGTATTTCATCTTTTCCATCTATCAGAGGTAGCAGTAAAAACAAATTTCAAGTGGAGTGCCTAAAAAATATATCATTCTTTCATTGCTTCATAAGGTAAAGACACTGTAATCCCCATAATAAAATTCTTGAAATTGTTTTTATCAAGCCTAGAAAATAACTTAGGAGTGTATTTAGTATCTTAAAGTGAAAGACTGGCTGATGGGATTGAAATGTTACCTAGGTATTCAAAAGGGCATTGTGATTTATGGTCAACTGATTTTCACCAAGGCTGCCAAGGGCATTCAGTGGGAAAAGAATAGCCTTTTCAACAAATGATACCAGGACAACTGGCTAGCCACATGCAGAGGAATGAATCTGGAGCCCTACCTCATACCATATTATACAAATTAACGCAATATGAATCAAAGATCTAAATGTAAAAGCTAAAATTATAAAATTTCTAAAAGGAAATGCAGGTGAAAATCCATGTGATCTTGGGTTAGGCAATGGTTTCTTAGATATGATATGAAAAGCACAAGAACAAAAAAAAAATAGATAAATTGGACTTCATCAAACTAAAAACTTTGTCAAAGGACACTATCAAAGAAATGAAAAGATAATCTATAGAATGGGAGAAAATATTACAAATTATATATATATGTATGTATATATGAAAAGTGGGCAAAGGACTTGACTAGACATTTCTCCAAAGAAGATACACAAATGACCAATAAGCACTGTAAAGATGCTCAACATCAAAACTGATGAGGTATCACTTCATACCCCCTAGGATCGTAGCATATAATTTTAAAATGGGCAACAATTATTGGTGAAGATGTGGAGAAATTGGAACTCTTGTACGTTGCTAGTGGAAATATAAAATGGTACAGCTTCTGTGGAAATGTCTGGAACTTTTGTGGCAGTTCCTCAAAAAGTTAAACATAATTGTCATCTCTCCCAGGAATTCTGCTCCCAGGCATATATCTAAGAGATTAAAAACATATGTTCACACAGATATGTACACACAAATTGTAGCTTTATTCAAAATAACCAAAAAGTGGAAACAACCCAAATGTCCATTAACTGAGAAATGAATAAACAAAATGTAGTATATTCATAAAATGAAATATTATTCAGACATAAAAAACAATGAAGTACTGTTACATGCTACAACATGGATAAAGGTTGGAAATATTATGCTACATGAAAAAAGCCAGACAAAAAGGCCATGTATTTTATGACTCCAAACGTCCAAAGTAGGCAAATCCATAGAGTCAGAAAGTAGATTAGTGGTTGTCAGGGGATAGAAGGGAGATGTGAATTGGGACTAACTGCTAATAGGTACAGGGTTTCTTTCTGAGGTGATAAAAATGTTCTGTGATTAGATATTGGTGATGGTTACACAACATTGTGAATATACTGAAAACCACAGAAGTGTATACTTTAGAATGGTGAATTTATGTTATATGAACATCTTAATGTAAAATACTGAAAGTTTTTTAAAGCATGTATACCCGAAGATAAAGTAAAGGTGTTTTAAAAGGTTAGAGACTGTTATGAAGGATTTCCAATCATAAGGGAGTGAAATAATTTGGTACCCCCCAAATCCCCTATGACTGATAGAGAACTTTGTCTACTCTGTGGCTTTCAGAGGATTAAGAGAAAGGCTCTGTGGTGTGGTTTTTACAGCTTGACAGGAAGAATCAGTCATTAGATGACCCTCTGCTCAGAGTCAGGGAATGTCGTTAGAGCTGTTATGCAAGTTGAGACGATAAAAGTAAATTACCTCCACTGAGTAAATCACCTGTAGTTCAGAAATAGCAAAAAAGTTGGAAAACTAATAGAGCATAGGGGTAGGACTGATGGGATGTGATTTTTCTTTTTTAATGTACAGTCCAACAGCAGCTCTCCCTAGATTTTGTGCTAAAATAAGAGCATTTTCACACATTTTAATTGCTCTGTGGTAACAACAGTGTGAACTCCATCCACAAACATTTATCTACTTAATTTTGCTCTAATTTCAGTGTAGCAAGCATTTACCTTGTAAGTGGGAGTAACTGTCCATTTAGTAAAAAGAAGTCCCTTCTCACATTGCTAATCCTGTTGTGCATTTCTGTAATAAAGATTAATAAGAAATGGCCTTTTATATTTTTCCATTTTTAGCTTGCATTTATAGAATACCATTTACAAAGTAACATCTTTATGAACTGGAACCCTAATTGCTCCTTAAACATTAGTAAAGAATATTTAAAAATTGTAGAAGTTAAGGCTTTACAATTTTCTGATCAGGATTTTAAATGAGGCTTTTTTGCCTTTATAAAACATTATAGTACTTGGTGCTATAATGTTCATGATAAACCATATAGAACTGTCTTTGAGGTACATTTTTTAAATGAGATTTATATAACTTAATAGCTATCTAAATTTTTCAATTATTTTCCAGACCTGTCATTTACTCCATCATTTATAGTGATGCTACAGGACGGAGAGGAATGGATAAAAACATTGGCGAGCAACTCAATAAAGCTTATGAAGCCTTTCGACAGGCATGCATGGATAGAGATTCAGCAGTAAAAGAACTACAGCAAAAGGTATGTGGTTTTGGTTTTGAAAGTTATTTACCCTGGTAAATGGAATTTGAGTCTTGTGCAATGGAAAATATTATATTGTTAGAAAGTGCCTTGAAGAACTAAAACACAGTGATATATTAATGGATGAAATTTGAGATTTTTATTTACTATCTTTTTTAAAGCCATTGTGACCTGTGGGAAGAATTCATTTTAAGGTGATTGTATTGAGGAAAGATAAGAATGTTATCTTCCATAAATAATTTTTAAATAAAATGACAAACTGAAAGTCAGAAGTATTACTATCTCAGCTAGTTTTATTTTTTGGTTTTTTTTTTACATTGTTATTTGGCTGGTGAGAGGACTGTACAAATCTTAAAATATCCTGGAACTAAATTTGTTATTAATTTATAATAGTCTTCCATTCTTTAAATGTAACAGTTAAAAATCAACTATTTCAGTGAAGTCTTTAGTGGCTTACCAGAATGTTCAGCTTTTTAAAACTACTCCTGTACACATAAAACTTCTGTTTAGTGCTTTTAGTTTCAAAAGAAAGTAAATTGGAAGAAAGGTATACCCAGGCAAAAATTACTCAGTCTAGTAGTTACCAGGCACATGTCTGTTATTGGTCCATTATAAGGTTTTCACTGATCTACAGCAAAATGAGAAAAATGAGAATAATGTAATGAACTTCTTACAATGCTGAATTTGTTCCGTTTAAAATTCTGTCCTTTATTCTGATACTGTTTCCATGTTTCTGTACTGTCAGAATAAAGAGCAAAATTTTATTAACATATATATTCATTGAATGATGATCATAGAGTTTTTTGTTCGCTTGTTTAATATCATTACTTAGTGTTTTGGGGGTCCCCAATACCACCCACACATTCTGCGATTCTCTAGAAGGACTCACAGGACTTAGTATACTGTCATACTCAGAGCTAAGATTTATTACAGAGACATCGTAAAGATACACAGCCAGATCACTAATGGAAAAAGACATAAGGTGGAGTCTAGAGGAATCTGTGCGCAGGCTTTCTACGCTCTTTCCCTCCTGTGAGAGGTCACACAGAGTGCACCCTCTCTCCAGCTTCAAAAATTCACTCAACACACTTGCAGTGTTTTGGCATGGGGAACTCCATTTGAGACTCAAGAGCTTGGGTTTTTTTTAAGGGCTGGTTACATAGGCACCCTCTGTCAACCAAAATTTCAGATTCTCAGAAAGAAAGTAGTTATTCACCATAAATCTCATGGTATAGTCTAAGTAGGCTGGCACAGCATTTAGAATCTTATCACTTAAATGTTTTCAAAAATCAAGTTCCCAGATGCCGTCAAGGGCCAGCCTTGCAAATAGGCCTTTCTGAAGATAAACAGCCTAAGGCCTGCTATGTTAAATTATTCCTGCACAGGCAGTTGAAAGTGGAGGATCTTATGTTGGTTCCCTCAATTAAAAAAAAAAATTTACTAGCCTGTGAAATTCTGAAGTCTAAGAAATATGCTAGCCATGCGGTTCTTAGTTTCTTCCATAAATATAGGAACTACACAATTCCCTTCCTCCTTTCCATTTGATACATCTACTATAAAGCTAGCTGTTATACATACTTCACTGCATTCCTCAGAAATTATCATTATTCTTTGTGATTCTCCTTTTGATTTACAAAAGAATACTCACAGTTATACAGGTAAACTTAATGGGCTAGAGGTCTTCATTAGGGGTGCATAAGAGAAACAGAGATGGGATAATGACAGGCACTTTCTCGATTATTGAAATGAAGTTTGGATTTCTTTTCCTTTCCAGTTCATGTATAAGGCATAATCACTTTTTAAAAAACAAAACAAAAACTCCCAGCTTTTATTCTTCTTATTTTCCCATTAGGTTCATTAAGAAACTTCAACAATGCTGTACTTGTTCTAGGAAAGTTAGGAAACACAGAATTAGGGAAAAGGAGTATTGAGATATTCTTGGGTTAAGGCAGACACAGGAATTTCTCTGTCTCCTCCTCTTTCTGCACTGGCCAGTGGTAAGCAATTGAAAACTTTTTTAATTTAATCTCTTATCTGCCATGGAAGAACCCTTCACTCACAGCAGCAATTATCTTAAAGAGGGGAAAGGGAAATATTTTTTTACATTTCTCAAGAACAGGGGAAGAAAAAATGTATACTATATATTCTTATATGTTAAACTCTAAATATCCTGATTTATTTAAGAAACATGATTGAGTGTCTGCTGTGTACTGGGTCCTTAATGAGGTTCTGAGAATACTGAAATAAAATATAGTTTATGTCCTTAAGGAACTTTCAATAAGTAAAAAAGGAAAATCAAGTTATTCCCATAGCATACTAAGTGCTACAGTAGAGATCTGTGCAGGATAATATGTGAGCACAGAGAAGAGGCATCTGTCTCAGTCTGGAAGGATCGGGTCATAAGCCCACTACTAAGCCCAACCCTTTAGCTAAGATTAGGAGGAGTTGGGTAAATTAGGGAAGACGGATCCTGCAAGCAGAGAGAGAATAGTATATAATAAAATCTTGGAAATGAGGGAATGTATGGTATGTTTTATGTACCATAAGGTGATCCTATGGCTCCAAAAGGAACTATAGGGCAGTATAGGAAAAGAAGCTGTGAAGGTAGATTAGAGCCCTATCTCGATGATTATGACTATGTAGTTTGTACTGTATTCTTATTCATTCAAAATTTATTGAAGGATTTAATATATGCTTTAGAAAAGTCTTCCTGACAGTGGGATAGAGGATAAATAGGATAGAGAATAGTCTGGAATTCACTCAGCAAACATATATTGATGCTAAGCAATGGTCTAAGATCCAGGAATATAAAAATAAGTGGCAACCATCAAGTTGCATTTATATATATATACATATATATGTATATATATGTATATATATATATTAAAAATTATATTTCTATTAATATACATATATTAAATACGTATGTACATATGCTTCAATTTACAAGAGAAAGAATGAATGCAGTCATTTCAAGTGATCAAAATGAGGACTTAAATTAAGCATTGGGACTAAATTTGGGAAGAAATCTAAGATTTATTTAGGAGATAGAATGAAAAGCAGGTGGCATCTGAATGTAGGCCACTTCTGAGGGTGATGGCATAGATTCTAAGATGATACCCATGTATCTGGAAGAGAAGACTGGATTAATCGTGGTGCTGATGAACTGAAACCAAGAATGGAGAAGAAGGTTCAGATTTAAGGGATTGGGAAATAAGATGTATAATTAGATTTTAGTTATTAGGTTTGGTTACCTATGGGACATGCAGGTGAAAATGTCCAATGGATGGTTGCAAATATGGACCTAAAAGCCTAGGTAGAGTTCTGAATTGGAGATTATAGATATAGGTTATAGAACAACAGATTTCATCATAGCCTTGAATGTTTATAACATTTCTGAGTTATATGTATGGGGTGAAGGAATATATGAAGGACAGGAGGGTAAGAGGAAGAAAATAAGGAAAACCAGTTGGTCGCTGGAGATTCAGAAATAGGTTAAGGAATTTACTATGAACAAGAGGAGAAACACCCATTCCTCTAAGAATTGGAGGCAGCAAGAGAGAGAAATAGCTGCAAATGAAAATAAGTTTGCAGATAAGAGGTGGAGGTGGCAGGAAGTTAAAAGGGTTATCATGAATCACTTATATCTGGAATCCAAAAAAAGTCAAACCTGTAAAAAACAGAGAGTAAAATGGTGGTTACTAAGGAATTGGAGCGGGGCAGATAAGACTGATGGTATTTAAATTTGTAACAAGTAGTAAATAAGCCATAGAGATCCAATGCACAGTATAACAAATATAATAGTATTGTACTATAATTATTTAATGTGATAAATATGACTGCAACAATCCTATTGCAATATATAAATGTATCAAAGTAACACACTTTACACCTTAAACTTACAAAATGTTACGTGTCAAATTTATTCAATTTAAAAAATCAAATAAACAAAAAATAGTAGGGTTAACATATGAGAGTCCATTTTTTTCCTGTGAAATACAAGATAAGGTCATCTACTGAGTGAAATGATTTTCGGATATTCTGAAAGTGGTAATAAAGACTTGAAAGCTTCAGTTAAGAAAAGAAAGAAGAAAAATTTTGCATCCAGCCTTTACCATGAATTTTTGGTGGTGTCAATCCATGTTTGCTGGTTATTTTTTCAGCAAGTTTCTTGATATAGAAGTAGAACAAATGGGTGGCCAAATTCAGGATTAAGAGATTGTAGAGTTAAGAGTAGAAGAATTTCTGGTTAGGTGGCCAGAAAGTGCGTACTAAAGCAATTGAAATATGTGCTTTGCGATATAAGCTAAAATCAGAAAGAAGCTAATCTAGGAGGAATCTAACAGACTAAGAACAAAAAGAGGGTTTATGGCTGAAGTGTTCATGAAGTGAGAGAACAGATACAGAGGGAGTAGAAGAATGTGAGAGTTCAAAGGATAGGTTATTGTCAATGAGTAAATATTGATGTTTAGGATCTTCTATCTTCATAATGAGTCATAAAAGTGGGTAGCTGGAATGCGATTGAGGAATTCAAGAAACTCTAAGACTAGAGCAATTCTCCTAGAATGGTGGTAGGTTTAGGAGCATTTAGAGGGACTGTTGTGAAAAGAAGAGCAAAAATTCTTGAATGTGAGGAAATGACTAGTATCTTGGAAGATAACTGTTTTGAGGAGAGACTGGTATAATTGAATGCCTTGTGAATGGTCTTTTGCTTAAGTTTAAACGAGTAATGGCCCAGAAGTGGCAATAATGAAGCAAGATCATACTTATCTTTTTGTTCTCCCACATCTAACTCCATCACCCAGCCCCTGTGGTTTGATATGACACTAGACAGCTTCATATGAGGGGGTTACAGAGGCATCTGTATCCTCAAGAGACAACATAATTATTCCCATTTTAATGTGAGATGCCAGGCTTGCTGAAATGCACATTCTTAACCACTTAACCACTGGACCACCAGGGAAGTAACATGGCCCTTTCAAAAGAACAAAATAAATTTCCAGAAACAGCCCCTGAAGAAACACATGCATCAGACTTAATAGACAAAGACTTTAAAATAACTGTTGTAAATATGCTCAAAGAGCTGAAGGAAGCCAGACTCAAAGAAGTAAAGGAAATCAGGAAAGCAATAATATGAACAAAATAAAAATTTTACTAGAGGGGTTCAAGAATACACTTGAACAGGCAGAGGAAAGAATCAATGAACTTAAAGACAGGTCATTTGAAAAAATGGAGCCTGAGGTACAAGAAGAAAAAAGAAAGAAAAGTCAACAGAACCTAAGGGACTTATAGGACACTATCAAGTGCAGCAATATATGCATCATGGGAGAAGGAGAAGAGAGAAATTCTTTTGAAGAAATAGATTATTTGAATAAATAATAAAACTTCTCAAGTTTGAGGAATAACATGGATATACAAATCCAGGAAGCTCAACACACTTCATGTAGTATAAATCCAGGAGTCCTACATCAAGACAAATTATAATCAAACTGTTGAAAGACAAAGGTAGAATCTGGAAAGCAGCAGGAGGAAAGTGACTCATCATGTACAAGGGAGCCCCAGTAAGGCTGTCAGTGGATTTCTCAGCAAAAACCTTGCAGACCAGAAGACAATGGGATGATGTATTTAAAGTATTGAAGGAAAAAAACTGTTAACCAAGAATTTTATATCTGGCAAAACTGTCCTTCAGAAATGAGGGAGAAATTAAAATATTCCCAGACACACAAAAGTGGAAGGAGTTCATTACCCCTAGACCTGACTTACAAGAAGTGCTAAGGAATGTCCAAGTTGAAGTGAAAGAGTGCTAGAGAGTAACTTGAAGCCAAGTAACAATATAAAGTCCTCTGGGAAAGGTAAATACATAGACAAATATAAAAATCAGTATTATTGTAATTTTGGTTTGTAACTCTGCTTTTTATTTTCTACAGGATTTAAAAGACAGATGTATAAAAAATAATTTTAAGTCTATATTAATGGGTACACAGCATATAAAGGTGAAATTTGTGACATCAATAACAAAGTGGGGGGCAGAGCTGTAAAGGCATAAGGTTTTTGTATGCAACTGAAGTTAAGTTGTTGTCAATTTGAGATAGATTGTCATAACTTCAGGATATTATATGTAATCTCAGTGATAACCACAAAGAAAATATAAAATATGCACAAAAGGAAAGGAGAAGGGAATCAAAGTGTGTCACTACAAAAAACCAACTAAATACAGAGGAAGGCAGTAGCAGAATAAATGAGGAACAAAATGCTATAAGACATACAAAAAATAAAGAACAAAATGACAAAAGTAAGTACTTCCCTATGGGTAATTACTTTAAGTGTAAATGGGTCACACCCTACTCAAAAGACATAGATTAGCATAATGGATAAAAAACAGGATTCCACTATGTGCTGTCTGTAAGACTCACTTTAGATTTTAAAACATGCATAGATTGAAAATGAAAGGATGGGAAAAGACTCCATGCAAATAGTAACCAAAAGAGAGCAAGTGTGGCTATACTAATATCAGACAAAGTAGACTTTATGTCAAAAATTGTTACAAAAAAAAGGAGGGACATTACATAGTGATAAAAGGATCACGGTATCAAGAAGATTTAACAGTTATAAACATATATGCACTGAACATCAAAACTCAAAAATATACGAAGCACACATTTATAGTATTTAAGGGAAGAAATAGATGACTCTACAGTAACAGTAGGCGGCTTCAATATCTCACTTTCAACACTTCCATTAATGGATAGAACAACCAGACAAAGATGATCAATAAGGAAATAGAAGACTTGAACAACATCATGGACTGATTGGAAATAGCAGACATATACAGAATATTCCACCCAGCAGTAGTAGAATTCACATGTTTTTCAAGTTAACATGAAATATTCTCTAAGACCATATTTTAAGCCATTAAAAAGGCACATAAATTTTAAAAGATTGAAATCATACAAAGTGTCTTTTCTAATCACAGTGGAATGAAACTAGAAATCAATGGCAGAAGGAAAACTAAGAAATTCACAAGTATGTGGAAATTAAATAACACACTCTTAAATAACCAATGGGTCAGAGAAAAAAATCATAAGGGAAATTAGAAAATATCTTGGAGACAAATGAAAATGAAAGCACAACATACCAAAACTTATGGGATGCAGTGAAAGCAGTGCTGAAAGGGTGAAGAAAGATCACAAATCAGTAACCTAACTTTACACCTTAAGAAACTAAAAAAAGAACAAAATAAACCCAAAGCTACCAGAAAGAAGGAAATAGTAAAGATTAGAGCAATGATAAACAAAATAGAGACTAGAAACTAATAAAGCCAATGAAACCAAGAATCGGTTCTTCTAAAAGATCAACAAAATTGACAAATCTTTAGCCAAATTGATTAAGAAAAAGAAGACTCAAATAACTAAAATCAGAAATGAAATAGGGGACAATACTACCAATTTTACAGAAATAAAAAGAATTCCAAAAGTACTATGAACAATTGTACACCAACAAATTAGATAACCTAGATAAAATCGACAAATTCCTAGAAACACACAACCTACCAAGACTGGAACATGGAGAAATAGAAAATCTGAATAGACCTATATCTAGTAAAGAGGTTGAAACAGTAACCAAAAAGTTTACAACAAAGAAAGCCCAGAACTTAATGGCTTCCCTGGTGATTTCTACCAAACATTCAAAGAAGAGTTAACACCAAACCTTCCCACACTCTTCCAAAATATTGATCAAGATGGAACACTTTCCTAACTCAGTTCTATGAAGCCAGCAACCCTAATCCCAAAGCCAGACAAAGGCACTACAAGAAAACTACAGGCTGATATGTCTTATGAATATTAATACAAAAATCCTCAACAAAATACTAGCAAACGAAATTCAACAGCATTTTAAGAGGATTATACACCTTGACCGAGTGCGATTTATTCCTGCAATGCAAGGATGGTCAAGTCAATCAATGTAATCAAAATCAGTCAATGTAATACACCACTTTAACAGAATGAAGAGGGGGACAAAAACCACACGATCATCTCAATTGATGCAGAAGAATTGATAACACCTTTTTTTTAATAAAAGTGCTCAACAAACTAGGACTAGAAGGAAACTATTGCAACGTAATAAAGGCCATATATGAAAAACCCACAGCTAACATAATACTCCATGGCGAAAGACTGAAAGCTTTTTCTCTGAGATCAGGAACAAGACAAGGATGCCTGCTTTCACTACTTCTATTCAACATAGGACTGTAAGTCCTACCCAAAGCAATTAGGCAAGAAAAGCAATATCCAAATTGGAAAGGGAGAAGAAAAATTATCTCCATTTGTTTGCAGATTACTTGATCCTGTATGTAGAAAACCCGAAAGATTCCATCAAATAAACTAGTAGAACTAATAAACAAATTCAGCAAAGTTGTAGGGTACAAAGTCAACACTCAGAAATCATTAACATTAAACAAACTGAAAAGGAAATTAAGAAAATTCAATTTAAAATAGTATCAAAATGAATAATATACTTAAGAATAAACTTAACCAAGTAGGCGACAGACTTACACACTGAAAACTACAAAATGTTGCTGAAAGAAATTAAAAGAAGAGGGAGTTCCCTGGTGGCTTAGTTGTTAGGATTCCAGGCTTTCACTGCAGTGGCCCGGTTCAATCCCTGGTCGGGGAACTGAGATCCTGCAAGCTGCACAGAGCAGCCAGAAGAAAAAAAAATTAAAAGGAGAAACATATGGGGGAAAGTCTGTGTTCTTGGTTGGACCCTTACCTTTCACCATATACAAATTAACTTAAACCTGATCAAAGACCTAAATGCAAGAGCTACCATAAAACTCTTAGAAGAAGTCATAGAAGGAGAGCTTCATGACATTGGGTTTGGCAATGACTTCTTAGATATGACACCAAAAGCACAGACAACAAAAGAAAAATTAGATAAGTTGGACTTCATCTAAATTAAAACTTTTGTGCATCAAAGGACGCTATCGACAGAGTGAAAGGCAACCCAAGGAATGGGCGAAGATAATTGCAAATCATTTATCTGATAAAGGATTGATATTTAGAATATATAAAGAACTCCTACTCTCAACAACAAAAAACAACGTGATTAAAAAATAGGCAAAGGACTTGAATAGACATTCTCCAAAGAAGTTAAAACAAATGACCAATAGCACATGAAAAGATGCTCGACATCATTGGGGAAATGCAAGTTAAAACCACAGTAAGACACCACTTTGTACCCATTGGGATGGCTATTATAAAAAATAAAATTAAAAAAAAAACCCCAAAATCAGTATTGGTGAGGATGTGGGGTAATTAGAACTCTTGTACATTGCTGATGGGAATGTAAAATAGTGTATCCACTGTGGAAAATAAATGATGTTTCTTCTAAACAAAACATAGGATTACCATATAATCTAGCAATTCCACTTCTGGGTATATACCCAAATGAACTGAAAGCAGGGATTCAAAGAGATATTTGTATGCCCATGTTCATAGCAGCCTTATTTAGAGGCCAAAAGGTGGAAGCAACCCAAGTGCCCCTCAATGGATGAATAGATAAACAAAATGTGGTATATACATACAATGGATAGACTAGTTGGATTCAGAGAGACAGAAAGTAGTAGGGTGGTTCCTAGAGACTGGGGGAAGGGAGTGGGGAATTAGTGTTTAAAAGGACAGATTTTCAGTTGGGGAAGATGAAAAAATTCTGGAGATGGATGGTGTGATGGTTGCACAACAATGTAAGTGTACTTAATGCCACAGAACTGTACACTTAAAAATGGTTAAAATGGCAAATTTTATGTTACATATATTTTACCACAACTTTCAAAAAATCTATTACCAAAAAACAAAAATCAGTGTAGCCTAGATTCTCCTACTATCGATGTTTTATTGCTGTTCACCTGTCATTCATCAGTTTGTACAGATTCGCCTGCCTTTTACCACTTAGCTGTCCATACTCCAAGTCAGTTCTTCTCACAGCATTTCTTCTAGTTCACTGCAGTTTAAGACTCAGAAGCTCCTTTTTGAAGTCAGTGTGCTACATCCATTTAAGAACATTCTGTCAAGCAAAGACATCTGAGTATTCCAAATCAATAAAGGAGACAAAGACAAATAAGGCAGGTAAGTGATTTTTTTTAATACTATTGGCCAAAATTACAAAAGCAGCACATGCTTATTGAAAAAAATGCAAATAATGCAAGATACACAGAATATAAAGTGATGGTCCTCTCCCTCACTTCCCAGAGGTAGTCATTGTTAGTAATATATGTATATCCTTCCAGAATATGTGAATCATGTTTTTTCAAAAATGGAGTTATGCTAATTTGAAAAAGGTTTTAAATTTTTTAAAATGTCTTTATCTTCACCATCATCATCACTAAGATTTATTGAGGCTTACGTTTGCCAAAGTGCTTTACAGTCATCTGATTTAATCATTATACAGCTCTTATGAGGAAGAATTATCTTTCATATGAGGAAACTGAAGTACAAAAAGGGTGAAATAACTTGCCCATAACCACATCACTAATAAGTAGTAGAACTATGATTTGAAAAAAAAAAATTGCTTGACCACAGATTTCATGTCTATGACTTCTTTGCCTAAAATCATCCATAGTCTTTCAAGTTCACACATACAGAACTACCTCATTCCATCTAATAACTGATCATATCTCTTGTACTACCTCTTACTTAAAGCGCTGTTTTTCTTTAACATTTCAGACACCATATTTGATTTTTCTCATTCCTTTTTGGGTTGCATTTCCTCATTCTTCTCTGTAGGTTTATTCTCTACTACCAGGTCACTAAACATTAGACTTATTCAAGGCCTTCTTTGCATCTTACTTTATATTCTTGTATGAGCTATTTCATCTTCTCCTGTGGCTTCAAATACCTATGACAGTGACTCCTAAATTTATCTCCCTACTCCAGATTTACCCTCTGAGCTCTAGACCCATATATCTTATTGTCACTTGGAAGGCACATTAAACTGAATGTCAGACCTGAACTTATATATCCACTATTTTTTTCCCACCTATACCATATTAATAGAGTAATGAGTTTTATAAGGTACTGTGTGGAATAATACTGCCTTTTATCCTAAATTACCTCACTTAAATTTCAAAGGATGATCCTTCATACTGCTACTAATACCCTACTATTGATCATCAAGTATATTTACTTTCCCTGGCCCCTAAGAGGTGTTCTTCTCTATACCAAATTTTCCATTGTTACATCTAGGCACACCTACCACCATGACATTAAATTGTTTGTCTTAGAACCTCTCGTCTATAAGAAAACATGAATATTTTTAGCTCTTCCTTACAGTATAGCCTTTATTCTAGACCATAAAAAAAATGTCAGGTAATCCCAGAAAATACTGAACGAATTGTATCCTTTTCCCTCCTTCAATCCTTAAATTCATATTACTTCAGAAAGCAGAAAGGAGAATTAACTTTTTATGAATGAGCACATTTTACAAGAGTCACATACTTTATATGTAAATACTCCCAGCCCTACAAAGTTGGCATTGTTAACCCCGTTTTTAAATGAAGAAACTGAGACTCTCAGAAATAAGTTAATTTTTTAACATAAGTGGCAGAATCTATACTGAAACAGTTTATCTGACTCAAAAGTCCATATTCATTATACTAACCTAGTTAAATCACAGCCCATTCCAAGTTTTCAAACTGTTTTCTTCCCATTGCTATAAATAACCAAATATAATCTTCCCTATCCTTGGATAAATCCTTACTTTGTGATTTATACATCTCTTACTAAGAGAGGCTAGAGTATAAAGTTTGCCATTCATATTTCTTTTATTCATCCTACAAATAATTTATGATGTTTCAGGAACATAATAAATGCTAGGGATTCAAAGATACATAAAACATAAAATGTACCTTTTAAAGGATTCACAGTCTAAGATGGCTTATTCTGTTTCTTGCTTTGTATAAGCACTTACGTATAGCCAGACTAAAAGGTCTTCTGACTGTTGCAAAGTAGAGGAATATTTTAATCACAGTAGCCCCTGACATAAACAACTTTTAATGTGCTTAAAGAATAAGAGAAGAGATTATTATATAGGGCAGTGGTAGAGTTGGCTTGGCCCCTGAATTTTGCGCAGATAGAATAAGCTATTGTTACAAAGAGATCAGGAAATACCATGCTTAAATAAGATAGAAGTTTATTTCTCTCTCATGTAACAGTCCAGAAGTGAGTAGCCAGGGCTAGTCAGGCAGCTCATTCACCCCTAAATTACAGTTTCCCTCTCTGGAATCACAGTGGCTGCTCTACTTGTTATCATTTCCCTGCCAGTAAGAAGAGAGAGAAGTGGGGAAGAGCAAACAACTTCCTTTTAATGATGTAGTCCAGAATTTGGACAGGTCACTTCTGTTCATACCCTGTTAGCCAGAACTTAGTTACATGGTCACACCTAGTAGTGGGGAAGGCCAGTAAATATATTCTCTAGCTGGATGATCATGTGCCCACTTAAAAGTCTATATTACTAAAAGAAAGAATGAGAATGCATATGTGGTAATAATTAGCAGTCTTTGCCATATCTTGTGACTGACTAGTTAAGTTGCCTAGGGAGTTTCAAATATCACAAGATTCCACAGTGTGGAATTAAATATTAAATCAGTTTTATTATACCAAGTGGCTTGTCACTCATTTCTGCCACTGTCTTGTGGGAGAAACCAAATATATTTTTAAAAGACGTAAGTACCCTCTATTGTTTCTTTGACCAAGAGAAGAATCAGTAATAAAGTAATAAAAACATCTGAAAATTTAAAAACTGATTGCCAATTTAAAAGTCAGATTACCATATTCATAAATGATTGTTACAGAAAACTTCCTGCATTTGATCTGCTTGTCCCCAGAGCCTTTGTATTATGTAATCAGAAAATATCTGCTTGTTGAGAAAAGAAGTATTTGTCTCTTCTTGCCCAGTTCTTGATTAAAAGAGAAAAATCTACAATAACTTGTATAGAAAGGAAGAAATTTTCTTAATTCTAAAATAGTTCAGATGCTGTGCTATAAACTGCTTTTTCTATGTACTGATAAGTAAGGTGAAGGATATAAAATATTTCAAATCATCCTGTGTGCTAAGCAAAGAGCCTTATTGACTAACCAGTGGGTATAAGGTGAAAACCTCAAATAAGACTAAATTTATGCCGTCTTTTTATCATAAATTACAGATCTAAATGTTTTTCTGACAATAAATGTAAAGCCATAAGGATTGTGTTGTCAGATTCCTTTATTCTAGAGCTAGTCTTGACCCATGTGAAATGTAAACTCTCAAGGCTTATGTTACCTATAAAAGCTTGTAAAACATGTTTTAAAGGAATGCATAAAGGCGTAACATGCCTTTATTTTACGTACTACTTTATTTTAAAATGTCTTTACTTTCACTTAAGATGTGAGTGGCCTCATTATTGTGTACTACTCTTCCTTTTTTCCTTTCTTTGCTCCTCAAAGCATTTATCTTGGTGTAAAGTGTCGGTAGGAATAAAGTAGTTCACTCTTTTTTTTTTCTACTGAAGCTACTGGTATTAGAATAAAGGTGCTTCTGGCTGTTTCTGATCGAAGCCTTATTTCTTCTATTGTACATTGTGAGTACTTTGCCATAAATTTGTTTTCCACCTATTAGAATTTAAAATGTTTGTATCCTTTGTTCCAGGTCTTAATTTTCAGAAATATGTCCTGTCAAAACTTTTAGGCAGGTATGCTAGGATATATATTCAAGAAGATTCATTAATAATTAGGAACATTTAAATTATGATACCCATTCAAAGATTATTTTGAGCACCTACTCAATGTATTGTATCAGGAACTGCTCTAAGTTACTGGGTCTACAATGAGCAGCAGAAATGCTCCCTACTTCATGAAATGGTGGCACAGACTAGTTAGGCAGAGACTAGTCAAACAATCCTGTAAATGTAAAGCTTCAAACTCTGATAAGTATTAGGAAGAAAAGTAAACTGCTTTTAAAATATCTATCAGGAATTTGACCTAATTTAGAGAAGACAATTTTTATGAAGTGATTGTAAAGAGCAGTTAGGCTGTTGCAGTAGTTCATTAATGTTTGCTGCTTGAACTGTTACGTCTACATTGGAAATGAACAAGTGGATAGATTTGAGAGTATTTAAGATTAAAATTGACACTTGGTGGTGGATTGGCAATAGAACAAGTAAATGTCAAGGATGGTTATAGCTTTCTGGATAAATAGCGGTGCCATGTATTGAGAGAAGGAATACTAGAAAAGGACTGATTTGGTGGGGTTGCGGGGGGGTTGAGGGGTTTGTTAGTTGGAGGGAGGAGATCATCGAATTTGAGTAAGTAAAATCTGAAATGCTTTTTCAGTAGCACTTAGCCGCATAGATATAGAGTTCAAAGGAGGGTTCTGCTAGAAGGAGAATTTGAAAGTCTGGGAAATAACCAACCACTGGGAATGAGATTGCCTGAAGGGAGAATATATAGCAAAAGAGGACCTTGGTAGAGCTAGATAGACTCACATGAGTCTAGCCATGGTGCTTATTTAGGGACTTGGGCATTGTGGTCAGGCAAACCTGTATTCAAATCCCAGCTCTACTACCTACTACCTACTGAGAAACCTTGAGCAGGTTATTTTGTAACTCTTTGTGCCTCAGTTTTCTCATCTATAACATGTGGGAAATAATCTCAGAAGGTTAGTTTAAGGATTAAGTGAGATAGAGAAAATAAAGCTCTCTAATTTCTGGAGCATAGTAAATAGTGAAATGATCATATGATGATAATGTGTTGATGAAAAATTTGGTTGCAGAACAGTTCACATTTTTAAAAGAAGATACATACACATGTACACAGAAGTTTTGAAAGGGCAAATGCCAAAGTGTCAGTAGTAATTACCTCTGAGGAGGAAAGGAGAGCAAAGTAAAGGAAGAGACTGTCACTTTTACTTTGTACATATCTGGGGTTTTGTTATGGTGGTGATGGTGGACATTTTGTTGTTTTTTGCATTGTTTTCAACTAATGTGCTACTTTTGTAGTTTTTAACGACAATTTTGTTTCTTAATTATTTCTGAGCCTATTTTGTCTCTTTGTAAACTTTGAACAACCAGAGTTTGTTTTTTGGCTTGACAGAATGTTTTTGGTTCAATGGAGATACCACACTGATTTCTTGAAGAGAAGCTTCTGAGTCCTAGATTACAGTGAACTAGAAGGACTGAGAAACTGGCTTAGAGCATGGGGTGGTTGTGTGGTAAGTCTGGTGACAAATTGCCTATGTACAGTGATAATCAGAGCTTTAGTTAATGGACATATGCACTACATGCTATAGTAATACATATTATGTGGAAACGTTGTTCATTATTACAGGAAAGTAACTAATGTTTGCAGAGAGCTTATTATGTGCCATAATAAGCAATCTCCTTCAATTCTGTAAGTAAGTATTATTTTCATTTCAAAGTGAAAGAAACCAAGGCTCAAAGAAGCTGAATAAATTAAACAGGACCAAAATGCAATATTGTAAAATAAAAATAGTTTACCATTTGGCATGCAGAGAAATTGGTGACAGCACTGTCACTTAATAGTAGATAATCAGATTGATAATCTGATCTGTCAAATTGCAGATCTCCTAGGTAAGTCTTGGTATCAGGAAGGTGGGAGAGGGCAGGGTTTATAACTCCCTAGTTATAGGAGAATATAGCAGAGAATGGTTTAGCAATGAGCTGTGTAAACCAGATCTCCGAGTTGCTAATCCTATACTGTCTCTTTTTTTTTTTTAACCTAAAATTGAAGTTGGTTTTTAGTTTACCAAAGTTTCAAGATAAGACAATTAGTTTGTGTCTGAAGTGTTATGTATTGGAATAATTAATATTTAATTATCTTCCTTCATGAACTGTGGAGCTCCCCATTGAGAGCTTTTGTGGTAGCCAAGCAAATCCTTCAATAAAGCTTTTGTTCTCTTTGTTAATCTTGGAACAGTTTGAAAGGTTTTTAAACCAAGGCTTTTTCTTTTAATCCATTCAATATTTACTAAAATTTTTACTCTTTTTATACTTAGAGGAAAAGAATGGTATTTCTGAATATTGGTATTAGTTCTTGAGGATGAGAAGAGATAATGTTTGACCTATTTAGAGGATTATGGATGACTTAAGGACACTTGAACTTTTTTTGCCATTTAGGAAATACGTGCTTTGGAAAATATGAAAAATGAGAATTTTTAGTATCAGCAGTAGAAAAAAATTCAATTTATAGAACTCTATATTAATATTTATGAAACCCATGAAAACTTGAGCAGCTGTATGTCCAAACTTATAGAGACTATGCTGCCTTAGTTTTGAAGATGGATTGAAATTTTGCCTGGATAAAGGAACATTTCTTAAGATAAGCTTTTTGCTTTATTTATGATAGTCGAGAGTATGTATGGACAACCATTTTTAGTAAATTCAAGATGTGTACTGTATTTAATCACCATTGTTTTAAGTTTTGCTTTTGAACACTGAGAAAGAATACGAAGTACATTCTGGCACCAAGTACCTAAGTACCTGTTTACCTCTTTAGATGCTGGTAGACCACTTGTTTTGCTAGTCTTTGGAACTGGAAGGAGTGTCAAATACACAGAAGCCAGAGTCATCTCGGCCAGATGGTGTTTGATACAGATGGATGGTTAGTTGTCATGCAGAACTCCTAGTTGGTAACTTGTTGCTGCCATCTGACTCAAAGAATCATTCACACACACTGGCTGTCAAAAGCATCTTCTCTTCTGTCTGTTTTAGCTGTCATGTCTGTGCTCTGTACAGAAGTGTTGACAAGACATTGCTGTTGTACATTTTCAATGTGGTTGTTAGTGATTTTTCTGTTTTGTGGGGTCTTTGGTAGCGCTGGAATGTACTTGCTTTGTAATTGTACTGGTTTTTTTTAAAAATACTGTGACAGTGCAACAATTATCTGACCTTTTAAAAGGACTTTTCAGATAGTAAGTTTGTTAACATCTGTTCAGTGAACAAAAGCATTTACTAAAAAGAAAAAAAAAACCAAACTTCTTGTTCCTGTTAGTTTCCAAACATAGCAAGTAAACTGAATTCTGCTGATTATTTCCCAGTTTGATACAGTATCCTCTTCTGGACTTCCCCTCTCATAGTCTTGTGGTCAGAAGCTTTATACTATTTTCTAAATATGTATTTTCTCTTCTTGAATTAGTACGTTTTTTTCTGATAGTATAAGCTTCCCTTTTTTTCCAAAAAAAGAAAAAGAAAATCTTCAGACATGGCCTATTTTTTTTGCATCCGTCTTCTGAAACTTAATTTCCTTTTGTCTTATTTACCTACTGACCTACTGTCTCTATTTTTCCTATTTTCCTTATAGAAATGTAAGCAAAACCTTATCTCCATTCCTTCAGGTTACTTCTGAAGGCATATCTATTTCTCTTATATTTCCTTATAAAACGTAATTAGTTTATTTATTCGACTAATATTGAGCGTCTCAGTGTGTGCCAGGTACTCTGCTGTACTCTGGAGATGGGGTACTCAGGAGAAAATAGTCTCTGCCCTTGAGGAGGTCATAGTCTAAAGGGAAATCATACGTATAAACATTTAGGCTAGACTACTGTAATTGATATAATGTAAGTATGTGGAAAGAACAGTAAAAGAACATGGGTCATTGCTGTTCTATTTCCCCCGCTATACTTCCAGAGTATTGGTTTTTAAATTATTACAGAATTTGCTTAAGTTTATAAAGTACTTTGTTAAGTTGTTTAAGAAATAGTTCAAAACTTCAACTTGAAATTATTGTTGATCTATAGATTTTTTTTTCCAGCTAATGAAAACATTTTCAGCATTATTCATTTATTGTAATGTTATATGCAGATGTGCTAAAGTATGTTTTTAAGCCAGAAACTAGAAGATGAAAATTACCTGGCAGAGGCTTTCTGAGTTGGTTCCAAAAGAAAATACAAGTCATTTGTTTTTTCAGTAAGGTTGGGGAAAAATATATAGTACATGGAGAATGGACTGAGGCTTGCATAACTTATACATTTATTCTGGGCCCGTCTCTAAGTTTTTTGTACTGGTTACTTAATGCTGGATAGTAGAATATATGTAGCTCTCAAAGAATAGTGAAAGAATGGGTAATTTTTCGTTGATATTTATGAAAAGCTTTGAGTTCTTTAGAGAAAGTTCCAGATACACAGAAGTAGATAGTACAGACTGTGATATTAGTGTGTTTGCTGATTCCTCAGCCCCGGTGGCTCTGTGTAGCCAGGTAAATTTAAAGTATTACAGAATTTGCATTAGAGGTTTAAACCCTTCTTACAGTCAACCTACCCACTCTTTCTAGGGGCTTGGATGTAAGTTTATTTAGGAATAAGAAGTCTTATTTGGGGAAGCTTGGCCCTCGACTGGAATTTGGTATCCAAGGTTCTGTTCTCAGACTCCTAGTCATAGGACATATGGTTCAGACAGATTCAAAAGACTCATTCTTTTATTCATAATAATAAAATTTACTCGGATTTTCTTTTAATTGGATTCTTTATTTCTTTTATTTTTTCAATAAGCATGTACTGAATTCCTCCTATGTGTAAGTTACTTTGCAGAGTTCTATGGGAGTATCAAGTTATATGATACTACCCTCAGGCAACATGCAAAGACAACACACCACTTGGGTTATTTACCAGCTTTGTCAGTTACTCATGTTTGAAGTGTAATACTTACAAAATTTCACCTTTTATTTGGGAAAATGTGGTATTTTGCTTTCATTTCTTAAGCTAATTTACTTTGGGAATCTAGGAACAGCTGTGTAATTTATAAAGAACTTTAGGTTTATAGATCTCTGAAAATAATAGAGCTTCATTAATTTTGAACTTTGATTAAGTATCAATTCAAAATCGAATATTTAGTATCTATTGAAGGACAGTCCAAGATTATTAGAACCCCATTTCATATTTCAAGGAATTTACAATTTAGTCATTTATATGTTCTTCTAGTGATAGAAATTGTTAAAGAATTCTCTATTATTTTTTGGTCATATATTTTTCAGACTTTGTGCTAATTTGATAATTGTAATGGAACGTTTTCAAATTTCGGGTTTGCAGCATTTGTATTCTCTAATGCAAACTCCTGTCTTCTTTCATTGCTTAATTCTCACAGCCACTGCAATGAAATAGTGAGGTGAATGGATTAAAAATATAAGGGAAATTGAAGTATTTAAGATATCCACTAGAGATTAACCATGTGTTCTCTTGACTTCTTAAAACTTAATCTTAGAAGTTTCTGATCAATGTAATTTTATAATTTGTACATGTCCCTTTGATTTTCATAGTGTTTTAGCTATAGCTACTTCCTTTGTGTTTTTGTACTCTAAAAGTAAATTCAAAAGTGTGTTTATTTAAAAGACATGAAATCTTCACTTTTTAAAGTTAGTGGGTATTTTTATAGAATAACTTTAATATAATATCCATTTTGTCATTCATGCTTTTTTTTATTATTAAGGATTAAATTCTAAATAATAATTTTTATCCAAGAAACTATACATTGAACTCTTAACTGAAATTTCTTTAATTAGGAAGATTTTTAAAATTTTACAGTGTTTAAAGCATTTTAAATCACTTATGTTTGTAATGATTATAAATGCATTATTGGATCCTATTTTTAGCTCATAAATAAATGCTCCAGTACCTGGGAAATGGCAATATGGGTAACTCATATCTATATGTAATTATTAAGGGACAGTAAATATATGTACATGTCTGTCAGTAAATATCAGGCTAACTGGTTTTTATGTCAGCAGACTGAGAACTATGAGCAGAGAATACGTGAGCAACAGGAACAGCTGTCCCTTCAACAAACTATTATTGACAAGCTACAATCACAGTTACTTCTTGTGAATTCCAGTCGAGGTATGTTCATGTTAAATTTTTATTTATTTCTTAAACCTCTGGGAGAAAAGAAAGATGGAAGTGAAGTTTTTCTATTTTATTTCTCCATTGTTTCTCAGTAGTTCTGATATTTTAATAACTGTGGTACAGTTACGTTTATTTAAGAAATGAACAGTTGCAGGAAATGGGAAAATGGACATTCACATATATTATCTGGTGGAACTCTTAAGTTGATAAAACTTCCTAGAAGACAGTTTGTCAATAAATAGCAAAAGCTTTTAAAATGTCTGTGCCTTTTAAACCAAAAATTCAAGTCCTAAGAATATATCATAAGAAAATATTTCTTTAAGTACTCAAGGTATATATGCAAGGATGCTCATCACAGTATAATTTCTAATAATGGAAAACTAGAAATAAATAAATGTTCAACAGTTAAATTACAGTCATTTGTGTAGTGAACAGCTATGTAGCCAAGAAAAGTGTTAACAGATGTTCAGTTATAAACATGAGACATATTCATGATATATAGCAAACTGAGCAAAGCAAGATAAAAAATAAATGTAATTTTATCTATGCAAAAAAAAAAAAAGGTTCTTTTGTGAATTTATGTGTATTGGAAAAGAAAAATTCTGATAAAATATAAACCAAAATGTTAACAGGAATAATTCATAGATAATAAAAACTGTGGGTAGCTTTTATTTTTTTAATTCTTTTCAGCATGTCTGCATTTTCTAATTTTTTAATAATAAGCATAGAGTATTATGCAAATAATTATCATAAACAAGAAATGCATACCTGAAAATATGACTTAAATAAAAGTTTAATTACATTGCTGATGATAACATACAAAGAACATACTTCTAGTTTTCTAAATTCTACATATTTTATATACTACTGATATTGGAAGAGTAGGGGTTTTGTGTGTTTAGTGGGAATGAAAGTAAAAAAATATTAATCAAATATGCCAAAATCTAAATGGGCAAATCTAAATTGTCAAAGTAACTATTATCTAAAGAATTTTTAAAATTCATAGTTTAAAATCTCTACTCTAAAGTTAGGGGTTTGGGTTTGTATTCTTTTTACTTTTCCAGGTGGTACCAAAAACAAGGATTTCCCACTTATTCCTAAGAGGTTTTTGTCTTACAGATAACAGTTATGGCTGTGTTCCCCTGCTTGAAGACAGTGAAGCAAGGAAGAATAATTTGACTCTTGATCAGCCACATGATAAAGTAAAATCACGAATACCAAAAGAAAAAGAATCAAAGGTAGACTGCGCTGCCGGTTTATTCCCTAAAGGAAATAAATGAGAAGTCGGGCTTCTTGAATTATTTAGTCAGTATTCTATCACATTTGAGATGGGCAGGAATGGTGGAGAAAGTGGATAAGATTCTTTTCAACCCTAACACTGCTATTGCAAGAATCAAAATTTAAATGGTGGTACATAACACATTTTCCCCATTTTATTTTCCTGAAATGGATCCACCACTGGAATTCTAAACAGAAGTTATTTATATACAAACAAGTAACTTACATGTTCCTAAATATATTTGAAGCAGTATTTCCAAGTAAAATAAATACTTAAATTTCCTGTTTCCTAGTATTCTCTTTTCTATCTCACAGGTGTTTACCAGAGAAATAAAAGATTTTACACAGAAAGAAATAAGATAGTAAGACAGAGATGATTCTGGGCTAGAAAATAGCATTCTAGTTTTTTCATTTGCCTGTGCTTAATTAAAAAACAAAATCCGCCTAACTAGCTTAAGCAAAAGTCTTCATTGAGGCAATATAAAAAGGAATATTGCATATCTGCAGAGAGATGTGTACAAAGATGTTAATGGTACATTGGTTAGAAACAACCTAAACATCTGTCAGTAGCAGAATGGTACATCTTCACAATTAAACATTTTAGAAAAATTAAACTAAATATTTATATATTAATATACCTAGATTTCAAAAGCAGTGTTGAGTAAAAAATGGAAATTACAAAATGAAAAAATGGGAATAATTTATTTAGATTTTTTAAAAATATAAAACATTATGACATCATTTATAAAAATATAAATGTGTAGTAGGAGTATAAAAACATATGCAGGAAGGATATTCTTTAGAAAAATGAAGGTGGGGAGAAAAGAGACTGATTCTGGGAAAGGAATAAAGAGGGCTTCAGGTATATCTGTAACTTTTCTGTTTTTAAAGAAAAGTTCTGAAGCAAATATGGCAGAATCTTAATGCTTGTTAAATCAGGGTGGTCGAGATATAGATGTATATTGTATTATTCTCCATGCTTTTCTGAATCATTGGAATTTTATGTTTAAATATGAATTTTTTTAATTAGATGAGTTGGGTTTTAGTGAGATGAAACAGCTCTTGAGTGAAATAATATCTCCTAACAAATGAGGACACTTAACAACCACAAGACAATTAAGTCAAGAGTGCTATATTTATTTATTTATTTCCTTCTAAATCAGGTAGGAGATTTTAACTTTGTGTGTCAAGGTTATTCAGTTACTTATCCCATAACTAAGACTATCTTAACTTGTTTTTAATTTAACATCAAATCTGAGAAATCCAGTTTGACAGTTCCCTATAAATAAAAATTTTAGAATGAAAACTTGCCTACAGTATCTCCCAGTTCATATTTCTTTATTTAGAATCGTTATTGGTTTTTTTATTTGAATCATTCAGCTCTCTTCACCCCCACTCCAATTTCCGTTTATCTAAAACTGCTAGTAAACACAAGAAACTGTGCCACTGGAACATGTTCAGGTTTATTTTGCAAAAGACAAAATTCAGAAATAGTGATTCTGACTTTTAGAATGCAATTTTGTGATAGAGCCTATTATAGTACATTTTAAAATCATTGAACTACTATAAAATGCTGACATAAATTTAGTGCTTAAGTAAATAATATTTGCAGACCATTTTCCTGTTTCAAAGACTTCTAAATGTCATGATTTATCATCAATTTTTAGTCAAAATTCTTATATTATTCCAATTATAACATTTCTCTGAAAATAATAAAATATCTCCAGTTCAAGTACATAGAAAGTATTTTTGAAAGTAGCAGTCTTGATTAGAACAAAGGGGATAATGTGAAAGGCTCTAAGATATATTAATAATTTAGTTTATTTTGAATTTGGATAATTTGTCATTATGAAAGTTTTAGAGTTTGTCAATTAGTGTTCAAAGAGAACCTTCAAACAGATTTGTTTTTTAAATTATGTTTGTTTTAATTTTGTAAAATGTCTTTATGTCTCAAATATATATATATATCTGAACAGCTGTGCTGAAATTAAGTGTAAGTAACAGAAATCATGTCAAAGGTAGCTTATTTCCAAAAAATTAATAATGTTGCATCAATTATAACCTTATTTGTGGACAGACCATAAGAGGGAAAAATATAAAGCTCCAAGTAGGAAATAAATCTAAATTCAGTGAGTTCTCTTAATTATCTTTACTAACAGGGGAAAGATTTATTTGACAGCTACGTATTTAACTCTTTGAATAGCTCATCAACTCAATCTTCTTGTACTATAATAAAAATTAGCAGTTTTATATTTCAGTTTTCTCATCTTCCTTTATATATCTAGAGCCAAAGTGCTAATGAGCACTAAACATATAAAGGATTAAAGAGAAGAAATGTATTCTAAAAGAATGGATAAATTGGATTTGTTGAATATTTAAGAGCTGGCTATATATGCGTGCAAAAATTAGTCCTAATTTAGAAAAATACTGGCCAGTTGAAATTAAAATCTTTTCCATTGGCATATATGTTGATCTGAGCTAATTAAGTTATAATTAAATACACTTTTAGGTAATACAAGTGAAATCCTTTCCTGAAGGAGTTTGATTGGTATGGATATCATTAAGGTTTTTCCAAAATGAAAAAATTCCATATTGGTTGCTTGCAATTTTGTCAAAGTATACATGTATACACAAGACAAAACCTAGAAGGTAGTATGCAGAAATGGCTAAGATAATGGTACAATTTTCTGTTTTCAGTATGTTTTTATTTTATTAGCCTTCTCAAAAACTAATTGATTTTATTTTTTTTACTGAAGTATAGTTAATTTACAACATTGTGTTAATTTCTGTTGTACAGCAAAGTGACTCAGTTATACATATATGTACATTCTTTTCCATTATGGTTTATCATACTGAATATAGTTCTCTGTGTCATGAAAAACTTAACTGATTTTAGAAATTACATTCCCAATCAGTTGGCCTAGCCTCTTTAATGAATTAGTGACTTAATAGAAACGTTTTGAACCAACAACAGAAGGAGGCTACTGCTAACCACTCACAGTCCTTTCCTCCTCCTATTTGGTGGGTAGTTTGAGGACTGTTTACCTTGTTTAGGACTTGGTTAGGATATTTGAAAAGGGAAAGACCCCCAGACATTATGGCAAATGGCAACTATGGCTGCCTTGGAAAATGAGACACATGGAGTGTAGGAAAAAGGAATATGTTGAGGGAAAAGAGGACCTTTTAGAAAATTGTATTTGAGAAACATGAAATTTATAGTTTAGTCTGTTCATAGAAATCCTACACAAAGAGCATGCAAGAGTCCTTTGATTTCTAAAAGGACATAAAAAAGTCAAGGTCGCAGAACCTGTATCATTGGATGACCCTTAGTATTCTGCTTATAGTTTAGCGACATTAGAGAAGTACTCAATTTAATGGAAAACTTGAGTTTCACCTCTTGTACACCACTGTAGTTTGTACAGTATTTCTTGTTGAGAAATTCATTGTATTATCTATCATGTAACAAAGTACCCCAAATTTACCCCAATATATAGCAACAACTATTTATTAATCACTTTTTGTGGGTCAGAAATTCAGGAGTGACTTAGCTGGGTAGTTCTGATTCAGGATCTTATATGATTGAAGTCAGAATGTGGCCAAGGGTTTCCAGTCACCTGAAAGCTTAACGGTGGTTGGAGGATCCACTTCCAAGATGGCTGTTGGCAAGATACCTCACCACATGGGCCTCTCATCACAGTGTGCCAGCTATCTTCCTCAGAGTAAGAAAGAAAGAGGTCCAAGAGAGCAAGGAGGAAGCCACAGTGCTTTCTACAAGCTAGTCTCTAAAATCACACCTTTGCTTCCACTTTATTCTGTTCATTAGAAGCAAGTCACTAAGTGCTCCAGAGATAAGAAAATAAGTTCTTCTTCTTGAAAAAAAAGATTATCAAAGATTTTGTAGACATACTGTATTTAAAAGCATCACAAGGGGACTTCCCTGGTGGTCCAGTGGTTAAGACTCTGCGCTCCCTTGGGCTTCCCTGGTGGCGCAATGGTTGGGAGTCCGCCTGCCAATGCAGGGGACACGGGTTCGAGCCCTGGTCCAGGAAGATCCCACATGCTGCGGAGCAACTGGGCCCGTGCACCATAACTACTGAGCCTGCGCTCTGGAGCCCGCGAGCCACAACTACTGAGCCCGCGAGCCACAACTACTGAGCCTGCGTGCCACAATCACTGGAGCCCGTGCGCCTTGAGCCCATGCTCCGCAACAAGAGAAGCCACCGCAATGAGAGGCCCTCGCACCACAATGAAGAGTGGCCCCCGCTCGCCGCAACTAGAGAAAAGCCTGCACGCAGCAACGAAGACCCAACACAGCCAAAAATAAATAATTAAAAATAAATCAAGGGCTTCCCTGGTGGCGCAGTGGTTGAGAGTCTGCCTGCCAATGCACGGGACATGGGTTCGAGCCCTGGTCTGGGAAGATCCCAAATGCTGCGGAGCAACTAGGCCCGTGCGCCACAACTACTGAGCCTGCGCATCTGGAGCCTGTGCTCCGCAACAAGAGAGGCCGCGACAGTGAGAGGCCCAAGCACCGCGATGAAGAGTGGCCCCTGCTCGCTGCAACTAGAGAAAGCCCTCGCACAGAAACGAAGACCCAACACAGCCAAAAATAAATAAGTAAAGAAGCTTCCATTTAAAAAAATAAAATAAATAAATAAATCAAAAAAAAAAAAAAAGACTCCCCACTCCCAATACAGGGGGCCCGGGTTCGATCCCTGGTCAGGGAACTAGATCCCACATGCCACAACTAAAAGAGCCCGCGTGCCACAACTAAGACCCAGCGCAGCCTAAATAGATAAATAAATAAATATTTTTAAAAATAAAAATAAAAGCATCACAGGGATTGTAGATTGTGGTATACAGAAGAGGGTACCAAAAGATCAAGGGTGTGTGTGGGGGCAGCATAGTATATCATTTACCATATGATAAATATTAATGAGAGTTAAAGGAACCTGGCAGAATTTAATAATGAATTTGACTCTCCTGAATCCTATTGTTATTCATCTCAGAGGAAAGAAATAGTCATAGCTTATTATCTTGAGAATAATTTCAAAAATTCTAATATGAATATAGACTTTCCAGAGGAGATTAGCTGAGCAGTGCTTTAGAGAACCAAGAAACTGTCGCACGTTATTACTTTAAAAGTTAAAAATTGTAAGAAATCAAGTAACACAAAAATGCATACACTTATTCTTGGCAAAGACTACTATCTTGTTTGCAGGACACCATTGTCAGACATAGTAACATATGTCATGATAGCAGTTATTATTTAGCAAATTTTATATTTTAATATAAATACAAATTCTGAGCAGGGATCGAACGCAGGCCCCCTGCAGTGGAAGCGCAGACTCCTAACCACTGGACCTCCAGGGAGTTCCCCTGGATCATTTTTATGATCTTGGAAACGAGATTTTTTTATAATACGGCTCTGGGAACCACTTCAGTTGCAAACTAAATGCTACCCTAGGTGTGTAGGGTGTAACAAAAGATTTTGTCATCTTTCTATCCCTTACTTTTTTTTTGTGGAAGTTATACAAAAGTCTAGAGTGTTTTGACACAAGAAAATATAGAGAGCAAAAATGTAGAATACATAAAAGAATTTAGTGATGTTGGTAAATTTTCTTCACTCACTCATTCAATAACTCTAAACTGCCCTCTGACTTAAAGTCCTGTTTTAATAACCAAAATAGACATTATTGAATGTTGTAAAGTTTTTTCAGATTCTAGGATCCGAGATACAAAGTATATATTATATGAGTTTATTTGAACTTTTAATTATTTAGAGACCATGTGTTCATGTGTATAGAAATGTTTTTATGCTTTATTTCTGATTTTCTATATATAATTTATTCTTTATACATCTTTTTTCATCTAAGTTATATGCTTTAAACAAAAGTTTAAAAATACAAAGAATGCAGTTGTTACTGAAAGATGCCAGTTAGACAGTTGGCACATTTCTAATGTAGCTATCATTGTGATTAGATCAGCAGATACATGGTAGCTTTGAGGAGCAGGAAAGATTTTATAGGTTTAGAACAGTAAAACAGTGATGGAGCTGTGGAGCTGCCATCAGTGCTAACATTAAGAAAGTAGGATGTGCTGTACCTGGCAATTGCAAGTAAACATAGAAGCTCTGACATGTTTGAAGAAAGCTGATGTCTAAAAATTCACTTGTCAATCAGTTAGACAAGAAGTGTTTTTTTTTTTTAAACATCTTTATTGGAGTATAATTGCTTTACAATGGTGTGTTAGTTTCTGCTTTATAACAAAGTGAATCAACTATATGTATACATATATCCCCATATCTCCTCCCTCTTGTGTCTCCCTCCCACCCTCCCTATCCCACCCCTCTAGGTGGTCACAAAGCACCGAGCTGATCTCCCTGTGCTATGCAGCTGCTTCCCACTAGCTATCTATTTTACATTTGGTAGTATATATAAGTCCATGCCACTCTCTCACTTCGTCCCAGCTTACCCTTCCCCCTCCCCGTGTCTTCAAGTCCATTCTCTACTAGGTCTGCGTCTTTATTCCTGTCCTGCCCCTAGGTTCTTCAGAACCACTTTTTTTTTTTTTTTTTTAGATTCCATGTATATGCGTTAGCATGTGGTATTTGTTTTTCTTTTTCTGACTTACTTCACTCTGTATGACAGACTGTAGGTCCATCCACCTCACTACAAATAACTCAATTTCGTTTCTTTTTATGGCTGAGTGGACAGAAGTATTTATTGAACTCCTCCTATTTTCCCAGTCTTGGTAGTCCTTGATAGGAATACAAAAAAAAAAAAGAGTAAGATCTTTCCCCTTTAAGGAGCTACAATCTGATCGGGGAAACAAAGATTTGGAGACCCAAAGCAATTAGCAAGCAAATTAAAAGACAATGTGAAGTCCAGATTACATGACAAAATGAAATCCTAATTATCATTTTATGGTACAGATAAAACATATAGGACCTTAATTTAAAAATAAAAATTCCCAGTGAGCTGAAGGTAGGCTTGATCAGGCACTCAACATTTAGTTTAAGTAGGGGAAAGAAAACAAATTCTTAACTTGCTTATGTGGTAGTATGTGCATAGATATGTAAACTTAAATTTTGTGCAGCATTTTAATAGAAAAAGAATAATCTCTAGGCAAGAACCCATATTATTCCAGGCTACTTTGGAGAACATTAAATAAACTGAAAGCTAAAACTGAGGGTTTTGAAAGAGCAATTTCACTTACTATAACTTTTTAAAATTACGTAATCATGACTTCAGAGGAGAGAGTGCTTCTTTTTGTTTCCTTATTCTTTATTTTTGTTTCTTTATTCTGTAGACGGTTCTTCAGTGAAAGGCATTTGCCCATGGTGTATTCCTCCAGTTATTATATATGACAGTTTTGGCAGACACTGTATGAACTTTAACTTGTTCTGCTGTCTGGCCTTCTGTAGCTTATAAAATCCTAGCCTCACAAGTCTAGGTCTTGGATGACCTCTCCATCCTTAAACTGTTCATATCTCATATACTCTGGACTTCAGGTGCACCACCCACTTAGGGATCTCCATCTGAGTTTCAGGCCCCCATAGCTTCTCTCAACATCTAGATACTTTCTCTATTGCAAGTCTCTTAAACTATATTTATTTGTAGGTTAGGTTTATTGTCAGGTACCTGGTTTTATATACATTGTAAATGCTTTAAAATAGAGTATTGTATACAGGTATATGATAAAAACACCTGTTTTTAAATATGTTTTTATTATTTGAACAGAAGTTAGAAATTATATCATTAGTCAAGATATGTAACTATCAACTGATTTCCTTGGCAAAGTAAAATATGGTTTACATTATCAAAACACATAGTACCTTTCCTGAGAGAGGAACTTTAAAAAAAATATGACTGCTTATGTTCTCACCTTTGTATTACTCACCTTTGTAAAAAAAAAAAAAAAAAAAAAAATTTATCCCTGTATTCCTTTAAGGCTTGATTCTTTCTTTTCATCATCTCTTATTAGATAGAAATGCCCATTATACAATGGCACATGACAGCCTAGCCTGGGGATTACAGAGGATTGGAGAAAACGTGTGTACGTAGCAACTTACCTTCTTCGTCAGAGCAAATGTCCCATTCCCCCTGGTTTTGTTTTTAGAGATTTGATCAAATATACCTTCTTTTTATATGTAACACTTCTATATTACTTTTCTCTGGAGATTAGTCTTTGTTTATAGACTCTCTGGTAGAACAATAATTAGAAGGAAAAAAGTTATTCAACAAGTTTATTCATTAAAGTTCATAGTTTTTCCCAAGGTGTCATAATAAATATATCACAAACTCTAAGAAAATTGCTATCCAAATCATTTTAATGTTTACGTTGAAACTTCCGTTGTAGAAATTGTTTCCAAATCTGAATTATTAATTCATCCTAACTCTTTCCTGTTCTGAGTCTCTGGTTTTGTTTTTGTTTTTTTTATTGAAGTATTGTTGATTTACAGTGTTGTGTTAGTTTCTGGTGCATAGCAAAGTGATTCAGTTATACGTATATATACATATTCTTTTTCATGTTCTTTTCCATTATGGTTTATTACAGGATATTGAATATAGTTCCCTGTGCTATACAGTAGGACTTTGTTATTTATCTATTTTTTACATAGTAATTTGTATCTGTTAATCCCAAATACCTAATTTATCCCTCCCCCACCCCCTCTCCCCTTTGGTAACCATAAGTTTGTTTTCTGTGTCTGTGAGTCTGTTTCATAAATAAGTTCATTTGTGTCATATTTTAGATTCCACATATAAATGATACATGGTACTTGTCTTTCTCTTTCAGACTTACTTCACTTAGTATGATAATCTCTAGGTCCATCCATGTTGCTGCAAATGGCATTATTTCATTCTTTTTTATGGCTGAGTAGTATTCCATTGTGTATATATACCACATTTTCTTTATCCATTCATCTGTTGATGGACATTTAGGTTGCTTCCATGTCTTGGCTATTGTAAATAGTGCCACAGTGAACATTGGGGTGCATGTATCTTTTCGAATTATGGTTCTCTCCGGATATATGCCCAGGAGTGGGATGGCTGGATCATATGGCATCTCTCTTTTTAGCTTTATAAGGAACCTCCATACTGTTTTCCATAGTGGCTGCAGCAATTTACATTCCCGCCAACAGTGTAAAAGGGTTCCCTTTTCTCCACAGCCTCTCCAGCATTTGTTATTTGTAGACTTTTTAATGATGGCCATTCTCATCAGTTTGAGGTGGTACCTCACTGTAGTTTTGAATTGCATTTCTCTAATAAGTAGCAATGTTGAGCATCTTTTCATGTGCCTGGTGGCCATCTTACTTCTTCTTTGGTGAAATGTCTATTTAGGTCTTCTGCCCATAGTTTGATTGGGTTTTTTTTTTTTTTTCTGTTAATGAGTTGTATGAGCTGTTCATATATTTTGGAAATTAAGCCCTTGTTGGTCACATCATTTGCAAAGATTTTCTCCCAGTCTGTAGGTTGTCTTTTCATTTTTTTTATGCTTTCCTTTTTATAAGTTTGATTAGGCCCCATTTGTTTATTTTTGCTCTTATTTCTGTTTACTTGGGAGACTGACCTAAGAAAACATTGGTATGATTTATGTTGGAGAATGTTTTACCTATGTTCTCTTCTAGGAGTTTTATGGTGTCATGTCTTATATTTAAGTCTTTAAGCCATTTTGAGTTTATTTTTGTGTATGGTGTGAGGGTGTGTTCTAACTTCATTGATTTCTATCTAGCTTTCCCAACACCACTTGCTGAAGAAACTGTCTTTTCTCCATTGTATATTCTTGCCTCCCTTGTCAAAGATTAATTGACTGTAGTGTGTGGGTTTATTTCTGGGCTCTCTGTTCTGTTCCATATGTCTGTTTTTGTGCCAATACCATGCTGTTTTAATTACTGTAGCTTTGTAGTATTGTCTGAAGTCTGGGAGGGTTATACCTCCAGGTTTGGTCTTTTTCCTCAGAATTGTGTTGGCAATTCTGGGTCTTGTATGTTTCCATATAAATTTTAGGATTGTTTGTTCTAGTTCTGTGAAAAATATCATGGGTAATTTGATAGGGATCACATTAAATCTGTAGATTGCTTTGAGTAGTATGGCCATTTTAACAATATTAATTCTTCTAATCCAAGAGCATGGAATATCTTTCCATTTCCTTGAATCATCTACAGTGTCCTTTATCAGTGTTTTGTAGTTCTCAGCTATAAGTCTTTTCACCTCCTTGCTCAGATTTATTTCTAAGTATTTTATTTATTTTTTGATGCAATTTTTTTTTAATAAATTTATTTATTTATTTATTTTTTGGCTGTGTTGGGTCTTCGTTGCTGTGCATGGGCTTTCTCTAGTTGCGGCGAGCGGGGGCTACTCTTTGTTGCGGTGTGCGGGCTTCTCATTGCAGTGGCTTCTCTTTGTTGCAGAGCACAGGCTCTAGGCACGCAGGCTGCAGTAGTTGTGACATGCGGGCTCAGTAGTTGTGGCTCGTGGGCTGTAGAGCGCAGGCTCAGTAATTGTGGCACACGGGCTTAGTTGCTCCGTGGCATGTGGGATCTTCCCAGACCAGGGCTCGAACCCGTGTCCCTTGCATTGGCAGGTGGATTCTTAACCACTGCACCACCAGACAAGTCCTCTTGATGGGATTTTAAAAGGGATTGTTCTTTTACTTTCCATTTCTGATACTTCATTGTTAGTGTAAAGAAATGCAACAGTTTTCTGTATGTTAATCTTGGTGAGTCTCTGTTTCTTAATTTAATACATAATTTTAGTTTTTGCTTTGTTATTATACTAGAAATAATTTTTGAGGGGAGAAGAAACTGAGAAGTGGCATATCACTTTTTAAATCCTCTTCCCTGGCTTCTAAGCAGATTTAAATAGCTCTAATATTGTATATTTCCCCTTTTTGTACCCTTTCTCACATTTCCCATTTTTCTTTTTTCTACTCTTCTCCAGAGCCCACTAAACAGAGTTACTGTATTCTGTTCTTCCCTGATTTATCTTGACCAAGGCCTGAAAGGATGTTTTTTCAACCTCAGTAGGTTGGGGCTAGCCCTCCAAAACAATCTAGTTTCTCTTATTAATATATTATAGTCTGTCATCCTAAAAGTTCTCAAAATCTGTTTTAAAGATATTTGTTTCTTCATACTTCCCTGGCGGTCCAGTGGTTAAGACTCTGCGCTTCCAATGCCTGGGGAGAAATTTTGATCCCTGGTCAGGAAACTAAGATCCCACATGCTGCGTGGCGTGGCCAAAAAAAAAAAAGATATTTGTTTTTTAGTTAGAAATGCTTTTTGCATTTGATCTGTTGTGATATGTTGTGGTGGGTGGTTTGGGGGCGTGGTTGTGGGGTTTTTTTGTTTGTTTGGTTGGTTGAATTACATGAAGAAAATCTAGCTTCACACAGATATGTAGTTGGGAAAGGGAAGAGTATTTTAATAATCTTTTTAGAAATTGTAGATATTTTCCTTTGATACTATACCAAAACTTGGCAAGTGGTAATTTCTTAATGTTAGTTGCAGTATGAAAGCTGAAACCAGTGAACTCTTCTGGTACATTAAAAGCCATTGGTCTGTCTTGTACTTTGAATGTATCTTTTACTTATGTATGATTTTGTAGCATCATGAATTGGTCATTTGGAAAATACCGGTTCAGGGAGCTATGCACAACTTCCAAATATTGACTTATTTCATGATATAATATTTTAACTCACATTTAACCTCATCACTGATCTCATCAGAAAAGTCTTTTTACTGGGCAGCTGTCAAGATGACTATAACAGAAGTTTTCCAAAATTTGCACTTGAAAACTTAAATTTTTTCATAAACAACAAATCTTTTCAGTTGTTTTCCTTAAAGTGGGAAGCTAGCTTCATTTGCTTTTGAGAAAATGTCTGAATAACCATAGCTTGCATGATGATCATTCTTTCAAGTGAAAATGGCATTCCATTAAAAAAGTGACTAGTTCAGCTTGCAGCTCGAACACTTGCACAAGTGCTTTTCCCCCTGTACTTCAGTATGAAATAGAAGTCCTTTGTGTATATTTCCCATTTTGTCACACAGAATACTAAAAAATGTTAGCTTGGGATCAAAATTCAATAAAATTAATAGTTTTTACTGTGTCATCATCAAGGATATTCTTAGGTGAAAATGGCTTCCTTTTTGATCGCGTATACGGCATTGAAGAATACAATGAGTACAGTTTGGTAACATGGCCTTGGTCATACTCAGGCACCAGCAGTTTTACTCACCATTGCTTTTGTATCATCAGTATAAATGCCAACACAGTAAAAAAGGCAAATAATATTTAATACTATTGTGACAATTGTTGACCCCATGAGTTTCAGGGTCTGGGGTTTGATTTTACCCTACCTACAAGCTAATAAGTTACAACTTCATGGATGCTGGAAGAAGACATGAGACTCCTGGATCAGAGAAAAAAAGGTCTCTGTTATTTATAGAACAGCAAGCAGCTAGAGCATTATATGTGCATTGGTCTCATGGTGGGGGACACAAGGTGGACCCCGGTGGATGCCTGCACATGCAAAGGGTTGCATTATGCTGGTAAAAGATGGGGTGGTGCCTGATGCATTTCTTGAGCTATTCCACAGAACGCTAGACCTGTGAAATGCTGCATAGCATGTATTCTTCGTGGTAATTTTTAAAGGCACAGGAATGTATTATAGGATCCAAAATCAACAGTAAGAAAACTACTTAGCGGGAATTCCCTGGTGGTCCAGTGGTTAGGACTCCACACTTTCACTGCTGAGGGCCCAGGTTCAATCCTGGTTGGGGAACTAAGATACCGCAACCTATGTAACGTGGCCAAAAAGAAAAAAAAAAAAAGTTTAAAAAAAAAAAGAAAACTACTTAGCTTCATTTTACCATAGAATCTCTAGCTAGCACTTTTCCCAATATTGTATTTTAACAACTCTTATTGAATTTGAAGTCCCCTTTAAGATATTGCTAGAATTTGATGGGGGAGAGATGGGGAGGGCACACCTAATTTATCATTTGCACCTAATATGCTATGTTCTTTCAGTGTCTTTGTTGCTTGCTTAAGGCACTCTTGCCATGTTATGAAAGCTTTTTCCCTGAAAGATTTTTTTTCTTTGCCAATTAGACATCTTTCCATACACTTGATACTTGGCTCTAAGATAAATAGATAGATCCTAGAATCCTGATAAAACTATTGTAAAGTAGTTCCCAGGCATTCTGTAAGTCATTAAACTATGATTTTTTTTTTCTTTTCTGATAAGTTCCTTTTGGAAAACCAAATAATTCCGAGATGGGTATCTTTTGTTTTCTCTCTCCTGTTGTGCTTATCAGTAGTGGTGTGATTTTTATATTCCTTATTGGATGGGTTTACCCACCGTTATTTCTACCTCTAATTGCTCTTCACTATTTAACATTAAGGCAGCATGTTTCCCTCTACATTTCATCCAAATAATGATGTGCAGGAGGTCACTGACTTGTCCAGATTCCCTGAAAGTGTCATCTAGAATGTATTCCTGCTGGATGGCCTGTGGCCACAGTAGATGTTGCTTTCCTTCTTGCTGCTGCTGATTGAACATTTTCTCTTCCTCCTCTTTCCACATGCTGCAGCCGCAGAATCCCTGTTCTTGTCCCCGGCTCTTGTTTCTCATCTTGTCCTGAAGACAGAGTGAAAACTTTTTAATAAAGCTGAATCTAAAACTCTCCCTTCTACTTTTTTGATAAATGTCCATTTCTCTTTTACATGAAGAAGATAATAGATCTTTATAGTTAGTTGTTTTTACTAAGTTTTTTCTTGGCAAAGTAAAAAGTTGGTAGCCCTTTATCAGACCCCTAGTTTTGTTTTGAATTTTGCTGTTCTAGGAATGCTTAATCTCAGTTTCTTTAAGCTTTTATCTTTCCCTAAGATTTTTTTATTTTAAGGAGAATGACCTTGCATTAACAAAGGAAAATGAAGATTAGAAGTGTGAACCAGATTTGAGGAAAAGGTGATTATGGTTTGTTTTTGTTTTTTTTTTAAGATTTATTTATTAAAATTTATTTATTTATGGCTGCATCGGGTCTTTGTTGTGGCGCGGGCTCTTTGTTGCAGCGCGTGGGCTTCTCTCTAGTTGTGGCGCGCAGGCTCCAGGGCGCATGGGCTCCATAGTTTTCATCACGCAGGCTCTCTAGTTGAGGCGCATGAGCTCAGTAGTTGTGGCACGTGGGCTAGTTGCCCTGCAGCATGCGGGATCTTAGTTCCCTGACCAGGGATCGAACCCACGTCCCCTGCAGTGTAAGACGGATTCTTTACCACTGGACCACCAGGGAAGCCCCTGATTATGTTATATTTTAAAATGTGGTGCTCTACAATAGACAGCAGAACAAGTGAAAATATATTGGATTGAAAGAGAATTGAGAGTGGCTATCAAGAGAGAGGGTGGTTGGGGCTACCCTGGTGGCACAGTGGTTGAGGATCTGCCTGCCAATGCGGGGGACGCGGGTTCGGGCCCTGGTCTGGGAGGATCCCACATGCTGCGGAGCGACTGGACCCGTGAGCCACAGTTGCTGAGCCTGTGCATCTGGAGCCTGTGCATCTGGGGCCTGTGCTCCGCAACGGGAGGGGCCGTGATAGTGGGAGGCCCGCGCACCGCGATGAAGGGTGGCCCCCACTTGGCGCGGCTGGGGAAAGCCCTCGCACGGAGGCAGAGACCCAACACAGCCATAAATAAATAAATTAATTAATTAATTTAAAAAAAAAAAAGAGAGAGGGTGGGCCTGAAGATACAGATTTTAGGAAATGAATACTCAATAGACTTAACACGAGAATGAACAATAAGAAAGGTGTATAATGAGGGAAGAACAGTGTACCCATGTGTGAACCTTAGAGAATGCCCACATTTTTAGTCTAAGAACAGGGACCAATGAAAACACCAAAACTTAAAAAGCAAACCTAAATATTATACTGGTAGCCAAAAAGGTATCAAGAAGGAGGAGCTGCTCACTAGTGTGAAATACTGTCACTAATGTGAAATTCCCAGTTTTCTGTGGTTTTGTCCTGAGGGTGGCCACATCCCAGTGGCTAAAATTCCAATTGAAAGCCCACCACCATTCTGGCTGGAAGAACCAGAAAGGAAAATGAGCCCAGAATAACCACAGTCACCAGAGAAGGAAGGAGCCCCATAAAGGAGAGAGCCAGAGAAAGTAAACCTGAAGTTCTGTGTTTAAACTCAGCCCGTCTCTGGCTCTCCCTAAAACCAAGGATGTGTGGGCAAACTGAAAGCAGTTTGCAGCTGAAGCATAAAGGAATGAACTGAGATCTGAGCTGCTTGCTCTTCAGAGGAGTGACAGTTTGGAGTCTGAGTCTAACCAACTTAATTTCCTGCAAAAACAAAAACATCAACACTCTTTGGCACCATATAACAGAATATCTCCCCAACATAATATTCACAATGTTCTGGGTACAGTCCAAAATTATTCAACATATGGCGAGTCAAGAAAATATGACCCAGTTTCAAGGGAACAGATACCAACCCTGAGATGACGCAGATATTGAGATTATCAGACAAGGATTTTAAGTCAGCTGCTATAACTATGCCCAGTCATCTATTAGGAGGTAGTTAGGAAGGCAGGAAGAGAATTAAAGTTTTGAGAGGATAGCATTTAACAGAAAGGTACTCCACTGTCATGCTTTGTCAAATGGTTAACTTTTAATGACAAGTTTGAGAAATACTTGAACTGTGAAATGCTGGTTAAGAAGCTATTGCCAAATCGCCTCTGTTAACACGTAAACTGGTTTGGCAGAACTTGAGTAAGTCTATCTAGGGTGATTGTGGGGTGTAAATTTCTTCTTGGACATTCTTGAGCACAAAAAGGGCCATACCAAAGGTTTTTTTCCCCAGGCAGTATTTAAACATCAAAACTTGGCTTATAACTATGCCTCACTGAGAAATATATTTGTTGTATGACAGACAGGTTTTAGAGTCTTAAAAGTAGTTTGCATTGGTGCACTTTGTAAATGTTACCCTTCTATATCTTCCTCACCATGCTAGATAATAACCCTACTACTTCACTTCTCTAGCAGTCGGGACCTGTAAACTGAGAGGTTAAGAGCCTGGGGCGGTAAGGCTTGGGTTCCAATTGCAGCTACTCCACCTACTAGACTGTAGACAAATAGTTGATCTCTCCAGAGCCTTAGTAACTATAGTGAACTTTAAAATCAAATTAAAGTACTTAATTCACAAGATTATGTGGATTTAGTTAAATAATATATGCAAATTGCTTAAATAACAACTATTTTCATGAAGATATTTTCTGCTCACCATGGTAGTGGTATGACAAAAAAGTAGTAGTTAATGAAAAGGATTTTCCCAAATCATTTCATTTTAAAGTAGTGTTCAGAGAAGGGGTGAAGGAAGTATGGGAAACCTTACTTTTTAAAATTAGTCACTTAAGTTATTTTTCTATTTAGCATAAAAAGGCATTCCCACAATTAGATATTTCTTCCTATTAAGCAAATTAATTCAGAAAGATAACTTTTTTTTAATGTTTTATTGTAACATTGAATTGATAGAAGTTTTGGGGGATTTACGTTAAATCAAAACTTTGTAAAGAACTTGGAAGTAATTGGGATATTTAATTTTATTTTTATATTGTTTATTTTCTTGCCTCTTCCTTCAGAACTCTGGGATGGATCCCATTTTGCCCTGGAATTGTTCCTGCACTGGCAGTGGATTTGCCTAGCACACTGTGTCATGCGGAACAGACAAGGCTCCTAGGATTTGTGTTCCTCTTGCTTTTCTAGATTTTCAGTAATATTATTGAGGGTGAGAGAACCACAGATTTCACATGGCCATAAGTTCTTATAAATACAATTTCTGTGTATTTTTTAAAATTATCTTTTGTCCTCAAACTTCTTTTTTAATATGCTTTTATATTCTTATCAAATCTCTTGTAACTTTTTTCTGTTCCTATTTTCTACCTTAAGCTCTTCACTTTCTCAGCCCTTTTTTCACTTTCTCCCTAATTCAGCCATATTCAGTGCTTGACTTCACCATAACATTTTTGTCTCAATATATCTAAAACTGGTAAATTCAACCTCAGTTTCTCCTTTAACATTTCATTCTTAGTTTCAAAAATCTAAGTGATAAGTGAATCCTTATTTTCACTTTCTTTTTCCACTACTCATTTTTTCTTTTCCTGTAGTAAATTTTATTAAGTTAGTATTTATAACTATTCCACAGTTTATATTCCCTTTACTAATCCAGCCCATCTCACCTGGGCTAACTTCTTGGCTGACATTGTTCCAAGTAAGAACATAGCTCTTTTTTTTTTTTTTTTTTTTTTTTATTTATTTATTTATTTTTGACTGTGTTGGGTCTTCGTTTCTGTGCGAGGGCTTTCTCCAGTTGCGGCAAGTGGGGGCCACTCTTCATCGCGGTGCGCGGGCCTCTCACTATCGCGGCCTCTCTTGCTGCCGAGCACAGGCTCCAGACGCGCAGGCTCAGTAGTTGTGGCTCACGGGCCTACTTGCTCCGCGGCATGTGGGATCTTCCCAGACTAGGGCTCGAACCCGTGTCCCCTGCATTGGCAGGCAGATTCTCAACCACTGCGCCACCAGGGAAGCCCCCAGAACATAGCTCTTTTCTGTTTTCTGTTTTAAAAGCGTAATCTCAGAAATGAAATCAAATATTGGCTACACTCAGTTGCCTGAGCCACCTGAAAATAAATATTCCTTTTGCATGGAAGGATCTCAACTAAATTTTAGAGAGAATCTTTGATATGAACCCTGGAATAAAGCGATAGTCATTGCTATAAGTTAAATATGTATCATTGAAGACTTACCACCTTTATTCAGTATTAGCCTTTTAAAGTTTAGATTCCGGAAAAAAAAAATGGAAAAAATAACTAAGAGGTTGTTTTATATACCATAAAGAAGAGAACGTTTCTGGTTTTAATTTCCTTTTGAAGTATATGGCTTCAGGCAATCAAATAAATTGGTACAATGTCAAAATAAATAAATAAATAAAGTTTAGATTCCTTCCATATGAGAGATATTAATGAGTTTGAATTGAATTATCTTTAAAAGTTCCATAACTCAATTTAATTTTGCTGACTTTAGTTGCTTAAAATTTTTAAGAAAAAACATGATTCTGATTAAAAATTTTTATTGCATTTCTTCTTCTCCCCTAGCTTTTTGGAGCTATAAATTGACAAATAAAAATTTTATATATTTACAATGTATAGCATGATGTTTTGATATATGTATACATTATGAGATGATTACCACAGTCAATCTAATTAACATATCCATCACTTCACATGGTTATTTTTCTTTTTTATTGTGGTAAAAACATTTAAGATTTATACTCTTAGCAAATTTCAAGTATACAATACAGTAGTATTAACTATAGTTGCCATGCTATGCACTAGATCTCCAGAATTTATCCATCTGCGTGACTGAAACTTTGTACTCAACATCTTCCCACTTCCCCTACCTCCCAAACCCTGGCAACCACCGTTCTACTCTGCTTCTATGAGTTTGACTTTTTTAGGTTCCACATATAAGTGAGATCATACTATATTTGTTTTTCTGTGCCTGCCTTATCTTATTTTACATAACATAATGTCCTCCAGGTTCATCCATATTGTCTCGAATGACAGGATTTCCTTCTTTTTTAAAGCTGATGTGTTCGGCCTTAAAATGTGTGCGTGTGTGCGTGTGTGTGTGTGTGTGTATACACACACAATATTCTATTGTATATATACCACGTTTTCTTTACTCATCCATCATCAATTGACACTTAGACTGAATTCATATCTTGGCTATTGTGAATCATTTCTGTATTTTTCACATTGATTTATAAAAAAAAAAAAAATACTTTCACTTTTACTACCAAATATTAAAAAGGCAGGTATTGAGGAAAATATACATTTCTTTCTTTGAAATGTTGGTATCTAACAGATCTTGGATTCCAACACAAAAAGATTTCCCATTATCGCTGCATTAAGAATAAGAAGGTTTTGGACTAATTAAATATTAGCCACTTTTTGTATTTTCTCCTTCTTAAATATCATTGCATATTCAACTAAGTCTTGAACAGAACATTTTTTATATATAATACACATCTATGAGAAGCTTAAATTGATTTACACTAAAACAAATTCTCCCAATTTACATAAGAGGAAATTTAAGGAATCATTTCACAACGTCTTCCAACTGCTTCAAATGGGTTTATCTTAATGATTTAGTTGAATGACTTATCCAGTGCCATACTGGAAGTGTAAATGAAAAGTACGACGTGTAAAACTCTTATTTCAGTATTCATTCCACAAGTTCGCCATTTCCAAACTAGTACTTGGAACAGTTTATAATGTTAAGTATTTTAAGTTTTAGTACCTCAAAATAAATTCATTTGTTGAATGATTTAATGTTAAAATCTCCTAAAATATAATGTTCAGAATTCTCTTGCTTTCTTATTTGAAGTTGTAATAACTTCAACTTCCTGCAGTGCGGGGTCCACCTGGATAATATTTGAAAATAGAAAAATACAAATTATCTCTTTTAATGTTTACTTACTCACTGGGATGTTCAGCAAACTGAGTAGTCTTCATTAGGTAAGATCATTTAGCATTTAAAAGAAAGTCTGAGTTTCTGGGGAAAGTGTTGGAGTTGCTGTTAGCTATACTAATCCTAAATCCTTTGAAAAAATAAATGATCTTTTTCAGAAAGTTGCGTTCGATTGCTACAGTGGAAAATAATATTAACATTCTATACCCATTTTAGATAAACCCTACTTCAAAATGTCAGAGAACTGCTTTGCTTTTTTTTGAACTAACACGTTATGGTCTCTTTCAAAATTTTTTCTTAGGATGTGGGGACATAAAACTTTCATTTGAAATATATCAATAGACTTATTTGGTGCAAATGATAGAAGGTGCAATGCATTGCTCAGTACAATCAGTAATACGTCTCTTCAATAATGATAACAAAAATGATAGTAAGCAGAACTGTTCCTAACCCCAAAGAAGCTTGAAGTCCTTAGTTTAGATACTTCATAGAAATTCCTCAATAAGTCAGTTCTCCTTTTACCCCCTGCCAACACAAGCAAGAAATCTTTTCCAGATAAATTCACCCACACCAGTTATCAAATCTAAACATCGCAGAAGTAAGTCAACACCAGTTATTTGGCGAGCCAGCTAAAATTTATCATTCTTCTCCTGCCTTTTCCTTCACATTTTTCCCACCCCCACCCCCACCCCTTAGTTTTTAGGCTTCTTTAACTTCAGAAGCAATCATTCCTACTTTATGTCAAATTCAGTACTTTGAAAATCAGAGTAGTCTTCATTACTGTTTTCTGTAACTACCTTCATTTTCAGACTACAATTACAGAAGCACTTCTTTTTGGTTCTTTCTAGCTCCTAATAGCATATTTTTATTTCATGTTGAGAATTTCAAATAGTAAGTTTTAAAAGGAGGCTAATTACGCTATTAATCACTTGTTTTATTATTTATTTAATATCTTAAATTGTCAAATGTTTCTATTCTCTTAATATTACCTCTTCTCTGATTTTGTTGCTATAGATTTAATATAATATAACCTTTTAAGAGTTTGTTTTTATACTTGTAGCGTCCTGAATGATTGGTTAGCTTTAAAATGTTGCCTTTTTTCCTAGTCCACACTAAAATCCATTGAGTGTTCTAATTGCACATAACACTAAAGCCTTGTCTACCACTTTTAAAAACAAACTGTGAATGTGAAAATGTCTTTTGATATGACTACTTTATAAAGCTCAGTAAAGCAGTTTTAATCCAGAAGAAGACATGGCCTAGATATTTGTCAGACCAAAAGTATGCAGCAGCAAATGATCTTTATTTTACCTAAGTCTAATGACATAATATATAAAAAAAATTGTTTGGGTTGCTAAGATTATATTTTGCTAATTACTGTAAAGTAATATACTATTTTAGAAATGGTAAGCAAACACTAGTATTTAGAAAAAGCTGAAAAAGTAGAGCAATAAACTGAAGAAACTGGAGAAGATACTAATTTTAAGAGAAACAAACTGGAATCAGGTTTTTTCCCTAAAGAACAAGTAAGACTCTTAAGAAATTGAAAGAACCTTTTGAAAAGCAAGATTATAAGGGAGATGTACTCAGATGATAAGAAACAATGAAGTAAAATCATCCATTTTAGTAAGAGCTACAATGACCTTAATTGAATAAAATCTAAAAAGTCACCTAATATAAAACACTGGTTTGAATTTGAACTTAAATAAGACCCTATACAGTTTTGGCCAAATTATAAATGATTGAATAATATTAGGACTTCTTCAAATATTTGGATTTATCAATTTGTAGTTTTAAAAGGTACACAAAGTTCTCTAGGTATGACTGAAGATTTTTTAAAAATCTAAATGTTGACTTTTGTGTCATGATGAATGTAATACCAGTGTAAGCCACAGGGTGGTGGCAGGAACTTGTGTTAAAGGAGCTTAAATACATAATTGCACTATCTTTAAAATGTTTGTTAAATGCTAAGGAGCTGTAGCTTGGTTTTCTTTATTCCTCTAATACAGCCGCATTCTCAGCAAAGAATCTATAACAAAATAGAAAGACATTGATTTAAATGTATAGGCCAACAATGGGAAAAAAAGGAAACTCACACGGATATTTTTCTTAAAGTTTCTAGTCACGTCAGATGCTTGGTGATCAGAGTAGCAATTTCATCAAGATGTGAATTTGAGGAAATTTCTTGAATTAGCAATACTGGAAATAGTAATTGAAGAAGTTACCAGAAATACTTCATGTCTTCATCTTATTTTTCTACTTTCATTTTCCTTTTTCCCTGAATGTTCTCGTTGAAAAAAAAAATCTATTGTACCATATATATATATATATATATATCTGTAAGCTAACTAAACTTATTTTTCATTGAGGAAGATAAATTTTCTATTGTGTTTTCTGTTAACCCATTCTCATTTGAGTTTAGAAGCAATTTAAAGTGGTAATCATTTTATATCTTTAAGGTAAGAAGACAAGAGGTTTCTTCTCCAAGAAAAGAAACTTCACCAAGGAGTCTTGGCATTCCTTTATTCCATGAAAGGTAGTTCTATATCCTTTTATGCCAACCCTACAAATTATAAATATTGAAATATATTTTTATGTACATATTTTAAATTTTTAGCAATTGTAAGAAAAAGCAGCCTTTTAAAACTAGAAGAGAACAACTCAAGGCTCCTCCATGTTAAAATGACCTAAATAAGTCATACAGTTAATAGCAGAGATGGGTCTAAAAACTGAATTCTCTGAAGTTCTCCTATTTCAATAGAACAAGTACTATGGCCACATTGTTTTATATGGATGGCTCTTAATGTTAACCTTATCAAAGTGAGGAATATTTAATTTTTTCTGTTTAAGATGTTCACAGAGGACAAAAAGTCAATACACTGAAATTTCTAATGTAAGAATGAGACAGCCAGCATAAGTGTGATATATGAATAAGTAGGTATGCTAGTCTTTGCTACATTTATGTATTAGAACTTTAATTTATCACTTACTTTGTACCTGGCTCTCCAAATATTAAAGTTGTTTTAGGAAACATTTTCTAGGAATTTAAAATGATTTTTTTTTAACTTTAACCTTTCAGTAATTATTTTGTGGTGCATTAAAAAGTGCTATGTAAATTCAATCATGATTTTTAAAATTTGAAGATATAGCCTTACATTTTAAAATGTTGATTTATTTTTAGAGGTTATATAGAGAAGACTTTCTGGGATCTGAAAGAAGAATTTCATAGAATATGCATGCTAGCCAAAGCACAAAAAGACCACTTAAGCAAACTTAATGTACCAGCCACTGTAACTGGTAAGGTTTGATTTAATGTACAGTAATATTAATTTTATTGGTTGAAACTGATTTATTTTTGATTGTGAAAATATTTCTAAATGCTTATTAAGTGCTGAGGATCTATAACTTGTGCCTCTCACCACTTATAATGGGTAAGTACTGTTTAAATTCTGTAATGTATTGCATTATATAATTATTGGCCTTTTCCCTCTCTATGTGGCACTGTGTAGATTGAACTGAATGACATAATTACTAATCATCTTAATGAGAAGTCCCACCTTGGAAAAATAAATATAGGATATATCTCTCAAAGTCTTCAGTTGCTATTTGGGGGTCTTATTAAACATTAATTGATATATTAGTAAGCAACCTTGAAGCTACACTATCACATATGAGGTAAGTAAAATTATAATATTAGGTTTGTTTTTAACTTCTGCCTGAAAGTTAATTGGACACCATGGATAGATTCTTGTAATTTTATTGAAGAAATAAACATTTCACATTTCATGAGGCCAGTTCTGTTGGAGGTACAAAGTACAAATTAAGTATAAAATATAACTTAAAAGGAATATCTGTTTTACAGATATATTGCAATGTGTTTTTTAAAAGCTCCACCCTTCCCTAAAACCCCAGACCGGCTTCCTGGTATTTGCCTCAGTAGTTCGATATGAATAGCAAAATACCAGGGATTGAATCTGGCTACCATGCACCCCTGTAAACAAAAGGAAGGTAAACTGATCATTTATAATGATAAATTCTCCTTTACCCTTGTGATTTGAGATATTCTGCCTACAATTCCCAAGAGCTGTGATTTACAGTTTTTACTCTGAAAGATGTTGCAGCAGTGCTAACACTCCTTTAATTAAAGATCACTTTCCATTTCTTACAGCTCTTATAGCTAGGCTATTTAAAAAATCATTTTATAGTGTAAATTCACTTTTTGCTTACTACTACCGTTTTATTTTCAGAAAATGTACACAGTGTGCTGTTGGAGAAGCAAAACAATCTTTGTAGACAAACATAATTTACTTCTTCCCCTCCCTTCCCTCTGCTTCCCCAAAAGGAACTCTAATGTTTCCACCTTAATTTATGTCATTTTCTTGAGAATTTGATCTTTTGTGCAGACTAAAGACACTAGGTACTTCTGAAGTACCAATAAAAGAATTATCTTTATTTAAAATCTACTAGCTATAGAGATGTAGTACCTAGAATTAATCATGCTTTTTTGAACATCAGCGTAGTATCAAAACATTGTAATGGTGACATATTCATTGTTACACAGAGAACCTACCCCGTTATCAATGGCTTAATACTTTGACCATTTTTAAATTGCACAAGTCTAAATCTGAGTATGTATCTGTCAACTAGAATACTGAGTGTTTAGCTTCAATTTCCTTCCCACTAAAACTGCTTCCTAACATTATTCTTATGTTTTATATTAACTGTGTCACAAATAATAAATACAACATTATTCTTGAAATGTTTTAGGTCTTTTGTGCTACAGACTCCAGTGGAGTTTTGCTGGCTCCAAACAAACCACAATATCAAATATTATGCTTCTGACAGTAGTAGATCAAAGGGGGAAAGAAAGAAAAAGAAATATTTTGGAAAAAGATGCCTATTCAGGTTTTTTAAGAGTGAACACTACATTGAATACAAATGGAAAGGAACTACTTTAAATGTGATTTGCATAATACAGCTGGAAAGAGTTTATTTAACATTATTGTCCCCTGTGTTATTTTTTTGTTAAAATTTGATTTTTACTTTTAAGTAAACAGATATAATTCATAAATTGCTGAGTTAGTAGAATTGTACATTTTCTTTTTATTTTTTTGCTTCTCATCCACATGACAATAGCCTTGAGAAAGGACAAAGGTAAAATGTATGTTTAAGTAATTGTGGCTTCAAAAAAAGTACTATTTGGTCCATGAAGTAGGATCATATTTCAGTGGTGATCAGGAGACAAGGATATAGGACTAGAGGTTAAAATAACCCTCAGATCTTTTTCTTTTGTCAATATACAAGGTAATTAAACTGAAAAGTCATCCAAATGGACAACCTATACTTAAAATTTAGAAACCTAAAAAATTTTCTCATTTTACTTTTTTTTCCTTGCAGGAGTACACGTCTTGAAGTAAACAAAATAGAAAGACAATTAGCTCACCTGATCATGTTTCTTAGTATAGTGTCAGAACGACAAGTGCTTTCATGCACCTTGTTTGATTTTTAAGTTTTCTAAGCTTGGATTTCTAGTAACCTTAGAAATCTTAACGTTTAAAAAAGCAATTTTTTTTTTGTAAATAGTAACTCTCATTGCTTGAACAGATTAATTCAAAAGATTACTTTAATGTGCTGAGGTATGCCAGCTAGCTATACTAAAAGAAAATATATGCTTTATTACACCTGTTTGGGTTTTCCATGTTTTGTTCACAAAGGGGATATCTACTACTGGAAAAGAAATTCAAAGCACATTTCTGTCATTTTGGAGACTCTTCTCTATAATGTAGAAACCAGCATGTTCAATTTATCATAATGGTTCAGAGCACAGGCTCTAGGCTGCCTGGGTTCCAGTTCCAGATCTGTCACTCATTCATTAGCTGTGTAGCCCTGGAATTAACCCCTAAATTAATGCACAAACAATGGTTATAAGTGTGTGGCACATAGAAGTGCTGTATATGTTAATAGTTGTCATTATCAGCAGCAGCAGATTCTTTATTCTCCTGTTCTACTGAAGAACATTTTGATAAGTGTTTCCTCCTTCTCAGGTGTTAAAGAACTTGGTTACATCAACAGTTGGTTTTCGTGATTTGTTATTTGCAATTATTAAATGTAATCTACAAAGAAAGTACTGTTTCCTAGAATTTCCTGCCACTCTTACGTCTACTACCAGGAAAAACGACAGCAATTGAGCTTGGTCTCAATTACTGTACCACTCCTAGTTACAGACAGATTATCTAGTAAATGTACATTATTATGCTAGGCTCTGTGGGAAAGAGAACACAGATTCATTCAGAATGCATTTATTGAGGGCATACTATGTGCAGGCGCTGGGCAGGGTACTGGAGATAAGTGGGAAATAAAACATAGTTTAGGACCTCAAGAAACCTACTTTGATGGGAGAAAGAGGTATATTTGCAAATACAATGCAGTGTATAGTCCTCAGGGCACCCAAGAGTCATGACTAAACCAGCCTTGGGAAACCAGAGAGAACCATCCAGAGAAATTAATGCCTAAGCCAAGAAATGAAGGACAAATAAGAGTCAGGCAAAGAGTAATGGAAGGGGGAAGTTCAGGCAGTCTGCACAGCATGTGCAAAGGCCCAAAGACAAGAGAGCATGGCTGTTTGGACAACTGTACCAAAGTTCATTATAGCTGGAGTAAGGAGTAGAGCAGATGTGGTGAAAGATGACAGCATGGAGAGGTGACAGAGGGCCAATCATGCACAGCTTTATATGAGTTTTACGGCTGAAGGTCTTGGAGAACCATGAAAAGGTTTTATTAAGAAGGTAACACGACCAGATTTGTATTTTAGAAAAACTAAGAGAGGGTTGGGGAAAGCAGTGTAGACAATAGAGTGGATATGAGAAAAATTAGAGGCAAGGAAGTGGTTCAAAGGCTGCTGTAATCCAGTAAGAGAAGATGGTACATACTAAAGAGAGGTTAGTAGGCATATAACAGGGTGAACCAAAGAAGCTGTTGGCATTGTACTACAATCATGTCCAAACAGAAAACATCTGTGTTGGAATGTGCTGTGGCAAAAGAGAGAAAAGTGTCACGAGACTGCAAAGACCAAAGGAAGGGAAAAGAACTGACATTTGTTAAGTGCCTACGAATCTGGACACTGTGCGCAGTGCTCTGTATAACGTGTCTGCTCAAATAGGCATCGTTGGTTAATGTACAACTTCACTGATGACTCCTTTTTTAAAGTGCTAGTTTAAAATAAAATGTTTACCCTTTGTCCATTTAATGAAAATATACACATTACCAACCTCCAACCTGTCTTTTTTTTTTTTCTTTTTTTTTTGGCTGTGTTGGGTCTTCGTTGCTGCCCGCAGGCTTTCTCTAGTTGCGGCGAGAGGGGGCTACCCTTTGTTGTGGTGCGCAGGCTTCTTATTGCAGTGGCTTCTCTTGTTGCAGAGCACAGGCTCTAAGCGCATGGGCTTCAGTAGTTTTGGCACGCGGGCTCAGTAGTTGCAGCACGTGGGCCCCAGAGCGCGTGGGCTTCAGTAGTTGCGGCACACAGGCTCTAGGGCACGCGGGCTCAGTAGTTGTGGCTCAAGGGCTCTAGAGCACAGGCTTAGTAGTTGTGGCACACAGGCTTAGTTGCTCCACGGATGTGGGATCTTCCCGGACCAGGGCTCGAACCCATGTCCCCTGCATTGGTAGGTGGATTCTTAACCACTGCACCACCAGGGCAGTCCCTCACTGTCTTCTTGAAGTAACACTGTGGAATATAATCTAGCTTTTTCTAATGTCTCGGTATCATCAACATGGAGAGTGCTTTGATCGTTGTTTTTTTGCATTGAAAAATATAGCCCTTGTTGGCTCTACACTAGACTGTAGTGTTTTCTGAGTTCTTATATCTGCTTTTTTGTTTTTCTTGTCTCCTCTCGTGCTTTCAGCTCTTCTTGATATCTATATCTGCTTTCAACTGCTCATATCCATACCTTGTAGTTTGCTGCTTGTTACCAGCTATGAACTAGGGAGACATCATCGAGCTTGTTAGAATAAATCTAAAACGAGAATAAGAGCAAAATTCATCTGTGGGCCTTGTGGCTCTTAGCCTGACTCCTCAAAAGCACTATTTACTTTCTAGCTTTTGCCTGTGTCCTAGAGAGCTGAATTTGTTGGATAAGTGGCTTCTAGATAAATGAGCTACAGAGGTCCTGGTATCTACCTGATATCTACCTGTTATCTACAGAGGCCTTTTTCTAATAAGATGAGAAAATCATATATTCACATAGAGCTTTCTGAACATGTATCCTAAAATTTCATCCTTCTTTTGCCTCCAGTCTTCTCTCTCCCAGCACCCACCACCACCACGCCCTCACATAGTATTAAGAGAGTAGACAATGGCTAAGCTGATTGGTGATACACTTTGTCACACAGAGATATTAGGGGGAGTAAATGAGCTAATTCATATAGATTCATAACCTGTATACTATATATATGCCTGGTAAGGGTTTTCCCTTTTAATAACTTATTTGTCTAAGCAAGCTCACAGTTGCAGCTTCCATTAGTGACAAAATGTTTAGATGTATACACTACAAGCAAATGTTTTTTAAGTGTAGAGCAGTATAACTGTGAACAAGATGCAGGGCTTACAGCACAAGGACCTAGGAAAAGACAAAGTAGTTAAACTGTGACTAATAAGCTACGTTCCAGTTCACCCGCTGGAGACTGCTAATATTTCTGTGTAAGATGGTAGCAAATGTAAAAAACTCCCAGTTGTCTTCAGTTGCTGTAAAAGCCAGTAGAAAAAATAATACTCATCTATCCAAAGCTAATTGAACGTTCAGATTTTTAAGAAGGATTGAAATGCGACTGTTTTCCTTTTGTTTTTTTTCCCCTGCAGAGACACAGTGCTCTGTGCCTATACAGTGTACGGATAAAACAGATAAACAAGAAGTGCTATTTAAGCCTCAGGCAAAAGACGATATAAATAGAGGTGCACCATGCATCACATCTGTCGCACCAAGAGGATTGGGCCAAGATGAGGAAGACACCTCTTTTGAATCACTTTCTAAATTCAATGTCAAGTTTCCACCTACGGACAGTGACTCTACTTTCTTACACAGCACTCCAGAAAGACCCAGTGTCCTTGGTCCTGCCTCATGTGAGGCTATGTGCCAGGATCAATTTAATATGGAGCCCAGAGACAACCCGGGAAACTTTGTCAAAACAGAAGAAACTTTATTTGAAATTCAGGGAATTGACCCCATAGCTTCAGCTATACAAAACCTTAAAACAACTGACAAAACAAAACCCTCAAATCTTGTAAATTCTTGTATCAGGACAACTCTGGATAGAGCTCCGTGTTTGCCACCTGGAGACCATAATGCATTATATGTAAATACATTCCCACTTCAGGACCCATCTGATGCACCTTTTCCTTCACTCGATTCCCCAGGAAAAGCTATCCGAGGACCACAGCAGGTAACTGTTTTGCATTAACAAATATATTAAGTGTGAACACACATTTTGCCATGCATGCACAGATATGCATCTTTCAGATTATCAGACATCTTTTTTAAACTAATGACTAGCCGAAGTTAAGCTTTCTAAAAATATCCAAGTCCTGTAATAAATGACATGAAATTTAAAAGATGAATATGATGAAGCTCCATTATAAAGTACCTTAAAATTTACGGCACATTTTAAAATACATGTAAACCTTATCCATATCTAGTGTGTGTCACTTTCTTACTTAGTCCCTTATTCAAAGCTTTTAACTCAGTATCATTGTTATAATAGGATTCTTTATTAAATTCCATTCTGTGAAGCAGGTGGCATTTTTTTATCAAAAAGTTTGTGTGTATCATACTTATCTTTACAAGAATGCATGATTTTTTTTTATAAGTAAATAATCACATTGTATGTTTCTATTTCTGAAAATAAGCGAACTGTCTTTCAAATAATACTTCTATTACATTCTCAGTTATACAGTACGTAGATCTGTAGGGTTTGGTTTTGGTTTTGGTTTCTAATCTGCAGCCTAATATATTTTTTAAATAGTCTCTACATATGTATGATTCTAATCAAATACTTTCATGTTTCTAAAGCTTGCAGACTACTTACAGCCCCCCACCCCAATCCACTCCTACCCTCCCTTTTATTCAGGTTCTATTACAAAATGATTCTTTAAGTTTAAAAAAAAAAAAAAGGTGTTTAATGCCTGAAGGCAAATGAAAAGTATGTAATTGTTACAATAAACAGAAGCTCATAAAAAATGCAGATTGGTACAAGTGTCTAATATAACTTGCAGACATTTGTTTGATTTCTCTTTGCCTTGAGATATTTAATTTACCAAAAACCAAAAAACACCAACAACTTGATTAATACCCTTTGGCTTTATAAGTACTTTTATAGGTTATAGACTTTTAAATCAGCATACAAAGAAGGCAATAGTCAAGCTGTGGTATATTTTAGTAGTGGAGAAAACTAGGCATCTCTGACAATAAGCTTTAATTATAAACTCACTTATGTTCTACATTGTACCTTATTTCACATCATAGTCACAGTTATAGTTACTACTTAATGAAACAGATTAAACAATTTCATTTATTGCAAGTAGAATTCCTGTGGAGCTGTGAAGTGCATCAGTTCTAATGCTTGTTATTTTTTTCTCCATTACATCTCTTGCTTGTTCTTTTACTAGTCTGTGCATTCATGTTTCAGTAGATGGCACCCTGCATTGTGCATTTGCTTTCTATGCTACAGCAAGGGAAACAGCTGGTATGTGATTACAACTTGATGGAAAAGTATTCAGCTTAAAAAATGCAGGAGAATTGGTGTTGAGCTGTCACAAGACGTGGGGCATAAGGTTAGATAATTGATATTTTGGCAGAAAAGGCAAAGAAATTCATTTGTTTTGAAGGCCATGTTACAGTTTAGGATTCAAAGGATATTTCTAAAAATGGGTTTTTTAAAACATTTTGTTGTTTTATTTGTTTTAATAAAGCTACTATGAGAAATACAAAATTCTTGAGTTGTCGATAATAACAAAGGGAAGTGAAATTTTGTTTGCATATTTCAAATTTTTACTTTTATCTCAATCATTACTACTTAACACCTTTTTTTTATACATTCAGCTATCATAATAAAGTCTAAAATATATCTGCTTATTTTTGCTCTATGTGATTTTCTTTTCTTCCTACTTTTGCTGAGTCAGTGATTGGGGTCCCAACTGAATTCTATGAAAAGCTCAAATCCGAACTAATAGCTCCTAATAGAGAAGGATAAGTATGGACTTTGAAAATAAATTGGCAGTAGAAGATTGGCTCATCAAATTTAGAAGCTAAATTGCTTCTGAGTCTATTACTATTTTATAGATCTTAATTAAAAGTATCTTTAACATAATAATCTTTTATTTATATCCATATCAATTTCCCATTAGAGTGGTGCATATTAATCAATTGTACTTTTTGTTTAAACTGCCAACACTAAAATTTAAATCTAGTTAACTCTGTTATATACTCACAATTATTACTGCTTTTCTTTTATCATGGAAGAGAGGAAATTATTTTACTCCAGATTTCAAATATGTATTTTAAATATTACTGTTTTTTGTAATAAAATTGCCACTTCTCACAAAAGTATTTGTCAGTGTTATTATACACCCTCTGTACTGATATTTGAATGTATCTTGGTGCTTAGACAGACTTTGTATATTTACACCAACTGTACACAGCTGTCCAGTAAAATATTTATAAGAAGACAGTGATGTCGTGAAACCCAAATGCTTCAGTTAGTAATATACTGTTTATGTAATGATTGGTTAACTAGGATGAAAGAGATTGGTTAAGGGAATGAAAACTAACACTATGTCAGGAGTTGAACTAGATTGTTATTTTAAAAGCATATTAGTAATAGGAACACAAAGGGGTCTCTTTAAGTTGGCATTTCGAGGTGATTTTCCTCAAAGTGCCAGAATTTAGATATGTCAAGATAAGAAAGCAAATTTTAGAAATAATTTGGTTTACAACATTTCAGGAAAATAAGATATTCCAGTCAACAAACATATATTGAGCACCTACTCTTGAACTAAATGCTTTTTCTGGCCCTTCTAGATATTTTTTAATAATAAGTACAGTTAAGAGTATGTAGGTGTTGCTTATAGTAATGGAGGTAGCTCTGTAGAATTATGCTTCCCATAATCCTTTAACTGGCAACTGTTGACAGGCTTCACTTTAGTTAGCCACAAGAAAGGGTAAGAAGGCCAAAGTATGCGCTTGTAACAGGAGCAAAATAAGAAGTCAAAAGAATGCATCCAATTTTGGACTTTGTTAAACGATTAAATATTTGAGGTTTCAAAAAACAACTGATCAATAGAATTTGTTTCATACTTTAAAAAAATTATTTTCAAAAATTAGAACACTTATTTCTATATGATTTATTCATTGTGTATTTGCTTATACATAGTAGCGAAATTACATTGCTCTTGATCAAAATGCATGTACACACACATCATGTCTAATGTGCTGTGTATTAATAAAGGTCCTATAACTTAAAGTTCCAATATAAAATAGAAAAGATAGAATTTAATTTTTTTAAAGTGTCAATTATTGACTGTTGTTCCAAAACTCCAAAACCCATTGGGATAAGGGGTATTAAAACATGCTGGTGTTAAAGCTGAAAGATGTTTTAATGTGTGAAGATAAAGTGCATGAATGTGTATTTTAAGTGATTCCTAAAGTTAAATTATGCCCTTTATGAAAAAGAGAATTGAGTCATGTCCTCATGCCAATTCTAAAGGAAAGGTAATTCGCTTTCATATTAGGGAATTTCATATATACGCACATAACCCGTTCAAAAAATTTGAATTTGAAATTCAATGCAAGTTGATTTTAAATACAAATAACAGAAGATGTTTTTATTTGTTTCCTGCAGCCCGTTTGGAAGCCCTTTCCTAATCAAGACAGTGACTTATCGGTACTAAGTGGCACAGGCTCAGAACTGCATATACCTCGAGTATGTGAATTCTGTCAAGCAGTTTTCCCACCATCCATTACATCCAGGGGGGATTTCCTCCGGCATCTTAATTCACACTTTAATGGGGAGACTTAAGACGCATTTGAAAACAGACATATCAAGTTCTATGCGATGATTCTGGGTTTGTAATATTATGTACTTGATTGCAAACTTAGCTCAAGATAATTTATTGAAAAATCCAGTGTCACAGCTATTTGAATTTTTTTCTAAACTTATATTGTAACTTTCTTTTATTACCTTTTAAAAGATCATTCTGTACAAAACTGTAATTCATTGTATTCATGTTTACAGTGTTTATTACCATAATTCAAAATTATGTATGTGACTTATGGAATTGTATAACAATAATTTATGTTTTTTTCAAATGTCTAAGCTTATTGCTTGGATTTCTAGTTAGATCTATTGAATTTGGTGATGTCAAATGTTTATAGGGTTCTTTTCACTTGTTTTCATTTAAAAGATTAGATTATTTATGCTGTGGGTGTTCTTTTTGAATAAACCAATAATAGAGAATAGCAGACAAGATAAACATCTGAGTAAATACCAAACCTAAGACATTTGTTGCTCAGTGATAAGATCACTGGTAGGATTATTTAAACACTTTATTATTTTTTTTTGAATAATAGACATGGTTTTAATTTTTACTATACGTAGAGCAACATGATGAAATTAGTTACATGATTAAAAGAGTTACTTATGTTGTGATAATTAATGTGTTCTTTGTTCCTAAATAAATAAATAAATCACATTTGGGGGAAATTCATAAAATTCATGTTTCTTTCCAGTAATCTGATAGAAGGGTGATACCAGATCTGGTGACATTTTATTATAACTAGTAGATCACTTTGAATTTTAAAATTATTTTTCAAACTAAACTTACTAAAGAAAAACATTTGTCTTTAATGGGAGCAAATCTAAAACCCTGTAAGGATTATCCATATTAATTAATTTATATTAGAAATGTTCACATTCTTGTTGAGAAATTTGTTAATTCATTGGTAGCATCCTGCCTGATGACGAGAGGAAGATATTTAAGAGAGAGGATACCAAATTCAGAGGGCTGCAGAATTTTGTTTAAAATGAGGCTTCCCTTTCATTTTTCTTCCCTATGATTCTTGTCTTTTAGGTTTCTCTTCCCTCCCCCACCCCACACTTAATTTTTAAAAATGTTCGAGGCATGGCTTCCATTTTATGAAGTAAACACTGATTTGCAACTCTCAAAACAGAAATTTAAGCCTTCTTGGGAAAGAGTGTTGTAGAAAGCTGGAGGGTTTCAGATACGGGATTGGAACAACTTGTTCAGGTATCACCTGTGCCACAGTGAAGAGCCTTAACTTGTGGAAGAATGAGAGTGGTGCTTCGACTTCTCAGGGTGCCAAGCACATCACACTGACATCTTCCTCACCAAGGTGACATAGCCATTATTAAGCATTCACTGTGAAGGGTTCTGAGGCATGTACATCTTTCTTTCATTGCCGCTGGGGCTGAATGGAAATGCCTAGACAATTATCCAAGTCTCTTCCCTTCCCCCCTACCTCCCGCCCAGCCAGCCTCCCCTCTCGCTCACTCCTCCCACACACACGCAAAATTAAACATAAAAACTTCCCAGCGTGTTCCAGCCAGAATATACCACTGTACCTATCTCATGAAAGGGGATTCTTTTTCCTTCTCTTTTCTAGGTGAGGAAGAGTTCCTCTCACACAGTTGACATCTACTAGCCTGCTGAAAACCAAAGGAAATTGTGGCCCAGAAAGTGACTCGAAGTGGATCACTGACTCCTCTTCTCCAGTCCACCCTTTTGACACCTCCACCACTTTTAGTAAGCGGGGAACTCTTGTTTTCTATTGGGTTCCAGTGCTACCCCAAGCTCCGGCTTCCGAGGGACAGAGGCCCTCTCGGGCCAAGGGACAGGCAGCCTGGAGAACAGGCTCCGGGCCCGCACTACAGAGGTGGTGCTGGCTGCAGCTCGAAAAGTGGAGTTGGGCGCCCGCCGGGTCTCCCCTCTGTCTCTTAGTTCCGAGTCGTGTAGGGGCTGCATCTTGGCATCTGCTACGCGTGGCCGGGTAAGAACAGCTCCCAGGTAAAAAAGCTTCACACGCGAAACGCTGAGTCTGAAAAAACCACCCCCGCCGAGGCGAGGCAGTTGTGAACGGGATGCCTGAGAAGTGGGAGGTGAATGTCCTCGGGAGGGCCCCCCCGGTGCAGCTTTCCCCGGAGGCTGAGGCTGCTGCCAGCGGGGACATCTGCTTTCTTACTCTCCAGCCTGGCTCACCCCGCCCCCTCAGCCCCGGGTTGCGTGGTTATTTTACCAACACGGGGGGAGGGAGAGCTCGAGGAGGTAGAGAAGGGGTGGATGGAAGCTCGGGAGATGTTCTTCCCACTCCCCCACGTCCCCTCCTTTTTTCTTCACATCTTTTAACCTTCAAAGTAAAGACTTTATAAATATGAAACGATACGCGTGTCCGCTGGCTCCCAGGCCCGCCTTCTGCTCGCGGGGCTCTCGGGTGCGGGGCCTTGCCCTCCTCTCCAGCCTCCCCGGAGGCGGCCCGGGTTTCGGCGGTTCCGCCGGGCGCAGGGGCAGGCCGGGTGCGCTCAGCCGGTGGCGCCTTCTCTCCCGGGCTGCTGCCTCGACAGCTGCTTGTAGCTACAGTAATTAGACTGTCAGTGCTTGTTAGAGGAGAGAGGGGGAAACACGCTTATGACAGCAGATTCCGAGACTCCCCAGTTTGTTAATTTCTAAGAGATCTTTAAAGCATTAATTGAGGTCTCCCTAACTCTCCCCACCCCCGTCCCTCTCCTCTCCCCAACTCCTCCCTTCCCAAAAATATCTTTAGGGGAAGAAAATTCTCTCCGCGTGGAAGCAGTGTTTCCCGCAAAACTGCAAGCCCGCCCCCGACTCATGCACACGCACACTATTTTATATATACATCTATATGCACACATGTATACGCGGAAGGTTAACTCGGCAGAGGCCTCGTCCAAATAGGAACCAGGACTGCATTTAAAATAATAATAAATAAATAAATAAATACACTAGGACGGAAAGGCGGGGTGGGGGGGAGGGAAGCAGAAGTCGGGAAGAAAAGAGAAAAGCAGCAGGCTGATTACGAGGTGTCAAAACTGCCAGGAGCAAGAAGGTGATAGCAATCAGGGGTGAGAAGAGTGCGGCATTCGTGCGGGGCAACTAATTATCCGTCTCATTTGAGAAGAGCAGCATTTGAGGCAGCAGCGTTCGCCTGCTGAACGGTGACAGATTGGCGCGGAGGAGAGGGGAGGTGTTAAAACAATGGAGCCGGGCGCGCGAGCGCTGCTGCATGCTAATCAGCCCTCCCTCCGCCTGCCTGCCGCGCTCCCTCCTTTCTCCCGGCCTCCCTCCTCCGCGCTCCCCCTCCCGCCTGCGGCGCTCCCTCCTTTCCAGCGGGCCCGCCGCCGCCGCCACCCGCTTCCTGCTCCCTCTCTTTCCCGCGCGTCCTTCCCGCCGCTGGCAAGTGGAGCCCGGGCCGGGCCACCGCGTCCCCCGCGGCCCGGGAGCCCCCGCGCTGCCCCCCGCGGGCGCCCTCCGGGGTCCGGGCCGCTCGCGAGCCGCTGGCGAGCGCTGCCCCGCGCGGTGCTCCGAGGGCCGGCCCGCTCCCCGCGCGCCTCTTGAGAGTGGGTCTTGGAGGAGAGGCCGGGGAGCCTGCATTCTCGCGCCCACCGCTTTCTGCTGGTGAATTGAACGCGGTGGGCAGCGAGTGGGAAGCCAGGCGAAGTCAGGAAGGGCGAGGGTTGGGAAGAGAGTCGGAGCCAGGAAGGCGGAAAAGGTCCCCCGGACCGACGGCAGGCCCGCCGACTCGGCCCCAGCGCCGCCGTCGCCCCGAGCAGTCTCGCCGGCCGCGGGCGAGGTCACCGCCGGCAGAGTCTCACGGGTCGAGCCCCGCAGACCCCAGCAACCTCCTCTCGCCAGCCAGGCCCCAACTGGACTTAACATGGTTTAGTAAGCACCGAGAGGAAGACGAATACAGGGCCTGAGCGTTCGTTGTGCTTCCAAGGCTTGACCTCCTGACCCCAAGACTAGACTAAAGGGCTTCCGGACCCCCGGAGATCATACCATTCAGTCGTTGCGGGGGAAAGAAAGCCTCTGAGAAACCGGCCACCCGCGCCCTCCGCCGCGGTGACCAGAGGCAGGACCGGGCCGGGGCATCTCCGGCAGCACAGCTCCCCGCCTGAATGTTCCGCTCCGCGTTCTGGCCTTGGGAAAGCTGGTCAAAACCGCAGGGCCGTGGCTGCCCCTGGACAGATAATCCACCAGAACCCGAGTCTCTGCTGGAAAAGGTCTCCTTATACCTGTTGAGGCAGGCCCAGGACCTGAGGTTCTGTCTACTTTTTTGAATTTAAAAGCTGATTGTTGAGCTTTTGCTTAAAATACACTTTAGCTCGTACGTTTTTACTACTACAGATTTACATAAACTACCCTTAGAGATTAAAAAACATTGAAACATTGACGTTCTTATGGCTTACGTAGGTTAAGTGAAACACAGCTACAGAGAACTGGTAGGAATTTGGACTGAAGGAGAATGCAATTCCTTCTAACGTGTTCTGTACTATTTAGTTAACCAGGTGTCTAAATTAACATAATAAAACTTCCTTCCCTCAGGCCAGACATGGAAAAGGAAAGCAGTTGAACGATAATCCATTCAGTATCATTTTTGTTCTGCTGACCTTTACCATTGCATAACTTCACACACAATTGTTTGTTTAAAAAAATCAATATAAAATGTGAAAGTTTGATAAAACTGTCATATATATATGACTGTTTCATTTATATTACTCTCTCTACCCTTCTCTGTTTGAAATGTTTCATAACTAAAGTACAACACAAAAAATAAAATGACCTGAGTAAATTTTGGCATTTTCTATCTTCATCCCTGACCTAGTCCTATGAAAAACTACACAAACACACAGAGTGAATAATTTTTCCTTTTAGAATATGCCCAGGTATACCAATACAATAGCTGAATGCAAAATTGTTAGGATCTACGGAAATCATACAGAATGTTTAAAAGTTTTAAAATTGAAAATTCTTAAAAAGAGTTGTATAAAGAATTGTGGGTAAATAAATGTTAATGCTTTTTGGTTTCCACTCTTGGGAAAACCACTAAGTAGGCCTCTCTGCCCTTAGTACATCACAGACTTTTTAGTGCTAGAGTATTATCTGGCATTTGGAAAATTCCCTGGCATCTCAGTCTGTTAAATATCAACCTATCTAACAGAAAAAAAAATTAACTTTACATTTCTTAATGTAAACTTGGAGATTCAGATGCTCCATCAGCATCAAAATTAAGCAATTTATTAACTATTCATCAGCCTTTTCTCCATTAACCAATTCTGTATAAGCAAAGTGTCTCTCTCTGATGCGGTAAACCTATAAAGTTCAAATAAATTTAGTTCAATTCCATGTTGTGTTATGTATTTCTAATATATAATCAAATCCTTTACCTTCCAACAACTTGGTTATTATGGATTTAGTGTAATTTCTTCTCAGTCTATAGACTAAAAAAATTTGCATGATTGTTTTAATGGTGTATTTACAGATAAGTTTTTATTTGCACATAAGGACAAAAAGGTGAAGTGAAATTTGGTCCCAATGGAAACCTGTTAGGTTCCCTGAACATATGGCTCATTGGGCTGTTACTTCCTTTTTGAGATCATTTTCCAAGATTTTTTAATATATACATCAATTTGACACCAGTTATAAAGAAAATATATTGGCTTTGAAAGTGCTTCCACCTGGGACATATCTCTCAATAACAAACCATATAGTCAGGTGTACCTCTGAATGTACAGGTGTCCAGTCTCAAGAACGGGGCATCATTTGAAACTAGTCAAAACTGACAGTTGATTTTACACTGTCTTTGAAATTAGGTAGTTCTTTGTATTCTTAGAATGCCACAATGACTTGATTAATACAGTTTAGGGGTGACTACTTAAAACTCTTTTTACGGAAGGCTGTGCATTTGGAATCCACAGTATTACAATGATTACTCTCAGTAAATACAAGTGATGTTAAGTCTCATTTATTGAAAGTGTGTGGTGCCAGCTTAAGACTTAAGGGGGAAATCACAGCACTTTGAAAAAGATGTAAATGTTCAATTGGTAAAAAGGGGGGGGGGAACCGTGCTAAAACATGTGCCTATTTCCATTATGCTTAATTTACTATTCAAAACAAGTTTTTCCTAATAAGCTCTATTGTTTCTTTCTGTTTTGTAAAAGTTAATATGTGTGAGACAAAAACCTGATTCAGAATGTGAATGAAGTCTGTTTAGCAAAAGCTTGTTGGAGCTTACAGTTCAAGGAGGGCCTCAAATTAAAAGACACTTCACCTAATGACACTGATAATATATAAGGAAGCAAGTCTCTTAGGTCGTTTCTAGAACCCGTTACAATTAGATTGCTAATCTCCTCCAGTCTCAGAGTGAATTCATACACTTAAAGTGCAGTGAGCACTAGAATATTCGGAATGATGATGGTGCATATATTTATTAAATAACTTCAGCTTTTGCTTTATTGCAGTTCTCTTCTTTCTAAGGTCAAGGTTCCCAAATAGGACTGAAGTATAAGTTCTCAAACAGGTTATCCCTTTGTCCTGTCTGTACAGGGTTGTTTGTCTTTAAGTCACTCACACTTTTCCAGAGTATTTGCACCTGATTATGCAAGCCCTTGATGTTGAACTGGTCTCCCTCATTTGAATATCCCCTTGGGATCTGGAATGCCCAGATAACCTGGAGTCTGCCCATGCTTCCTTTGTTGTTTAGGGCTATATCATGAATAAATTTTAAAAATATCTTGCTTATATCTTTTGGAAACAGTGTACAAAAGATGAGTTATTGCTTATTAATTCAAGTAATAATTGTTTTAGAAATAAAATCTTATAGATTGCCTAATCCAACTTTCTTTTTGTGTGGACCAAAAGAAAAAAAACCAACCCAGAAAACAGCAAAACAAAGCTGTGTCTGAAGAGAATGAATGAGTCCTTCAAACCCACTCAGAAAGCTAGAACCCAACTCAAGCTCTCCTGCATTTCAATCCACTATTTTTCCCATAATAATCCTTTACCTCAAAAAAGATATACTTTTTCATTGGCTTTGTACTTGACTTCACAGGACGCTTAAATTACCTTATATCTGGAATCTTTTGTACACAAAGATACTAACCATTATGCTAAACCACAGAGACAGTAGGGAGCCTGACATTCCCTGACCATGGGATGGGGTGTACTATCGGGGGATTATCAATTTATCACCACCCTAACACAGGGCCCCAGAACGTGTCTGCTGGGAGAAGAAGCATCTTAGCGAACTGAGTGTTGAGATACCTCATGCCTGCTCCAATGAACAAACAGCAAGTGTTGGAATGTATTTTGCAGCGTGAGACACAATCTGAGGTAGGAGAGAAGGTAAAAAGGATTTGTACCTCTAAAGCATGGGGTTAAAACCTCACCGTGACACCCAAACCACAATGCTAACCGTTTAATAATCCAAATTCTAAATCAAAGGTTATAGTTTGTATGGGAAAGAAAAAAAAAAAAAGTAAACCAGTATGAACTGGAAGTGAGCCTATATATTTTCTAAAACTATTAATCTGGAACTAAAACATTCTCTAAAGCAAACAGAGACTTCATTTTCTTCAAGAGGTGGCCTTCACTTGTCTCTATGGACCCGAGACTCACCAGGAGGTCTCAGCTTTACACTGTCTTCCCTAGAGTGTTGGTGAATCAACACTGAAAGCAGCTCTCATTAGACAAATAGTTTCTCCGTTCGCAGTTGTTAAATAGCACTAATCGCCAGCAAGAAAGGGGCATCCTGTGTGGGTGTATTCATACAACTTCAAGCAACTGGCTTAAAAGGAAGGCAAGCTCACTAGGAATCCAAAGTATCAGTAAGGGTGATAAAGCTTCCTTGAAAAAGCTCTCTCCAACCAGAACTGAGGAAGAAATGCAAGCAGCAGGCTTCCTCTGCTAAGCAGCTTTGTGACACACTTACACACACACTTTCTCTCTCTCACACACACACACACTCACTGCAATATCCTGAGGTTTTACCACTGGCATTTTGAAAGTCTTTTCCTTCAGCATCTAGGAGGCAAGGCCTGGATAAGATCTACTTGTAGGTTAGAGTGCTTGATAAATTTCAAAGCAGATTTTGCTCCACCCTGCCATCTTTAAAGTTGTCAAGTCCCAACTTAGTTTCTTTGGAAATACAATTAATACCAAGGAGTAATGTGGCTCTATACTAAGAGTTAGAAAAAAATACACGATCCCAATATGGGAGTGCCATTGTAAGTGACACTCCACTTCTAGACGGTGCTGTGGTACCCTGGACTGGCCTGGAAAGGAGCCAGCCTCAGGGAAGAGACACTGGTCCATTGTCCAGATAAGAGTCAACAAAAGTCAAAAAACTCTGCCACTTCCTCCAAAATATAAGGACGTTTCCAGGTGTTTCAGTCATTTCATCCGCTTCCACCCCACCATGTGCTTGGGAAAGTGTGCTGTGGGGATGACTCATTTCCTCTCCAAGGCAAAGTCTCATTAAAAATGTCCCGAATATCCTGATTAACATACATCGGAGAAAGAGCCTTGCTTCTCGTACAGTTTTCCTCAGTAAAGTATTTTTTAGTTAAGATTGCCCGGTTTCGCAAATAAAAATACAGGATGCCCAGTTAAATCTGAATTTTAGATAAACAACAAATAATTTTTTTACCGTAAGTATGCCCTATGCACCCCTATTTGTAATATCTTGTTGACTAAAAAGATGTGAAGTCAAGTCTTACCTAACAGATTTTCCCGTACTTTTTTGCTTTTTTGTGCATGGTCGGGGGGGTAGGGAATTAGGGGTAGAGCAAATACCCCTATTGTGCCCGGAATTTTCTTTCTTCCTTTCTCATTCCACAAGGAGAGTCTCGGTGCCTCTTAAATAGCTCTCAGTCTTTGCTGTACACACTGCTCTCCTCGCTTTTGAGTATACAATGTTTTGCGTTGTGTCGAAACGTGTGTGTGTTGATCTGGTCTCCTCCAGCATAATGTGAGCTTTTCAAATGGAGAGAGGGCGCGTATTGCCTGGCTTCCTCCCTCCCCCTGGGTTCTCCGGAGTCTTGCTAACCTCTGCTTCCAGGCTGCCCAGGTGGGCGAGGAGGCGCAGCGGGAACTCTTCACTCCAACCTCTGACCCAGGTGCCAAGGGAAACTGAGACTCGGGAATTGGGCCCCTGGAAGCGTCGGGAAGAAGGGAAGGGAGAGGAGCCAGGAGCGCTAGGTCCTTCCAGCCCCGCCCCGGGAAGGGGTGAGGGCCCGCGCAGGCCCTTCCGGAGGCCCGGCCTGGAGGCCTTCTCTCGCCGCCCGGGGCCTGCGCGGGCCCTCGAGGCCTGGAGCCGGGCGCCTGGACCCGTGGCCCCTGTGGGCGGCGGGCGACGCGGGCACCGACGGCTGGGGGCGCCCGGCGCCGGGGAGGCCGGAACCCTCGGCCCCCCGCCCCGCCCTTCCCGGCCCGGTCGGCCGCTCGACGCCTCGCTTCAGCCGGGCGTTTCTTCCCCTCATTTGTTGCATTGTTTGCATTAATATGAATATCTTGTTCTGTTTGTTTTGTCTCCTGGGAGCCAATAAAGCTGTGAGTTTTTTCTTTACACCAAATGCAGCTCTACGGGCGATCAATCAATGGGTAGTCTTCGGATAATCTGTGAGAGTGAGAAATCTAATAAAGCGAGCGACTAAAAAAGGAAAACAAAATCTATTTTTCTCTTAGGTTCACGACGTCAGGATGAGTGTGCCCCACTTCTGCTGCTTGAGGCGGGTTTAACTCCTTTTTTGGGGGGCGGGCGGGCGTTTGCTTTAAACAAATGGAGTTAAATGTCAGATGGGAGGGGAAGAGATTTGAGGGGAGACTGAGAAGAAGAGGGATGTTTGGGGGCTTCTTACATTTTCCGATGATTGGGTTGTTCTGGCAAGAAGAGGGAAGAAGGTACTTTCTGACCTCCCAGGCAATGAGAGACATGCACTTTGCATCTGATAAGACGCACTTTGGCAAAGAGGTCTTTCCTCAGTTTTCCAAGCAGACAGGGAATGTAAATTAATAAAGAAGTTTAGTAATGATAAGAAATCCAGTTATTTTAGTGTCCCCTGCCCCTATCCCTGGTTTCCTCCTGCTAGATGCTAAACTCCCCAAACGCATTTGGGAAAGGCCCCTCAGTACCCTGAGCAATGCAAGGAGGATGAGAAAGACTTGCCTCGGCTGCTGCAGCCCCCTCACAGCACAGTGCAACCCCAATCATTTATAAACAGATCAAAATAACCATCTGAATTATCTAACATTAACAGCAGAACTGAAGAGCCCAAGATTATGTGATGAATTGTTAAAGTGCAGTAGCATTGTTTTGGATTGCTAATTAAAAAAAAATAAGCAAACCCCATGACTCTAGATATGACAACTGAAAATACCCACAAATTATTTAATAAATGAAGCGTCTAACAACTTTAACACTTCCTGGTCGCCTTGTTAATAAATGTAATTTGAGGTAGATTTTTTAAATCTTCCATCTAAACAGTGAATTCATTACGCGCCATTCAGATCTCTGGATGCCTATGGACTTCTTGGAATTAGGTGTTAAATAGACAAAAGTGAACCAAACTGCCTTTAAAAGCACAGCATGACCATGTAATTCTTTTTCCAGTTTGTGGTAAAAAATGATGAAACTTCTTTCCAAGTAGCTATCACCCAGATTTAGTGTGAAAAGTAGTGTAATTGTAATTCACGCCATCAGGGTCTATCGCTGATAGACGATCAGCTGTTCTGTAGTGGGGAGAGGCTTTCTTTTCAAATAGGAAAGCTGCCAAGTGCTCTGCGATACCTCCAGCAAGCTTATCGGATTGAGTTCAGAGCCAAAACAGCAGCTGCACACATATGCAAATTGGCAATTAATAGTATAACATTCTGCAAAAAAAAAAAAAAAAAATGTTTAAAAAAATTTTTTAAAGAAAATAGAAAGAAGCTACCTGAACATTAACCTTAACTGTAGCTGGGGCTTCTAGGATGAATGACTAAGGATTAATTACCCTCTGGAGAGGACTTGCTCTGCATTACCTTTTCTCCTACAGATCAAGTCTTTGTTGTCTTGCTGAGTTTTGTCTGTTTCATGGAACATAACAATAGACTCTAAAGGAAGAAGTTTAAAAATAACTAAAACCCCTTATATTTTGATTCCAGAAAAGGGTGGAAATGAAGCCCTTTCCACTGATCATTCTTTCTCTGCCCAGAGAACACAAAGCAAGAGCTTTAGCATCCTCGTGGAAAAGACATTTTGTTCTGGATGTCATCATCTCTTTCCACTACAGCTTGCAGTAGGAGCAGACTTCACGTCCTGGGGCTGCTGCCTGTCTGTGTCTTGATTTCTGTCTGTCTCTTCCTCCCATTGACAGGAATGCCGTTTGTGGGCTTCACGCAGCAGTTTGCAGAAATCCAGCAAGATTTATGGTTTATGTTGCCCAGCATGTATAAACACAACACTCTCAAATGTTTAAAGAAAAAAAAAATCATATGAATTTGTTAAATTTCTTAACATTCTGGTCCCCCCACTGCACCCCAATTCTCACACACAAGTACTCTGTTTCCCCTGATACAGTCACACAATAGCTGTGGCTGGGAATAGGTTGACAACCTAAACCCCAAGAAGGGCCTGGCGTTTTCACAGCAGGCTTTTCCCAGTGCTTTGAGTCTTTCTCTCTATCACGGGGGTGGGGTGATTAGCAAATGTTTCAGATAATCTGTGAATTCTTAATAGTCATATTTCCATGGTTGAAGATCTGCCTCTTTCTGGGATGTGGCAGTTTTCAGAAATGTTGGTGTTGGGGGTTTTACAGATATTTCCAAGTTCCGGGAGTTTGAAATTTGGGTCAGGATCCTGATTCCCTTCAGTGTGTAAGGGTGAAGTAGGTTTTATTTTGCTTTATTTTCAAGATGTCTCAGGGTGAGATTGTATCAGTCCTAGCTGTAACATGTACCATAAACGCAGAATTGCGACCATTATTTCTGCCTTTTTCTCCTTCTATCACCTATGCTTCTGGCATTAGTACTTTCAGTTTTATTGCAAATCAGGTGTGCCTTTAGCTTAAAAACATTCTTTTTCTTACACCCTAGAAACACTTCTTTTATAATCTGAGGCAAGTTTTGGATTATTAACGTTCCAGTTAGAAGGATACTGTACATTTTCATTGCCAATATGGGCTTGGAAGTTTGAATATCAAATTTTTAATAGGAACTTCACTCATGTAGAATTTAAATATGTTTGTTTATACTACTTGGAAAAAAATTTTGGATAACAGTCAATTAAACAACCAATCCCATTTGAGGTACAGGAAATTGTTAGCCCTTAATAAGAAGCACAAAACTCCTTTCCTCTGGGTCGGTAGATTGCACTTTTCTAAATGTTTATGATTAACAGAACTTTTTTGGTCTGATTCCAATAAAAGTATCCTGTGCTCTGAAGATTATAAGGTATAGGAGAAAAATTATCAAGCCTAAATTCTATTCATAAGTATTATTTTTCTTGACTTGTGATCCAATTAGAATGCATTCTTAGACTTTTCTGTTTTCTTATGACTAAATGAAAACTGGTTTAAAATGATATATAGTCAATTGACAAGTTGCTTTTGAATAAAACAGAACAATGGGAATGCCAACTTTCTTTCCTTCTCCATAACTTCATTAACATGGTTGTATAGACATTTGCATGTAAAATGTAGTTAACAAAAATTACACAGAAGTAAATTTAGTCCTTTAGTGCGTACCTCTATGGTAAAATCAGACCATTTGGCATAGTTTGAAGTCTTCCAAGAAGCCTGGTTTCCACCTGGAAAATAAATTACTAAATTTGAATGTGTTACTTATACTATGATGATTTGTCTATCTGTTACATTTTATTTTAGTACATATACTAGAAACTGTACTTAGAGTTTTCTAAAATTGTCATCTGTTAAGGTAGAGAATTATAATAATTATATAATTATACCCAGAAGAAGTGTTCTGACTTTAGATTATTTTGATACTGTTACAAATATGATGCATTTTTTAAAATTCAAGATGTTTGTCACAAATTCATATGTTTCATTGTCGAATTTTGAGATTAATTTAGATTACCTATAACTGTTTTAACCAAAGTTTATTTTCTTTGCATTTATTGATCTACAGATCAAGCTTATATATGGGCTTCAGTGTAACACATATACACTACTGCAATATCTAGCTGTACTTACTTTGCTCCATCTTTAAACGAAACGTCATCTCAAAATTTTCTGAGTTTGATAGATATAAAATATTTATTAAATCACTGTATTCTCCATTCAATATATCCTACTATTTTAAATCATAAACAATTTGCATTATAAGAGCTATATTGATTAATCAAAATTCTGTGTTGTATGACAGAGCATCATGAGATGATTGGTGAGATGTCATGCACAGTGAGGAGCGCACTCAGTTAATTTCTCCAGATAGAAATCCTGTTTTCTAATGCTGCAGGTGTGCACAGTGGGAGGAGAGGGAGATGTGGGACCACGGCTCAGTAAAAACTCTTTACAACAGCCAGTGAGAAGTCTTATTAAAATGTGTCTGTAGGTTTTTCTCCATCTTAAAGGAAAGTGCATTAATCTCTGAAAGAAAGCAATATTTCTTTCTGAAGTGTATATTTTCTCAGTTGAGTTAAATAACCAGAACGGGTGTGGTTGTGGAACTCTATATTCTCAAGCCCAGAAACTTTATAATTCACTACAATATACCCAGATATGTCTAATTCCTATACCAGCTTCATAATAATTATAATTTTTACGTTTGACTTTTTTTTTTTTAACTCTAAAGCACTTTGTGAATCCAGGTGAATATATAATAGACACCACCTTTTGTGGGAGTGAAAGGAAGAAAAACTTGATTCATATTTAAAGGTGCTATATTTGAACGCTATGATGATAAAATATTTTATCTTAGCACAGGGTATTTGTTTTAAAGAATTTATCTGGAGGACTATAATAAATTGAATGAGGAGCCTTTACTCAACGTGCTAAAAGAATAATATTTTTAGGAAATCATGCCTCTAGGTAATCTACTTGGCCATTGGATTAATAGTCTAGGAAATGATGGTGATAGAATAATAATAATTTCTTGGTTCTCTGTGCTAGGTACTTCACATACGTTCCCTCATTCAATCGTAATAACCACCTTATGAGACAAGCATTATTATTTTACTGATGAGGAAAATGAGGCTAAGTTTAAATCAAATAGCTAGTAGTGGATGAGCCCCTATGGCCGTGGAACCCTGACGTCTGCACTCTCATCATGTAAGGCACTTCCATTCTGATGTCTGAAGGATAGAGGCATGGAGGTTAGAAAACCATCTCTCCCCTCTTAAAATTCCATTTTTCCTTTACTAAATCAAAGAGAGTCAATGAAGTAGTTCAAGAATTTAGCAGTGTAGTCCAGGTCCATCTGATTGGGAAGTCTTTATGTGACTAGGAACAGGATTGCTTTGGCACATGCATAAAGACTCAGGCGATCTACACATCCATCCTCAAATTTAGCAATTCGAAGCAGTTAGCTACACGGACAGTTTTGTATGCATTACTAAATGCAGACACAAAAACTGCATTTGCAAAAAGAGGAAACCCAGTTAAACTAGGTTGCAAATTTGGCCCTAATTTAGCGTAGCATTTGTGATACATATAGGTTAGAGTGACATTTATATAATGGTGTGAAATACGAGAAAGTTCCAATGCTAGACACAAAGACTTTTTAAAATTGCTTTTGCCTAGTTTGGTTAGTTTAAGAAACAGGAGGAAGAATTTGGTTTTTCAAGTGATGGGAAGCCTTTAAGGATGTTGGAACACTGTTCGGTCCCCTGGGGTTCTGCCTGCTGTACAATTTTAAATGTCTTTTAGCTAAAAAATTGGCCAACAAGGGAAACATAGAGATGAAATCTCTTCTCCCTTATCTGGGAAGTGAGAAGCTATAGGTGGCTAACATAATCCAATTGTGATAGTCAATAAATGGTCAGCTTTGGCGATCATATGCCATAATCATTCCTCCTAGTTAATATTTCTATTTAACTAGAGTAACTACCTGTATATTAGAATTTACTTTGGATGTTTTGTCCTTATGCTCGGTTGTAGACATAGGCTTCAGCTTAAGAAATATAGCCAGAGATGAGACTTGATAAATACCCACAATGTTTTACATAAATGCTGCAGTCATGGTACCTGAAACTATTTCCATTTTTCCAGTGAAGACCACTGGAGGGCAGTGTTTTCTCCTTTGGGACCAACACCAGTTTTCAGATGGAGAATGCATTGATGTGTTAAAAAGGCGTCTGGGATATGGAAAATGAGTTGCACTTCTCATTCAGACAGTGCTTGGAATTTACCCCCTCCTATTTACCTGTCATTCAGGTTGTTGCTTATCATACTGCCAGCCAAATTAGTCATACCTAAAAATCAGATCCTAAAAGAAGATCATGCACAGTATTTGCTATTTGGGAGTCTATATTAATTTGCCATTTGAGGATTGTGCAAAGTTTGTTTTATTAACATAAATAGAAAATGAAAGGGTATATGAGCAAGAATGGGTCGTTTTAACGATGAAGTTTTAACTATCAAGTGCTTTGCCCTTCATAATTTCAATATTTCATTAAGTTTACATTAATTTTATTTTCAGTATAATATATGTACATATGCTTGTCACGAAATCAGTTGTCAGCAGTTTCTAGAAAGAACAAATGAAGACTTTTCCTAGAAGTTATTTGACATATTTTATGGTATGACTTGTTCTCTAGCGATAGTATATGGAAAAATATTTAGAAATTTTTTATTTAAAAAATCTGCTACTGTCAAATTATAAAATTATACTTATTTGTGTTCCCACTAGTTAAAAAATGAAGCTGAATTACATAATATAATTTGAGGGAGAGCCATTTAATCTTTATTTAAAGGCATGTAATGCTAATTGAATTCTTTTAATTATACTAATTTGAAAATATATTTTACCTCTAAAAAAGATTCCTATTTTTTACAAAATCAACATATAATTTTATTATAATGATTTATTTGATTTTTTTTTTCAATGAAATGCCTAGAAGCTGGCCTCGGGTCATGCCTAAACAACACAAAGCAACCCAAAACCACCAGTCTCTTGAGGAAAAACATAAATTTCAATGTCTACATCTTCAATAATTGTTTAACGTATCTTATTTTTGTAACATTACTTCTGATTATAAAACTAATAAGTGTTTATTTTGGAAATTATGGAAAATTAATATAATGAAATAAAATCACCCATAACTTAGCCAGTTAGAGAGAGAACCCCTGTTAATTTTCTAGAGTATATCCTTACAGCATATTTTCCTATGCACTAACATATGTTTAAAATAACTAGGATACATGAGCTACACTTTTCACTTAAAATATATCATAAATATTTTCCCACGTCATTAAATATTTGTCAGCAGAGTTTTTTTGAATGCCTATCTAGTGCACCATAATTTATCTAAGTTCTCAGACACTGTACTTGGTGGTTTCTAATTTTCCTGCATTATAAACAATGCTATGATGAATATGTCTGTAGACAATATTTGCATACATCTATAATTATTTCCTGCAGATAAATTTCCTAAAGAAGAATTTCAGGGTCAAAAAGTTTGTTTTTTTTTTTTACAAGTTTTGATACTTAAGTTCAAAGTGTCCTTCAAAATGGAAATATATGAGAGTGTCCACTTATCCATACCTTCACCAGCACTAAATGTTACCAGGTTTTTAATCTTCTTTAATTCGATGTTTGAAAAACATTTTGTTCTTTTAGTTTTTGTTACTTTGGTTACTTGAAAAATTTAATATATTTTATATGTTTATTTGCCATTTATATTGTTTCATTACGGCTTGCTTTTTCCTAAACTTCATCCATTTTTTGTTCTCTTGGGATGTTTATATTTTTAAATTAATTTATGATAGCTCTTCATATAATAAGGATACACTGACCCTGTTCCATACATTTTACAAGTAGTTTTCTAAGCTAATATCATATTTTGTTACTGACTTTATTTTAAAATTCTCATTCAAATGTTTTTATTAAAATTTCTATCCTTGCTTATTACATTTAAATAATATTCCTCACAAAGATTATTCACTTATATTTTTCTCTGATACATTTGATTACTTTGTTTTACTTCTGTTTTGTTTTTTGTTTTCATTTCATGCATTTAATGCTTTAATCAATCTGCAATTTATTTTAGTTTATCATGTGAAGTTAGGATTTGATCATTTTTTCCAGTTGTTAAGCAATTGTCTCTGGATATCTATTGAATAATACTTCTTTCCTACTGATTTAAAAAGACTTTTTGAATCAAGATGAAAGCTTTTATGTTCCAAGTTCCAATCCTTAGATTAATTTCTGCTCCACTGATTATCTTCCACTTTTATCACAATATTTTATTTTATTTATTATTTTTTTTAATTTACCATACTGTTTGTGTATGTGTGTGTGTGTGTGTGTGTGTGTGTGTGTGTATGTATGTATTGTTTGATTATTTTATCTGAGGGACCACATTGTGCTGTGGATGTATTTAATAGTATGTTTCTTTATTTTATTTATTTATTTATTTTTGGCCACACCGCGCAGCTTGTAGGATCTTAGTTCCCTGACCAAGAATGGAACCCATGCCTATGACAGTGAAAGCACAGAGCCTTAACCACTGGACCGCCAGGGAATTCCCACAATATTTTATACATTTTTACATCTGGAATTGCAGGTCCCTTTTAAGTAGTTTGTTTTTTTTTCCCCGAAAGTTTTCTTTGTCATCCTTGCCTATTTATTCTTTATATCCTTCAGAATTACTTTATTAAGTTAAAAAAATTCACTTGAGAACATATGTTTTGCTATGGAAAAATGCCCAGGATATATTAAGTGAAAAAAGCAAGTTGTAGAACAGTGTATATAGTATTATCCCTCCTAGAATTAAAAAAAAAGTAAGAAAGAGTGTAGAAGTGTGTCTGCATGCCCATGTGTATGTGAGTACATGCCTTATAGATACGTACAAAATTTCTGGAAGAATAGACAAAAAAATTGTTAACAGTGATTACCTTTGATGAATGGGAATGGGCACTGCGGGAAAGCGGAACTTTTGTTTTTTACTATAAAGTAGTCTTTTTTAAGCAGTTTGTATTCAAAAATTTACCTGAAATTCTAAACAGAATTATAATACATTAAATTTATAAATGAAGTGGGACATCCTTATAATATCGTCATTTTCCCATATAAGAACACTTTTCAAAAAATTTTATGTTCCTCAGTAAAAGTTTTGTAATTTTCTTCAGATGGGTACTACACAAGCCCTGTAGTTAATTTAGTTGTAATTTTCTTCAGATGGGTACTACACAAGCCCTGTAGTTTATTAATTTAGCCCTGTAGTTTATTAGTTATATATCTATAACTATATGTAAATTATGTATCTATAACTATTGATTGATATATAGAAATATAAAGATATGTTTCATAAATAATATTGCATAATTGGCATTGTAAAGTTAATTTGTCTCATGGAAGACTATTTTCTAACTGTTTTTTCTTTAAATGAAAGAAATGGTTGATTTTTAATTTTCTTGACTTTAAAAATAATCCTAAAGTAATTAGTCAGTTCAAGTTCAGGCTAAAATTATTGGTTTAGGTAGAAATATTCTAATTTTACTTAATATAATTGTTTTCATTTATATGATTTTTTGAGTCATAGAAACATGGCTTGAGAAAATACCAATTATGAAGAATCCCTTGAAATATAAATGACTGCAGAATATAATACCTGTCATTTTCTGAAAAGAAATGCAAAGGAGTAATGAACAAAAATGATTATTAGAGTATAGATAGGATTTCTATGAATAATTTATGAGAACCTAGACAAGGAAGAAACAATAGATATGACCTATTTTGAGTCCTGTAGACTTTTTGCCATATTTGTAGTAGAAGATACTGCTATTTTTTATATTTTTTCTTTTCAAAAGTATAGTATTTTATTCCTGTTATTCCTGACTATAAATATTTAATATTCTCATTGTAAAAAAACATTCAAATATCATAGAAAAAATACTTTCTTTTTTTGAAGATCAACCATAACCCTATCATCCAGAAGGAAACTACTGTCAATATTTTGCCTACTCTTCAAGAATTAATTCTATTCATATATATTTCATATATTTATAAATGAGACCACACTATACCTACTGTATTATAGCCTCTTTTTTTCTTTTAATGTATAATCTCTGCTGCCTTTTAATGTCCATAAATGCAGATCTTCATAATTCTTAGTGGTTACCATTGAAATGTGTATTTTATTTCATGACGTTCCATAATTTATTTGATCAATCCTCTATTGAGCAACGTTTAGTTTTCAGTATTTTACAATGAACATTCTAAAACATCTTTTTACATTTGACACATTATTTCCTTAAGAAACAGAAATACTAGATCAATGAGTCTGCATAATTTTAAGACTTTTGATTTCATACTGCCTCTCTTTCCTCCAGAAAGTCATAGTGATTTTATCTCAATCCTTCCCAATACTGAGTGTTATTATTATTTTTAAAATCTTTTATAATCTGATAGGTGGGGAATGGTATTTCATTGTTCTTTTAATTTCCAGAATTTGATTAGCAATGAGGTTTATCATTTTCTCATATATTTATGGTCTATTTTATCGTGTTTTCATATGTTTTATGGTCTATTATTACTTCTATATTTGTGAATTAACTATCCTATCTGATTCCTCTTTTTCTTCTGGAGTATATATATCTCACTGTTTTGACTTGTAAGTAGTTCCTTAAAGATTGAACATATTAATCTTTTGTTTGTGATATGTATTTTTTTCAGTATGTCTTTAGTCTTTTTACCTTGTTTGTGTCATTTTTGCTGAAGTTTTTTTAAGTAATCAAATTTACAAGGTATCACTGAATTCAATGTCTTTGGTATCAAAGACATTTCCTATGACAACATTAGTAAGAAAAAATTCTCCTGTGTTTTACTCTAACTATATTTATGTTTTCATATTTTGCACTTGTATTTTTAACCTATCTAGACTTTCTTCTCCAAGATGTAAGTAGAGATCTAACCATATTTTTCCCCAAATGGTTAGTTAATATTTCCACACCATTTTTGAGCAACCTACATTTTCTCCACTAAGTTCTTGGATATATTGTAATCTAGGTCCAGATTTTATCTTCTGTTTTATTCATCTGTATTAGCATGATCTGTATTAGTGAGATTCTGAGAATATTGTTCGGGTTTTGCTGCAATAGTGCTGTGTAACAAACACTCCCCCAAATCTCTATGGCTTACAACAACAAACATTTATTCCTCTCTCATGGGTATCTGGGCCAACTGTGACATTGCAGTGTTCTGCTGGACACAAATGGACTTTGCTTGTCTCCAAGTCAGGTTTATGACTTTCACGTGCCTCTTTTTTTGAGCTGAAGTAGCAACAGCTGGCTAGAACATTTTCTTCTCATGATTAAGTGGCAGGAGTTCAAGAAGGCTGGTGAAAACTTAGCCACACTTCTTAAATCTCAAGTCAGCACATTCTCTTTTCCATCCACACTCCATTGGTCTGAGAAAAATCACCTGGCCAAGCTTTAAGTGAGTAGAAAAGGAAAGTATATTGCCTTCACAGCTCAAGGACTTGGGGGAAAATGATGACTTGTAAACAAATGATACTATCTACCGGATTGGGCTAGTTATGTTTTTTAAGTCTCTGGTTCCTCACTGTTAAGATGTGGTTAATGTGAAGATTCAATGATATAGACAATAAATGCCAAACACATTGCACCTGGCATCTGGTAATTCAAAAAATGTATATCTGCTTCTTCACTGTATACTTACTATAGCTCTGCAAGATACTTTAATATGTGGAAAAGCATAATAGCTCCTATCCCATCACTCTTTCTTTTACAGGATTTTTCTGATTATTCTCTACCATTTTTTTCCAAATGACTAAACAGACTTTTGATTCCATCACATATATTCATCTCATTAATAACTGAGGAAGATATCTTCTCAATCATACTACTTTTAGAATGATGAGCAAGTTGTTTCAGGACCTTACCAAGAGAGGGCTGAGGGGTTATTCTTGGGGCCCATAATAATCAACTTATTTTCTGTTTATTCTAAAAAGTCAAAACTATACTGCACAAATTTTCAAATGATATTAAATTAATTGTGGTGGTTAGTATCCTGAAAAAATAAAATTGAATTTAGGATAATGATCATATAACAAATGATACTCAGAAGAAGCAAATGGCCATAAATGTTCAGTGCAGTATATGATTATACAACAGTGTCTAGGCAAAAAGGACAGAAGAAAGAACTTTAAGGTTAATCGACAAAGTACAAATAGTCAACAATGTGGGATAAAGCAAACATAATTTTTTTTTTTTTTAAATAAACACTAGGGTTTTTTTTGTTTGTTTGTTTGTTTTTTTTTTATAGCTACTTTTTATTTTTATTTATTTATTTATTTTTGGCTGTGCTGGGTCTTCGGTTCGTGCGAGGGCTTTCTCTAGTTGCGGCAAGTGGGGGCCCCTCTTCATCGCGGTGCGGGGACCGCTCTTCATCGCGTTGCGCGGGCCTTTCACCATCGCGGCCCCTCCCGCCGCGGGGCACAGGCTCCAGACGCGCAGGCTCAGCAGTCGTGGCTCACGGGCCCAGCTGCTCCGTGGCATGTGGGATCTTCCCAGACCAGGGCTCGAACCCGTGTCCCCTGCATTAGCAGGCAGACTCTCAACCACTGCGCCACCAGGGAAGCCCCAAACATAATTTTTATGATTTCCTAAATAATCTTAAATAAGCAAGGGACAGTTTCTCCTATTGTCAAGTATTATTTATACTTTTGTTTGAAAATTACTTCCTGTTTTGAATCACATTTTTAAAGTATGTGGAGAAATTTATGAGAGTCGAAAGAATAACAACAACAAAAAATAGCTGAAGATCTAATTCAGGTCCTTCAGGAAAGCTAAGGAATTGCCATTAGTCAGTCTTAAAAGGCTAAGGTGTGACTTGCTTGGTATTTAACTGTAAGATTTATTTTCAGAGAAAAGATGCTGAGCAGGGGTTCTTCATGTCTAAATAAGAAAAAGATGTTTATTAAAACAGACAGTTTTATGTGACTTTTATAAGGAAATATTGTTTGTTAGGTCAAGGAAACACTACAGATAAATATCAAGAAAGATTTAAAATTTTCTATTTCTGGAAAGACAAATATTCTATTTTATAAGTAAGAGAATAAGCAATTATCAGTCTGGTTAAAACTGTCATTCGAAGGTCAGTGACAAACCAAATGAACTCTTCTGACAGTGTGAGCCTATGAATTTATCTCAAGTTGCCTAACACTTTTTTTTTTTTTAAAGAGAAAGATTTTTTTTTTAAAGCAAGACGTCATTTGAGAGGTTTATGTTGTTTTCGGTTTTTTTTTTTTGGCCACATGGCACGGCATGTGGGATCTTAGTTCCCCGTCCAGGAATCGAACCCGTGCCCCCTGCACTGGAAGCGCGGAGTCTCAACCACTGGACCACCAGGGAAGTCCCAAGTTGCCTAACACTTTAATCTGTATTATTCATTAATGAATTAACGCAAATATTTATTATATGGTTTCATCATAGCAATAAACTGACACTTTTATGTACATTTTGAACATAAAACAAAATAGCACAGTTGTCTAATTTACTCTTATTTCCTCTTAATAAATAGCAATGAGTATAATAGAAATATATCAGTTATGCTATGTGGATCATTTTGGGCTATTATACACAAGCATCCAATAAAATGCTGCTAAAACTATACCCATTCATTCTTGATTATAACATAGAAATGTATTTAATGGTTTTAAATGTACTTTTAAGCATCACTTTGAGGCTTAGAGCCATATATTCAAAGTTGTCCTCCAAAGACCCAAGTTTTGAAAATAAAATGCCCTCTTAAATGTTATTTGCTAGTTCCGAAATACTGAATTTTGAAAGGGGGCATCTTCAAAGCATTTAAAAAGGGGTATGTAATATAAAACCCAACAAATTCCCCGTAAAAAGGCGATTGGGAGGACCTGAAACATCCTTTGCTTTTAGTCTTATGAGGCACTGACTGTTTCTTGTGTGTGTGTGTGTGTGTGTGTGTGTGTGTGTGTGTGTGTGTGATATATATGAGATGAGAATTTTTAAGGAAGAATAAATGTCATTTTTCAAAAATATAACACAAACCTGTCAATTAATTTAGATCCAATCATAAGAAATGTGTTTTGGTAGAAAGCAAGAATGAAGTAAAGTTGTTTTGTTTTCATTTAATCATATGCCAATGATTCTGAGAAACGTGTCTATGTACATGGAAAGCATATTAGTTTATTCTCAGGTCTCAGCTCAGTGGTGCAACCTTTATGTAAGAAAGCAGTGCATTTGCATATTATAAATGGGTCAGTTAATCTTGCTCAATTTTTTAAAAATATTCTTTCCAAACTACTGATATTGTTTGCCATGATTTTATTCTGGCCCAAGTGAAGGCCTGCTTTCATGTTTTACCACTTTACTCATCTCTGTCTAATTAAACAACCTTCACTCCTTGAAAGCCTTCCAGTGGGTTCCATGTTTTTTTTCACTGCATTTTTCCAACTATTGATAACTTCATATTTGCATAACTAATAGGCTGTCAAAGTGTGTTGATGTCTGTGTTAGTTTTGAATATCCCTTAAAGTTTTCTTTGCATTTGATCCAGAGAGATCAACCCATTTGGAGGACAGTATGTTCAAAAGTGATAACCTTTCTCTCTTGGTCATAGATTGCCAATGCATATGTATATGCATAAGCTGGAAATAATGTAGGATGCCTACTTCAATTTGAAAAATCAATTTAGTTTTATATTATTTTCTATTTTATTCAAACATTCATTCCTTTTTTGTAAGACAAAGGGAAAATTGCATCATAGGACTCCACTGTCAGAACTGACTGTGATCTTAAGGGTGAAGATAATGTTTATTCTGCCTTGTAACTTACTGTCCCGCCACTAGCCTGCACCTGAGGTATGGCAGCACTCAATACATATTTGTTGCTTGGATGAACTAACGATGTAATATAATAGTCAAAACTGGCCCTTTGGTTCTTTGAACGTCTACACAACTTTGTTGTTTTTAAAGCTACCGTTTAAAAGTGTTTAGCTGGCATTTTCATTCATTATGGTCAACAATTGGCAGTGTTTATCAAAATTTAATACACATGCATTTGATCCAGCATTTCCAGTTCTGTGAATCTATCTTATAAAATACTCAAGCATAGCCACAAAGATAGGTATACAAGGCTACTCACTGAATCATTGTTTTCTATAGAAAATACTTGAAAGAACCTGAAAGTTCATCAGGTTGGCAGGGTTAAATAAATTGGGGTACATCTTTACTTTGGAACACTACACAGCAGTTTTAAAAGAAGGAGGTATATCTATATATAAGTACATGGAAAAATCTACAAGATGTATTGTTGAGAGTTAAAAAACCAAACAAATAAAACTCTCCAAACAATTTATGTGATGCAAATGCATAAGAATATGTTCTGAAATGATAGACACCACACTTTTAATCTTATTTCCCTCTGGGATAGGGAGGTATAGTGATAATAAAATGGTAAGTTTTAAAGGTGCTGAGAAGTGCTTTCACTTTTTACTCTAATGTATTGGTATATTGTTTTAAATTTTAACAACGAGCATGCACTTGTATATTCAATAATTAAATAAAACCTGTGATTTTTTTTAAACAATACTTTTTTATACAAAGAAACTTTTCCTTTTTAAACAATGGTTAAAGTATGATGTATTTATAATTATTCTCTACAGCTCTGTCTTTTCTGCCATTCCTCTTTTCACACATCCCACCCATTACAAGGCTACAAAGAGTAAACAAAGAAAAATCTCTTAAAAATAAAAAAGAGAAATAAATCAAGATATGCCTAGAAAATGCCTTGTACAGATTATGTCCCCCTCTTTGTTTAGAGGCAAAATAACAAATTTCTATTTAATCCAATGGATACTATTCATACATGTGGTGTTGAGACCACCGTGAACCTGGAGTGTTGGTCCCTCCTGGTAAACTTCTAGGGAGATGCAGCTGATCATTTCTATCAAGATTTAAAGATAGAATAGTTCTTAAATAGTTCTTTGAACGAGTAGATACATCCCATGTTAGGATTTTATCTGATTGTCTTATATTGATTAATATCTGATTAGATTAATATTTTTCTTTAAGTCTATCTTACATTGCTTTAATCCCACTAGGTATTAATATTTATTAATGTATGTTCCGTTCTGATATATTATTTCCTATTTATTTGCCTCACACATGGTATTTATTGCTGAGACTAAGTCTTCTCCATGCCTTTGTAATTCAAATACAAAAGCATTACTTATCTCTTGTCATTTCTTATTCTCTACTTTTACATTTACTTGTATACAATCTAATGTTTTGTTATAAAATTATTTTCCTATTTCTATATTTTCATATGAGAAATATTTTAAACAATGAATAAGGAAGAGAAATTCTCACATATAATGAGAAATTGCCTTCGAAAGAAGGTAAACATTTTAAGCATTATAAATGCTTAAACTTATGCTTGCTCTATGTAAACTCTCACTTAGATTTCAGCTACAGGTTTTGATCTCCACTTTTTAAAACTTCTAATATCTAAACCAAGTCTCTCATTATTTTCTCTGAAGCCTAACTTAATCTGAACAGATTTCTTTCTTGAAGAGACGAAAATATTTTCATGATTGAGGCCTGAGGTTGTCTCATTCAATGATCTTTTGAGCTGACTTCTAACATAAGATTATTAAGAAGCAAATTTAGGCATCACCTGTCCCCTTAGCCTCTACAGAATCTGATCTAGTCAGTAGAAGAACCACTAGCCAAATAATCATTTCATAAAACTTATCACTGTTTTTCAAATTAAAAGGCATTAAGGTAGTAAAATGATACAAAATCTAATGATGGCTACCCTCTTCTGCTCTAACTATTCAAATTAAGAAATAGCCATCCATTTTATCAAGAAGAGAAGAATTTTAACTAAATAAGTAGAAAATAAGCTACTTTCATACATTTTTCTATTAAAATATTCCAAGGAAGAAAGAGGCAGGTAAAACCCTTAAAGCAGGAAAATACAGCAAGAAATAGTGTGGCTTTTTGTTTGTTTTTCATCATTCATATTATTTTCTTTATTCTTTAAATCTAATTCTCTCTCCTCTCCTAAAAGAGTTGTATGACGGGACTTCTCTGTCTGGTGTTCCCACTTGCCGTGAGGCACGGCCAAAAAAAAAAAACAGTTGTCTACAATCAATGGAAAACTGAAGACGTTGTTGTAGACCAAGTAATAAGAGATATATTAATGATTTCTAAAAATATGGAAAATCCTACTGAGGTCTTTACAGTCCTTCAGGACATTGGCCTCTCCTTACATTCTATTTTCTTACCTCCCTCCACCTCCATTTTTAATCATTACTGACTGAGGCCAGCAGAATAAATGATACTGTGGGAACTAGAACCTTCATTTAAATGTAGTTCAGATTTTGAAACAGTTGATGGTGTAACAGGATAGACAAGATAAGCCCAAAATGAATTTACTTAAAATAAGCTAGTATGGATTAATTAGTTATTCTAGTTATTTTTATAGGTTTGCTTATTATATAGCTATTTATATACATCCATTACATATATTATTACATATGAACACATGCACACGAAAGGAGGAAGTGGTCAATTGTTATGCATTAATCAGAAATGGGTTTTAAGAGAAGGGAACTCCACATATCTCAACATATGGTTGGCTGATAATTTCATGCTTATGGAAAGCTTTAAGATTATAATGGACCAAAGGACTACCTGAACTTTTTACTTCTAGAAATTGCAGTGTTGTCACAGGAATGATTGTTCCTTATGGAACAACTAAAAAATATATATTGAATATATAGAAAATTATTATATACAATTATTATTATTGGCCTGTCCACCTTAAAATGAAAAATTTCCCTTCTTTGAGCTTTTTTTCAAAGTTTTGTTTCTAATGAACTGGAAATAACTTCACATATAAAGAAGAAAATTATCTGTTTTCCATTTCTGTACACAGAACAACAAACATGCACAACAGACATAGACAACAAACAAACACAGTTTGATAACTGAATTCTACTTTAGGATTATTTTTCACACAAATCTAAATAATACACATTGAAAGAAATGTCTGTTGTCAGCTGGAATGGAAATTTTAAATTGTTTTACTAAAAATATAACCAGTCCTCATGTAACCTTCACTCAGAAGAGCCAAGAGCAAGATAAATGCATCCCATGTATTGAAACCACCATTCATCTTTCTAACATTGATGATTTTAGTAATTTTATACTTTGAAAAAACATAACAGACTGAAAGGATTATATTTCCCTGTACCTGTATGAAGAAATTAATGAGACTATAAAAATAATTTTATCTATTTATTAACTAGCATATGTTTCTATAGGAATTGAGCTCCAACAAATCTGCTCTTAATGATCTTTCTTCTTGTCCTTGTTGGGGTGAGTTGGGATACCCTTCTGATATTTTTTGTACTGACGATACTTCTGTAGTACTTCAAAATCCAAATAATCTTGAAGATCCCATCTAGCATAATTTTGGTTAAGGATATATTATCTACCTGAAATTGAATGGCAAAAACAAATTTTTGTTCAAGAATAAGGTGGGAAAAGTATGCTGAGTTACGTCTCAAACTTGGTCCATTTCTCTATAGGGTACACTGGACAATTAAACAACTTTCCCCCCCCCCCCCCAATTTTCTTGGTGAAGTGAACTTCTCACAGTAAAACAAGCCACCTAAATGGTTTTCTTTTGAGATATGAAGTCCTATAGAGGTATTGGATTATTTTTTTTTAACATCTTTATTGGAGTATAATTGCTTCACAATGGTGTGTTAGTTTCTGCTTTATAACAAAGTGAATCAGCTATATGCATACTTATAGCCCCATATCCCCTCCCTCTTGCATCTCCCTCCCACCCTCCTTTTCCCACCCCTCTAGGTGGTCGCGAAGCACCGAACTGGTCTCCCTGTGCTATGCGGCTGCTTCCCACTAGCTACCTGTTTTACATTTGGTAGTGTATATGTGTCCATGCCACTCTCTCACTTCGTCCCAGCTTACCCTTCCCCCTCCCCGTGTCCTCAAGGCCGTTCTCTAGGAGACATTGGATTATTTTACCCAACACTTTTCGCCGTGACCAACACACGGTTACGTTCTGAACTAGACTGTTACACGCCTTTCATGGTCTAATTTTATAGGTTCTGAGGAATGGCACTTCCACTACTTTCCTGGGAAGACAGTTCTCCAGTGCAGTCCCTCTAATTATTTAAGGTAGGTCTTCATTTCTTTAAAAGAGCCGAGTTATTCAAGTTGGAAAAGCAGCTACTACGTAAGCAGCCTGACTTACACTGACAAAAGCAAGGAAATTCTGGATCCATAATTCACCTTCCACCCCTTGACCTCGCAAGCCGCCATATTAGCGTGATCACACCAAAATACCAGCTTGTGTTTACGTTTTCAGTCCTCCTGATGGCGGACGGGCGCGTGTACACGAGCACTCGCTCTGTGTGCACTGAATAGGATCACGATCTGGAGAGCTGAAAACGTAAACACAAGCTGGTATTATGGTGTGACTGGCGGTTTGTGGTTCTTTGTTTGAACACTTTAAAAATGGGCACCCTGGCAAGAACAAAAGAGGCAGAAAGCAGAACTGCTCTGAAATGGCTTCTCTCATCTTTGTCCCTCCGCAGGTACATCCGAAATAACTTATCCACTTGACGGGGTCTCCAGCAACCATTTGTTTTTGCCTAGTTGGCTACACTTCAACGCAACAGTTTTGTTTTCAAAGCCAGGCCGTTCATTCTTTGCCTTTCGTAATTTTAAATTCGCTTCCGAGTATTTGCAAGCACTATACTTCTGTAGTCATTATTTGCATCAAAATCTTCCACGTGGCAATTTCATTGCAAGGTTTGATGGGTTTAAGCAAGAACCTAAATGCCTTCTGTGGCCTCGTTTTCATACTTGCAAATCAGCAGTGGTTCTTTTACCTCAAATGAGTATTGGCCTCAACATAACCCTATCAGACAACATATCTACCTACTGTTCTTGCTTATGCTACTTTAGTCATTGATTTTGAAGTGCAGAAGTTGACCTTAAGAGAAATGTAAAGGGTAAAAAAACCCAAAATTATAAACTTTATTTTAGCATAACATCTACTTGCATTGGTGGACCTTTAGTTTTCTCTGCAGTCTTTGTCATGTCTCCATTTTTACACTAAATATGTTCAATCATTGGCTCTCTGCTGTGCACTTTGATTCTGAAATAGATTTACTTGTGGGATGAAGAGATGATCGTATCCTTTCAGGGAGAAAATTAAGACATATAAAGAAGGAAGGCTTAAAAAAACTCATTTCCTGAAAAATGTCAAGGTAGCTCATGATATGCTTGGTAAAGTACACTATCTTGTTTTTTAAAAAACAAAATTTTCTCTTTGGAATTAGGTATACCATCACTACCAAAAATCGGTAAGCAAAGGAACAGTGGATAGTATGGCAGGTCCCTTTTCTTAAATAAAAATTACAAAATCTGATTTTACACCTATTGAGGCAGCCATCCGCCACTGTAAGCTTATTTCTGACAACTGTTTCTTTTGGAATCTAATAAGTAATTGAAAAACAAAAGTGATTTTCTCAATATATTCGAAAGGCAGTTAATGCAAAGACATAAACACAAGCAACTCATGGTTGTAGACAGTTTTGTTGTAGACTGCAGTACTTAATAAAGGAATAAGAGGGATCCTAGCTTGGGATTTTTAATGAAATGCCACTCAAATGGAAGCAAGTGATTTCAGAAGTGTTGTCAGTCACTTTAGACTGAAAAGAAATAACAAGAAATAGCTTTTAAGATATCAAATAATTTGCACTCAAATACTGTACTATAGCACCTCACCTTTGAATAAGCCAACAATTTGCCTTGTTTGTTTAAAACTTATTGTACTTGATCACTTCACGAAACTGCACAACTTGACTGACCTTTGCCATCGTGTATCTTTCTTATCTCTCTCCATGTGAGAATGCTCACCAAGAGCGCTTGCAAGCATTCCACAAATTATAATAGAGGAACCATCTACATATACACCAATACTGACAGATCTGGATCATCTTATTTTCACCTGATATATGTTCAGGCTCAATTGAAAACTAAATTATAGAATGAATAGATATACTGGAAGAGTGAGTTTGGCCTTATCTTACACATATGTTTTGAGAACAGCTGTATGAAGCTATTTTGGAGGGTCAATATCTATGGTAATATGTTCAGATATACAAATAATTAATGTACAAAGCATTGACATTTTCACAGATTTTTATCCCCAATATCATATAATTTCATATCTTGTGAGCTGTATTTCATATTCTGGAGGGAAAAGTCTGTGCTACAGGATTTCATAGCTTTAAACTTGAGCTTTTAGTTTTATAGTTTTTTAAAAAATTCTTTATTTCAAATATACGATTGTAATTTTACAGAAAATTCAAAACATCTTGGAGCCTGTAAACATTCTTATTACTCCTCATAATTTGTGTCGGCCCATCTACTTGCTAATGCGATCACTTTCCTTAGCTACCTCATGCTACTAGTATCTGTTGATAGTAAATACAAACAAACGCAGCCTTTAGGTTAGAAGGCCTTTGGCAAATTTATCTTGTGGAAGCCAGCTAAGGAAGGGAAAATGGGGGTCAGAAAAGCTGCAGCAATGGTCCAATTCTGCGTCTGTAGCAATAAGGGTTAAAAAAATAAACAGGATGGACGGATGAAGATGGATGGTGGTGATGATGACTGTTCAACAACGTGAATGTACTTAATGCTACTGAACTGTACACTTAAAAATGGCTAAAATGGTGAATTTTATGTTATGTGTATTTTACCACAATAAAAAAGTAGAGGTTAAAATTGACTCTAATTAGAAATTAGGGACTGACTCTTAAGAACCTACTTGCCCAACAAAAAAGCAATTTTACTGCAGAAAAGATATAAACATATGAAAGCAGGAAAACCAAACTTTTCGTCCCCATTCATTGTAGCAAACACTTAAGAATTCTTTGCCATTGGAGTTTATTCAAACACAAATTATCATGTAAAATAGCCAAAACATAATATTAAAGTAAGACAAAGTTTATCAAATATTCTTTAGTCCCTATTCTATATTTTTTACAACTGGCCATCTTTTTTTTCCAGGTTATTTTTTTAAAGCCCATGCACATAAGCATATAACTTATCTGTATGACTATTTATAAAAATGAAAAGGAATGAAGTTAAAAGAAGTGAAAAAATAACACTGCCTTAAATACTAATGAATTTTAAGTAGTTGAAATATTTAAAAGTAAACTATAAGTCATACTGTAGGGCCTACTTTCCTAACTTTTAATAGATTTCTAAAAAAATTCAAACCTTGAAGTGCATGCAATTAGAAACATGCAACAGTGAGGCTAGGCTTAGTCACAGTACTATTTCAATGCAAACTGCTTCTATTTTTGGTGTCCTACAGAGAAATAGAATTAGAATGTTCTAACCTCTGCTCATTCTGTAGGTGAGAGTATAAAGCTGACTGCTTAAAAAATTGGGGTGGGGGAGTCCTTTCTAACCAATTCTTTCTCATGTTTTATGTATTACATGATTGTTTTACTATGATGTGGACGATTAAGGACAAACGATTAATTTTGTATGCATAATCAGCTCCAAACTCTCCTGGACAGATTGCCATGAATATGGCCTATCTATGAACATCAGAACATGGTTGATTCCTCGTATTTGTACTATCCGGCTGTTTTTTAACCCTGCTGTATGGTTTTTAAGGCTAAAACAGAGAAGTATTACATAAATTTATAGAATCTTAGGGTTGGATGAATTTTAAATTCATCCAGTTCAAGCACCCATTTGATGCCTTAATCTCTTCAAGTACTTACACAGCCTTAGCATTAATAATTCTAGTGATGGTAATGCTTACTTCCGCTGGAGCATATATAATTGAGAACAGGAAAACTAAGAAGTCAGGAATAAATTACAATTTCTTCATCTGTAGAAGATATATACAATTGAGGATTAAATGAAATAACCTATATGATCAGGCCTAGCACAGTGCTAGAAATATAATACATACTAAAAAATAGTTATATTTAAATTTATTTATATCACACTCACTACTCTTTATGTTTCAAGTGTCTAGTGCTTGGTAATGTCACGTAATTTGGGGGGGGGGTTGTGGTACCTGGTGGTCTGTTATTATGTTAAGGTTAGGGTCACTGAAGTGTCATTAGACTAATATTATGATATAGAACCAGGTCACAATTTTTTTAACATGAAAAAAATAAAGATACTCCTACTATACACTAGATTCTTGTTGTGTTAGGGTAATGGCTATGTCATGTTACATTTACATAAATATTTACCTGTTCACTTAATTTACCTTACCACTCACTCACTAATGCTAAAATTTCATCACGAGATTTAAAGTTCACCAGAAATTTTATAATAGCCTCAATAATGCTTGTCTTCACAAATACAAGGTTGCTCTTTTTGCTTCATTCACATGTCTTGATTGACTAGATATTGAGGAGTACAAAAACCTACAAACTTCTACATCTAAAATATCTCACATGTCTGTTTCTTAATTTTATATTCAGATATTTTAAAACCCCACAAAACTACCCTCTGGTAAAATTGCATTCAACTACCTATTATTGTCTTTGAGCTATGTTTTTATTATTTTTTTAAAAATTTATTTATTTTATTTATTTATTTTTTGGCTGTGTTGGGTCTTCATTGCTGCCCGCGGGCTTTCTCTAGTGGTGGTGAGCGGGGGCTACCCTTCGTTGCAGTGCGCGGGCTTCTCATTGCGGTGGCTTCTCTTGTTGCCGAGCACAGGCTCCAGGCGTGCGGGCCTCAGTAGTTATGGCTCGCAGGCTCTAGAGCGCAGGCTCAGTAGTTGTGGCGCACGGGCTTAGTTGCTCCGTGGCATGTGGGATCTTCCCGGACCAGGGCTCGAACCGGTGTCCCCTGCATTGGCAGGTGGATTCTTAACCACTGCGGCACCAGGGAAGCCCTGCTATGTTTTTAAATGTTCCTAAAAATTTCTAGTTCTATGATTATGATTATTATTAAAGCAATCTAAATATAAGCAGTTTGTTGAAGATAAATTAATTCAAATTATGAATATGTAACCTAAAATTTCTTAAGTAATTAGCAGCTCTGGTTTACCTGAAAGATGCAGTTATCAGGAGCATGTAGTTTAATATCAGCACATCTCTAATATCGATGTTATTTAAAGCCATACATTAAGAGTCATAAGCATCTGTAGTGACAGAAGCATGCAACAAAGTACTGAAAAACTGGAATAGAATTAATTGGTTTTGGTCTACCCACTTCAAATTAGAAAATAGCAACAGAAAAAAAAATTAAACACTAAATGTATTCGTTAGGCAGGATCAGCAATCACGCTGCCCACACATGATCTGCAATTAATTTGTAAATAAGAAGATTCATCACCTGGAGGATAATAAACTCTAGTTTTATGGCCCAAAAGACTAGACAAGTAAAAACCACTAATGAATGTACTATATAAACACAGGGGCAAGAATGTGCATTGGTTGAGCAAGTGAGGATAACAAGGACACTCTGTTTTGTTATTAACGTAGACCAAAAGATACATGACACATATCTGGAGATTTTTCTGAAGTGTTAACACTGCTCAAAACAGGGTCACTTAAGAGACATGGAAAAGTGTTACTACAAGGTAAGAAGGGAAAAAGTTGATTTTTAGAAAGAGCATTTTTTTAAAAAGTAAAGATCAGTGTTTAAAATACCCTGAGATCATTATGTTAATATTAATTAATTTTTCATAACTGCATATTAGAAAGTCTTACTAGTAAATAATAATCTGAAGTGATTTTAGTTTAGATCTTAGTTTAGATTTTAGCTTAGATTTCGTTTACATCTTCAAATGTGACTTGGACTATGAAAAGATGTCTTCAAACACTATTTATTGAGAAAATAAGTATTAAATGACATTTCCAGTATTGCCCTACTTTGGAAGAGGCTTTGATGTGAAAACTAATTTCCTTCCTGTAAGTTACAATTGTATAACACACCTTAATTTTGAACCCAAAATAAAACACTCGAGGTTACATCCATTCAAATGAGAATTTCTTCTTTAGTGCCAACTGAGAACTCTGAAACACAGAGCGGTAAAAGAATCAGTTGGGATGTTTATTTAAAATACAGAGGCCTGGTCTCCACCTCATACCAACTGAAATACAGTCTCTGGAAGTGGGGACTTGGAATCTGTATACAATCATAGCAAAATCTCTAGTTGATTCTGATGCATACTAAAGTTTAAGAATGACTTTATTGTTAGTAAATATTTATTATCATCAAATATTTCCTTTTCATAAACGAGATTATTTTTTCAATAGGCATAAGAAAATACTTTTCCAAATAGTAAAAAATAGACCTGAAATTACTTTTATGAAATAAGTTCTCAGACCTGGAGTCACCTTAATGGGATCAATAATATTATTAGTGCTAAAATTAAAAGGAGAAAGAAGCCAAGGGAAGTGTTAATATAGTAAATAGCATTCAAATTTTTGAATGCTCTAGAACTCAACTATTAATTATAAATATAATCAATATATTAAAATATATCACTTATTAAGCTGCTTCAACTATCAAAACATCTCAGTACTCAAAACAGATGTCATAGACTATTCAAAATAGATGCCGTAAAACATACTAAGGTCTATGTAATTCATCAATTGCATTTATATTTGACCCAATTCTAATAATTTTATCTATCTGGTTTATTTGATCATAAAACATTAGCTATATTTCAAAACAAAGTTTGAGGAAAGGAGACATTTGCTGCTAGCAATTACTTTTATGAAGTAGTATCTGGAATAAAGAAGATTAAAAGGCTTATTAAAAAATAAGCCCCCCAAATATCAGACTATACAAAAATACTGTGAAAAATGATCTCAAAAAGTATAGTTATCTGGGACCATTTAATGTAGGGTTAAAACTAGAATAATCTGTATATGCTTGTGTAGTACTGTAACTGATGTTTATGATGATCACTGTCAATCATCAGGAAACAGGTTTATATGTTCTAGCTTAAGAAAGGAGAGAAATGTATAGCCCATTTTAGAAAGATTTTAATCTGGGTTGTTTAAAATAAACAATTCTTTAAATCTTAAAGAGATAAATTTCACCTAACATGAAAATTCACTAGTGGGATTTACCTCAAAGGAAGACAAGGTTTTTTCCAAATAGTTAAACTTAAAGAATAGTGTTACTTAGACATAGGCGCCATCTAGTGGCAAAAGACGGTAGTTTCAGGGTAATTGTTTTGTCATTGGAGTAGGACAATATGGAACTGGCTACATATAGAGGTTTTGTTAAAGGCTTAAAAAATGTCTTAAATTGTGGAGATTAAACTGAAAATTATTTATTTAATTTCAAAAGAATTCAGACTAATGAAATCACAGAGTCAGGAAGAGGTTGAAGATGATGAAAGTCGTGTCAACATAAATAGTAAAGATATAGGAATATAAAATGGAAAATCAATACAAATAGAGTTCAAGAAAAAACTTTATTGAATATTGATTATAGATATATTATTTATTATATACATACATTTTATGAAGAATGGTCTTCTTACATTCCGAGCTCTTTTTAAAAATTATTAATATGGAGTGGAATTCTCTTTTCTCTGATGAAAGTGGTTACAAGCAGCATCATTATACATTCCAAAATTAGCCCATTGTGAGGAAAACTGGATTTTCTGATTAATTATAATTAACCAACAAATATTTATTAAATAGGTATTCTATATAACTAAACACGTTCTGGGGAATGACTGAGATTGAAAAAATATATAGTCTCTGTTTATAATCTAACAAAATACAGCTGAAATGACAAGAGATTAATTACAACAGCAAATATTTAGTAGGGAAATTAATTTAAAAGGCATTCAAAACCTATAACCACTGTACAATCAAAGTTCAAGAAAGGGCATACCTGCTTATTCTGGTGCTTTGTGCCAGCCCAAGAGAGAACATCTCTATTAAAAGTTTATTGTGTGTGTTCATTACTTGGTCTGACATATATTTCTATAATTTCTTCTACAGGTATGTTCAACCGTAAATACTATATTCTCTTCTAAAAAGAATTAATAATGTCAATTATGTGAAACCATATGTAATATTTCCTGGCTATGGTAGATATACAGTTCCTTTAATTCTTTGACACTTTAATACAGATAGGCAAGGTTAGTTGATAGTAAAAACTGAACAAGTACTGAAAGGAAATGTTTTAGATGGGGTATGCTTAGACAAGGAAAGATTTAAGATGTTTTGAGTAAGATCTAGAACAGAGTGATAGGTAAAAAATGACAAAGAGGGAGCAAAAAGGCATGTAAACTAGGAGCATAAAGTTGAAAGTTAATATGATGTATTGATGTAGAGGTGCATGTAGATGTAGAGGTCAATGTGGAAAGTAAAAAGAAATAAAACAAGAATGTCATTAGGGTCATGTAAGGAATTCTGTCTTAAAGACTTACTTTATACGATAGGCAGTAGGGGAAACTGTGCTGGATATTAGGGTTATAAAGACTGATAAGATTAGGTCCCTGTACTGAAAGAGCACATAATAAACTAAACGTTTGCTGGGTATCCAAAATTATTTTGAATTTTATTCAGTTTATTCATAAACATATCCGTTTGATGTTTTATTTCTCGTGTTAATTTTCAGATTCTCATGCACTAATCACAGGGAAAGTGTGTGTAGTTCTTTCGGTTGACTATCCCAGGGTGGTCCCTAATGTCAGCGCATTTTTCCTGACCCTTATAACTTTCCAGGTGGTTGTCAAGATGCAGTTTGGCCATGAAAGTCCTCCTTAGATGTCACTGTTAATTCAGTATCCTACAGCAAGATGTGCAATGACTTGATGAGGCTTGTGCTGGATACTTTATGCTCTTCATCATCTTCACCCTGCTCTCTGCCCTGGGAGACTGGCTCCTGAGGACCGAATCATCTGGAAGCCGGTCTTAGTCTGAGAATGCCTGGATTCCCCTAAGGCCATAGCTCCTGTCCGGTGGCCTCTCCCCACAGCTAAAGCTCTCATCTCAGCTCTGGTTACTACCACCTCCCTCCCTTCCCCTCAAGTTTAGGGAGAGTAATGGCTTCATGTTGGCAGGTTCTTCAATCGGGTCCCTTTAAACTGGCCCACGTCTCTAATTAAACTGTCGTTTAATGGTATCTTTTGACTGTGTCTCTGTTTCCTGCTGGAATTCTGACTGGTATAAGGCTTCTAGCCAGCGTCCCAGCAAGAAGATTATAAAAGAGGAATATACACTAAGCAGGAGAGACTAGGCAGAAGAGGCTAGGTTTATGTCGTGGTAACGAACAAGAACTAAAATAGTGGTTTCACACATAAAATATTATTTCTCTGTCACTCAGAGATCACTCTCATTGACACAGTTCTTCAGGGCAGCTGTCATTCATGTGTCACGTAGAAATCTCATCTTCTTTGATTTTCTGGCTCCAACTTCTTACCACAAGACATCCACATTTGCCGCTGCAGGGGAAAAGGGAACTGGAAAATTGCATGGTGGCTTTTTACTGCCTCAGCCCAGAAGCAAAACACATCACTTCTTCTCTTAGTCTACTGACCGGATTGCCCTGGCCAACTCCTACAGGGCTGGGAACTATGGTCTTCTGCGAGCTCAGGAAGGAAAAAGGACATAGAATACCTGCCACTGTGGTATAATAAGCAATATATTTGGCCTTTGTCCATGGTTCCTGGCACAATGTTCCTAAAACCCATGTAATTTTCTGAGTGCTAGGAGTGACCTTTGTCATTCATCATAAGCGCCTTTTGATCACACTTGAGTTTATGCCAATGAGATAACTTAGAGTAGGTCCCTAGATAGCCTCAGGATGGGATTGGTCACCGGAAAGGCCAAGTGATTAGAGGGTAGGAACTTTCACCCCCATGCACTGACCCCCAGGGAGGGGAGAGGGGCTGGATATTGAGCTCTTTAAAACTCCTGAACAATGAGTTTCAGGGAGCTTCCAGATTGATGAACAGATTAAGGTGCCGGGAGGGTGGCATACCTGGAGAGGGTATGGAAGCTCTGTGCCCTCCCTACCCCATGTACTTCTTCATCTGCCTGTTCTTTTGTATCCTTCATAATAAACTGGAATAATAAGCATATCATTTTCTTGAGTTCTGTGAGTCATTCTAGCAAATTATCAAAGCTTGGAGGAAGAATTGGTTATAGGAACCCTGGAATTTGTAGCCAAGTTAGACAGAAGTATAGGTAACCTGAGAACTTGGTATTGGGCCTGATGTTTGAGTGAGGGCAGTCTTATGAGACTGAGCCCTTAAACCTGTGAAGTCTGACACTAGCTCTGGGTAGTTGGTATCAGAATAGGATTGAATTATAAGACACCCAGATGGTGTCAGAGAATCAGAGAGTTGGAGAAGTAGTGTTGGAAAAGACTAAATGTAGACATTAAGTTAAATAGTCATGTTAAAATTTAAGGGTAGCAACTAAAAAAAGATAAAATATCATGTACAAACATGATTTATAGGTCATATGCAGTAACTATAGGTCATATGCAATAACTATAGGTCATATGCAATAACCATAATAATAATAACTAACAAACACGTAACGTTTACTAAGTGCTTTACAAATATTAAGTCATTTAATCCTCACAACAAGCCTATTTAACAAGTAGCATAATTGTCCCCATTCTGGCTCTAGAATTCATGCTCTCAACCACTAATGCTAATGTTTTATTTATGTCTTTATTTGATTACAATTGCAATAGATGTCAACATATTTTACACAGGTGACAATAAAGAATAATAAATGTGGCATGAAAAGATATACAAAATGCTAACAATTGGTATATGAAACTGTAAGTCTTCCTAGTTTAAAAAAACAAAAAAAGCATTTGTTCTTGGCAATCGGTGGAGGATGGAGAGAGCTAGAAGCATCCCTAAAACTAAAGTACTGGACAATAGAAATAGATTTGATGATATGTGAGAACTTATTACAGGAGAAGGGAAGCACTTCAAATCAGTAGGATAAAGACAAATTACTTAATAAACAGAGGAACAATTAGGTAGTAATCCTGAGAAATGAGAATTTAGAGACCTACTTTACTCCATACACAAAAATGAAATCCAGATAGATCAACAATTTAAATGTAAAAGTCTCTGAAGAAGGAAGATATGATTGTTTAAAATTTTTTATGCTGTGAAATCCTTTTCTGAGTATATGCAACCCAGAAGCAAAAGCAAAGTCAGCAAACTTTTCTTGAAAGTTTTATACAGTGAAAAATATAAATCTGCAGAGGGCTCCAGGTTTTCCCACCCACCACCTCAACGGAGCAGTTCTGCATTTATCTGTTTTATATATTGGTGCTCCATGTAAGGTTCCATCTGACAAAATGTTCTATTGCTAGAATAAGAAAAAGAAGAGGAAGAGGAAGAAGTTGAAAACCATTCTCTAGTTGTGCACACTGAGGCCCAGAGCAGTTAAAGGCACAAAGTTAGCAGCGTAATCTGGTCTAGACTTGGGCTGTTTTGTTGTTTGTTTTGTTTTTTTCTTTTTGCTATCCTTTTGTTAAGATTAACGAAATACTATATAGCCATGAAAATAATTCTCTTTTGCAGTAATTAAATAGCCTATTGACTTTTTCCTTTTTTAAGAAATACATTTATTTATTTATTTATTTTTGGCTGCGTTGGGTCTTCATTGCTGCGCACGGGCTTTCTCTAGTTGCGGAGAGCAGGGGCTACTTTTTGTTGCGGTGCCAGCTTCTCATTGCAGTGGCTTCTCTTGTTGCGGAGCACGGACTCTAGGTGCACAGGCTTCAGTAGTTGTGGTTCATGGGCTTAGTTGCTCCGCAGCATGTGGGATCTTCCTGGACCAGGGCTCGAACCCGTATCCCCTGCATTGGCAGGAGGATTCTTAACCACTGTGCCACCAGGGAAGCCCCTATTGACTTTTTCAGTTTGTTTAGTTCTTAGTAGTTTTGACTGGTTTTGAATCTTTTGCATGTGTCCCATTATTGATTATTTAATTACTTATTAGCAATGTCTAATAAGTAATTAAATAATCTAAAAATTATGCAGATTAGAAAAAATTGAATAGACTTTTCAAAGAAATACATAAAGTGCTTGTTCCAAACAATGAAATATTCATTAGAACTGCCTTAAAACCCCTTTTATGGTGTAAGCAAAATCCTGTGGACTCTGTTAAAGTATCTTTTTCCTGTGCAGTTGTCAAGTGCGCGAGAGAACTACCTGTGATTATTTGGAGTTTATCTTCCTAATAAATGCACTTCATTACAAAAAAAATCATTAGAAACACTTACAACCTAATGAAACTGACATAATACCAAATGTCCAAAGTATCTTATTATAAAGAGGTGTCACCTTCAAGGCAATTCCACAGCACAGATACCATGGTTAGTATTACAACTCCAGCAAGTTTATTTTACATGCTAGTCTCATAAAGTTACTTCATATAAATACATATAAAATAGAATTTGTATTGATATATGTGTATATGTATATGATTTGATGTTGTGTTGCATGTGAATATTATTTTCAATTTTTTTTTTGGTCAGAATGATAGTTCACTTGCACTTGTAAGTATTGATAGTCCAATCATGTTTTGAAACATAAAATTAAAAATTATCTCTCATTAAGGAAAAATAATCTGCCTTTATTTAATTCTTAATCAAATTATTTGCACTCTCAAAATTACCACTTTTGAAACTTGCACTCAATGGCTGAGGTTTATTTAGAATGTTACCATCTGCCTATAGAGAATTCTTGTCATTTGTGAATGAATATTACATCCTCTTCATGAATGAGCTCATTTTCACCCGAATTGTTTGAAATTCATCTATTACACTAACATTTTAAAGCATTAAGGTTATTGCTTAATTTATTAAATACACAATGATTATAGAAAGCTATCACAAAATGCTAAGAAAACTAACATAAAGATTAATAGGATTTATAGTGAACTAATCTGCAAATCAAATAAGTTCATTATGAAAATAGTTATACTCTAATAAAAGGACTCTTTATAGACCCAATTAATATCATCCAACAAAGCTTATCTTGTATAAGTTACCTCATTAGAGGATAAGAAAGCTTTTGAAGTGTAAATGGAGCAATATTTTCTGATATTTAACACGTTTTTAATTTAATTCTCCTATTTATAAGTGGATCAAGTTTATTTTATAAAAAGTTCAGAGCTTTATGTAAGTCCTAACCAACAATTCACTAATATTTTTACTCTTAAAATAGGAGCTAAGTGTCAGTTTTGGGATTTTATAAAATTAAGAAAAAAATTTTTTCTAATTCTTAAGAAGAGAATGAATTTTATGCAAACAATATTCTGCACATCGAAACAAATAACAAATGACAATACTATGCTTCTTGAATCCTGGGATAGAAAAGCGGTTGAGTCTTTAGTAGTGATCTGATATAGCCAATTGCCTTAAGTGAGAATACACATATATAGTGTCAAAAAAAGTCATAATCTAGAGATACTGAGCCATTAAGGTCTTCACTCTTCTACTTTATTTTGGGTAATCTGTACCCTAACAATTTTAGGAGAGGAACTTTAGTTTCTTTCATTTACAAGCTCCCCAAGTGGTAAATGGAAGATAGGACATTATCAATCAAAAAATTGGGTACCTCCCTGTGCATCTTATTTTAAAGCTCTCAAGAACTTGAAATATTTGATACTATCCTTACAGATGATAAAGCCTTCTTTGATTATAGCTAATAAAGCTGTTCAAAATTGTCATTCTATGTCTTATATGGAATAGAGAACATTCAGTATTTTTCTCAAAGTAACATTCAATTGAATTCATCTGTTAGTTTTATTTTCTAGGTTAAAAACCCCAAATTACTCTCATCTTTATTCACTCATTTTTCTATTATTAAAACAATTATTATTGTTGTTTGTTCTTTTTCTTAAAATGTGATAAAAGCTAGATATAGGATTCTAAAAGGGGCCTAGTCAATGCCAAAAATAGGAAGAAATTACTTCTGTGCACGTGCTTATTTGAACAAGAATGGGGAGGGGAGGTTAAGAAGTATGTAAATGAAGAAGATGGAGATTTTGGTGAGCTTCATAACTGTAGGTAGATGTAAGGAGAGAGAAATATATCCTAAGCACTGAATGTGCCCATGAAAACGGCCAGAAGTAGAATATTGTGTGGAAAGGGGCGGCTGAGAGAAAACATGACAGAGATTAATCCACCAAAATGGAAATTAAATTTTTTTAAGATTAAAATTAAATTTATTATTTATCAGCCATTATGCATGATGAATCAGCTTTTAACTGTGGATTACCATAGTCATTTTTCCTGAGTATACTGGCAGAATTACATTACATGCCAGTTTCAACATCATTGAAAAAAGTCAAAACTTGGGAATATTTATACAAAGTTAATAACACAAAACAAGATAGGACATGAATACTTTGAAGTAAAAAACAATGAAGAGATTTTAAAAATTGACCCAGGACTATGTAAAACCATTAAAAGGGGGTCAGATGGTTTGGGTAGTAGTTTTAAGGATTTTCTTGGGGGCATTTGTGTTGGGCATTTGAAGTATGATAAGCAGGATTCAATTTATTTATTTATTTATTTATTTATTATTTTTTTCTTGCTACAAAGTGAAAGGTGTAGACTCTGGAGATATTGTGAAATAGTGGTCACTAGATATTTAAATTTGAAATTCTTATAGACTAAATTCTATGCAAAATAACTCAATATCATGCTAAATTTTAAAATATATCATTTGCTTACACTTGTGTATTCAGCTTATAGGCCACCATGGCTATTCTAAATATACTATTCTGAAACTGGAGCTTTTTCTTAAAATTAATACTATCTATTCCTTGAATTTGGGATTATTAGAAGTAAAGTATTTTTAAAAACTATTTATTTGGCTGTGCTGGGTCTTAGTTGCGGCGCGCGGGACCTTTTAGTTGCGGCATGCAGGATCTAGTTCCCTGACCAGGGATCGAACTCGGGCCCCCTGCATTGGGAGCATGGAGTCTTAACCCCTGGACCACCAGGGAAGTCCCAATGTTAAGGTATCCTAAAGCCAAAGTTCTTTTAATTATATGGTTAACTATTTTCTTGTTAACTCTTTGCTTGAGATAGTTGAACCTCAATTTCCTTCTAAGGCCCTAAGTGTACAGTGATAATCAAAATGGATACAGTCCCTGTCTTATAGAGCCTGGGACTGAGTGGATAATAAAAGCTGACATTCTTTATACAGGCCCAGCACTGTGCTAAGTGCATCATATACACTATTTCATTTAGTCACATAATCCTACCAGATTGTTACTATTTTGATTTTACAGATAAGAGATCTGAAACTTACAGAGATTAGGTGACTTGCCCAAGGTACGTAAGAGGTGAAACCAGGATTTGATTCTAGAACTGTCGAATACCACAGGCTGGATTATTGGAGTTGTATATTAAGTCTTAGAGTCAGGTAGTGTAAGTCCTTTACCTTTTTTTTTTTTTTCAAAGTTGTTTGGTTATTTTAAGTCCATTGCATTTCCATATGAATTTTATTTTTTTATTTTTATTTTTTAATAAATTTATTTATTTTTGGCTGCGTTGGGTCTTCGTTGCTGTGCGCGGCCTTTCTCTAGTTGCAGCGAGCGGGGGCTACTCTTCGTTGCGGTGCGCGGGCTTCTCATTGCGGTGGCTTCTCTTGCTGCGGAGCACGGGCTCTAGGCACATGGGGTTCAGTAGTTGCAGCACGCGGGCTCAGTAGTTGTGGCTCACGGGCTCTAGAGCGCAGGCTCAGTAGTTGTGGTGCATGGGCTTAGTTGCTCCGCCGCATGTGGGATCCTCCGGGACCAGGGATCGAACCCGTGTCCCCTGCGTTGGCAGGTGGATTCTCAGCCACTGTGCCACCAGGGAAGCACCTCCATATGAATTTTAGAATCAGCTTGGGGAGAATTGATATCCCAGCATTAAATCTGGTCAGTTACTTAGAAGTACTTTGATCCTTTGGACCTACTTTTAGTGTATGGTTAATTATTCCCCATTACTGAAGCATACCATTCTTGGTGCTCTTACTGATGCTGTTTTAATTATGAGGTTTTTTCCAAGGCTAGCTCTTGGGAACAGGCATTTTTATTGGCCCTTACGAACTGGTCACCCTTCCTTCTAATCCTTTCACATAGTTCTTTCCCCAGCCACACGCATGCACTGATCACCAATCAACTGAATATTCAAGACAGTCTCTCTGTAGATCTCTGGCGTTCTCCCTGTGCATCTCTCTCCTTACTGGTTCTCTGCCCTATGAACTCTAACAGCCTGGTTTCTCCAGACTCCCACGTCTGTCTCTTCAACTCAGATAGGCCTCAGGGTTCTGCCTACGTTCTCCCTTCCTGTGCTGAGGCTTGGAAATTTTCTCCAGACAGTAAGCTGGGACAACTGGGAGAACTAGAGGGCTCCCTTCACTTGTTTTCCATCTCTCAGGGTTCATTGTCTTTTGTTGCTTGATGTCCATTGTCTTTTGTTGCTTGATGTCCATTGTCTTAAGTTCCATTGTTTCCTTCCTTCCCACTAGAGATGATAGTCTCTTTAGCCAAGTGTAAACAAAAGTGATATGTGTAAGTTCTCGTTCACGCTCTTAACCAAAAGCTGCTTGCCCCCTAATTCCTCTTTCCCCTTCCCACATGCTGTAATATGAGAGGACGGTGGCACAGCTGGGTAGAAGGACCCCAGGCTTCTCAGAATCTCATGGAGCAGTGCCACTCTGACCCCCTCACCACCTTGATCTTCATGTGAGATAGAAAGAAATGTTATAACCTGTTTAAGCCATTACTATTTTGGTCTTTGCTAAAGCAACTAATATACTAACCAATACAGCCAAGGAAAGTAAATAACTTCCCACGTTCATACACATAGGAAGTCATGGAGTCAATTTATAAACCCAGATTTGTCTATGACCATAATCATTGTCCAGTGTTTCCCAAATTTTGGTCATTTACGTGCCTTTTTCACAATTTTTCCCATCCACTTACTATTTGCGTTATTGTTTACTTAATATTTTCCTTAAAGAGATGCTTTTAAAAGAAACTGAGTGTTATGTTAAGCAATAATAGCCATTAAATTAAAGGTCTGATATGCTCTTTATATATTTTTCTAGTATACATTAAAATAAATACATACCTATTAATGTAAAAAATGTCCACAGACTGTCCAAAATCATCTTGGGTACCACCTGTGGTATTCATGATAAACAATGAGAAATACACTGTATTTTGATTTTACCGCTCAATCACTTTAAACAATGAGTAGATAGATCACAATGAGTAGAAAGATCAGCCTCATCTGGGGGTCTTTATTACACTACACACTTCCCTCACTCTATCGCCCAAATTTGAGTTTCCAGGATAGTTGTTAACCAATTTCCTCTGCTACTTGCAATTATAATGAACAGACCTGTGACTTTTCAAGTTTCACTATTGGGTGTAGGCTCCTTGGAGCAGCATTCCAATCTCAGTGGACTGCTAAGCCCATATATCTGCCTGGCTTAGAAAGGAGGTAGTCACATTCAGTCTAAAGTGTCATAGAAATCTAATATTATATTTGTTTCTACTTTAGAAAAATAAAATGATAACATAGAAGGAAATCATGTTAGTTGCACATCAGTTGCTTTTCCACCAAAAAAAAAAAAAAAAAATCACTGGTTACTATGAATTAGACTCTGCTACTTACTAGCTACATGACCTTTCCCATGCAAGGTATCCTCTTTGGGTTTCATTTTACTGAAGTGCAAAATGAAGAGTTTGAAAGTATGCAAAACAATAATAAGAAGAAGAACTTCATAGTAAAGAATGTGCCAGTCATGAATTGGCATTTCAGAAAAGAGTAAATATAAATGGACAACAAACATTTGAAAGATGTTCAACGTTATTAGTAATCAGGAACATGCAAATTAAAGCAAAGTGATATATCATTTTATTCTCATTAGTTGGACAAAAATTAAGAAGTCCAACAAAATTAAATGAGAGTGATGATTTAGAGCAACAAGAAAGTTTGAACATTATATTGGATTACAATTTGGTATTATCAAGTAAAATTGACAACATGCATGCCTTAGAACCCATCAATTTTACTTCTAGGTATATACTCCTGAGAATCTCTTGGTCAGATAGACCAGGGAATACATAGAATGTTTATAGCAGTGTTGTTCATAATAGCAAAAAACTGAAAACAAAAAACTGGAAACAACCCAAATGTCCATCAACTGGAGAATGGATAAATAGTGATATAGTCATACAACAATGAAAAACCTGGACAAGAGATATGTACAGACAACAGAAATTTGCAAGTCTTCAGAATGTACATGGTAATTAAAACTTTCAGCCTGAATAAAATCATACATAAAGCCCTATAGAATGAAAAGAGAAATGGGTGGAGAATGGCAGAGGAAAAGGGATCAACAAATTCTCTTTTCAAAAGGCAGAGGAAACAAAGGCATATAAAACCTTTGTTTTAATTCTCATCTAATACCAACTTCCTTTTCCCATTATAGATTGAATGCTATTTTCTGTGTCTTCCATATAGTTTCTTTCATTAGAAACTCTTTATTGTGCAAAATTATTTTGTAATATAAATAATTATCCTTTTTTTAAAAAACATATACATATATATATATTTTGGCCCAGCAGCACAGCTTGTGGAATCTTAGTTTCCCCACCAGGGATTGAACCCGGGGCCCCTGCAGTGGAAGCATGGAGTTCTAACCACTGAACCGCCAGGGAATTCTCTCTCTTTTTTTAAAAATCTTTAGAATATACTGGGTTTCTGAACTTAAGGCACATCAGTTTGGAATCATTTGAATTACTCTGTATATTTCACTTACTTTGCTAGAATACAGTAAATTAAATTTTAGAGGCCTCTTGGAAACAGAGGTTATGCTTTTTTACCCAGTAGTAACTTGAATATAGACTCTGGATTCTGATTTATCCTCTCTTTTATTTTTAATAATGTGGTAACATGCACATTACTTTTTTTTGGCTGCGTTTGGTCTTCATTGCTGTGCACAGACTTTCTCTAGTTGCAGTGAGTAGGGGCTGCTCTTTGTTGCAGAGTGCAGGCTTCTCATTGTGGTGCCTTCTCTGGTTGTGGAGCACGGGCTCTAGGTGCGCAGGCTTCAGTAGTTGTGGTGCGTGGGCTCAGGAGTTGTGGTGCATGGGCTCAGTAGTTGTGGTGCACGGGCTTATCTTCCTGGACCAGGGATCGAACCCGTGTCCCCTGCATTGGCAGGCAGATTCTTAACCACTCTGCCACCAGCGAAGTCCCTGATTTACCCTCTTTATGGCATCTTTTCTTTATAGATGCTAAAAAAATTCTTTGTTGAATTATTTGCTCAAACAGTCAAAGAGCAATAAGGAAATTACTTGAGAAAATTAAATTTTATTGACACCAAGGATACTTAGGCCACATCACCAAAAAAAATTTATGGCAATATCAGTAGTGCCTTTTAAATTAAATGACAAATTGGAAGTGTTTAACAACATATGGTCCCTTTTTCTTGACATATATGATTAAGAATATATCTTTTTATCAAAATGTAAAATACCATCTGGCAGAAGTAACAATTATTCTATTGGCTTTATACATTAAATTAAATCACTGTACTTTAAAAAGTAAATATTTTCCTATTTTTCTTTTTTCTTGTACTAGATCTATATTTATAATATTCAAAAACTGCATAATTCAAAAACTATAAGTAGATATAACAATTAAAACTGATTTTGAATTTTGAACAGAAAACATCGTGTTTCTTAAATTTTTTCCAAACATTTCTTAAAAATTCAAATGGCAATAGCTCTTTTCTAATATTCATAATTGTAAAGTTAGGCTATCTGAAAACCTACTGTTACAATTTCTTGTTAGACACATAGTTAGACATTGTATGAAAGGAGTTATATGTATATGCATGGATTGCTCTTTACAAAAGGAAGGAATTTTTATAATAAGGTTGATGCATTTTGAACAGGTATGTATTAATGCTAATAGCCAGAGTTATTCATTCAGTTGATGAACCTGTCAGGTTCAGAAGATACCAAATGAACAGGAAAGTTTCACTCTGACACATGTATATTATGTATTTAATAAGGTGAACTTTTTGGCAACTTATGATTTTAGGAAACATATCAAACAATGCACAATTCTGTGCATATAGTGTTCTCCAAAGCTACATTGGGACTAACCCAAACAATGAATGTTTTAAATATTAGATGTAATATTCATATCAGATATGTGGCCTGAATTCTATAAATTTTGTTGTTTATTTGTTTAACTTTAAAGAATTGATTATTTCAAGAGGGATTGTAGGGGCTTCCCTGGTCGCGCAGTGGTTGAGAATCTGCCTGCCAATGCAGGGGACACGGGTTCGAGCCCTGGTCTGGGAGGATCCCACATGCTGCGGATCAACCGGGCCCATGAGCCACAATTACTGAGCCTGCGCGTCTGGAGCCTGTGCTCCGCAGCAGGAGAGGCCGCGATAGTGAGAGGCGCGAGCACCGCGATGAAGAGTGGCCCCCACTTGCCACAACTAGAGAAAGCCCTCACACAGAAACGAAGAACCTACACAGCCATAAATAAATAAATAAATAAAAGCTTTATTTAAAAAAAAAAAAAAGACGGATTGTAACTGCATTTTAAATGTTTCTGATCCTTTTGAGTATTCTTAGCAAGCAAAGTACTTGAACAAATATTACTCCAATATTCAACAACAATTTTTAGTACCTACTATGGCTAGGCCATATCCACTGCTTGTTATTTCTTTTGTTATATATTTTTTGATTATTTTCTTAGTGGTTGCTCTGGGGATTACAGTTACCAATGTAGAACAATGTAGCTTGGATTAATACCAATTTAATTTCAATAGTATACAAAAACTTTGCTACTATATAGCTTCATTTCCTCCCCCTCCTTTGTGCTACAGTTGTGATACAAATTAGACCTGTATACATAATATGTCTATCAACACAGATTTATAATTATTGCTTTATGCAGCTGTATTTTAAGTCAAATAGGAGAAAAAAGAATTATAAACAAAAAATATATACTGTCTTTTATAATTACTTATATAGTTACCTTTACAAGTTTCCTTTATTCCTTCATGTGGATTTGAGTTATTGTCTAGTTTCTTTTCATTTCAGCCTGAAGGACTCCCTTTAGAATTTCTTGTACGGCAAGTTTCCTAGTGACAAATTCTGTTTATTTTTGTTTATGCATACATTTTGGAATGTACTAATTTCTCCTTCATTTTTGAAGGATAGCTTTCCTAGATATAGAATTCTTGGTTGACAGTCTTTTTCTTTCAGCCTTTTGAATATGTCATCCTACTGCTTTCTGCTTCCATAGCTTTGGTTGTAAATCTTATTTAGGATTATGTGATGAGTAGCTTCTCTCTTGACACTTCAAGATTCTCTTCTTGACTTTGGCTTTCAACAGGTTAATTATAATGTGTCCAGGTGTGTATTTCTTTGAGTTTATCCCACTTGGAATTTATTAAGCTTCTTAGATGTGTGGATTAATGTTTTTCATCAAATTTGGGAAGTTTTTGACCATTATTCCTTCAAATATTATTTCTTTCCTTTTTTATTTCTCCTTTCTAGGACTCCAGTTATACATGGTATGCTTGATTGTGTCCGACAGCCCTCTGGGGCTCTGTTCATGCATCTTTATTCTTTTTCTTTTTTTCTGTTACCCAGACTGGATAATCTCAAGTGACATATATTCAAATTTGCTGGTTCTTTCTTCTGTTAGCTCAAATCTGCTGTTGAGCCCTTCTTCTTTTTTTTTTTTTTTTTTTTTTGAGAGTTATGTTTTATTTGGCAGGAATTTTTAGGCTTTCAAGCCCAGGAGGCAGCATCTTAAGTAACCCTGAGAGAACTGCTCTGAGGAAGCGAGGAGGGAGCTAGGATATATAGGCGTTTTGGAACAAAGGTCAGGTAGTTGGAACATCAAAAGATTACTGTTAATTAAAGAAAACCAGGTATCCCAAGTTAAGGAATTTAGCACTTTTCTATGTATGGGAAGATGCAAGAGTCTAGGCTCACTGAAATCATTCCTTTGATATGTACCTCAGTTATCTGGGGTCAGTATCCTGTGTTTTCACATCCTCAGTTTCCTCAAGGTGCTGAGCCCTTCTTATTTTTCACTTCAGTTATTATACTTTTCAACTCCAGAATTTTTGTTTCTTTTTTTTCAAAACAATTTCTTTATTAATGTTATTTATTTGGTGAAACATTCTCATCATACTTTCCTTTAGTTCTTTAGACATGGTTTCCTTTAGCTTTGTGAACATATTTAAAATATCTTAAAGTCTTTATGTAATATGTGCTTCCTCAGAAATATTTTCTATTGATTGCTTTTTCTCCTGTGTACAGGCCATACATTCTTATTTCTTTGCATGTATCATCCTTTTAAACTTTTTTATTCTGAAAACTGGACATTTTGAATAATACAGTGTGGCCACTCTGGAAATCATATTCTACCCTCTCCTCAGGGTTTTTGCTGTTTTTATTTGTTGTATTTATTGTTGATTTAGTGACTTTTCTGAATTCATTCCTTAAAGTCTGTATTCTTTGTTGTGCATAACCACTGATGTCTTTGCTCAGTTAGCTTAGTGGTCATCTGATGACTGGACAGGGATTTCCTTAAATGTCTTCAACCAATACGTTTCCTAGTCTTTGTGGAGGGGCTTAGTATGTGTGTTGGGGCGTGACTTCAACAATTAGCCAGGGAGTTTACAAGTCTATTTTTGTATTCATTTCTTGCTTGTGTAGAGCCTCAAGGTTAGCCAGAGGTGAGAGCTTAGAGCCTTCTCAGGTCTTTCCTGAGCATTCACACAGCCCTAGGCATTCACACAATCCTAAGCATGCATATTACTTGGATTCCCTGAAATATGTCAGAGTTTTTCAAAGTCCCTATGGACATCACATTCCCCAGCTAAATACTTTAGTATGGCTGGAGCAAGGGTGCTTCAAACAAAGATGAGAGATTTTTGACCTCTGTATTGGATGAGGAACCACTGGTGAAATTTTAAGCAAAGAAGGAGCACGACTGTATTTGTATAGCAGAAGGAACCTTTGCCAATGAAGTGGAGAATGAATTATGGGTGGACAGACTGGAGGCAGAGTGATCAAGGAGATTAATGCAGTATTCTAGGAAAAGAGTAATGAAGGCTTGAGTTAAGGTTGTAGTAGAGAGAAAGGAGAAAGAGGAGTGGTGGATTGGAAAAGCTATTTACAGATTAGACCCTTCGTGATTTCCAGGGTGTTTCACTGGGAGGCCAGTGCAAACAGGTAAATCAGAGGTAAGGTCTGTCTATTCTCAGATCTGATTAGGGAAACTAAATGGAGGATGGGGTCATCTACCAAAAAAAAAAAAAAAAAAAAAAAAGGGAGGAGGCACAGGTTTGAGGGAAAACATAAAGACATGGATCCAAATATAATTAACATTACCTGTGATTGAAAAATTTTATGTATTTTTTAGATAAAGATCTTTGAGTGGGAAATTCTGTGTAATTGTGCCACTCAAACAGTTTTGGATTCAGATGCCACAATCCTTCCTTTCCCTCCATCCAGTAGATTCATCACCATTCTTGATTTAGGAATGCTTTAAAGATGCTAGTCATTTAGAACATATCTGACAAAGTGAGAGGGACTTGGTAAACGTGCTGCCCTAAACAGAAATGTGATATAAACTTGTCAATAGTTATTTCTTGGGCGGTTTTGCTCTCTGAAAACCTAGCAGAGAAGATAATGGGTGAAACGCTATTGGTGATAATTACCTGGAGAAACGTGAGTATATGATTTTTTAAACCTTGTAAATTAAATTGGGCTTAAAATAGATAGTTTTACCATTAGGGAAATGTTTGTTTTCCTTGAAATTCAACCTTTGCAAATTGGTAAAGACAAGAAGGTGGGTAGACTGCACTATGGAAAAGAACATCCGACCGATTTCCGCTCTTTTCACACCTCTCCCTTTTCTCTCTTGCTTCTCAGATGACCAAGTTAATCTTAGTCCAAGTGAACCTTTTAGTTTTGAAGTAGGGCCGCGGTGAACACCAAAATGAAGAAAGGGGTTCCGGCCTTCGCATTCCTGCAGTTCCATCTCGGCGCCAGCCGGGCGCGCAGAACTGGGGAGGGAGAGGTGCGGGCAGAAAAGGGAGGATGTCGGAAGGGTGGGAGCGGCCCTAGCGCTAACTTCCGCCCCGCCCTCCAAGCCGGGACGCCTGAAGCAGGGGGCCCGCGTAGTCTGTCCCGGGCGCTCCTCCTGGGACGCCCGCTCAACTCCCGAGTCGTCTTCAATTGGCCGCCGGGGAAACGGAAGCCGAAGCGGAGCAGTGAACCCGGAAGTGCTTCGCGGCGGAGGCCTGGGCGACTCTTTTGAATGGAATCGGGCTGATTCATCGCCGGTTCGCGGAGCCAGAGCCCGGCCGAGTCGGAGCTGCTGCTGTCGCTCTCGCCGCCGCCGCTGCGTCACCGCTGCTGGAAGACAAGGGTCCAGACCGCGGCCTCCTGCTCCGCCCGCCTTCAGGTAAGACGGGGAACGCAGGCCCCAGCGGTCCGCGGAGGCAGCCGCGCTAGGCCGCTGCCAGCGCCGTGCTTTCCTGAGTCACGTTGCTCAGCCGAGTTTCCACTGGGGGCCCGGGCGGTGAGGGTGGAGTCCAGGTTCCTTCGTCCTCCACGCTGTCTACCCGGGTCTCTGACTAAGTTAGGTCTGGATGTGGTCTCCTTCCTCCAAGCGTTTCTGCTCCGCTGAATTCACCACATCTTGGGAGCCTCTCCTCTCTATTCAGAGAGGACCCTTGGTTTTGGCTTCTGTTTGTCTGTGTTCTGTTGAAACTTACCCCTGTGTTGAAAAACTTCCCGCCAGACAGGAAACAAGGGCGAGAGAATAAAATTAACTTTCCCGTTGAATGCATGTTTGCTTTGTCACTTGTGCTAACCTTAGGCCTTGACCCCTTTTCTCATGGTGTTAGGTTTTCAACTGCTTTCAGAAACAAACAAAACCCCAGAGGTGCACTGGTTTTTAACCTTGAAACTCTTTAAAACAAAGTATGGTTATTCCTGCTCTGCCTTTTAACTTTCCGTTTGTCCCACTTGAGTAGTTGCTGATGAATTGATTACATTTCCTGTTTTCAAGAAAGTAGAAACCTGCTACTGTGTGTTACATCTTGGAACTTAATTTTCGTGGGGTCACTACATTGTGTCAGGCAAAAGAAGAAAAATGTAAATTTCTCGAAGGAGTTTGAATATAAACCTAGTGACCTGAGGAAAAATTCTTGAAATTAAAATGGTATCCAAAAGTTGGGAAAGGCAAGGAAGAGGCTTTAAAAATTAGCAAGAAATGTACTTCTGTAGTGAAAATCATTTTTTTTTCATTGCTCACAAAAGTATTTAGTGCTGCTGACTTAATGTTTGTAAGCAAGAAGACAGCCACTGATAATGTTGAAATAAAAAAGAACTGAATACAGTTACAGTGGAGATGATTAATATAATTAATGGTGGCCTTCTAGTCTTGTCCTATAAAGCTAGCAGGTGGCTCATTTAAAGTTTAAATTATGTTTCTTTTAAATATATAAATTTAAATGGGTTATTGTGCATTTGAAGAAATTAAGATACGCGGTGGCTCAGAATTAACTACAAGATGTGTTTAGTGAAGTGGTATTTAGTGAGAAGGCTGAATATTGTCTAGAATTCGTCCCAGGACAGAATTGCATCTGGCCAACAGAAGAAAGTTTTGAAGTCATGATCTTTCAATGAAGCCTCACCTGTTGACTTTGGGAGTTTTTTTTTTTTCCCCCAAGGGGCTTGATAAATATTATATCGCTGTTCTAATTGAAAAGCTGGATTTTTAACCTGTTTGACATGGGTTTATTCCATTTTTATACTTGTCTGTAACCCTTGTGTTTAATATCTAATTTCAGAACCCATCTTTGAAAATCAATAACAAGGAGCAATTGTGCTTCTATTTAATTGTTTTAAATGTTATAGCAATGTTTGTTTCATAAGTCATTGTCCCCCTGTGAAAGCCTTACCTGAATACTTGTGATTTAGTACTCATGAACTTGTCACATACCCAGTTTGTTGCACTCATTTGACACTCATATTCTGTTTTATGATATTTTGGTGTCCCCATCTGTGAAGTGAGAATTGGATTAAGTAATCTTTCCTGGCTCTAAGATAATAACAATGACAACAGTTACTGAGTCCCTGTGAATGTTTCAGGCACTATATTAGGTGCTTTGCATTTTTTTCTTACAACAGACTTGCAAGGAAGATATTATTCTCATTTTATAGATGAAGTCTAGAGGCTAAAAGAAGGTAACTTGTTCACATCATATAGAGGGTAGGTGATGAAGCCAGGATTCAAATCTAGGTCTGATTGCCTCCAGAGCCTTTCCGGCTCAATACTACTATTCTTTCACTCTATGTTTTTTCTATGGGTTTATTTCGTGCCTCCCCAGGTAGATTGTAAATTCTTTCAGTGAAAGTCACTAAATTCCTCAGTGGCTCTGTTTCCGTATCACCTTATAAACAAGGTAGTATGTAATAAATATTTTGCTTCAGTGCAGTAATTAGGAGATAGCACAAGAAGATATTCATGATAATTCCATCCTCACTGTTCTAAATGGGGGGAAATCTTACTTTCAGAACCTTATTTGTATAATTAAGTTTAACGTTGACTCTTTCTATTTTTTCCACTGAAGAAAGCCCTTAAGAAAGTGAGAGAAAGAAGTTCCTAATTACTTTCCACAAATCAGACAGTAGAGGAATTAGAAATACAGTGAGATCGCAAATATGGAGTAGTTAAAGGATTTAGCATCAATCTGAGAAGTAATAGTATAGAACTGCAGCATGGGTTGAGGAGTAAAAAATGAAAAATGAGCTAGGAAACAGTAGAAAAACCTGAACAGATAAGGGCTTCATGATTTTGTTAGCTCAGTTGTGAGATGAAGAAGTGGAAAATCATCAGGCTTTTGAAAGTACTGATACTTATTTTGCACTTTTTTTATAACCAATTAGGATTCTAAACATTATGTGTGACATATTAGGCATAAACACTTTATTCATATTATCTCATAATGTTTTAGTTAATCAGATCATGAATAAGCTGTTGAGTCCTCTGCTTTTTGATAGGTGTAAAAACTTGGTTTAGATCCATAGACCTTTTGCATTGCTTTTATTTCTAAGCACTGGAAGTATTCTTTTATGTTCTAGTGTAACACTTTTAATTTTATGAACCCCTTTGCGAAGTTCTGCAAAATGCAAGTCCCTCTTCTCCAGTGTGATTCATTTAGTACTGTGAAACATGCCGTGTTTTGAAATTCACTAAATGGCAAACTCTATGGGAAGAAGAACCCATGCTGGATGAACTGTAGCTATGCTCAGGATGGTGGTGCTGATGACAGCAGCTAGCATTCACTGTTTACTTGCTATGTGCCAAGCATTGGTTAAATGTTGTTTATGTTCATTATCTTATTTAATTATCTAAACATCTCTATGAGGTGGATACTATCATTATCCCTATTTTGCAGATGAGGAAACTGAGCCTGAGAGAGGAAACTGACCCAAGGATACAGAGCTAAAACGTGTTAGAGCCAGTATTTGAACCCTGGCACTTAGATTGCAGACTCATAGCTCTTAACCTCATATACCAAGAAAAACAGTCATCACCATTTACCATCTGGGTCCAGTAGACCTTTTAAAATTTCTTACACCTTTAAGTCATTTGAAGGTATATGTACCTGAAATGGACAACACTGTTGGAATGTAATTAACTGCTCATCATCCATCGTGCATGAACCTGGAACATATCCATCTTATAAAGATCAGTTCCACATTTTAAATATGTCTCTACTCTAATAGGCCCCAGCTTATCTTTTCTTTTGGTTCTACTTGCACTCGCAATACTTTGTATGTGTGTATGTGTGTTAAAATATGCATATCATAAATTACCATTTTAACCATTTTTAGGCATACAGTTCAGTGTCATTAAGTACATTCACATTGTTGTGCAATCATTACCACCATCCATCTCCAGACCTTTTTCATCTTCCCTGATGCAATACTTTTTAAAACAAGCTTATAATTTTGTTGAAGTGGAGATGTCCATCATCTTTGCTTATGAAACATTTTTATTTTTAGATTTATAAACACCAATTAGAGTTAATCCAATGATTTTTTAAAATTTCTACATTCTTTCCTTTTACTCACCTTTGTGTACACTTCAGCATTTGTCCACTTATCAACTGTATCAACATCATAAAAGATAACAGAATATGTCATCTCTTTAGCAAAACAGGTTCTTGTTGTAAAATAGTGTATAATGAAGTCCTTGTTGAATACTAACTGGATGAGAATGTCATATTTCCTTTCTGGTCTTAGAAATATATTGTTCAACTCATTGCTCCTTTAAAAAGTAATTTTTCGAGGTAAAATTCACATAACACAAAATTAACCATTTTAAAGTGAACAGTTCAATACCATTTAGTACATTCATAATGTTGTGCAACTACCCCCTTTATGTAGTTCCAAAACATTTTCCATTCTTCTAAAGTAAAATCCCTTATCCATTAAGCAGTTTCTCCATTTTATTCCCTCCCTCAGCCCCTGGCAATCACCAACCTGCATTTTGTCTCTATGGATTTATATGTTTTGGATATTTCATGTAAACGGAATCATTCAATATGTGACCTTTTGTGCATGGCTTCTTTCACATAGCATAATGTTTTGACGTTCATCCATGTTGTAACAATTACCAGTATTTCATTCCTTTTTATAGTTGAATAGTATTCCATATGTTCCATTGTATGTATATATAGAATTTGTTTATCCTTACCCCCTTTGATGGACATTTGGGCTGTTTCCACCTTTTGGCTGTTGTGAATAGTGATGCTATAAATATGCATGTACATGTTCTTGTTTTGAATACCTGTTTCAGTTCTTTTGGATATATACCTAGGAGTAGAATTTCTGGGTCATGTGGTAACTCTGTGTTGAGCTTTTTGAAGAGCTCTCAAACTGTTTCCAACAGTCATTAATTTTTAAGTTCGAGAAAATTGATATAGGATATTGTCAGTGGTCTGAGATTTTGTTTATATTAGTGGTTCTGAACTGGGATGCTTTTTCCCTTCTAGGGGACATTTGGCAATGTCTGGAGACATTTTTTTAAAATTGAAGTGTAGTTGATTTAGAACATTATGTTAGTTTCAGGTGTACAGCAAAGTGATTCAGTTATATAAATATATATTTTTCAGATTATTTTCCATTATAGGTTATTACAAGATATTGAATATTGTTCCCTGTGTTATACAGCAGATCCTTATTGCTTATCTATTTTATGTATAGTAGTTTATACTGTTAATCCCATACTCCTAATTTATCCCTCCCCCACCCCCTTTCCCCTTTGGTAACCATGTTTGTTTTCTATGTGAGTCTGTTTCTGTTTTGTACATAGATTTATTTGTATTATTTTTTAGATTCCACATATAAGTGATATTATATAATTTTTATCTTTCTCTGTCTGACTCACTTCATTTAGTATGATAATCTCTGGGTCCATCTATGTTGCTGCAAATGGTAATGTTTCATTCTTTTTTATAGCTGAGTAATATTCCATTGTGTATATGTACCACATGTTCTTGAACCAGTCATCTGTTGATGGACACTTGGGTTGCTTCCATGTCTTGGGTATTGTAAACAGTGCTGCTATGAACACTGTGGTACACGTATCTTTTCTAATTAAGCGTTTTCATCTTTTCCGGATATATGCCCAGGAGCGGGATTGCTGGATCATATGGTAGCTTTATTTTTAGTTTTTTAAGAAACCTCCATATTGTTTTCCATAACAGCTGTGCCAGTTTACATTCCCACCAACAGGGTAGGAGGGTTCCCTCTTTGGAGACAGTTTCGATTATCACGGCTGGTGGCATGCAGTGCGTAGAGGCCAGGGATGCTGCTAAACATCCTATAATGCCCAAGACAGCCCCCTACAGTAAAAAATTATTTGGTTCTGAATGTCAGTAGTGCCAAAGAAACCTTGGCTTATATCAGGTTTGTTATCATTAGAGTGCTGTTACTTGTTTCTTTACATTCACCTTGTGATTCTCTAATAATTGCGAAACTTTTTTTCTCTGTCAGTTTTCTCTTTGCCATTATGGGAGGAAAATGAAGAATTCTGAATTCTCAACTGTGTTCAATGAAAGCTAAAAAAAAGACTACAAAGATGATGTCTCCAGTCTTTTATATCTTTTTGAAAGATGAAGCAGTGCTTTGGGCAGCACAATAAAAACTGAAGGATGATGCAATGGCTATAATTTATTTCACTCTTGCATCATTTGGGATGATTGTTACCATTCTTCCATTTTCTTATTATTTTAGTCTTTTTTGGCATAGTTGGGAATAACTGATTAAGACATGACGAAGTAATTCCTAGGATAATGAAATAACAAACCTTAAAGATATAGGAAAGTTAACCACTAAGATTCCACAATATGTTATAGATTTCTAATAATGTGCAATGAACCTATATGGTAATTGCTCAATAGAATGAATTTTGTTCTATTTAAAAAATGAATAAATCTTCTTTGTTCTTTAAAACACCTCTAGAAAGACTGAAAGTCATGAAATGTCAATCTTTACATATAATTAGAACAGAAAAGAAACTTTAGAAACAAAATTTGGATAGGGGTAATCACTATGCTCTATAGCTCCCTTGGATGGTATTTCATTCTGTACTCTCAGGAAATGGTAATTAAAAATCAATTTTGATTTCTATTTTGTTTTTAGGAATTTTGCTTCTTTTAAAGCTCTTGGTGTATTTCCCGCCTTAGTTCTCAAAATAATTGTATCTTATTTTATTTACTTTTTTTTAGGAGAGAAAAAAAATAAAAATAAAAACTTGGGAAAAACTATACCTGCCAGTATTAGCAAGAGCTTGAGTTAAGAAGAAATTTGTCAAACTCAACAAATTGAAGCTTAACACCACAAGAGTTGTAGTTACTGACCAGGTGAGCATTAAGAATATATTTTACTTTTATCTATCCTTACAGGATATGTCATAAAGATGTTATGAAAATGTATCAGTTTTAGCACACATCAAAAGCCCAGATTGAGGGGCTCATGAAAGTCATTTAGATAACTAGCATTTTTGTCCTTGTCTGCTTTCTAGAAACTTTTTTTAAAGTAGTATGATTTAGAACATTTATCGATGTATTTCATTCAAAATGTTAGTATTTTTATTGAACCTTATTATCTCAAAATATTTAGTTTGTTAAATTTTTTCCTGTTTGCTGAGACATCTAATTTTGTTAAAAACACAGATTTGACCTGCCAGATTTTCTTTCCCTCTGCTCCTCACATTGCTCATGTATATTCACAGCATCTGGAGTCTGTGTAAAGTTATCAGAAACAACACAGGGGGAATAGATAAACTGAACACAGCTGGGAATTGACTTTGGCCTGGAATATATAGAATGTCTAAAGTTTTTTTTTCCCATTTGTTCTTTACGTTTGTAAGCTTGAACTAGGCCAAAAGAATTTTTTTGAAGGGGGTAATATATTGTAGAGGAATAAACGTATTTTATATTTTAAAATACACGGGGTTTTGTTTTGTTTTCAGTCTACAGCCTTTAAAAAGTGGCATGTATCGAATGCCATATTTGAGCTGAGGAATTTTAATAAGAATTTGATGGAGATTTTATTTGTAAATGTTGCTATTAGGAGGGTGAGTTAAGGTTATAAAGTGGAAATTTTGTTTGGACTATCCAGTTTTCTTATGTGCCTTTTCATTTTTTAAAATGAGTTTATCTGTTGTCAGTCTCACAAACTTGTGGAGTGAAACAAGCCAGACAACATATATTATTTTGTTACATAAAATTCAAGAGCAACAGAAGTGATCTGTGCTGTTGGAAGTTGGAATTCTACCTTTGCAGGGTGGTAGGGACTAGGAAGGGGATACGAGAGGTTCTTAGGTGCGGACAAGGTTCTCTTTCTTCATCTTGGTGGTGGTTATGGTGGTGTGTTCACTTTGTACAGGTTCCATGGCTGTATCATTTGTGCACTTTTCTAAATATGGACTTGAATGAAGTTTGCTGTACCAACAGTGTTAAATATTCACAGGATTAAATTGTTTGCAGGATTCAACAAATATAATTAGGCAGTAATGTAATGATCATAAGTACATTATTGAAAAGTTTGTATAGCTGGTCTAATTAGTAAAACAACATGGACAAATGACTAAAGTAATCTGTTAGCATTTAATTTAGAATATAATTTGTGGTAATACCATTTTCTAAAGCATACACCTAGGAAGAAGAGGAATTTTAAGGCATAGTAGCAATTTTTAAGTAGAAAAAAATGCTTCATTGTCATGTTTAAAGTATTTAGTTGTACTAATATTAATTTTTATAATTTGATTACTCCTTTTTGTGTATTTGTGGCCATACTAGTACCCTTGTTGTTTTTTCCTTTGATTTCTTCTGTGAATTTTTCAAGCTTATAAGAATATCTTCTGTAGTTATTCCAGACATAAAAAACAAATCAGATTGATATTTCAAAGTTAATTCTCTTTGTACTGATTAACTCTAAAATTGTAATTGAGAACAGCAGCCAAATTTCCTTAGTGAAAACGGTGTATATCTTTACAGTATCTGAAATAATGCAAACTATCTGTGTGGATTCTAGAACACTATCTTAATGCATTTAATGCAATATTACTTTATATTTCTTTTAGTATAATGAGTTCGTTTTTAAAAAGCCTTTGATGCTAATTCAGAGATCCATAATCTGCTCACAATGTCTTTCACATGTAGTTTTGATGATAACTGACAAGCTGTAAGTTAATTAGCACAGAACTTACTAATGAGGATGTTAAAATTTAATTTAAAAGTGAGGATTTTTATTTGTACACTCTGGACAAATTGAAGGAAATTCAATCATACATATGATAAGCATTTCAGGCACTTTTTCCTCATTCAGGTACTTTATTAGGTAACAATAAGAAAATATAATTAACTTAATGATAGCAAAGTTTTGAAAGTATGCTAAGATTGCTTGTCTTTAAAACTGGGGATAACCCAAAACCAAAGCAGTAAAATAAGGTCTGTTAATTAGCATGGAAGACAGCTTCTTGAATTAATATGTGGTGTTAATTAACAGGAAGTCTGATGTTGTGTTGTAATTACCACCAATATTTTTGACATACTGAGTGACTGAAGGTGAATTATGTAGATAGCAATTGAGTAAACACTTTTGTGCTTAGGAACGTTTTTCTTTGTTTCTGTTTTCTAGAAATATGGACAGACTTCTTAGACTTGGAGGAGGTATGCCTGGACTGGGCCAGGTTAGTATATAGACTCTAAGTGTTTCTTTGTGTGTAAACTATAAGCTTTTCACTAGTTATCCAAAGAGAAAGAAATCAGTCCCAAGAAAATCGCCTCACAGATAACCTTATGGTAAGAAGCTTCCCTTACTGCTGGTTACTGTATTCCAACACTAAATAACTTGTGGAGAAAATGTTCTATTTTCTTAATTTAATTTTCTCCTAGGAATAAGAATTTTATCTATTTGCTTTGATTTAAACTTTTGGGATATGCGAGATTATCAAACTTGCCTTTTGGTTAAAAAAAAAAAGAAAAGACTCAAAGTATCTTATTTCTGGGTTTACAATGTAGACTTTAAAAGTAACACATGAAAAAGTTAACATGGCATACTCTTGGCAAGATCCAGAAAACCCAGAATGTATGTACAATCTTAACACTGATAAATTCCTTCTAGTAATTATGATACATGGATGAATTAATAAGCAATACCTCTCTTTTCTTTAAATTTGGTATATATGGTTTCTTTTACATTCTTATTAAAATTAAGTGAATTTTCAGTTGTTTTAATATTATCATCTGTCTTGTTCCATCCTGTTGGGGCAGATGGCCTCCAGATAGATTTCTATCTCAGGATATTCTCTCTGCTTTCAGCTAAAGAAGAAATTTCTGCCTCTTTTGAATTCTACACTGATTATCTTTCCAGTCCTCCATTCACAAAAGAGATGACTGTGTTAGACTTTTATGTAATGTATTTTATGTCCAAATTTTGGGACTATTTTTATAACCCACCTTAAGAACACTTTTAGTTGTCAGCTTTTTCCTATTTCCGTATCACTGTCAATGACTTGTCTTCCTTTATTCAAAGTAGTCTAATATTTTGACTATTAAGAAATAGTTCTGTTTGAGATTTCATGAAATTTTCAATGTTTTGTAGGTACTTTTACAAGGGTCTATCATGGCTTATGACTAATAAACCTTTTCCTTTTAGAAAGTTGAAATCATCTTGTGATCCTATATTGCATCCTTGCACAGACTTCAGTTATTTTTCGTTTACTTTTGTTAGTTTTTTTTTTTAAGCAGTGAGGTTTATTTATTTATTTATTTATTGGCTGCGTTGGGTCTTCGTTGCTGCACGCGGGCTTTCCCTAGTTGTGGTGAGTGAGGGCTACTCTTAATTGCGGCATGCGGGCTTCTCATTGCGGTGGCTTCTCTTGTTGCAGAGCACGGGCTCTAGGTGTGCGGGCTTCAGTAGTTGTGCCGCGTGGGCTCAGTAGTTGTGGTGCACGGGCTCTAGGGCACGGGCTCAGTAGTTTGGCTTGCAGGCTCGAGAGCGCAGGCTCAGTAGTTGTGGCGCACAGGCTTAGTTGCTCCGCGGCATGTGGGATCTTCCCTAACCAGGGATTGAACCCATGTCCCCTGCATTGGCAGGCGGATTCTTAACCACTGTGCCACCAGGGAAGCCCCTACTTTTGTTAGTTTTGAATATTTCTCATGTTCCTTTACTGTAAGCGTGTTTCTTCATGATTCTTCATTTTTGTAAGATCTGTGTAATACATTCTCTTAAGAGGCCTAAGCCTCTCTGAACTTGACCCTTCTAAAGCTGCTTCCATACATTTGCAAACATTCTAGGTAGCTTCTAGAATTTCCCTAATTCATTCTGAAATTAGCAATAACAATGTGTAGGCATATGAAAGTGTCAGAAGTGAACTGAGGTGGTATGTAGATACTGCACATTTACCTGCAAATTACAGGTAAAGATGTTGCCTTAGTAGAATTCTTAAGGGAAGTTGCATCAAATTTAAATACCAAAATAACTTTTTCCTTAAGTAGTAGATGCAGTAAATTATATATCCATGCCAGAAATCCATGCTGGGAAATTGTTGGACATTAAATAATGGGTTGACTGACCACCGATTGAGTTACATCATATCTCAATGACCACTGCAAACCTTTGCATTGAGTGGAAAACTAAGTGTTGGTTCAATAACCTGTCCTTGGTTTCGGATAATTTAATCAGCACGTGTCCCCCCCTCAGTTTGTATTCTTATTTGAACTTAAAAATGTGTTGCCTGAGAATCTGATATTTCATGTGTTTCATCTTCCTGATTAGATGACAGACTCTCAAGAGAATGATTTATGGGGTTCTTATTTCTGTGTTACCTCCTTTATCAAATACTGGGTGTTCAATGATTACATTTTTTCTTAAAATTTTATTTTACTCTTGTTCTAAACTAATTTGACAAATGGATATGATGTTACTTCTAAAACATGAAATGTTAAGTGTATTATTTTTTAATAAACAGGAAAAAAGTTAAGTGTATTGTTTATTTTTTAATTTTTTTAAAATTTTTGGCCGCGGCGCATGGCATGCAGGATCTTAGTTCCCCAACCGGGGATCGAACCTGCACCCCTGTGGTGGAAGTGGGGAGTCTTAGCCACTGGACCACCAGGGAAGTCCCGAGTGTATTGTTTATTTTTAATAAAAAGTCAAAGATCTTTGGATTGATAATAGCTACTCTTTCCATTAGATAATGCGTAGCAGCCAATAAAAGTAGAAAGGAGATAGAAGTTGTTTTATCCCTCCAAAAATCAATGGGAAATGTTACTATCTTACCATATAATATAAAAGTGAGAATTTCCTCATAAATAGGGGCAGGTTACTTGCTGTTAACTTTGCAGATGGCTCTTTTAAGACATGGAAATAGTAGCAGAACAGGGTTTTCCATCCATTCTACTGACTCAACTTTCTTTGACTAGAAATGACCTTTCTCTTTTCCATGGCTAATGCTTTGACTTATTCTCTGATCCCATCCTCTCTTGAAACCTTGCTCATCTCCACTGACCCCTTCCTCCGCCTACAAAGATGTTTAAGTGTCCTGTATCCCAAAAACAACAGAACTTCACTGCATTCTGCCATTAAACCTTTTCTTCCATTTATTTCAAGAATTCCTGAAATAATAGCTTATACTCACATATTCTACCTCCTTACCTCCATTGACTCTCATAAGATTATATTCTGGCCTCCTCCTTCATTACTGTACTGGAATTGTTCAAATTGCCAAGTCTATTGGCCTACTTTTAGTTCTTTTTTCACTAGACTTTAATATATCACACTGTTCACAATGTCTTTCTTAAGACTTTTTCTTCCATTAGCTTTATCATGGTACTTTTTCCTAGTTCTTCATTATGGTATGCATACCTATAAAACAACTTAAAGTTTTTCTTAAATATTACATTTTTAAATGTTAATACGTGAACAGTAGCAGGCTAAAATCATTAAATCTGTCCACAATCCCCTACTTCAATCTAACTTATCAGTAGTGAAGCCGAAACAGATGTTTTATTAGAACTATTAAAATTTGTAAACAAATAGCTATTATTTCAAATGTGTGTTTTTATTTACTTTGCTAAAGTGCTTTTGAACTTGAAATTACTGAAAGATGTGAGATGATTGTATTAAAAGTATTTACTGCTGTAATTTGACTGCTCGGTTGTCTTCATAACTATCCCAACTTAGGTCTTGGCAACTAAACTATTTCCAAAAGCAGTCAAGACTAAACCCAACAGATGGGCCTAGCCAAAGCATAGTCTGCAGTATCTAAAAGTTTTCTTTTTTAATAGTTTAATGATAGTTATTTTATTTATTTATATTTTGGCCATGCCACGTGATTTGCGGGATCTTAGTTCCCCAACCAGGGTTCGAACCCGTGTTCCCTGAAGTGGAAGCTTGGAGTCCTGACCAATGGACCACTAGGGAATTCCATCTAAAAGTTTTTGTTTAAGTCTCTTGGTCCATGTTAGCTTTAGAAAGAGTCAAGATAAGCTTAAAAGTAAATGAAACTTAAGTAAAATGTCAATGACATTTATTATCTCGTCTTGTATTTACATTCTTTAGGCCAGTATTTTGAGTTTTTATGTGTTGGGTGTTATGCTATAGGGAACACCAAGGTAAACAAGAGCATTGTTACTTAATCTAGGGACCTAACATTCTAGTAGACACACAGCAGTTATGTTTCAAGTGCCTGGCACATATTAACTACTTTGAATTAGCCAATACTAGTGCTTATTGTAAATAATGTGATTTGTAGAGGATGTGGTACTTAATTTTTTTCCCAAAAAAGGAAAGTGAGACTGAATTGAGGAAATGATGCTTGAGCTAAATTTTGGAATATAGCCAACACATATTGAGAAAGGCCTGGAGAATAGGTGATGTGAGGGGAAATAATGGGAAAAGAAGATGGTAAGGGAGTTTGGAGTAAATTATAAAAGGTACTGAATGCCATTTTTAGTGATTTTTACTTTTTCCCCAGTAAGTGTTGTACTTTAATGAAGATTTTTTTTAAGCAGAGCTGTGGGATAAATGAATCTGTGTTTTTGAAAAGTAATTCTAGTGGTAGTTTGAAGAATAGGTAGGAGGAAAGAGTTTGAAGGTAAAGTCATCAGTTATATGAAATATTTTTGTCCTTTAACCTTCGAGGTACATAATAGGGTTATACTTTTCCATCATTTTTGAACTTAGCCTGCTCATGATTTTGCTTTGGCCAATGGAGTGTGAGTTGGAAATTAACAGGTCACTTTTAGGTGGAAGCTTTAAGAATCAGTGTGTGATTTGCCTGCCCTGGTAATCAAGGAAGCATGGAAATGGAATCTCCCTTAACTGAGAGAGAGTGACATACAACCTGCAAGTCAGAAATCCTATGATTTTTGTGTGAAATTCCCTAATTTTTTTAGTCTCTGGTTTTTAAGAAACATGATATAGGCAAAACTAAGCACAAACTATGTGTTGCCTATAAGTTATCAGATTGTACCTTTCTAACACAGACCTCAGTAAATTTCAGATGCAAAAATAAGGGAAAATACTGTATGTGAGTGGTCAGAGAAGGCTTTCTGAAAGTGGTGAGATGTAAGCTACATTTTGAAGGATTATTTCAGGTCGCTAGACTTAAAAAAATAACTTCATGAATTGGATATGATCTATTTTATTTGTTATAACTCCCAAATCCACACAGTATACAGATTTTATATTTATAACCAATAACTATTTTTTTGGTTTCTGTTATGAGTCTTGGAATAGAAATGTTCTTTCAGTTATCTGTCTATCAGATTTTGGTCTAACATTTTATAGAAAGAATTAATTTAACATAGTAATGGGGGAAAATGCCTGGAATAAATGAAGAAATAATAAACTTTCATGAATGATGAGTCTCAGTATCACATGCCAGTTATCTCCAGTTAATCATAAATTCAATGCAGTTCCAATAAAAATATCAACCAAAATTTTCATGGAATTAGGAAACTGATTCTAAAATTCATATAGGAGAAAAAAAATCCAAGAATAGCAAATAAATTCTTAGAAAGGAAAAAGAAACTGCTCTACCAAATATCAAAATATATTTTAATGCTGTGTGACTCAAGTAGTGTTATATTGGTATAGAAATAGTCAGGTAGATCAGCATAATCAGATAGAAAGTCCAGAAATAGACTCATGCATATATGGGAGCTTGATTTATAATAGAGATGGTATTAAAAATTAGTGGGGAAGGAGAGGCCTGTTCATTAAATGATGCTGAAGCAAGTGGCTTTCTATATGGGGGGAAAACTAACATTAGATTCTTACATTATTCTGTACACAAAAATGTATATCAGATGTATTGAAGACCTACGTGTGAAGACTAAACTTTATAATTTTGGAAGACACACCTATTAGGATGGCTATTATCCAAAAATATGTAGCAAATAAACAACTGTTGGTGAGAGTGTAGAGAAATCCTTGTGCATTGCTGGTAGGAATGTAAAATTGTGTGATCTCTGTGGAAAATGCTATGGTGGTTCCTCAAAAAATTAAACAGAATTGCCATATGATCCAGCAATTCATGTCTGGGTATATACCCCAAAGAATTGAAAGTAGGGAGTCAGATATTTGTACAGCCATTTCATAGCAGCATTATTTGCAATAGCCAAAAAGTGGAAGCAACTTGTATTTATTGATGGCTGAGTGGATAAACAAAGTGTGGTGTATTAAAACTGTGGAATATTATTCAGCCTTAAAAAGGAAGGAAGTTCTGACATATGCTATGACATTGATGAACCTTGAAGACATTATGCTGAGTGAAATTAGCCAGTCAGAAAAGGACAAATATTTTATGATTCCACTTAAATGAGTTACTAGAGTAGTCTGATTCATAGAGACAAAAAGTAGAATGGTGGTTGCCAGGAGTTGGGGGTTGTAGTGGAATGGGGAGTTGGTGTTTAATGGTACAGAGTTTCACTTTGGGAAGATGAAAGTTCTGTAGATAGATAGTGCTGATGATTGCACAACAATGTGAATGTACTTAATGCCACAGAATTGTACACTTAAAAATGGTTAAAATGGTAAATTTTATGTTATGTATATTTTACCACAATAAGAAATTCAATTACCATATCTCTGTAATGAGAGTAACAATATCTACTTCAGATGATTCTTATAAGAATTAAATAAACTAACCCGTGACCATGTCAGACACACAGTACATAGCCCCAAAAAATATTTTTTGGAAGAAAATTTCATCCTTTATGACCTCAAAATAGGAAAGCAGAACTCAAAAGAGAAGATTAGTAATTTGACTACCTCAATACATTACTAACTCTTGCCCTAACAAAGACAATAGAAACAAACTTAAAAGACAAGTAGTAGAGCAAGAGGAGATGTTTGCGACACGTTCATTCACAACACATTTAGTGGAACCATAAATCAGTAACACAAAAAGGACCCAGAGGAAAAAAGATCATGAAATGATAATCTGTAGAACAAGATTTGCCAACAAACATGAAAAGATACTCAACCTCACCGTATATCAGGGAAATGAAAAGTAAAACAAGTATTAGATTAATTTTTTAAACAAAAGTTTGTTGTTTTAAGTGTTAATGAAGACTTGGAGAAGCAAGAATTCTCATGGAAGCCTTTTTCCTTAGGGTTGGTGTGGGTGTGGCAGTTTGGATTACTGAAAAATTGCAAAGTACTTAAGTGTCTATCTGTGCCAAAATGCATTATGATGGAATATTATGCAGCAGTTAAAATGAACTAGATTCTATATCTCAATATGCATAATAGACCTTACAAACATATTAAGAGAAAATTTCAGGTTGTAGATATATACATACAATATGAAAGCATTAATGCTAATTTTAAAAACATAGAATAACTTTTTTTTAAGGGCATGTAACTTTAGTAAAAGTATTACAAGTTCTATAGCAGCACTGTCCAATAGAACTTTATGCTGTGAAGGAAATGTTCTATATCTGTGCTAATACAATAGCTATCAGCCACATGTGGCTATTAAGCCTTTGAAATGTGACTAGAACAAGTGAAGAACTGAATTTTAAATTTTATTTAATTTTAATTTTAATTAACTTAAATTTTGTAGCCACATGTAGTTGTTGAGTCCATGATAATGTGCCTAGTGTGACTGAAGAACTGAATTTTTAATTTTACTTAAATTTAAATAGTCACATGTAGATAGTGGCTACCATAGTGTATAACACATAACACATGCCTGGATAACTCATACCAAGTTCATGAGAAGGGAGGGAGACAAAAGGAATTTCCACTTCATAAATAATGTTCTCTCTTTTTAATGAACAACCACAAAAATTAAAGCAAAAGAACAAGTCAGTGAATAACATTAAATAACATTTTCCTTTAGTAAAACTTTTTTTAAAAAGCTGCCAAGTAAAACATAATCAGAAATTCATTTTATTTTTCAGTACTTTTTTTCATGCCTTACTTAGACATTCCATATTCTCCTTGGAGTTGAAGAGGGTAACACTATAGCAGTTGCCAGAGACTAGATCATGCAGGGCCTTGTAGAAAATTCTCTTCCAAGTGAGTTGGGAGGTTGTTAGAGATTTTTGAGCAAAGGAGTTATGCTCATCATACTTCCATTTTTAAAGAACCTGGATACTCTGGAGATGAGACTTAAGGCAAGAATGGAAGCGGAGACATGAAGCTACTACGGTACTGTTTTAAAATAAATTACAGATTATGATTTATTTTTATTGTGTATTTATCTACTGGAGAGATTCTGGTGTGGCTTCAGCCACATTTGAAATAAAACCTTTATTTACTGCTGGTGCAGTAGCATGAAAATGAGCAGGTGTTTACAAAAGGCTTTTTATGAGTTCTCTTTATGTTCCTGATCTCTGTAACCTGTCTGTATTGACAGTTTTTACATGCTGATGGGTGCTTCTGGTTACCTTTTTCCCCGCTTTGATTCTTTGAGTATCCTGATGTGATCCTCTGAACATTTACAAAGAGCCTTTCTAAACATTGTTAGATTAATTTGGCCATTTTTGTTCCTATTGAGAAATAGGGAAGGGTCAAGAAATTTTAATTCTTGTATTTTTTTGCTTAACTACAAATAAATAGTGATTTTGCTTTAGAAACAAAGGAAAAATACAAAATGCTTTTAATTTTTTTTCATTTGCTGCTCTTGTCATGTAATAATTTTATTATTTTAAAAAGTATAGTTCCTAATTATTCTATTCATATACTTGAGCTGATGTTTCTACTGTAAAAAATTCGAAAGAGGTCAGGTCAAAAACAAGCTAATTAGAGCATACTCTTTCTAGGTGTCATTGTAGTATAATTCCTCTGAATAGTTATTAAACCCCATGAAAAATGTGCTCCTGAGGAGTCTCAAATCTGTTCTTGAGAGTTCTCAAGTGAAAGGGAAACAAAACCAACTATCTGGTGGGTGCACTATAGTTAATCTGTGTTCTTTTGTTTGAACATTCTAGTTGTGACTGGTCTTTCAACGGGAAAGGTCTTTGACACTTGTGAATGTTAAATTCTGTCTTGATATGAAATTACTGTAAATGACTTTGCTTGAATTCTTTAGAACATAAGGGGAGCAGTGACGTGTTTTCAGTTATAGTGAAATTGTCTTCCAAAATTAATCACATTCTGATGAAATAGAAAATCAAAATTATGAGGAAAAATGAAATGTTAAGATTTTAAAATTAAAGTCAAGGATATGATGGATCCATGACAGCTGATACTGCTTTTGGTAGGAAGGGTATATGGGGTGAGAAACAAGAGAAGATACCTCTGTCTAATATAGGAAACTAAGATGTTACAGCATAATCTTAATATTCCAAATGTATAGGATGTTACGATCATAAAAATCCAATTTATGTCTTTTCCTTCCCTACCCTCAACATTGTTTTACGTGTTAGATTTACTGGTAACCATGCTCATTTGGTACACTGATCTTTGGGTTTCCTATCTTAAACTTGTGTTACATAGTTTCTAATTTTTCAGTTCATATTATCATTTGGACAGTTCTTTAGGTTATCATACTCACTTAAAATGTGGACAGACATGGCCAGTGTTCTCTCCCACAACATGCATTCAGGGTGGTTCTTTGTGGAATATTTTCTGGGTTGAGCATCCTGGAAGCATGCCACGAGAGCAGGGCAGTGGTCTGCAGTGGGCAGCCTCCCAGTGCTGCTTTTCAAACTGTTGCCAGTGATTTCACAGGCTCTTCCTTCCAGGAGACTGAATGAATGCCTGTGTTGGGCACAAAGGGAAGGCTTAGGGACAATGAAGAGTTAAGTAATGACTATGATAGTTACACTTTTCTCTCATTCATTGTATATTCATTTCCTCTGTTTTTACTTGATTACATTCTTACCTGCCTGTGGCATCTCTCTGTTAACTATTAGTTCTTTGTTAGCTAGTGTTGTAAACACAAGAGCCTGAGTAATTAGAAGCAAAATGCTTATCAAAAGTAGATAGTAGAATGACAAAACCTAGTTTTGGAAAAGTACCCCTTTCTGTTTTATAGAAAAGGTATTCTTTTACATCATGGGAAACTACATATTTTATTACCTACTAAAATACATTTTTGTTCCCATTATATTGCTATATCACTATGGGGAGTTAATTTTGATTTTACTTTAGCTTATAACTAGTTTCACAGTTTCCGGCTACTATTTCCTTCCCACTTGCAGGTTCTGGTTACTATATGCATTTCCTAGTTACTATTTTATAGGCTAACTGAGGTCTTCAAATATTTTATAGCTCAGTCTTTCTACAAGGTTCTTCCTGGGGATTTCCTTGGCATCTATGAAAATTGTAGCAATATAGGGAGATAGCCAGATACTCTAAACAGGGAATGTAAGTTTCAGTGGGATCTGGAGCAAATGTATGGATCTGTAAAGAGAACTCACATATTTTGACAGTTGTATCAGGATTCCCCTCTAGAGTTTATAGCAGTGGTGTGGAGAAAGGGATGAGAGCCAAATGGACGAATGCTGAGGGCTCCCGTGTTTTAATGTGAGATGTTCTATGTATATAATCTCCTCGTTTAATCCTCACAACAATCCTATATGGGTAGGGATAATTATTTCCATATTATAGGGTCAAGTCACGGAACTAACAAGAAGTGGAGCTAGAGTTGGAACACAAGTCCTTCTGATGCCAAAGCCTATCTACATCAACAACATGTCCTCAGGTAGATAATATCTATAATAATGTTGTCACTGGCTACTTGCTTCATAAATTAAAAAACATTAAACAGTCTGGAATTTTTATTGTAAAATGTAGGTGAAGAGAAGATTCTTGCTTTACAATTTTTTAGGAAACCTAAAATATTTGAGAGGATTTTCCTTCATTATGACGTGTAATACTTGGCCAATGTTTTTAAAATATTTAAGGAATGAGTAAATATTTCATTCATTTTATTCCCTGTGACAATGTATATCTTGACATATTGATGAAGACAGAGGAAACAAATAGTACAACTTTTTAAAGAAGGTTTATACTTCTTACTCCTTTTAGTTTATAAAACATTTTCCTTACTGTTCAGAAACTGATTAGTGCTCTAAACTAATTGTCAAAATGTGTGGTTTCATTAAAAAAATTATTTTTGGAAGGAGGCTTCTATTATTAAGCTAATTTGAATGACCAATCTTGTTGTACCTTGACTTGTAATAATGAAAGAAGAGGTACAGAGAGCTGTTTTATTTGAATAATAGACTTGCCAATTAGCCATCAAGTGCTTCCATCTGTGAAATTGTTGATCAGATGGGTTAGCTGGGATGTTTCCAGACTAGGGCATCATAAATGGCACTTGAAAACTGTCACTCTGATGATGAGGTTTCAAGTATTACACTGCTTGATGCTGTGGAACCTTTTTTTCCTTTTGCAGTACCATGTTTTTTTAGAACATACTGATCCCACTTATGAATTCTGTGGCATCAAGAGAACTTGGGAGACCTGCCACTGATGTAAAGTTCTGCCTAATCTGCTGCTCTGGTCTGTGCTGAGATTAAACCAGAGTATTAACAGCTTCTTTCATGGCCTTCACAGTAATGTTGGTTGGTGATCTGACTGGCACAGGCAGGCAATGCTCATTACCTGTGGGCCATGGAACTGGCACATGTTGGCAAGTTTCTTTGCACTTTCCCATTAATATAAACTCAGTCTCAAGTGTCTTACTCCCTTAAGTAAATGTATAATAGTCTAAGCTATGTAAGTGTTGAGGTTTCTATGTAACAGTTGTATAAAGTGAATTTAACATCTGCCCTATACATTTTTGAGGATTTAAGTTACATATTGGTAATTATTACATTTAAAAATTTAATAACAACTTGGAAATATAAATTTCTGGAAATAATTGTCATATGTCCTTCTTCACAATACTATATCTTTCTTGCTTGGTCTTATATTTTATAGGATGATTTCTTTAGTAAGTTGACTTCCTTGAATACTTGTGGATATGATTAGCTATTGGAGTCCCTGAATGACATTCCTGTCTGTTAGGCCTGTATCATGCTTTTCTTTTCCCATAAACCCAGATTCCTGAAATTTGGGCAGGCTTCCTGGTCACCAGTCTGTGTGGGGACAAATTCATGTCCTTGTCACTTTGTGGACACCAGCTTGCCCTTCTGTCTGCCCTGGCACAGATCTCTGACCTGCCTAAACTCATTGTGAAAGGCAGTATGTTTTGGGCAATGCTGAAAGAAAGGCACGCTCTGGAGCTAGACCAGATCTAAACGGTGGCTGAGCTCCATGGAAGAGGAAGAGAATGAGAATGCTGTGTCAGTGTGCAGGAAAGTGAGTGGTTTGGGATCTTGTTCCTATTCATTTTTCTTCCAGGGTAGATTTTCATATATTTGAACCATCCTCAGGTACTTCAGCCTCCCGGAGTGGACCATCTATCCCCCAATGAGAGAAAAGTAACAATTCAAATGTTTTGTTGTTTGTTATTTGGGAGTATCTGACCACTGTGCCTTTTTTGTTCTCAAAGGTTTGGCTGTTCCCTCTCCTAGGCAAAAATGTCCAGTAGTTAGTGAATAACATTGATTAGGCAACAGGTTTCTGTTTTACAGGTGAGGAAATTGAGGCATATAGCAATTCACTTGTTCAGTGTACTATATCGTTTGAAGAAATACGACATTTGGGAAAAAAAAAAAAGTGACTTCAAAGCAGAACTGAAAGACTGTTGCTTTTAAGTGCTCCTCTGTAGAGCAGTAAATGGAAGTAAAAAAAAAGAAGAGAGATGTGACAGTGTGACCTGTGCCTTTCTTCCCAAAAGAATAGAACTTTCCCCTGTGCCTTTTGACCATAGTTACTCTTTCATAGCTTGTAAGCATTTTTTTCCTGATGTTTTTTCTGTCCCTGTTCCTTAATTCCTCAGAAATAGCAACTTGGTAATCTTTTGCATGGTATCGCAAATAGTATTGTGAATAGGTGAATGCTTAAGGAAGTTAGGGTAGTGGGCAAGAGTATTTCTAAGAAGTCTTGGAGAGGTGATTTCTGTCCCTTACCCTCTAGCTGTTATGCTTTAGAACTTCTGAGCCTTTTATGCTTCCAAGAGCATAAATCAAGGAGTTTTTTTGAGAACCAAACAAGATATTTTTTAAAAAAGGTAAATAGTTGTTTTAAAATAGGTAGTATATGACATGTTACAGAGTTAAGAAATTAATTGTGCGTATGTTGAATGTGTCCTTGCTGTTTCTGTCCCCTTCCCTAGAAACACCTGTTATCAGTTTCTTTCTGTTCTTCCAAAGATATTCTATATCAATGCTGTCTGATAGAACATTCTGTGAGGGTAGATATGTTTTATAGTTAGCTGCCTAATATGGTAGCCACTAGCCATGTAGCTATCAAGCCCTTAAAGTGTGGGTGGTATGACTAAAGAACTAAATGTTTAAATTTAATTTTAAATAGTTTAAAATTTAAACTTGCATGTGGCCAATGCTGCTATATTAGACAGTGCAGTATACATACTTAATAGTATATTCTGGAGATTGTCCCATTGCATACTTATACATATAAAGCTGCCTCATTTTCTTTAAATGACTGTTTGCTATTCCTTTTTATGGATGAACCATGATTTATTTAACCAGTCCTCTGTCAATAATGCTTAGGTTGTTTCCTATCTTAATGTTTTCACAAGGATATTTACTACAGCATTGGCAGCTTTGAATTTAGGCTTCACCACTTACCTTGATCACCTTGGACACATTGGTTGACTTTGAGCCTCAGCTTCCTCATTTATACAGTAGGCGCAGTAGGATCCACTTCGCAGGATTATGTGATTATTAGAAGTAATTTATGTAAAAGACTCAAGAATGGTCTAGGAGCTCAAATTAGGTGTAGTAGATAATAGCTTTACTGTTACTTATTATTTTAATAATGAGACCATAACAACCCCAGAGGCTGATGTTTGGTGTTGAATTGTGGCAGAAAATTGAGAAAGCTTTGCTTAGCCCATTTTAGGTTTGTAAGTATAGACAGTCTCTACCTTTTATTCACTTGACTTCTCTGAATTGTACATAGCCATCTGTAGATTACTTTTCATATGCTAATTTAGAACTTTTGTATATCTACTGGCAAAATTGTACATTTAAAGCTCTTACATGGTGCCTTGCCTGTCAGCCAATGGTTAAATTTAAGCAAGATCACTGTCTTAATACAACATTGCTTGTGTTTGGATATTTTATGGTATATTTGAATATTGGTGGAAAACAGGAAAATAAAGATGCTTATACTATTTAGAAGCAGCCATAAAATTATATGGATTATGGAAGTATATTATGAGTTTAGATATCATTTTTTTCTTTAGTATTTTCAGTGATGTTGCTTATAAATAAAACCCTTAGAATTTTATTGAAAGAGTAAACTTTTTGCATTGTGATTCCTTGACCACAGGTGAGTTTTTCATTCTTAATACTCTGGCAACTATTAATAAACTTGTTTTAAGTTTTCCTTGACTTCACTCTTCATAAACATTAAGATCTGTTAACAACACCTTTGCACTTCATATGAATGGTTTTCTTATTCAAAGTTATTAAAGAAAAGTTAGATTAATTTTTTTAAAGGCAGTAATCAAAATTTTCACAAGTATACAGATTAAGAACCAATTTCAAGCATGTTCTATGTCTGTGTATACTACAAAGGAAATGTGCTGGCGGGTTTTTGTTGTTTTTAATCTGAGTACCTAAATGGCATGTTTGTGAGTGAAACTCAGTTAAAGGAAAAACAAAGTATTAGCCTTTTTCTATCTAAATTTAGTATTTATTTCTAAAGCATATATATATTATATTGAAATTAGAATTGCTAGTTTTTGATAGACATCAGTAATTTAAGTATTAGAAGTTTATCGTTAAAAGTAGTAGGTGGAGTGGTAGCAGCTGTGTGCCAGGCACTGTATTATATGCAGTACATATGTTGATACCATTTAATCCTCATAGTAACCAGTACTGTGGGTATGATTAGCCCCATTTCACAACGGAAAGTGAGCCTTAGCTTTAAGCTGTGTAGTGAGGATTCAACCTCACATTTAGTTTTTCTGATTCTGAAATATCTATGCTGTTTACAATATTTTAGTTTGGGAAGGAGTTTTATCAAATTGTTGATAAGCATCATCATCTTCCTTATGTACTGACTTTATAGGAATTGCCCAGTGCAAATGGTTATTCTTTGTTCATGGTGATGGTCTCAGGGCTACCTCTGCAGATGATTTTGAGCAGTAAGTAATAATATTTTTCAGTGTGTAAACAGTAAGGTACATTTGTGTTAATTGAAATGATGCACTGAATCAAAGGGATTGGACTGTGGGTCAGGAGATTTGGTTCTGACGTGTAGATTGCACAGTTGTTTAAATTATCTGTGTTTACTTTCCTGACTGTATCTGTTCCTATCTGTATGTTCAATAAAAGTGTGATTATACTTCTTTGACCACTTCGTTGTTTTACGGATCAGTAGAAAAACGATGAGAGGATTTAAAAATGTTTTGTAAAGTCATACAGCACTCAACGAATACTTTAAAATATTGGCTGTCTCCAAGCACATAACGTTGTGGTGAGTTGTCAAGCCTTGATGAAGCATCCCTAAACTAGATTGTCTCCTAAGACCATAATTTCTCTTAACTTTTGGAGCTGTCTTTGGAACTACAAATTATGAGATAGGAGGTTTGGAAATTGCAGAGAGAAAGGGGAGTGAGAGAGGGAGAGAGAGGGAGTGTGTGTGTGTGTGTGTGTGTGTGTGTGTGTAAGTAAACACAGGTGCTGTAAACCACTTAACATTGTAGGTAGAATCAGGAGTTGATTTTTTTTTTTTTTGAAAGATAAGAAAACTGCTCTTAAGTTTTAATTGGGCATCTTTGAATGAATGCTATTTTTGCCGTGCTGCCTGAATTTGCTGAATTGCTATGACAGATTGTATTATCTACCCTATTTGTAGGCCTTTTTTCAATTTTATGCTTACAAAAGAGTTTTATTTTGTAGTCACTATATTTGAGAAAGATCACAAAAGGAGGTACTTGGGCATTAAATAACTTTACAATATTCTTGAGTTATAAGAAGTTAGGATAGAAATATTTATAAGCCTTTTATTTTTGTTTTATTTTTAATAGATTTATTGAGATATAATTGGCATACACTAAACTATACATACTTAAAGCACATAATTTGGTAAGTTTTGACACGTATACATACACCTGTGAAACTGTCACTACAATCATGGTGGTGAGCATCCGTCTCCCCCCTCCCCCCAGATTTATTTATGCCATTTCGTAGCCCCTCTCCTTTCACTCTTCCTCATTCCTCAGGCAACAACTCATCTGCCTTTATACATTAGTTTTCATTTTCTAGACTGTTAAACAAATGGAATTTACAGTAGATTTTCTTTTTCGTCTGGCTCTCATTACTATATTTCGAGATTCTTCTCTGAGTGTTTATCAATAGCTCGTTCCCTTTTATTACTAAGTAGTATTTCATTGGCTGGATATACCGCACTTTGTTTATCCATTCACCTATTCGTAAATATTTTAGTGTTTTCTGGTTTTGGGCTATTACAAATAAAGCTGCTATGAACACTCTGTACATGTTTTATTTCTCTTGGGTAAATACCTAGAAGTGGAATGGCTGGATTATGTGGTAGGTGTGTGTTTAACTTACTAAAAAACTGCCAAACTTCTCAAAAATGATTTACTGTTTTACATGCCCACTAGCAGTGTGAGAGTTCCAGTTCCTGCACATCCTGGCTAACACTTGGTACATGGTATGGTAAAGTTTTAAAATTTTAGCCATTCTAAAAGGTAGTGGTATCTGATTATACTTTTAGTTTGCATTTTCTTAATGGCTAATGATGTTGAACATTTTTTCATGTGCTAATTTGCCATTTATATATCTTTTTTAGTGAGGTCTTTGTTAAAGTCTGCTGCCCAGTTTTTACTGGGCTGTTTTATTAATGAGTTTTCTGAGCTCTTTATGTATTCTAGATATGTCGTTTATCAAATACGTGATTGCAGATATCTTCTCCCAGTCTATGGCTTATTTTTTTATTCTGTTAGTGTTTTTCAAAGAGTGGTGTTCTTAATTTTGGAGTCTAGTTTATAAGATTTTTCTGTTATAAATTATACTTTGGTGTGATATCGAAGAGATTTATGCCAACCCAAGGTCACAAAGATATTCACTTATGTTTTCTTCTAGAAGTTTTATAGTTTAATGTTTTATATTTAGTTCTGTGATCCATTTTGGATTAATTTTTATATATGATGCAAGATCCATATCTGCTGGGGTTTTGGCTGATGGTATATAAGACCTACACATCAATTTGGGGAGTATTGACATCTTAACTGTATTGTGTCTTCCAACGCATGAACATAGTATATCTCTCTATTTATTTAGATTTTCTTTAATTTTTCTCAGTAATTTTTTGTAGTTTTCAGTGTACAGAATTTTTATATCCTGTCATGTTTATGTCTAAGTATTTCATATTTTTGATGCTATTATAAGCAGTATTTTTATTTCATTGATTATCTTGTCTGTGAAAAAGACAGTTTTAGGGGACTTCCCTGGTGGCACAGTGGTTAAGAATCCGTCTGCCAGTACAGGGAACATGGGTTCGAGCCCTGGTCCGGGAAGATCCCACGTGCTGTGGAGCAACTAAGCCCGTGCACCACAACTACTGAGCCTGCGCTCAAGGGCCTGTGAGCCACAACTACTGAAGCCCATGAGCCGAGAGCCCGTGCTCTGCAACTAGAGAAGCCACCACAATGAGAAGCTCACGCACTGTAACGGAAGAGTGCCCCCGCTCGCTGCAGCTAGAGAAAGCCCGCTCAGCAACAGAGACCCAATGCAGCCAAAAATAAATTAAAAAAAAAAAAATCTATTGAAATTTAGACTCAATATGAGTGAAATAGTATATATAAAAAAAGGACAGTTATACTTTTTCCTTTCCAATCTGGATGCCTTTTATTTCTTGCCTTATTAAATTGACTGTAAATGTCAATAAAATGTTGAATAGAAGTGGTAAAAGTAGTCATTCCTATCCTGTTCCTGATCTTAGGGGGAAAGCATTTATTATTTCACTATCAAATATGATATTAGCTGTATGTTTTTTAATAGATGTTCTTTATCAGGTTACAGAAGTTCTCTACTATTTTTACTTTGTCAGAGTTTTCATCAGGAATGGATGTTGGATTTTGTCAAGTCTCTTTTCTGCATCTTTTGAGACGCTCGTGTATTGACCCTTTATCATTATATAATGACCTTCTTTAGCCCTTGTAATGTTTTTTGCTACGAAATTGATAGCATCCTAGCTTTCTTTTGATTACTATTAATGTGGTGTATCTTTTCCTATCTTTTTCATGTTAATATATTTGGGTCTTTATTACTTCCTATTTGAAGTAACTTTCTTGTAGGCACTATATAGGTAGGTCTTGTTTGTTTTTAATCCACTCTGATAATCTTGGCTTTTTAATTGAAATTTTAAGATTATTTACATTTAATGCAATTATTGATATGATTAAGTTTCAATCTATTATATTGCTGTTTACTTAGTATTTTTCTCACTTGTTCTTTTATTGCTTTTTCCTTTTCTACCTCCTTCATGTGTTATTATATTACTTCACTTATAGCATATGAATGTTAAAATAGTATATTTTATATCTCCTCTGGTATGTTACTGTTGTTATAATTTTTAGTCTCACCTGTTATAAAATCTGTAGTATGTTTTTATTATTTTTGTCTGAGTAGTCTTTTTTTTTGGTGGCGGTGGTAAAATATACGTAACAAAATTTGCCAATTTAACCATTCTTAAGTGTACAGTTCAGTGGCTTTAGGTACATTCACGTTGTTGTGCACTTAACACCACCATTCATCTCCAAAAGTTTTTCATCTTCCCTGTACCTATCATTAAACAATAATTCCTCATTCCCCTCTCCTCCAGCCCCTGGCAACCACCATTATACTTTCTGTTTCTATGAATCTAACTACTCTAGGTACCTCATGTAAGTGGATTTATACAATATTTGCCGATTTGTGACTGGCTTATTTTACTTAGCATGATGTCTTCAGGGTTCATCCATGTTGTATCATGTGTCAGAATTTCCTTCCTCCCTCCCTCCCTCCCTTCCTTCCTTCCTTCCTTCCTTCCATTTATGGCTGTGTTGGGTCTTTGTTGTTGCCAGGCTTTCTCTAGTTGTGGTGAGCAGGGGCTACTCTTCATCGCGGTGGGCGGGCTTCTCATTGTGGTGGCTTCTTAATTTATTTACTTATTTTTGGCTGTGTTGGGTCTTCGTTTCTGTGAGAGGGCTTTCTCCAGTTTTGGCAAGCGGGGGCCACTCTTCATCGCGGTGCGCGGGCCTCTCACTATCGCGGCCTCTCTTGTTGCGGAGCACAGGCTCCAGACGTGCAGGCTCAGTAGTTGTGGCTCACGGGCCCAGTTGCTCCACGGCATGTGGGATCTTCCCAGACCAGGGCTCGAACCCGTGTCCTCTGCATTGGCAGGCAGATTCTCAACCGCTGCGCCACCAGGGAAGCCCTGTGGTGGCTTCTCTTGTTGCGGAGCACGGGCTCTAGGGCATGCGGGCTCAGTAGTTCTGACTTGTGGGCTCTAGAGCGCAGGCTCAGTAGTTGTGGCGCACGGGCTTAGTTGCTCTGTGGCATGTGGGATCTTCCCAGACCAGGGCTCGAACCCGTGTCCCCTACATTGGCAGGCGGATTCTTAACCACTGCGCCACCAGGGAAGTCCCTCCTTCCTTTTTAAGGCTGAATAATACTCCATGTATGATATACTATGTTTTGTTTATTCATCTGATGATGGACATTTGGGTTGTTTCAACCTTTTGGCTATTGTGAATAATGCTTCTGTGAACATTGGTGTACAAATATCTGTTCTAATCACTGTGTTAAATTCTTTTGGGTATATACCCAGAAGTGGATTTGCTGGATCGTATGTTAATTCTGTTTTTAAGTTTTTGAGGAACTGCCATACTATTTTTCACAGCAGTGCATTATCTTTTAGAGATTTAAATAATAAGAAAAAATCATATATTTACCTATGTAGTTATCATTTCCTGTGTTCTTTCTTTTGTGTGGATCTGTATTTTTATCTCGTATTATTTTTCCTTTGCCTGAAGGACATAACATTTTTTGTAATGCAGGTCTGCTGCCCATTAAAAAAATTGGGCTATTTTTCTTTTAATATTGAGCTGTAGAAGTTCTTTATATACTGTGGACTCAAGCCTCCTTATATGATTTACAAATATTTTCTTCCAGTCTGTGGGCTCTCTTTTCACTTTCTTGATGGTGATTAGCTTTCTCTTTTATGATGTGTGCTTTTTTATTTTTCCTTTGGCTGCACAGCTCAGCATGCGGGATCTTAGTTCCCTGACCAGGGATCGAACCTGCACCCCCTGCAGTGGAAGCACAGAGTCTTAACCACTGCACCTCCAGGGAAGTCCTATGACTTGTGCTTTTGATGTTATACTAAGAAATCATTGTTTAGCCAGAGTTCATGAAGGTTTACTCCTCTGTTTTCTTCCAAGAGTTTTATGATTTTAGCTCTTGCATTTAGTTCTGTGATCCACTTTGTGCATGGTGTGAGGTCATACTTTTGCATATAGATATCTAGTTTTCTCAGCACTATCTGTTGAAAAGACTCTTCTTTCCCCATTGAATTGTCTTGGCTCCTTTATCAAAGATTTATTGACCATAAATGTTGGGATTTATTTCTGAACTTTCAAATCTGTTTCATTGATCTCAGTATCTCTCCTTATTGTTCTGTAATACTTTAAAGATTTTTCTCTTTATCACTGGTTTTTAGTTATGGTATGCAGTGTATAGTTTTCTTCATATTTCTTGTGCTTGTGGTTTGTTGACCTTCCCATATCTGTAGATTTATTATTTTCATCAAGTTTCAACAGATTTTGAAATTATTTTTTATAATATTTTTTCTGTCCTCCTACCACCTTTCCCACCCTTTCAAGGATCCTGATGACATGTATATTTTTCTTACAGTAGTTGTCCCTGCTGATGGCTCTGTTAATTTTTTTCCAATGTCTTTGGTCTCTGTGTTTTATTTCCTATTGCTGTGTCTTCAAGCTCACTCAATTTTTTCTTGTGCAGTGTTTGATCTTTCATTAAATCTATCCAATATATTTTTCATCTTACAGCATTTTTTTCTATCTTTTGGCCACCCATGGACACCCTAGAGATAGAGCTCCCCCAAGCCCCTCTAAATTCACCACATATTTTATCCTGTTGCCACTGATGTATTGTGGCATTCATCATAAGAAGTTTAATTTGGGTCATTTTTATGTCTTTCATGTCTTAACTTATTGACAGTTACAATAAGATTTTAATGTCCTTGTCTGTTAATTTTAACATCTATGTTGGTTCCAGATTGGTTTCAATTAATTGATTTATCTCCTCATTGTGGGTCATATTTTCTTGCTCTTTTGCATGCCTGGTAATTTTTTTACTAGTGCCTGACATTGTGAGTTTTACTTTGTATGTTGGCTGTTTTTTATTTTTATAGAATATTCTTGATACTTGTTATGGGATACAGTTAAATTACTTGGAAGCTGTTTGATTCTTTCTATTTTGCTTTTAAAATTTGTTAGGTGAGACTGGAACAGTGCTTAGTCTTGGGCTCATTATTTCCACTACTGAGGCAAGACCTTTCTGTCTAATCAATGCCTTGTGCATTTTAAAGTTTTTCTGTTTGGCTGATGGGAAAAGCATTATTACCAGTGCTATGTGAGAGGTAGGTACTCCTCCCTCTAATCTTTTTGGGTGTTCTTAACCCAGCCTTAAGTAGTTTCCTCATATACCTGCACTGATTGGTACTCAGTTGAATATTCAAGGAGGACCCTCAGAAGATCCCGAGGTTTTTCTCCCTTTGCAGCTATTTTCTCTCTGGTAGTCTGTCCTGATAACTCTAGCTGCTTTGGTATCCCAGTAACCTCAGCTCTTAACATCCCAATTTAGAGAGTCCAGTAGTCTTTGCCTGGTTTCCTTTCCCCTGCACCGTAGCCTGGAAGCTGTCTCAAGGCAATAAGCTAGGGTAGTAGCAGGGTTCACCTGCTTTGTTTCCGGGTTCTCAGAGATCACTGTCTTTTGTTGCCTGATCAGTGTCTTGCAAGCTATTGTTTTGTATAGTTTTATCTTTTTTATTTGTTTCTGGTGAGAACGTAAATTTAGTCCCTGTTACTCTATCTTGGACATAAGCAGATGTCTTTTTTATTTACTTTTTAATAAGAAAAATTTGTGTGGGACTGGATATTCTAGATGGATTCTCTTTTCTAGTGGAACTTTAGAGAGATCAGTGTTAAAATTGTACTTAGATTTTAAGAAAATGTGCTGACATCGAATAGTTAATTGAAACCAAATTAACAGAAAGTGCTGTTCTTTCTTAGCGTTCAGAGATAGTAAATAAACAAGATAGGTTATTGCTTTATGGACACATAAAATTTAATGTGTAAGGCAGGATTTCTTAAACAGGATAGATAGCACAAATACTAACAGGATAGATTGATAAATTTACATTGAAATTTAAAATTCGTTTTCCTTTATAAACGTGATTATAAAATAAATAGTTAATATTTGTGGAACACTTAGATGTGCCAGGCACTGTTCTAAGCACTTTAAATATATTAACTCATGCAGTCCTTCCAACAACTATATGAAGTTGTCTTATTGTTAAGAGTCCTCATTTTTTCAGATAAAACTGAGGCATGAAGAAATGTAAAAAGCAAAGTGGGGAGCCGCAGATTGGGAAGGATATACCTAACATATAATGGACAAAGCACTAGTCATCAGTATATATATTTTGCTTCTACAAATCAATAAGAAAAAGACATACATTTTTAAATGGGCGAAAGATAGGAGCATTAGAAGAAGAAACACAAATGGTTTATAAACATGTATAAGCTAGTGGTAGTATACAACCACCTTGTACATTTTGGTAAAATCTAGTAATTGCTTATCCTACATCCTAGGAGATCTTTTCCTAATTATATTCCCTAGGGAAAGTCTCCCACCTGGATACAAGAACATTCACAACAGCATTGTTTATAACCCTTCGGTACTCCTTTCTTAAAGGGCCGGATAGTAAATATTTTAGACTTGTGGACTAAATGGTTTCTGTTGCAACCACTCAATTTCACTCTGCCATTGTAGTGTTAAAGCAGCCATACATACATAATACAAAATGAATGTGCCTGCCTGTGTTCCAATAAAACTTCATTTTTTAAAAACAGTCAGCTGGTTCTCCCACAGGCCCTAGTTTGCTGATCTCTAGTTTATAATATCAAAAAATTGAAAACAACCTAATTGTCCATCAGTAGGAGAATGTGTACATAACTTTGCTCAACAGTGGACTTTTGTAAAGTAGGTGATCTACACATATCAATCAGCATGATTAATCTGTACTAACATGCTGGAGGAAAAAAGCAAGTGGAGGAATAATACATTCTAAGTTTTAATATACAATTTAAAAACATACAAATACTATAAAATATATTACCTATATGTGCTTACATAGTGAAAGTATAAGGAAATGCATGATATCACCAAAAATTAGAAGAGTAGGTACAACAGGGGGTATGGAGAAGATGCGGTCAATCAGGGAGGATGACACAGGAGCTTCAGCCTAACTTTTGGTGATGTTTTATTTCATAAGCTGTTTAGTGAGTGTATTATTTATTAGGTCTTTTGTGTCTCTTAAATATTTTATAATAAGGTTTAAAAGAAACAGAGTTTAAAAGAAATTAACAGTGGTTGGTTTGAAAAAAACATTTGTTGTTTGCTCTGTGGATAGGTGTCACTTGGCTCTCTTTTTCTCTCAGCTGCTCACACACCTGCCTCATTGGCCTCTCTGACACCCAGGAAGGCAACTTTCTACTCTTAGGCCTAAAACAGATTAGTTTCCTAAACAATAACCCTCGTGTCCAGTCTGCTGCCTAATTGGTTTACTATCTCAGTCTCTTGTTCTCTTTCTAAGTATACTTCAAGCATATTAGTTTCCTTTTCTCTAGCCTCTCATTTATTCGGCCTTTTGGATATACTTATCCTCCTGGAGAAGGGATCTAAAGTTCTTAACGGAGACCACACAAGCATAGGATTGCCTTTGGCATTTTCATGTGTGCTTGGCTCACAGAGACATCAGAATGCCTTGCTTGGCATGTTTTTGGGTGAGATAGTGATCAAAAAATAAAAGCCAAAACTGCATTTATTTATGAAGAAATTGAAGAGTTATTTATTGAGCATCTTTTTGTAATTCCTCAAGTGTCCCATGTCATTCTTCTCATTCATTCATGACTTTGTATAAGGAATTCTCTCTAAACGAATGTCCTTTGCCTCCATTGCTTGTCTAATGAATTACTACTTACTCTCCTTCCACAGTGCTTAGATAATCCCCTTTCCTCAGAAGTCTTCTATGGTATGTCAGTGAGGAAGGCTGGGGTATGCTTTAGCAACAACCCTTAAACCTCAACCGCTTAAAACTACAAAGCTTTCTTTTTTGTTCGCGCTGGGTCGGCTGGGTACTATTCTGTGGTGTCATCCTTACTCTGGGACTCAAGCTGATAGAACATCATCACTGAGCACTGGCTCTTAAAAAGCTTTGACTGGGAATGACAGGTCACCTCTGCTTACATCTCATGGGCTAAAGCAAGTCACATGTTCACATCTAACTTCAATCAAGGAGATGCAGTTCTGTTATGTTCCAGAGAGAAGGGCTGTAGCAGTAATTGTCACCCATGATGTCTCCAAACCTGATTAATCTCTCATTTCATATTTCTGTGACACTGTGTAAAACCTTTGTATTTCACTGAGTTGAAATGATAATAAAACCCTATAGTAATATTGAATGTGATATGTTTGGCAGTTGGCTGTAGACCTCTGAAGTTCCTAGCCAGGTAGCTGGGCAGACTTAACCTCAGTCATTTCATTAACCTTGCAATAATGAAATCTTTGCTTTATAAGTTTACAACAGTGGTTCTCAACCTTGGCTGTACTTTAGAATCACTCACCCCAGAGCAGTTTAAATCAGAGTCTCGGAGGGTGGGTCCAGGCATCAGAATTTTTTAAGCTCGCCAGGTGATTCTGAGGAATAAACAGGGTTTAAGAACCACTGGCTTCCATGTTCATTGCTTGTTTGCTTTTTGGGGAGGCCCTTTGAAAATAAGGCTTCATTTTTATTATATCCCCAAGGCTTATTCTCTTGCCTATTTTTTTGGTACCAAACCCATATTACAATTATATATATATTTTTATATTTACTTGTATAATTATCTGTCTCCTACATACATTTTAAGGACTAGCACCACATGTAATTGGTTCATCATATACCTAGTTCATGTCATAGTATGTAGCACATACAGTTTCCCCAAGTCCTTCTTTTCCTTTTTCTCTCCCTAGCCATGCCCACAATTTTTGGATTCCCTCTACTCTGTATGGTACTTTTTCTTATATAATACATGGTTCCTTGGTCTTTCTCTTCTTTCATTAGATGAGATAAATAACATATTTGAAAAAATATAAAGCAAGATGCACCCGAACAGGCAAGGTTATTAAAGTGTTCTGTGTTAACACCTCTAGGGCCTGGCTCTTATGGCTGCTTAGTGGCTCTAATAAGCTGGTCACAGTAGCATCCACTTAACCCTCAGCTCCTCTGATCAGTGATCCAGCTAGTCTTGAACTCTGTCTTCTCTTCCAGGGATACCCATTGCTTGGATGTCAGGTAATCAGCTTTTTATAAATATTTGTTGAAAAAATATTTTATTTTGAGAACTATATGTTAAAGAGAAATAGCCCTTGGCCTCAAGACTATAAGTCAGATATAATATTTGTACAACTTCTATAAACCAAAGAGACACTACATATTACTATAAGCATTTTGTATGGAAAACACGCCATCTTCTCTCTTGTCTTGTAACTGTGTATTTCTTTTAAGCATGTCAGAGAACTCCAAACTGTTTGATTTATATTCTGAAGTGCTGGATATTTTTCATAAAAGGCAAAGTGTGGATAAGAAAAAAAATGACCTTTAAAAAAAGTCACATCCCCAGTAAAACACCCATTGAAATGGAAGCAGTATTAACTCATGTTTGGCTTCTTAAGAGTCCATGCTTCAGTCAGCCCATTTTATTTTTTTAAAAAGCTTTGAATGGTAATGTACAGGATGATTGCTGTTTCATCTCTTTGTGCCTTTAAATGTCAGTTTCTCTCCTTGCCACTCTCCTCTCTTTTTTTTTTTTTTTTTTTTTTTTGCTTGGAAAAGTTATACATATTTTTCAATTCTTAGTATAAGGGAAAATTGTATCAAATACATAGCTCTGGCTTCTTTGCCCCCTATACATGCTTTTGTGGTGCTTTTATAGTTTTTCTTGCCTGCCTTCTGGTTTGTAAACATTTTGAGGACAGGGGCCTGTTTACCTTTGTATAACCAGTACATGGCAGTGTGCTCTCAGGTCTGTGGTTGTTGAGTGAATAAATAAAAACATGCATTTTTTGTATATGTGTGTGTAACATTCCATACATGACTTTGCATACTATACTTTAAAAGATGAGCTACTTAGTGAATTATGAATGCTTCCCAAAATAACCAGTTTATTTGTGGCTGACTATATTTTACATGTTTTGTAATTTTAAATACATAAATAGTTGAACAGTATAAAAGGAGAAAGGGCCACCAGTGACTGTAAGAACTTTAAAGTCAAAGCCAGTTGTAGGGTCTGTTGTGCAACAGTTCTGATGCCTTAATGTTCTGTTGTAGGACTTTCGAGGTTCTGCTTGATTCTGGGACCCTATTTCCAGTATAAAAGACAGCATGTTTTAGCCACTGCTAAATGTTTCTAGTTACAGCTTCTGAAGTTTGACTAATCAAACCTCTGTGGATGATGCTTCTTTATAGCAGAGGTAGTTAAACACTGTGCTTGTTCCTCCCTCATTGCTATGGGGCAGAGTGAAAGTCACCCAGAGTGGGAGACAATAGGTCCTTGTTCTGGTAAGACAGATTTCACAAAAATGTCTGAAGTGGTTGGTGCTTATGGCATTTTTTACACACACACATACACACACATTTTCAAGTAGGTGAAAATGTTTCAAAGTGAATATCAAGGGCGGTCTTAAAGAGAAAGAAATGTCACAGCTGGGCATTGTTCACTAGGCCGCCAGCCCCTATGTTCTTTTGATCAGGTGTCTTTTTAACCAAGTAATGGTGTCATCTCCCCTTCTCCCCGACTGTTACCTTGCCTTACCCCACTGCCTGTTCCCCACTGAAATTTTTATATTCTCAAAATATTGGCTCCAGGGTGGCCACTTAGCTTTGCTGTATTGGAGGAGCTAAGTAGGGCTAGGGAAAAAAGTCAGTTTTCAGGGAGGAGGAACTGAGTTTGTCATAATTGGAATGCTTGAAAGAAGGAGACGAGTGAAAAGAAGGAGGAAAAGAATAAAGAATAGGATGTAGGAATATAGCATGTATGATTCCCATTTTTTGACATTCTCAACCATTAAATTTCCCATTATTATCTAAGCCCTTGCTGATCAAGTTTTTAATAAGTGTATTGTTGGTTATAGTTACTTGAGAGCCCAGCTATGTTACAACAGTGGATGAAATTATGTCTCTGTTGTCATGCTGGTAGTTTTTTTATTGATTTATCACAAGGCATAATTTTAAGCATTATAGATTTTCTAATGTTTAGTTCTTACTCTGATAATTTTTTTTTTTTTTTTTTTGGCTGCGTTGGGTCTTCGTTGCTGCACGCGGGCTTCTTCTAGTTGTGGCGAGCGGGGGCTACTCTTCGTTGCGGTGCGTGGGCTTCTCATTGCGGTGTCTTCTCTTATTGCGGAGCACGGGCTCTAGGCGCGCAGGCTTCAGTAGTTGTGGCTCGTGGCTCTAGAGCGCAGGCTCAGTAGTTGTGGTGCTCGGGCTTAGTTGCTCCATGGCATGTGGGATCTTCCTGGACCAGGGATCGAACCCGTATCCCCTGCATTAGCATACTATGCTAATGAAAGAATTAGGGGATTCTTAACCACTGCGCCACCAGGGAAGTCCTCTGATAATATTTTTATTAAAGGAGATACTTCCAAGATTACTCAACGATGAAAGGTGTAGCATATGTATGTTAATTTTTAAAATTGTAATATTTAGAATATTATTTATATAGTTGAGTTTTAAATATCTCTAATGCTCATATGGGAATATTAGTATTTATAAATAAGGCATTTCAAAAGTAAGGCATCATTATTTTAACATTTCTATTCTTATTCTTCTTTCCTTCTTTTTGTCTCTCTTTTTTTTTTTTTTTTTTAAAGAATTAATGTGCCATCTGGAAACCTCTGAGATCATGCTATAAAAGGAATTTTGGCTTTTTGGCAACCAGTCATCAGGATATGCTGTGACTGTGCACCTTATCAGAATAATGAAACTTAATTAGAAAGGTGTTTATCTCATATATGTTCCAAAACATTTTCATAATGGGGATTCTTGTATGGACATTGTGGAAATAAAAAAATTATTACTACTCTATCCCAGGGTTAAGGTGGTTAAGTTATCATCATGAAGTAGTCCTTGGATCTTAAACAGAAATGTAAATCAAAACCCTATGTGGCTAAATGGTTCTGAGCTATTTTTAAACACTATATCCTATATCTTTTTTCAGTGTTAAAATAAGAATACATTTAGTTTATATGTTTTTCAGAGGGGAGAGTTGCAGTATTACCATGCAATTAACTTGCTCTGTTCTTCTCTTCTGGAATAATGTAGTCATTGGAACTGTCAGCCAAAGGACCTTTATTTGGAACTTTTTTTTTTTACTCTAAAAAGTAACAAGTTTTTAAAATTAATTGAGAGAAAACAGCTGAAAGCATGCATTGAAAGGGTTAAGTCGACATGAAAGAATTCATTTCCACTTTAATGACCTAGCCTTGCTGGGTTAGGACTATGGGGAACATGCTTCTGACTTGTACTCCTATTGCCAATTAACACCTCCTATTACAGGTTGCCTCAGCTAGTCATTGAAGCTTAGACAGTAGAAATAGTTTACATGCAGCTTGTTTTTCACACTAGTCGTTTAATACTCACAAAATTAAAGTATTAAAAGGTTGTTTCTTACCTTGCTGGGTAAGAGATAAACAATACAGTGGTAGTTATTTGTGAATGTTTGAATTTGCTTATTTTCTGTTCAGGTTTTTTTTTTCCCCTTCAGGGGTTATTAACTGAGGAAACTGAAGGTGGTGATTTTATCAAATTTTAAATTTTTTGACAGAATTTGTCGAGGGTTATGTTGCATACCATAAATTAAGAATTATTTTCTGTCAGCTTTCCAGTATATTATATGTCTAGGTTTTATTTTGTTTTTAAAAATATAGTCACCTTCATTTGTTAATAAAACTTGTTTTCTCTTTGTTGAAAAATATTTTAACAGACCTCTAAAAATAATTCTATAATGCAGGACCAAATACACACCTTAAAACAGCCATTATAAAAATAAATAAGTCCAGGTAATATTTTAATCCTAGAATAACTTTTTAATAAATTTTGAAATGCTTTATGTCATTTCCTAAGGTAACTTTATATTTTTGGGTTTTTTTGGAGTATTGCAGTTCAGTGATACTACTTATTTTACATTTCTTTTTAAGTGACACTTTGGTTCCTGTTTAATCAGCAGGTACTTTAATAACATTATAAAATTGGCTAAATAATTGATACCAGTTCACACTAAGAGAAAGGTGGAGTAATATAACTAATAGTGTTAACATATTTGTTAAAAGGCCTGAGTAGGTAACACTTTGAGGCATTAGTTTTTATCCTGTTATAATGGCAAATGCCTTTTTTTTTAACACTTAGTCAACAAGGGCTGCCCAAGTAAAAGTCACAGCCTTTTATGCTGGATCAGATTTTAACCTTCTAAATGGGGGGGGGGGGGAACCTACAAAAACACAAAAAAACAACTCATGTCTCATTTAATATTACCACATTTAAAATTTGTGGACCTGGATGATAATTTCTGTTTTACTAAATGTGACAGATAAAACTCGTACAGAGGTAAGTTTGATGCCCTTGTGGGGTCCCTAATAGGTATTATATCACTGGTTAGGTAGATTTTCATGTACGTATAAAGGTCAGTCACACTGCTTGTGCCTATGGCTCACCTATTTTACCCTGCAGTTCTGTTAGATAGCTAACTTATACTCTTAGTCAGTTTAAAGGTGTGGATTCCCCCTACCTCATTTTAAACAAACTTATTTTAAAGAGTCAGACTTACTTAAGTGATTTCAAAGTTGTGCCTATAGGATTTGAGCATTGTGGGTTTATATAGCAAAAGTAATTATTTCAGTTTCTTATTTGTATGAGGGGTATGTGCATTTTAGTTCCATGTTTTTTTACAGAAATATATAACTAAATCATATTCCAGTTTTCAAATTGTTACATTCATTTAAGTTTTAACAGTAGACTATAAAGTTGTAGAACATTCAGATATTTCTTATTTTACTTATTTGTTGTCAGTGATGTGTGTGTGTGCTTTTTGTGAAATACAGACCAATTTTCTTTAGTTTTTTATTTTATTTTTTCTTTTGCTTAATACCACTTTAGTTATAAAAGTACCTTCAATTATTCTCATAGTTGTTTTTAAAGAACCTTGGAGTTTAAGTTACATCATGTTCAATCTTTTAAAAAAAATGACTTTCTGTACTTGTTTATTGTGGTTAGATAGTTGTTATAAGGTCAACAGAGTTAACTTGACTAGTTCAAACACCATGTAAATTGGTAATTTTAGAGCTATGCTGTTGATTAAACATCAGAAACAAACATTTTCTTCATTGTTTATTTTTTAGAATAATAACAGCCAAAGCCAATTTTTGAAATTCAAAAAATATTTGGGCCCAGGTTTTCATTTGATTTATATCACTGTATAGTTTTTTACTTTAGTTTACCCAGCATTTAGCTTAGTTTCTTTTTTTTTTAGTTTCTTAAACATAATAAATTCTCAATAAATGAAAGATATTTGAAAGTAATTCAAATTCTGTACATTTATTCAAATTTTTTTCATCCTGTGAATGGAACACATGTAATTTGTCATTGTATGTGATCACCATATGTCCATTTTAGTTGAATGTAAAATAGACTAACAGTAGTTGATTTAAATCTAACATTAAAGTTTGTATCACTTTCTACTTGTGAAATCTTTTGTTTCTCATTAAAGTCATAGGATTGTAAATATGAGACATGAGGGCAGGGGTAAAGGGACGTGGAAACTTTCTGTGGGTGAGGAATAAAAACCATCCTAAATCTCTTTTCTTGGGTGGCACCTCCCAATCCTGGAAGTCCCTTTCTGTGCCCATTACCACTTCATTACCCTGACTGCTCCTACTCTGTACATTTCTCCTCCTTGAATCCCCTGACTCACATGTTTTTTTTCTTAAGTTATTTAACATTTGATATAGAGCTATACCTCGATATCTTTATTTGCCTAGGGTATAGCCATCTTGCACCTCAAGTATCTTGAAAATTCTTACTTGATATCTCTGCTTCTGTAATGAACTAGTGTCCTACTTTTGTTGTTGTGCATATTTACTCAGTTCTTTAAAATACATTAAAGTAATACTCAAAGAATTTGGTGTGCTTACATATGTACAACCATGATTTAATTATTTGAATAAGGTGATATGTTTGTGAACTGTGCTTGCCTTATTATTTTTCTATCATGTGAATGCTGTGATTAAAAAAAAAAGCCCCAAATGTTGTGTGACTTGTTTCCTACAGTATATTTTAATAAAAAGGCATATTTTTGTTTTCATAGTAGTGTACATACTATGTTATAAGTAAATTCAGTAGTGCCTTTTGGTCTGCCAAGCCCCCTGTGCCCATCTAGACTTCAGAAAATAAAGGGAGGACCAGAAGTGTTCCCCGTTCTTAATGGGCATACTAACTGCTTTTAGGTAGGAAGAGCAGCATCCCAAGACTTATTTCCATTTTCTTTAGTAGGAAATGGCTCCAGGTGGAAGAGGATTCTAAAATTGTAAACAATGGAAAGGAACTAAGCTTCCAGAATAAAAGTGTATTTGGGCATATGAAAAAGGGATGGTATGCTGTAGTGGAAAGGCCACATTGCTAGAAGTCAGAAGTTACATTTCAGTCCTGATGATCTGTGCCAATATGTGTTTCGTCTGCCTTTCCATTTACATTATAAGCTTCTTGAAGCCTTCATTTAACCATGTAGCTGTAGTACTAGGCACATGATAAATACTTAAATATTATTTGGAGCCTGGTCTTGATCTCTGCCTCACATTTGAAAAAATGATAAATTTTTTCAGAGCCTGAAAAAGAAAGTCCAGATTTTCTCTGAGAAGACCATGTGGACCATGGAATGAATTGGAAAACATCAGGTTAAACAAAGATAAACAGATTTTTTCCACTCCAGGATTTTTCGTAGAGCCTCTAATATTCTAACATACAACATAAATTTGGGGGGTAGGGTGGATATTCATTATATTCCAAACTTACTTAACTAGGAGTGAACTCTATGGATGGTATTTTCTTGAAACTCTTTTCCCAAAAATGAGTATTTTAAAAATCTCTGTCACACTGCAGAATAACAAAGAATTGATGAAACTTGGTGATATATTGACTATAAGGACTGAAGGAGAGTAAATGAAAATTTTGCCTAGGTTTGTAGTTTGAGACTCAAGATAATTATAAGTTGGGAAGGTTAGTTTGTAGAGAAACATGGTGAGTTTGATTTTTGAAGATGTTTAATTTGAGATGTCTCCCTTAGGAAATAATATGATTGGTAGTATTACTAAGTGAGGAGGGAACCCTTAAAAAAATATCATCTGATTTAATTAGTCATCAAATATTCGAACCCCTCTGTAACATTTTCCCCAATATGAACCACTTACGTTTGAATAACTCCAGTTACAGGGAACTCATTAACTGGAGCTCTTCTTTAGATAGCTTGGACCAATACAAGATTTTTCTTACATTGAACCCAAATTCAATCTCCCCATAGCTTCATTCCATTAGTCCATAGTTCTACAAACTGTATAGTCTAAATCAGTGGTTCTCAAATTTTAGCAAGCATCAGAATCACCTGGAGGGCTTTCTAAAAACCAGGATTTCTGGGCTCTGCCCCCAGAATTTCTGATTCAGTAGGAATGTGCGTTTATAACAAATTCCCAGTTGGTACTGGTGCATCTGGTTTAGGGACTGCACTTTGAGAGCTATTAGTCTGAACTTTGTCTGACAGCTTTTCATATATTTGAAGATAGTTGTTTTGTACCTTGTCTTTTCCAAGCTTTATAAAGTTCTTTTGAATATTTCCTATATATCATGACTTTAAGTCACTTTTCCATACTTGGTAGCTCAGATTCTGAGAGTGAAGAACGCTGAAGGAGAATCCTTTACATGCAGTCAGGAGCCAACCATAAAAAGACCTCATGGTTCAGTGCTCTAAAATACTTTTGCACTGGTAAATGTTGAAACTTGTGTGGTGTCTTATAGGTTAGTTCCTAATTTACCTCTGTTTGTTATCATGGTCTTCAGGATGGGAGAGGAATCTGCCTCCATGTGAATGTACTTCACAGCCATACTCCTTTTTATTAGCTTTCTTTTTAAATTAAGGGAAGGTTCCTTCAATATTGTAAGTTAAAAATATTCAATATAGCAGCAGGCTAGGGTACTTTCAACTTAAGGTAACATTGCTGATTAAGATGGCTAGAGCCATCTGAGATCTCAGAGAAAGGAGCTTTCAACAATATTTTTAAATTATTGGTTGTTATTTGTTCTTAGGTTTATCTGCATTATTAAAAGAACTATCATGAATATTCTGGTTCAAGCAAACATCTCTGTTTATTTACTTAAATAATTTCTAGGAGTGCAGAAGCGGGTTAAAAAGTTTGTACAGTTGTAAGGCTCTTGATATACATTGCTCAGTTGCTTTTCTGATAGTTTGTACTAATTCACATTTCCACCAGTAGTGCTGAGAGTGTCTCTTTTATCACACCCGCTCCAAAATTGGGCATTGTAAAGCTTGTTTGATAGGAAAACAACAGCAACAACAATGTCTTAATGTGTTAATTGGCATTTCTTAATTAAAGGAGGTCAACTAGTGAGGTTGAATATTTTTCATATTTATTTCATTATTTCTTATGTAATTAGTTGCTTTATATTCTTTGCCCATGTTTCCATTAAGATTTTAGTATTTCGTTAACTTGGGTATTGACTTTTTGTCATAAATGGGGCAACTATTTTTTCAGGTTTTTTTTTTTTCCTTTTAACTTTTTTAGTACAGGTATACCTCGTTTTATTGAGCTTCACTTTATTGTGCTTTGCAGATAATTGTTTTTTTACAAATTGAAGGTTTGTGGCAACCCTGCATCCAGCAAGTCTGTTGGTGCCATTTTTCTAACAGCATTTGCTCACTTTGTGTCTCTGTGTCATGTTTTGGTAATTCTCAATATTTCAAACCCTCCACCAGCAAAAAGATTATGACTCACTGAAGGCTCAGATGATGGTCAGCATTTTTTTAGCACTAAAGTATTTTTAAATTAAGGTATGTACCTTGTTTTTTTAAACATAATGCTATTGCACACTTAGTAGACTACAGTATAGTGTAAACATAACTTTTATATGCACTGAGAAACCAAAAAAATTCATGTGACTTGCATTATTGTAATATTCACTATATTGGAGTGGTCTGGAATTGAACTCATAGTATCTCCAAGGTATGCCTGTATTCAGAAATTTTAGATTATGTTGTCAGTTTTATATATATTTTTTTGTTCAGTTGGGTTTGTACCTAGAATGTATTTCCTCGCCCAGATCAAATTTATTTATTTAGTTATTTATTTATACTGAAATATTATCCATTAGTAAACAGTAACTTTCCATACTCCCCTCCATGCAGCCCCTAGCAGCCATCATTATATTTTCTGTCTTTATGATTTTTGACTGCTCTAAGTACTTCATCATATAAGTGGAATCATACAGTGTTTGTCTTTTTTGATTGCCTATTTGACTTAGCATAGTGTCCTCAAGGTTCATCCATGTTGTAGCATATTGCAGAATTTCCTTCCTTTTTAAGACTGAATAATATTCCATGGTGTATGTGTATACCACATTTTGCTTATCCATTCATCCATTGGTGGACACTTGGGTTGCTTCCACTTTTTAGCTCTTGTGAATAACGTTGCTGTGAACATTGGTGCACAGTCATCTCTTTGAGAACCTGCTTTCATTTCTGGGTGGTTATATACCCAGAAGTTGAATTGCCAGATCTTACAGTATTCTATTTTTAACTTTTTGAGAAACCACTGTACTGTTTTTCACAGTGGCTGTACCATTTTATATTCCCACCAGCAGTGCACGAGGTTTTCCATTTCTTCACATCCTTGCCAATACTTGTTTTCTGTTTTGTTTTGTTTTTTATTAGTAGCCGTACTAATAGGTGTAAGGTGGTATCTCCTTGTAGTTTTGATTTGCATATCTCTAATGATTAGTGATGTTGAGCATCTTTTCATGTGCTTACTGCCCATTTATATATCTTCTTTGGAGAAATGTCTATTCAAATCCTTTGCCTATTTTTAAATCAGGTTTTTGGTTGTTTTAGGAGTTCGCTATGTATTTTGGGTGTATAATTTACAAACATTGTCTTGGCACCCTTGACACTCTTATTAAAAAATCGTTTGACCATATATGCAAGGGTTTATTTCTGAGCTCTGTTCAGTTCCATTGGTCTGTATGTCTGTTTTTATGCCAATACCACATTGTTTTGATTACTGTAGCTTTGTAGTAATTTTGAAATCAGGAAGTCTGAGTCCTCCAGTTTTGTTCTTTTTCAAGATTGTTCGGCTGTTCAGGGTCCCTTGAGATTCCATATGAATTTTAGGATGGGTTTTCTATTTCTGCAAAAGTTGTCATTGAAATTTTGACAGAGATTGCTTTGAATCCGTAGATCACTTTGAGTAGTTTTGACATTTGAACAATATTAAGTCTTCCAGTCCATGAACATGGGGTGTGTTTCCATTTATTTATGTCTTCTTTAATTTCTTGCAGCAATATTTTGTGGTTTTGATTGTACAAGACTTTCATCTTCTTGGTTAATTCCAAGTATTTTATTCTTTTTGATGCTATTGTAAATGAAATTATTTTTGTAATTTCTTTTTCAGATTGTTCATTATTTGTATGTAGAAATGCATGGTTTTTTGAATGTTGCCTTTGTATCCTGCTACTTTACTGAATTCACTTATTAGATCTAATGTCCTTTTTGTGGATTCTTTAGGCTTTTCTTTGTATAAGATCATATCATCTGCAAACAGAGGTAATTTTCCTTTCTAATTTGAGTAAGCCTTTTATTTCTCTTTCTTGCCTAATTGCTCTGGCTAGAACTTCCAGTACTATGTTGGATAGAAGTGGTGAAAGCAGGCATCCTTGCCTTGTTCCCCATCTTAGAGGAAATGCTTTCAGTCTTTCACCAACATGGGATATTATGTTCGCTGTGGATTTTTCATCTATGGCTTTTATTATGTTGAGGTAGTTTTCTTCTATACCTAGTTTGTTGAGTGTTTTTTTCATGAAAGAGTGTTGAATTTTGTCAAATGCTTTTTCTGCATCAATTGAGATGGTCATGTGGTTTTTTTTTTTCCCCTTCATTCTGTTGATGTGGTGTATTACATTGGCCAGTTTTTGTTTGTTGAACCATCCTTGCCTTGCAAGTTTTAATCCCACTCAGTCATGTGTATAGGTAGTCCTTTGAATATGCTACTGAGTTCTGTTTGTTAGTATTTTGTAAGGATTTTTGCATCGATGTTCATAAGAGATACTGGTCTGTCTGTAGTTTTCTTTTCTTGTAGTGTCTTTGGTTTTGGTATCAGGGTAATGCTGGCCTCATAGAATGAATTAGGAGGTGTTCCCTTCACCAATATTTTTATCATGGTTTTGGTTATGATTTGATTTTTTAAAAATGTAAATCATTGGGACTTCCCTGATGGTCCAGTGGTTAAGACTGTATGCTCCCAATGCAGGGGGCCTGGGTTCGATCCCTGGTCAGGGAACTAGATCCCACATGCCACAACTAAGACCTGGTGCAGCCAAATAAATAAATTAATTAATTAAAAAAAATGTAAATCATTGATCTGTCTGGGTAGTGATAATGTGATATGGAGAAACAAATTTAGTTTTAAATGTTTTCCATATTGAACAGTTAAAAAAGAAAAGATAAAATAGAATATGTTCGATTCTATGGTGATAACTTTGAATATAAATGAAATGAAACTTTCTGGAACAATATAATATTCCATCTAGTTTCAAGACAGTTAACCTGAATTTAGTAATACCACTGCAAATGTTATAAAAATTAGCTCCAAAATCAGCTTCAGAGCCAAATGTTTCATTAGTGAACTTGTCCAAATTTAAATTTTAAGACATGGATAATTTAGTATATATACATTTTATTAGAACATAGAAAATGGGAAGTTGTAAAACTTTCCAATTCATTTTATACATCTAGCATAATGATATCAAAACCTGACAAATTTAACAGAAAAAAAGAAAATGCCAGGTCAATCTCACTTACATAAAAATAATATATATAATAATATAAATACAAATTATATATAAATATATTTTAAAATTTAATATAAAAATAGTAAATCAAACTTGAACAATTTATCCTGGAAATAGAAAGGTGATTTAATACTAGGAAATCTATTAATGTAATACATCACTGAAGAAAGGCAAGGTAAGTAAAATATAGTGGCCATTGTGGCTTCTTTTGCAAAAAAGAAATAGTTATGTCACTGACAAATCTCACCAATCCTTTTGTTTTGTTTTAATTCTTATTTGTAAGCAACATATACATGAATTTCCATTTTAAACCCATTATAAAAGGCCTTTAACAAGGGACTTTATCTCATTTATATTTTTTCATTACCAATATATTTGGTCTTACCTTATGTTGTTTGCTATTTTTGTTTTGTTCCCTTCTTTGTTCCCTGTTTTTTATTGTCAGTGTTGTGTTAGCTTTTTCTTCTCCAGAGATTTGGTAAGGTGTATATTCAGTTTTAATGTTTATTGTGGTTATTTTAAATTTGTTCAAAAGACTCTGAAATCCATATTTCTGTAATAGTCTAAGTCAACACTTAAACAGATCTCTTTTTTCCCCTCCTATATGTCAAACAGAGAGTTTTGTATACTTCATTTCTCTCCATCGCCCTATATAGTTATTGGGTGATATCTGTGGTTTTGAACCCTGGTTATTTATGTTATTTAGCTCTCTCTGTTTTTAACTGCTTTCAGTGGTCTTAACAAATTGTTTTATATAATGGCTTTTCCATTTTTAATTTTCTGTTTTTGATTTGTGGGGTCTCAAGTGGATCATTTATTCAAAAAGTTCTTTGAAGGACGATACATGGAATCATATTTTCTGAGCCCTTGTGTATTTAGTAATATATTTGTGGGCCTTCAGACATTTTTTTTAGTGGAGTGTAATGTTTTTGACTCCACAGGGTTTCTCTCTTAAAAGTCTGAAACTTTGTTTCATTGTTTCCTGCCATTTAACGTTGCAAAGAAATCCAAAGTCAACTGAGTTGCATTTTTTCTTCAGGTTATGTAGTTTTTCTATTTGTATGGTTTTAGAAATTTTGCTTTATTCATGTAGTTAAGATTTACCTAAGACTTTACAAGGTATATAACACTTTTCTTCATTGATTATTGCCTGACATTTAGTGATACAAAAGTTGAATTTTTTTTCATTCAGGAAAGTTTTCTTCACCTTTGTCTTTTTGATGCTTTCCATTTCTTATTTTATTCTTAGGATCAACTGTATTTCTTAGCTTACATCTCCTTCCTTTCTCCTCTAGTATTGTATTTTTAATAGTTTTCATCTGTAACTTTTTTACTGTACATTCTAAGACATCTTCAAAAGTTTATGTTCTATATCACTGAATTAAACTTGTCATAGTGTTTTTACCCTTGTTTACTCCAGTGTAACTTTAATTCTTAACTATTTTTCATCTTTTCATCTTGGTCTATCCTCCAACGTTCTATTTCAAAGATAAGAAATCGTCTTGTATTCTCCTGGTGCCAAATAGTTTTCCAGAATTTCGTATATGATTCCTATTTTTAAATGACTTTCCTCTCTTTGAATTATCTGAATGCTATTCCTCAGGAGTGTTTGCTGAAAGGCAATGTATGTAAATTGTCCATAGCTCCACATTTTTCTCAACTCAGGTCATCTTTGATCTACAGCTGTACTGGCTCTTACATAACTGTTTTAGTTCAGTTTCCAAGGTATTTAATGGAGTTTTCTTCACCTTCATTGCCTGGTTGTGTGCTATTCTGAACAGGTGAGCATGATGATAGAAAAGTGATAGCATCTGCTCCAGAGATCCTTAACACATGTCCCATAGACAGTGTTTTACATGAGTTACTCTTTTTTTTTTTCTTTAGGTTGCAGTTCACTGCTACAAATCCTTCTCTACTTCTTGTCAAGTTGTTTTCTGGGAAGTTTATTCTAACTAGATCAAGAAACAGAGTAGTAATAGAGTGAGAAGGGTAACAGGAAATATCACTGGTTACTGTCTCAAAAAACAACAATAGAGAAACCAGCTACATGGTTTTCTGTTAGTATGTTTCTGAACCAGAAGAACATAGTGAGAGAGGAGCTAGCGATCTTTGTACTTACTTGCATATGGCTTGTTCTCTCTCCCAGGGTAACTGGTGGGTATTTTCCCTTCCTGTTCCATTGGCTTGTACTACCTTAACTTGTTCATTCTTTTTTTTTTCAACCAATACTTAGTGAGTTCTATGTGCCGGGCACTTTGTTAGGATAATGCTGAACAAAACAGAGTGTTTCTTCTTTCATTGATGGCAGAAATATTTTCTGAACTTTGTCAGTAATGCATTTTGGTGATGATGTGATGTTTTATTTCCCTATTCTTTTTTTTTTTTTTTCTTATTAAGTATTTCCTGGCAAGTTGAGAAAGGCTGTATTAATAACTGTAGCCTAGATACCAGTTTTAACTTCTTTTGTCATGGGCATTTTTAAAGTTGCTCTGAATCAGGAAATAACTTTTATGAATACAGTGTTCATTATCCTGACCTTAGAGTATTATTTCCCAAAAAACATCTTGTGACAACTAATTTACTATTTCTTCTCTTTTTTTCTTAAACTTTCTTAATTAGATGAATAAAATTATCATATCAACAAAATTATCTTGTTTTATGTGGTGACCTCAACGAATGTTTTGGCATGATAACACTTTAGCTTACCTTAGAATTTTCATATCTATTTGAAAGGCAAGCAGTAAAGCTGCATTAGGTGATAATAATGATAATAATGAAGAATTCGGTTCTTTTTAAAATATGTTATCTGACATGTATTTTTAAACATAAAATTTGAAGGATTTTATTTTTCTCACCACTTTGTATATAAGGAAATAGAGGTTATTTTTGTATGTGATGCTTATATTTAGAGAAAACTTATTCTAGAACTTTTTATACTCAGTGCTTCCAGTAAGTATTATGAGCTTTTAAACAAAACAAAACCAAAAAAATCACAGAACTTGGGATATAAACAGACAAGAAGCACAAAGTACACACAGACCTATAAGTGTGAAATGTAATGAGTAAAGCAATTTTTTAATTTTAGTAATAAGCAAATCCATAAAAGCAAGATAGAATATTGACTTACAATTTAGATAGCTAACATGTTCATTCTGTAATTGTAATAGAGTTATTGTTAAGGAAAGGGAACTTTAAGCAAAACAGGACCTGGCAATTAAAAGTCACATCTCATTTTAGTTTCCCAGACTGCTCAGTATTAAAAAACAAGAAGTTTTCTATATGCACTGACTGGGGCAGAATTAAATTTATAAGACTGTAGTCATCTTGAGGGTAAGGACTATATGTAAATTACTTTGTGTAGCAAAATGTTACAGTAAAAAGTGGTTTGGTGCTTTTGATGAAGAAGGTAGAATCCTTAGGGAGAAACATAGTATCTTCTTAGGCTGTAATAAGATTAATAGTAATATTTGTTTTAAAGGTAGTTGTCAGGATTTGGAAGTATTTTCATGTTAGCTACACCAGTCTCAACCAGTTTGTTCACATCTGGGGCAGTTGTGTTAAATTTGATGTTGTATAGGGGAGGGGAACAACTTCATCAGGTGAAGTGCAGAGCATGTTCACAGCTCTTTAACCTAGGGATTAGAAGTCTTCTCCGCCCCTCGCCCCCCCATACCTAAGTTTCTGCAGAGATCCCATAGCCCTAATCTACATGCTGTCTTTAGCTGAAAATCAGGCTCAGAGAATTTACTGTTTGTGTTGGTCCTTCAGTTAATCAGTTTACATTCACATTGGGGTAAGAAACATAGCTAATTGGTGCATTATAGTTATTTTGTAGTGGAGGTAAATTAGCATCCCTGAAAGATTCAAGCATTGTGTCCATTGGACACTTACCTGAGTACTAAGTTTGATGTTTTCTACAGGTTTGATATTTACAAGTTTGTTCTGATTGTTTGTGTTGTAGCTGAATACTTAACATGTTTCCCCTAAACTCTTTAAAAAAATCATGTTTAAATAACTTGTAACTTTAATTTTAAACTCATAAGTTCTTTGTATTTATAATGATTTGTGTGCTTGTTCCTAGGGGCCACCTACAGATGCTCCTGCAGTGGACACAGCAGAACAAGTCTATATCTCTTCCCTGGCACTGTTAAAAGTAAGTGTTGAATGGAGTTACTTGCTTTAGAGAGTTCAGCTGCTTTCTCTCTTTTACTTTGGAATATTTTTCACGTTAACCCTCTCACACATAAGCCGTTGTTTTAGGTGCATGTATAAAATAGAGTGTTTTATTTCCACTGAAACACAATTAAGTTATTAATTAAAAAAAGGGGGGGGTCCAAAGATCTCAAAGCTTTGTGTCTATATATCTTCCTCTTTACAGATGTTAAAACATGGTCGTGCTGGGGTTCCAATGGAAGTTATGGGTCTGATGCTTGGAGAATTTGTTGATGATTACACCGTCAGAGTGATTGACGTGTTTGCTATGCCACAGTCAGGAACAGTGAGTACTTTTATGGTTGCCTGATGCAAGTAAACGTATTACTTTTCTCTTTTCTTTTCCTGTGCAAAATAACTCTCATCATATTGTAATTTTCTCTTCCTGATAGAAAAATTCATTATAAGATTAATGATAGAAACTTTTAGACTGCATTGAATCAAATCATTGATCTTTTAAATGCATTATGAATTCCCTGTAGATCCACAAATTGAGTGATGCTAACATTTAATCCCTTTACTTGTTCTTTCAGCTTTAACTAGCATAGTGTACTGGATTTATAAGTTAGTTACCTTAAAATAGTAGGATACTAGTTTGATTAGTTTGAACACATGGTTCAAAAGATTTCAGAGACACTCTTAATTAGAGTTTCAACTCACCTACATTATCTAGTCCTCATGTTTTGTTTTTATTGTTTTGAAATATCGCCCTTTTTAAAATGTTCTGTATATGGTGATAAATGACTCTTAAGCTTTTCCTATTCAAAATGTTAAGTTTAAAAAAAACCAAAAAACCATGACAAACTTTAGTTCTTTTTGCCTTTTTGCATGGTAATTTGTTAATAGACGAACCATACTGCATACACATTTTGAAAGTCCTCTACTTTAATGCATTTAGAATGCATTGTTCTTTGTGGGAATTTTTTGTTTTGTTTTGCTGTTTTGTTTAATGCATTGGACTTGTAGATAGGTGTGTATTTAGATTTTTTTTTAATGGCCAAAAAACAATAACCATTTACTTACCTTCCAAAAAATAACACATATATCCTTCTCATCTGCTTGCCTAAGAAAATATAATACGTATATTTGTCTGATGAATGTCCTTACGTGGATATCCATTATAGTAAAGGGTTCTTAAGTTTTAATATCCTTTATTTCCTTGTACTACAAGTGCTTGTTTGACAATATAAAATAGAATATTTGATTCCCCATGTTCATTCTGTGTAGTAGAGTTGGAAAATTTTTCTTCTAGCCCAAGAGTTAGCAGACTTTTTCTGTAAAGACATATGTCTCTGTCTCATATTCTTGTTTTGTTGTTGTTGTTTTTTTAACCACCCTTTAAAAATGTTAAAAAACATTCTTAGCCTGTAGGCAGTAGATTGTGTACCCCTGTTCTTGAGGATGCACTCTCAATTAGAATTCAAAATACTGTTTATTTTGGTGGGAAGAAGTGCTTATGTTAACTGGTTTGTTTAAGTAGATTAGACTTAAATTCCTCATGTTAGAGGAAGACCTTGAGGGAGCTATAATGGCAGTGATCTATCACTGGAGAGATAGTATGAATGCCTTTAATTCTTCCATGTCCTAAAATTTTCTTTTGGTTGAACTAGCAAAATAATGCAGCATTTAAAAGACTTGGTTGCACATTGCCTCTTGTGGGGAATATTTTGAGAATGCTGTTATATTTGAGGTAATATTCAAATGTATATATATTCCCCTCCAATTGCCTAATCTACCAAGTAGTCCTAACTAAAGCACTGAACATCCTCCCCTCCTAACTCAGCCAACCAAAAAAACAAATAAAAATAACTCTGGGAAACTATTATTTTCCTTCCTCAAGGTGTTTACATTACTGAAGAAAAAAAAAAAACCGACTTGAACTGCTGATTATTATAATAGCAGAATAGTTGTAGAACTTTGTATGAGATGGAAGAGGCCTAGTGCTTATCAGTTATCAGAGGATGATGTTAGGAAGTATGCTGGCCTAGACCGATCTAACCACAAAATAGTTGGTTCACTTATTTGGTATTTCTGGTGTGTGTATATATACACACACACATTAGTCATGGCCATAAACTCTTTTAAAGGAGCCTAAAAATTATCTTAACTCATTAGCTAACAGCAGTATGGTACTTGGCAATTTTTTTGTTTTCTTGGTACTTGGCAATTTAAAAAGTTTTATTGATGTATGGTTTATAATTGAATGACATGAGTAGGTGTCAAATATGGGTATCAAAACCTATTAAATTATTTTGGTATCCCAAAATAATATACACAGGTTTTTAGGCAGTAGCTTTTTGTTCGTTTACCTTGTAATATAAATTTTTTCTCATTGTTATAGAAGCTAATCATTTTCCTTTCTTTCTAAATCAGGGTGTCAGTGTGGAGGCAGTCGATCCAGTGTTCCAAGCCAAGATGTTGGATATGTTGAAGCAGACAGGAAGGTAGGTATTTCAAATGATCATATAATGGAATGATGGGAAATATTTTCAGAAATGTATCTCAGAATTTTACATGTTCGTGAATATCATTCTTAGGGAAAAAAAAGCCACGTAATTAATGTAAAAGTATCACTGTCAGTGCTCTGCACCACCTATCTAGTATCTCTTTCCTCTAGAATCATAGAAATTTGCCAGTTAGAAAACTGCCTCATGTTAAAATTCTCAACTGTTACATAGTAAATTTGGACTGTAGCTTCCCACCGTTTAGCATATGGAGTTACTCTCTAGTCACTTATAATTGAAAGAGCTTGTATGTTCCAAAATTTGAGAGTTGCAGCTAAATAAAATTCTGAATATTTAATTATATTTGTAGTCATATTGAGTTTTAAAGACAGGGAAAGTAGAATCCAAATATTGTTCAAGTTTTTTACCCCAGATTAAATCTCTCAATAGTTGTCATTCTCTTGCTCAAATTCTTCTACTGTGGAAAAAACTTCAAAATTAATGTTAGCAAAAGGCTCAGCAGCTGAGCAGAACAGTGCAAATTGGTTTTTGACTGAGTTCCTAGTTCTACTGCTGGTTTAATTGATATTTAATCCTTTCACAACAGTGGATCCTGGTGTCCATTGTTAAAAATGTACTCTGCCTGGAAAATCCAACTCCCAGAGCTAAGGAGTTAAAGAGTAGATATTTACTTGAATGCTGAAAGGGTAAAAACTGGCTCTGAGAAAGTGTGGTAACAAGGTGAAAAACTGAAAGCCTTATCTACCACTGCTAATGTGCATCTCTTAATGATAGCACTCCTTTGTCACACTTTTTCGTTTCCATGTTTTCTGGATAATATGGTGTATGATTTCAGTGTTTCTAATGGTGCTTTTTCACACCTGTGTGTTTTTCATCTCTTCTTAATTTATACCCCGTTAGTGTGTTGTTTCTTTTCATATCATAAATGTATTACTTGTTCTGTTCTGAACAGCTGAACGCCCTCTTTGTTTCAGGCCTGAGATGGTTGTTGGTTGGTATCACAGTCACCCTGGCTTTGGTTGTTGGCTTTCTGGTGTGGATATCAACACTCAGCAGAGCTTTGAAGCCTTGTCGGAGAGAGCTGTGGCAGTGGTTGTGGATCCCATTCAGAGTGTAAAAGGAAAGGTAGAGTGGATTCTATCTTTATTAGCATCTCCTGCCACATTCTGTTTACAGATACATTACATAAAAATCTGTTTTGTTTAAAGCATGATCCTTAATTACACAAAAAACCAACCAAACAAAAAACTGTACAAGATAATAAATGTGTCTTGGTATTATTATTAGCAATTTACCTATTTAGAGATTTGTTTCTACTTTAATGAGTCTAATTATAAATGTTTATCTTTAATTTTTTTTTTATTTCATAGATTTAGGAATGTTAAATCATACTGAAAGCCTTCTATACACATTTTATTAATATTTTAATAAACATTGCTCTACCTTCTTTTATTTTAAAATGGTGAATTTGGGATCGGCACAACATTTAAAAAATCTAAAGAGCTCTGTTTGCAGACATTGTGCAGGACATATTCTGCAGGTTGTAGGTTCCAAATATTTTAGACAGTGAAAACTTGCCCCAAACACTTGGTGTCAACCGTTTGCATTTTTGGAGTGAGGACACAGATGAATGATTAGATATGCTAAATGATTCTGAAAAGAGATTAACTTGCAAAGCATATTGGGTTATAGTTGTTCTTTGTTGAAATCTTTTGTCCTTGTTTAGTTCTTTTTTCCTCCTTTTTTTTCTTTTTTCTTTCTTTCTTTCTTTCTTTTTTTTTTTTTCTTTCTTTCTTTCTAGCCCCATATGCCATTTTCCTATTTCCTGCCTCATGACAGCAGGGAGCAGCTCTATTATCACCTTCACAGAGCTGTCTGCAAATGTGAGAGGCAATTCGATTTTGCTCAACCACAGGGAGAGTGGATTAGAAAAACTACAGAACATACAGAAATTGGCTAGGTGGTTACTGCTTTAAAATACTGCTGAGGTGTCTTGTTTGAGCATGTACGTCCATTGTAGTGTAGAATAATTGTTAAAATAAAATCACAGTACATTTATGGAATCCTTTTTATGCAGCTTTTACAAATAATTTTTGGAGCCCTTAAAAATAAATATTAGCTTGCTATCTATCAGACCTGGAGTTTGATAGTATTGCAGATTACATTTACATCTGCTCACCAGCTCAAACTAAATATGGCTGTTTAAACATGGAGTTTTTATCTGTCATGAATTTGAACACTTTCTGACATTATATTATTATGATGAATAAAAATTGAGGTCTTTTCTAAATCATGATCCTATTAGATGCGATTTAGCTCTTTAGAGGCAGAAACTAGCCACAAAAACAATAATAGAAACTGATATACTAGGCAGTTCTGAATGCATAACTTCTGAGGCTTGCTATATAATGACACTTCAATTTATTTACTTTCTTTTTTACTAAGTGTATTGTTATTTAACTGATATAGATAAAAGGAGTTGAAAATCTTTGACTTTTGTTAGTTTTATGAATTAAAGTACAGTATAATATTTAAGTTTAATTCTCTGATAATTAAGATACCTTATAAAAAAGTAAACAATAAGTAACTCATTTAAGTAATAATTATTATTTTAGAAACATAATAGAATTATCTGATTAAATTCCCACGCCACAATATATACTACTAATGATTGAAGCTTAATTTTAAACATAATTAGAACTCTGTTTTGTAGTTTTGGTGTGACTTTTTATGATACTTAACTCATGTGATGGTGGCTGCTTTGAAAAGGAAAATATAAACTTAAATACAATGAAAGAAAGCATTTTCAAAATAGAATGTAAATAAATGAATATGTATTTTGGTTATCTTGTTTATAGTATTTTAAATGGCAGTTTTAGTTTCCAAACCTAGTTTAGGTATTATATAACTGTGGAGTTTGCATTGTTTGTTTCTAATTAACCATGATTCAAAGAATGCATTTCATTAAAAAATATACTTGTATCACATGACTCTGTTGTCATGTGGTAAAATGTAGTATTTAAAAATATATCTCAAAAATTACTTCAGGAAATTACATGTATCACTGTCTAGTTTTATAAGTCATGAAAAAAATTTTTTGGAAAAAATTTAGTATAAGCATCTATCACTGATGATTTGCATCACTTGTTGTACCTAACGAGATTTATACAATTATATCACCTCAAATAAGGATCCATTTTTTTGTCAATAATGTAACTTCATTTATAAGGTGTCTGAGTTTGGTTATAATTTATAGTTCTTTCAGTGTCTCAAAACTGAATTAAATTAAATGTTAGTAAATCCATGGCTAGAGTGTTCTAGTTAAATCATTATACTTAAGAATATAAACTTACAAGAAAATGAAGAATAACATAGGACTCTCCCGTCCCCTTCCCTGCACATGATTTATCAAAGCTGTCAAAATATTTAGTAAGGCAATGATTAGATCAAGAGTTAAATGACAATCTCTATATAAAGGATTTAAGTGGGTGTCTGTTCTTTTAATACCTCTTTCCTGTATATTTTTATATTTTCATGTTTGTAAGTCCCAGTATTATCTCTGTTTTTTTGAGTGATTAGGTAAAAATGGATTCTTTGTTTGTAATCTCAGTTGATTCAAACTGTTTGGTTTCCTTTTATAGTGACTTGACTGTATCTTTATGGAATTATTGCTGTGTGCCAGGTATTATGGCAATAATCATTTGAACTTGTCTCATTTATTCTTTTCGGTAATTCTGGGAATAGGTTCTATTATTCCATTTGTCAATGAAAGGGTATAAAAATTTAGGGTCAAAAAGATTACTTTGCCCAAAATCATACAATTAAGTATTAAGCAGCAGAACAAGGATACAAATCTAGGTCTATAAAATTTCAGAACTCAAGCTGTTTACTGGCTCTTTAATATTAGACAGTTATGAACAATGTAATTAGAATAACTCAGGAATGGAAAATGAGTACCAAAGTCATTGCAGGGCCTTTTCTTATTTACGTGTGTAGATGTCATTCCCTTCAACACAAGTCAAGAGGAAGGAGCTGCACATTTTCTCAGAGTTCTCGAGAGTTCTGTGTACTATTTTTAGTAGGTATTATATATTAATTGGTTTTCTCATATAGTATTTTTCTATTAATTAAAAACAGCTTAGACAGACTCATGTCTGTCAGCTTTTGTGACATCCCTAGGACCAAACATTGAGACCAACATAAAAAATAAAATGTACTATATGATAAAGAATCCATATCACTCTGTATATCACATAATCCTGGAAATGTTTAAAAATGATACAGGTGAAAAATCAATGATAATAACATTTGTAATTTAAATGGAGTGTAAGCTTATAGAAATTACCAGTGAACTCCACTCAAAACTTACCAGTGAAATAGTTTTTAAGATTCTGTTTTAGTTTACTTGTAAAGAAAACACGTATTAAAATATTTTAAACTTCAGTTCTCAAGTGGCATGGTGGCAACCTCTTGCTTAATGTTTTGTTATCCTGTATATTCAGCCTACAACTGGACTTAATCCAGCAACAAATTTAGAAGTAAATTCAACTTGTAATATGACTATACTTCTTCATTAGGGCAAAAAGAACAGTCACTTTGTGCAAAGACAGAAAACTGGCCTACAACTATGACTACTTTTGAGAACTAATTTTCTTGTCAGGATTCCTGTTAGTAAAATGTTCACGTGTTACCTGCTAACTCCAAACAATCTTTGTGTCTGTTCTCTATTTTGAAAACAAAACAATCACTAAAAACCCTTTATCCCAAATAAATCTTCACACCGGCTGGACTTTCTTGAAGATTTTTTATTTACTTTGATTGGAAATATTCAATGGGCTTCTGAAAATGTGGTGTTTAGTTTCAGATCAGCTCATCATCAGGTATTTCTTAAGTACAGCTGATATGCCTGTATGCTAATGATTTGGGGATACAAATTAAATAAAAAATGGTCTTAGTCTTTTTGAGAAGATAAGTCATATACATTTAGTGTCACTAGTGAGCCAGATAACATTCTGCTAGTTATGTGCTGGTAATCCTGCACTGCATACTGATATAATACAAATTATACTGATACTGCTTTGTTTCTGTAACTAAGTATTAAATTGGTTGCTAGTGACAAATAATTCAACAAATACTTATTTAGAACCTTTATGTGTCAATATGCAATAAAATAGTACTTGTATAGCAAACATAGTAAATGCAGATTAAAAGTAGGCAGAAATCAGTGTAGACTGCACAAAGTAAATGAAGCTTGGACTGAATTTTAAGGACATCACTCTGTTATTGTTGTCTTTTAATCAGCGTTTTACAGAAAAGGTAGGACTCTGAAGAGTAACTACAAATATAGGAGGAAAGAATTAGGGAATGAATGTTATAGGAGCTTACCTTTTATTTTCAGATATCTAGAAGGTCATGTCTTTTTCAAGGTAAGGGGGAAAATATTTTACTTACCCAAGAAATTTTGTATTCGAAAGTTTTAAGATGGTGGAGATTTTAAACTACTCCACTAATAGTTTTGTTTTAACATTTTCTTATTGTTATTAAAAATTATATACCATAAAGGCTGGGCATAAAGTAAAGAGCACAGACTTTGGGATCAGGCCTGTATTAGAATCCAATTTTTATCTCTTCTTTATAGCATGACCTTGAGCAACTTACCTAATCTTCTTGAACTTCGGTTTTCTCATCTATAAAACAGGGATTTTAGTAACTATCTCATAGTATTATATTATGAATATTATGAAGTGATATATATAATCATTACAGTGCACATGCATATAGAAGGTGTGCAATAAATATCACTTTATTATTCTGAAGATTAAAATAATTGATACTTAACAGGAAAAACAACTAGCATATTTTAAAAAATAGAATGTGAGTATTTCTGAAAATGTTGTTAAGAAACAAGTCTATAAATTAATTACTAACTTGCTCACTTTAGGAAGATGAAGGTAATAATTACAAAAGAAATGAAAACTTTCCCGTTTATATTTTGTACGTTCAGACTAATTTAGGAATACTCTTCTGATTCAGCTGATTTTTTTATTGAGCACTTACTATTTTTCCAACATAATTCTTTGGGGCATGCTGATGAAAAAGAAAATGAATATATTACTTTAAAATTCTGGCCTTTGAAGTGATTGATGTGATTAAAACCATTTTGTGTTTCATTCACCTGTCTGTATGTTGTCTCTCTCACAAGATTGGAGTTTCTTTTAAGGGAGAAATGTTTCCATATCTTGGAATTGATGCAGTGTCTGCAAAAAGTAATTTTTTAAAAATAAATGTTTATAAGGTAAAATCAGGAATGAATGTGTCACTGGTCAGCTGTTACCAATTCAGACTTTTAGAAAGAAAACTGCAGCTAATTTTGTGAGGTTTAGTAAGTAATTTGTATACATTAGCGGTGATCACTTATTAAATGAGTGAAACATGAGATTGACAAGGTCAGTGAGCCAGTTTGTTCATAGACATTAACCTTGATGAATCCGAACCTTGTGTAATCAGAGCTAGAGTTCAAGTTTATCATGTCATTTGTCTTCCAAAGGGTAGTGGAAGATATTTAGAATAGCTGTCATTCATAAGATTTTCTGTTAATCAGTATCCCATAAAGGTTAATTGGGGCTGAATAATTCTGATCTCAAATTGTATACATACACATACCTTTCCTTTGCCTAGTTTTTCAGACTGAAAGAGAAAAATAGAAAATAGGACACATAAAAATTCTATTTCCGTTCCTAATATAGCTCTGGGAGCATACTCACCCAACTCTTGGAACAAGGTTAGTTACTATATTATCTTCTGTTTGCGTCCTGTTTTTTACTCCTAGTATCAATTTGAAGTTTTATAACACTCTTAGACATAATCTGTGAGGATGTCTAAGAAAATATTTTAGGTGCTAATATGCATGTACTATTCCTGATAGACTTAATAGTTTATAACATTAATTTAGCTGATATAATCAGAAATTGTCAGCTAAGAATTTTAAAGCGATTTTATGTTTAAAATTCTAAGAAGCATAAATCTGATATAGAACTAACAGTTCTTAGTTTTGTTCTTTTAATTTAGAGCTTCTGTATTAGTAATATAATTTCTGAGCGAATTTATTATTGTTTAGTAATTGCTATACATTTGAGTGATAGACATCTGCTTCAAATTAGTTTGAATTCAGCTGTTTCTGTAAAGATATAGGAAAACCTTTAAAACAATGTCCCATTATCTATAAGAATATTATTTATTGACCCTTTTGCCTCTTGAATGCTTTTCTTTCCCCAATCTAATGATCCCTGGTCATTCATTCAACAGACATTTATTGATCATTACTGTGTGCCAGGCATACAATGGACACACAGGAGAGTAAGATCTCCTCCCTGTCCTTAATGCCAGTGTTGTACCGGAAAATGGGAACTATGACTTTGTATAAAAGGCCTTTGCGTAGCCCATGTATATTAATTGTTTAAGATCATATTCAAATGATTTGACATTAACCCTTGTTGATCGTGAGGATGTTTCTGGGCCTGGGACTTCGTTTTGGCGGGTTTAGTCTGTTGTTACCACTGTAATTTCCTGAAGAAGGTAGAATTGATTATGGTGGTAAATTTTCTTTTAAGTCATAGTTGATTATTATTCTAATAATCAGTAATTATTCTTAGACTACTAGTAAGCTTTTCAGTAGGTGCCCACTGCCACTTTTTACATTCCAAATAGCTTTTCTGTATGCAGTTTTTATTCCTAATTAAAAACAAGTCAGTGCTTTGTGATATTTGAGTGTTTCATGAATTCAAAACTGAGCGGTGATAAGGAAATGGGAAGTATATATTTTGTAAAGCTAGTGATTAGATTTTTATAGGTAATGAATTTGTGGGGGCATTCAATGGTAAAACTTTATATAAAACAGGTACCAAAGGGACTTCACTGTCTGCCTAGAGGTTAAGACTCCGTGCTTCCACTGCAGGGGGTGTGGGTTAGATCCCTGGTCAGGGAACTAAGATCCCATATGCAGCGCAGTGTGGCCCAAAAAAACCCCCAAAAAACATAACCAAAACTGCTTTCTTGGAGCTTTTCATTTTAATAGATATTTATTCTGCACCATATTAGGTGCCCCAGGTACTCTGCTGGGGAATGGATATTCAGTGGTGAATAAAACACAAACCTTGCTGTGAAGTAACTGAATCTAAGAGTGATCTTTTCTTGCTTTTGTGTTAGGATAGCTGTTACATCAAATAGCTTGGTGATGAAGAGTACTGGCTTTGGCATGCTGTGTGTGTACAAATGATAGTGGTGTCACTTACTGGTTGTCATCTCATTTAATTTATTCAAGTCCTCGGAACCTCAGTTTCCTTATCCATAAATTGAGAATATTAATACCTACCTCTTGGTTGTTGAGTATTAGACAATATAATTTCTATATGATATTTTAACAAGCCCAATAAAAATATGTAAAAGTCATACATAGCAAAGTAACTGACCTTTGCATATTTTTCCTACGAAAATGACTATATTTTTTGAGAGATGGCAGTCTGAAGGATATATTTGTATTTTTCTTTGAAGGTAATGTTAAAGCACAAGAAATGTATGTAAGTCTTTTATTTCCCTTAGCCCCTCCTTACTGCCTTTCTAACATGGGTGAGCCCTAGCCCTTAGTCTCTAGAGCCTTTTATTCCTTTACTTTATGTGGGACTGTCAATAAGCATACCAATTGTGTTGCTTTCGTTTGTCTACTAGAGGGGAATCTGAAGTCACTTGCTCATTTTGTGTTGGCTGACAGGGTAGCCACCAGATAGGATTGGTACTCTGAGTTGGTTATCTGACCAGTGACCCAAAGATGCTAGTATCTTGTAGCTCATTAATAGTCCCTGAAGAGTTCAGTTTTTAAGTTCACTGTTTATTCGTCACCTATAATTCTAGAAATACCTATCATAGAGGAGTATCAAATTTCTAGGCATGTTGTCATTTTTTAAAAGAGATAATATTCAGTATAACTGTTACATTTTTTCTTTATTTTATTTAGGAATTTTCCTAGGGAAATATGTCTTTAAAGGTCTCTCCCTAATTTCCTGTTGGTATTTTCATATGCCAAATGTCTGTGGATACCAAATTTATAATTCTGATTTGATTTTGGGGGTGGCTTTTTTCTAACTTTAACACTGTATTGCAGTAGCAGTATTCTGCTTAGTTTACTGGTCAGGTTGAGTGCTACAAGAAGCAAACGCCAAAATGGGATTCAATCTGTCTGACTGTGCGGAAGGAGAAAGAGAAAGTAGGATTGGGTAGGAAGGGCGTCAGACTGCAGCATGTTCCTAAGAAAGTTTCAGCCATGCTGTTGGGGAGTCCTTGAGACAGTTGTCCTTTAGAAGAAGCCCTTATTTGGCCGGAATGGCTAGGTTTTTAGTACCCCTGCTGTGCTCAGACATTGGCTGGGAGTAGCCCAAGGGAGGTTTGACCTGGGGTGAACCCCCAGAGGATCCAAAAGTGTAGCATCTGGAGTTTGTGAGTCAGCTTTGCTCTCTACAGTAGGTTCTGCTGAAAGGAGATCTGAGCTAGGCAAGTCCATGAGCGCCACAGTTAAAAACACTAAGAACTAGAGTGGTAGGTACACACATATTATTTCATTTAGTCTTATCATTAAATGGTGCCATTCATGAGCAAATGGAGACATTGAGAAGTTAAATAACAGTTATCTTAGCTCAGTAACTAGCAAGTGTTAGAACCAGAATTCTAACTTAGGCAGGCTTCTGACTGCAGAGTGTCTTAAGCATTTAAATACCTATACCATACTGAGTACATGCATACACTGTAAAAATTTTGCTAAATTTATTTTATGACATAACTATATTCTTTTTAGAAAGTTTCATGAATCTAAAAATGTTTAATTACCTTTCACCATACTAGTTTTTAGAGATCGATTTGTTTTTATTAAAGTATATATATCCAGAACGGTGGCTTTACTGTTTGAATTTTGATGCATGTCTTCACTTGTCAAAAAAAAAGTACATTATGCTAGTTATACTCCATCCCCTTTTCTCCCAATATATTGAAGTTGTACTACAGATCTCTAGCTACAATAAGCAATTCTCCAAGGATGAAGAAAGAAAATGTACATACACATAGGAATTTCTTTTCCAGAGCTAAAATTGACATTTTATAAATAATTTCCATGTTGCAAAGTTGAGACTAAGAAATCACAGCAATTCAGTGATATGCATTTGGCATGAGTCAGTTTTAGTTCTTAGTGCTTTTCATTGGAAATGGCATAAAAAGTAAGATTTCTTTGAATTTTTTATGCTGTGGGCTTACAAGAGACATAAGATGTTTTTCTCTTATAGATGCCTGGCAGTGCACGGCAGCAGAAGTAACGAACGGGTCACAAACCCCAGCAGTACTTCCCAGGTCACGTGCACCCTTAATTTTTAAAGAATCTAGAAACAACCTAAGCAGTTGATAACAGGTCATTTCTAGGTGATAAAGGGTATTTGATTTCCACACCTAGCATTTTTATAGTCATTTAGAGACTTATTTTTTATGGTGGTGGGTTTATATGTGTTTAAATATGTAACCTAACTGGTCACTGAATTGTAACTTTTTTCTTTTCTTGATGTTTGACATTGATTTTGAGGTCTGAATTTTTTTTTCAGGCTTTTTTTCTTCCAGCTCATTTTATATATAAACACTTCCCATAGTCATTGACTTCAATATAAGGGCAGCTGGGAATGCCAAAGGCAGCTACTGTTAAACAAAAAAAGAGAGGGGGGTGGGGAGGGAGAGAAATTATGAATTACAGTATCTACTGCCAGAAGTGCTTGTGCATTTTTCTTTCAAACACCTTTGTATTAAATTAATTTTACAAGCTTTACTTAAAAATTAGTCTCCTTTGAGTGTAAAAATTGGGACCCACACATTGGTGCTTTAGAAATGTAGTCTAGTCTTTCAGTGACCTAGCAGTTGATATGAAAACATGAATTTAAAAATAAATAGCATATTGGATAAACTGTACTATACTCATGAAAGAAGCCAAAAAATTATGGATTAAACCGAATTTGAAAATAATTACAGTTTTGTGTCCTAAACCAGATTCGTTGTTAAAATGAAATGATAGGTCTTTGACCCTTGGGTGTGCTTGGAATAAACGTGGAACACAGTATTGTTTTTAAAACTATTTTGCTTTTATAAGCTAAGACAGATGTACAAAAAAGATGCAGTTTTTATTTTGTATTGGCAGCTTCCAAATATTTAGTATCTATTTCCAAGAGTTGCAATTAGTAAAGCAACCATGGTACTGAAATCTGCACATCCCACAAGCTAATTATATTTGCAAGGTCAGAGTGAATACATATTTTCAGAAAAATAAAGGGTTATATAAATATGTGTCTTCTACTTGGCTGTTATATCACAGTTTGTTGATCTGGGGTATAATGTGTACAATTCACAAATTTGTCTGATAACAGAAAGTGGTGTGTGATTGTGTTTATTTTACTAACCAGTATATTCACAGCAATCACTTCCAAATATCTCTCCAGTAAAGATGTGTTAATTACAAAACAGACAAGGTCTTCTATTATATTAAAGCTACTAACAAGAAGACAGCAGGAATCACACATGTAAATAGCATCATCAACCCCTATTTTAGTCCTCTGTTTTGATCTGTGAGTTGCGCATAGACCAAAGGTGCTATTAAAGACTGAGTGTATGAAATAGGCAGCATTATATGAACAAAATTTATTCAACAAGAAAACAGACCTTTAACATGAATTTAACAAGCCTGAGAAATTATAAACTATCATATGCTGCAGATTCATGCAGTGATAATAAACAAAAAAGGAAAGTAAGAGGTTTCCCTAAGCTAGCCAAACTGCTAATGGTTTTGTTATAAGCTGTCTACTGTTGCAGTGACCTCTGAAAAGTCTCAAGGCACTTGTACCAGAAAAAATTAAATGGTCAGGCTGGTGAATAGAGATTCAATGTGGTGCGTAGGACTGCATCATGGAAAGGAAATATAAAAGTCTAGCTTCACATTCCTGAAAATATTCGTCATACTTTAGCTTGGAAGTTTTTGTTAGTACATATTAAGGAGGTAGTTTTTGTGCAAAGTTTTTTGGCTAAATTACTTTTTGGATTTATAACCTTATAAGACATAAGCTGAACTGGTTTAATGTATATATACTTTAAAACAAACCATTTAGAAAATTCATGTAGCTCAAAAAAATGAATTTTTCCCCTGCCCCCCTCCCATACCTTGATTAATCCTTGGGGGTTCTTTGTTCAGTATATTGTATCTAAGATTTCTGTTCTCATCCATGGAGTGACCACTTTGCTGTCATTCTGTTGCATCATGCTGTAAATACATAAGCATGGAGAAACGCCTTCAGCTTATACACACCTCCAAGTGCTCACCAAGGCTTTTTCTTGAATCTTACTGTGGCATAATTAACACCTTCTTCACCCATTGCTCATTAGTGCACTGGACATTAATGAGTCTATTTTGATAGGCTGCTCTAGAGGAGAAACCCACTTATTCTTACAGCACAAAAAGCAATTATAAAATTGTACAGAAATTAAAATGTAGACTATATTGCCATATTTATATTTTTATTGTGTACTAAATCTAATTTTGGTCTGCAGGTTGTTGAACATGTTAGTTTCCTTAAGACAGTTGCTATAGTGATGGCAGCAAATTCCTTTAATCTTGGTGTAAAGTGTTCATTTTCTATTGGCTTTCGTGTTGCTGCTCAGAAATCGTCATTCTAAACATTTCATTTCGTATAGGCCATCATTTACTAGTTGAACAGTATATTAAATTCTTGGATTTTTCTCTTAATTTTAAATAGAATTAAAATTTCTAAATTTCAGATTGTTTTTAATTGATCATGATATCTCTTTAGCTGGTATTTTCATTTCCCTTTTACGAAGTTTCACACCTGTTAATAATATTCCAGAGAAGTATTACAGAGATTTTTTTTGTGTAAAATAGCTGGTCTCCTGTTCTAGTTTGAAAGCATTCATTATAAAAAAGATATTTTGTGATATATTGTGGAATTTTCATAGTTTTGTAGAAGTGTTCTTTTTCTACAAATGATACTGAAATCTTTAAATGGAATCCAAGTATTCTAAAAACAATTGGACCAAAATGATGCTTTGCTCTTAAATATTTACTGCTATTGGTTAGGGAAGCAATTCTTAATTTTGTATTTATTTAAGTTGTACATCTGTCTATCAAAATGGTCTCTTTTCCCTTCTTTAGCCTACATTTTATCTTATTTTTATGTGCTTTTTAGTAGAAAATTTTAGAAAATTTTACTTTTATATGTTTTTAAATAATTGTTTGAAATTATTTATGATAATATCTGATTAAAGCATGTTTAATAGTAGTACTTATTACTTTATGAAAATGTGATTAGAAAAAAATTTAAGTATAAGCAAGAGGTATAAACCTAGGCCATATTTATTTATACATAATTGTGAAAGTTAAGTCGATTATAGTTACTGTATAAAAAGAAAAAAGTTTTCACAAAGTATTAAATCGTGCATGTTCTGGGGATACTTGGTTTTATTTTAAGGCAAGAGGAATCTTTGGGGAAATTCAAACTGTTAGAAATAAAAGCAAAATTCAAAGTTTTGGGGCGGGGGTGGGGATTGCCAGAGTAGATGGAGGCCCTTAGATTGAGTCACTTGTCATAGTGCTTTGGTGTAAGTTTGTATTCATTAGTACCATTGACCCTTCATGGCAGCTTTTTAGAAAGGGTGATTTTTCCTTTCTTTCTTTCTTTAAATCTTATTCTTTAGCATATAGCATTTAGTAATACTTATTACAGATTTTTCAGACTTGATTAGATTCCAGTTGGCTTATTTTGGAAATAAATTTTTTTTAATCCCTTAGTATCCTCAAACAATAATTATACAAATGAGAAACAGTCTAGTTGACAATAGCTTTTAAAACATTGATAAATCTCAGTTGTTTAGCACTTTTAAAGGCAAATCTAGAAATAACTTTATTACCCTGCTTTAAGATATTTTTATGTGAAGAATGTATTGAGTTTATTCTCTAGGTAATTGATTTACATTCCCTGAAAGAGGCATCTGTCTTAAGATCCCCGGTTCTTTACATAAAACTTAACAACATTTAAAAGCTTTAACAAGTTCTTTCAAATCCATGATAATGAACAGAGAAAAGCATTCAGATAGTATGTGATTCTTGTTAAATCTCTTAATATATGAGCTAAGAGATGATTTGTATCATGTAAGAATTTGAAGTGTTTCTCTACAGAAATTTTGAATACACCTAGGCAAAAAGAGGATACCTATTGCTATTTCTTTACTGTGAACTTAGGGCTGTATCATTCTACGCCATGTTCCTGGCTTAAAGCACGGATGACCTTGGTTTTCTTGTATTGTGCCTCGTATTCTTGACAGTGGCTTGGACATTTAAGGCCATCAGACAAGGTACAAAGTCTTTTATAGTCACAAGAAGTAAAAGGTATCTGACTAGAAGAGAATACGTGGAGCAAGTGCCTTGCTGGTTGTAATTTTGTTGTCATTTCAAGTACTGTGGTGGTATAATTGATGTGACAGGGCTGGGCTTTAGATGTGGTCCCTTAGCTTGTGCTCACTTTCAGTTTTAGTTTCTCTTTGTCATTCATTTTGATTAGGTAAAATTTAGGTGACAGACATATGCACACCAATGAAGGCTGTTTGGTGTAAGTTTAGTAATGACGTATTTCAATAATAAAGATGCAAAGTTAATATTTCCCTTTACTGCTTCATGAAAATTGCAATAATTGGTGTCACCTTACATTACAAGATAGAGGGTGGTGTGCTGATGGCGCAGTCAGCAGGAGGTTCTTTTTTATTAATATTATAATTAAATGATTTTCTGGAAATAGGCCAGAAACAGATGCAAGTTGATCATGCCTTGTCCAGTGTTGCTTGGCACCATCACTTGCTTTTTAAAAAAGAAATGACCTGACACCTTGTTTTTTTACAGGTTGTTATTGATGCCTTCAGATTGATCAATGCTAATATGATGGTCTTAGGACATGAACCAAGACAAACAACCTCAAATCTGGGTCACCTAAACAAGCCATCTATCCAGGTAATGCCTGTATTTGATAATGTGTTAAAACTGTTTTACATTTTAAAAGCCTGTTATAAATGACCATTTTAAGATCCAATACTTAGCATTTTAATTTGTTTTGCAATTTTTCTTGTGCTTTAAAAGGAGATTATGGAAATAGTGTTGCAAAAGTTAGATTTGCTCACATACGAGTCTGCTTTCAGTGAAGTCTTTAAACTTTCCTAACATAGTTTGAGGACACCCTTTTGGGGGGGCATAGTAGAGCCTTAATCTTGAGAGTACCTTACAGCTTTGCACGGTTAACACTGTAGTAAAGGACTGATAGGGGTTTTAGGTGGAGTGCATTAGGTATCATGGTATGATTATTGATTTGGTTAGTAGACATTTCTTATAGTAGTAAATAATGGTAAGTTGTTGTATACTTTAAGAGGTCCCCAGAAGCAGTTCCTAAATAGTACTTAAATATTTTTACCTTTTTCTTTTTTCTTTTTTTGGCTTAATCCCTACTTTTAAAACAAATCATACAAAACACACGTACATATTTCTTTTGATTAGAGTTTATATCTTGTTCTTTCTAGTGATGTCAACCACCATTATTACAGTTATTCAGACACTTAATATCCTCCTGAGTGATTAATGTTTTCTTTGTATCATCCACATGCTTCATTGTTTTTATACAGATCTTTATTGTCTGCAAAAATTATTTTAAATGTGTTTTTAAATGCACCATAACCTGTGTCTATATAGTTAATTGCTTCTCTGAAGATTAATTAAAAGGACAGAAATACCGTGTTTGGTTAAATAGAACACATAGTACAGAGACATCATAGTAGCTATTGCTGCTCCCCTTCTGAAACCTTGCTCTGTCATATGATTGTCTTTGGGGAGTTGTGGCTTTGACAGTTAACCATGGTTAAGCTTGGTTATACTTTGATAACTTTATACTTTTAGATGCCTACTTTTTCAGCAGTCACTCATCTGAAATCTTCATCAAAGTGAAAAAGTTTTTCAAAGGATTGAGGTGTGTTCCTTTTGAAAAAATTACTTAGAAGCCAGGGAAAACTGCAAAGTATAGTGAGTATGAAATAAGCTACTAGTGTTTTTGATTGGGTACAGACAAGCCCATGCTTGCATGTTCCAAGAGAATATATTATTGGACCTGTTTAGCCTGTGATAATGACCTTTCTTATAACCCCCACAGCATCATACTGCTTCATTATTTTTTTGCAAATATTATTTTTTTTGTTAAGTAGCATCTCAGTCTAAGATCATTGTGATTACTGCATGGTGTGTTTCTGCCAGAAGTTTTTACTAATTGCAAGTCAACAGCCACCTGTTGCAGATTTCATCTTTTACATTTAAACACTGGTTTTTAACCTTAAAATTTGAGTTAATTAAATAATTAAAATCTGTTTCTTTCTACATCAGTCCGGTTTGTATTTTTACCTTATAGTCTGTAATTTAAGGTGAACTTTATGAAGCAGGTTCCAAACCCAAGTTAAAAGGACCTGTGTATATAACAGCTACAGCATCATTGTTTTCCATTTCATTTTAGTTTGTTTTGGCTTCCAGTTAAAATCTGTATATATATTTATTTCACAGTTTTTATAGCGCCCATCAGGAAGACATCTATCTGGGTGCTTTAGAGTTTTGAGACAATTCCAATACTGAAACACTCAAATGGGATCAAGCCAAAAAGTGACAGAACAAAGGCACACCTTAAAACAATTTCTTAGTTTTCTAAGACAAGCTAGAATGAAAGCAACCCAGAAGAACTTGAAGTGAATGGTGATATTCATAATAGAATTTTAAGATGTGTTAGCAGAATCTTTACCTCAGGGATCAGAAGCCTTTCAGAAAGGCCATGCCTTTTATTTTGAAGGAAAGTTAGTTTGTATTTAGAGGGATCTTGTTCCTAAACCCGCTTATTACTGGTAGGAATAGGAACCTAACAGGTACCATCAGCACTCATGTGGGTGGTTACTAATGCTTTTCTAACACTGATTTTTTTACTATCATACTTAAAGTCGGGGGGGGAATATTAGGGTTATACTGTAGACTACTATTTAATATATTGAGGAAAGTTCAAAATATGTTAAGAAAAAGATTATAAAATCACATATGCAAGTTCTCCTTTTTGAAAATATATATTTTATAAACTGTGCCTATATATTTACAATATGATATTAGTATTGATTACCTTTGGGTTGTAGGATTACTGAATTTTTTTTCTTGTTTTTCCTTCTCCATATTTCTCAAACTTTCTACAATGAAACATATATTGCTTTTGGAAAATGTTATTTTTAAAGCACTGATAACAATGTTGAAGTATCTGCCACAAGACAAAGCTAATAGACAAAGTTTATGTGAACTTTCATGTTTTAAATGGGAAGTCATTAATAATCCTGATAGAGAGGGAAAAGTGTAATGCCTGTACTATAGACTTTTCTATTAATATATGTGACTTTGTATTATTTTGTACTTGGAACATTTGACCGTTATTGTCAAATGTATAGAATTGAGAGTTAGCAAGCATTTATTTTAGTAACTAAAAATGTAAAACTATTCCACTAAAAATTGTTCAACAACATTTCAGATCCTTAAGGGCCACAGTGTATACGAAGATTGGTTGTCAACTGAATGGAAATTTAGTAACTGTTGATGCACAGATGCATTATACTAGGGTTATGAGCCTCTAAGTGTAGCCCTGAGTACAACTGCATTGTCTAACAGAGTTAAATTATTTGAAAAACATTGTTTTCGGTAGTTGTTAAACAGTTATAAAATAGTTGTACTAGAAGGAACCATTGTGATGATTTTGTAGGTGAGGAAAACTGAGGCCCAGCAAGTTTGTGATTTGCCTAGGTTATCCACTGAGTTACTGTAGGAACTAGTACATAACCAGAGCTCCTCATTCTTTTATACTATATTTGGAAGTTTCATTAATTCATTAATTTTGGCATAGATAATGTATATATACAGCTCAAAATTCAAAAGGTATTTAGCAAAAATTCTTTTCTTCTTTTGCCATTTGTGACCCAGTTCTCCACCCTAAAGGGAACGAAGCACATGTTTTGTTTCTTTTCAGAGCTATTATATTTATATAAAGAAAGATTCATTTTGAAGTATGATTTCCTGGATAATATTTAGCACCACATTTTCAGTGTATCAATGTAAAATAAGGCAAACAGATATACCTTTAGATCTAAGTAAATATGCCTTTTTTAAGAGCATGAAACTTTTTTAACCTATCAAGAACCTATAAATAGGTTATTACATAGTTCATAAGCTGTGTACTTTATAATATGCCTGCTTTTCCACAGCAGTGAGCAAATGGAGTTATAACTTCTAACCTCTTCTCAGTAGTCTGGACAATGCCAATGAAGTATTATTTCACCGTAATGATTATTTGTGTGCTTTTCTTTGAATTTGTCATACCAACAAAATTATAAAGCTCTACTCTAAAGATTAGCTTAAAGAAACATAGAAATAACCTGGAAGTTAATCAGTGGTATCTCAAAACTCTGCTTTGTCTAGTTCCTCCTCCAAACCACTCTTTGTCTAGAATAAATAGCATCTTAGACTGATAGTACCAACCTAGGAAGAACTTCCTTATTTGAAAGGTTGGCAGCCTTTGAGCAAAGAAAACAAGGGTCAGGGTATCCAAGAAGCCAATAAGCTAAGTCCTGTTAGTAATTCCAAAAAGTATTGTCCCAGAAACAGTGCTCTAAAAGGTGGCTAGCTTCCCAGGTCAGCCACTGAAATATTATTTAGCCCACAATATAAACACTATAGAATAGAACCATGCTTTTTAACAGTGCTTCTATGAGAAACTGTTGCAGATTTCAAATTATTAATGAATGAGCTTCAGGACAATATCCTGTTTTAATGAAGAATTGCCTAAATTTTCCTAAATTCGTCATATGTTTGTTAGGTGTAAATTTAAAAGTTAAGTATTGATGTTTTGAGAAATTTCCTGATTATGTAACTTCTTTGTCTGCCTGACATACTATGGCATTTGCTAGTATGTTATGTTTAATTTGCAATTTGACCCTGTCAAAAGGCTAGTCTCCCCCTTGGTAAAGCTAATCTTATATTTGGTGTATGCTGCCACAACTTGTAATTCAATGTCAACTAGAATGGGGAATTTGAGAGAATTTATTTTTCACTGAGCTAAATAAAAGAGCCTGTGCCTTTGGGTTTATATGGAAGGAGGACTGTACATTGCCAGTTTACCTATGATTTGGGATGAATGTACTTGGGGGCACACAGCAAGTGAGTAAGTGAAATTGGGAAATGGCTTGAGGATATCATTTGATTTAAATTTATATTTGTTTTATTATTGTCCCTGCTAATCTTTTATGCTGCCTGTTAGTTGTACTACTTTCACCTAAATAATGTAATTGAAAATCAAGTAGGTAGTGCCTTCAAGTTCCAAACTGTATATTTCAGCAGTACAGTTAATCTCCAAAATGTGGACCTATCTGTGTGCCCATTTCTCTGACCTCTGTATCTCTTGGCCATACCTCTTATTAGCTTTATGGCCACTATGTAGAATTATATAGTTGGAGCACTGCATAAAGGTGCTTGGATGAGAGGGCAGTTGGCCCCTGAAATCTAGCCTAAACTTCGCTCTCCAGCCAGGCTGAGTTTGCTTGGAGCACTGGGCACCTTTTTCTAATTCTTCCACCCAGAGGATGCACTTCCTCATTTGCATAAAGGTGAGTACAGATTAAGGGAGGCACTGATTAGCTCCACTTTTTGAGCCACGCAGTACAACGTATCCAGGCACTGAAATTTAATTCACTATTCCTGATTATTATTGAAATGAATAAGGATTTAATAGGTACTCCTAGTACTTTAATTGCATATAGCAACCATTTTATTATAGCAGATGTTAGGAATATAAGAATGGATTGTTATAGTACATACCTAAAATGGGTTAGTATTTGGTGGGGCGATTTTTGCTAGCAAAGTTTAAAAATAAGACTATGCTTTGTTTTCATTCTGATCCCTGAAGTACAAAGACTTAATTTAAGAATTTCCTAAGATACATTGTAGCATAATATGATAGAAAAAAACATGGGCTTTGGAGTCGGAAAAACTTGGGTTCAAATCCCAGCTTTGCCTTTTACTAGGTGTAAACTAGGACAAATTGAGATTTGTGTCTTATTTCCTCATCTGTCAAAATACAAATGGAACCAGCCTACCTTACTGGGTTGTTGTGAAGATTAGAAGACTTATTGTGTAAAGCAGGTGCAGGTGCTCATCAAATGTTTCCTTTCCACCCCTTCTTCTTCTACCTCAACACCTTAAGACTACATTGTAAAAATCCAGTTATTAGTGTGCTGGTTGTTTTAGTTAGCTTTATCTTTAGATTCCTGAGCGTTAACCCCAAAGCCCTTTTTGTTTTTGTACTTGAAGATATGTCCAAGGTGTATTTCTGTACTTTAATGTCTTAGAAGGCTGATAGAGGGGTCCACAGAAACTGTTCTGGACCTCATTTGAACCTGTGTAGCTAGAGTTAGACATTTGAGCAGCTCTGAATGGATTCCAGCACATGCAGGATTATTGTTTCTTAATAAAGCCATGCCATTAGCTTCAGTCTTTATGATGATTTGACGGTTTGTCTTGGCGATCAAGTACAGTGGAAAAAATTCTGCTTAGTGAGATTGCCTGTCACTGGACCCAGTAAAAAACAAACTCCATTTCGTTAATTTGGAGACATATGCAGACACAGTTATTTTTAATATATTAGAACTGAATTAAGAAAAATGGAAACTCCAGATTAATATTGTGGGTGAAGGAATAATTATATTATTATGGCTTTTTAGGCTTTTCTTTTGAAATAAGAAAGAGCCCCCTGTGTAGATAATCATAAAATCAGACTTAATAAATTATGTATTATTTATAAATTATGAATAATTAATTTATAGGTTAGATTATGATGAGGTCAAATCATATCTCTGACTCTGAGCAAGGCTACTAAAACTTGAATTTGTGCAGCTCTATGTCATATTTTAAAGAATGTGTGCCCTGCACCTCTAAATCTCACTTCTAAACTTGTAGCTGAGAAAAAAATAGTTTAATATTTATTTAGGATAAAAAGTTATTTTTAGAAGGTGGTAAAGGTCTACAGGATATGTCAACAGTTTCAAACAGTTGTATTTATTTTATTAGATGAAAAATACTAATTTGTCCTTCTTCTAATCATTGTCTATATAGGCATTAATTCATGGACTAAACAGACATTATTACTCCATTACTATTAACTATCGGAAAAATGAACTGGAACAGAAGGTAAGCTTAAATTTTTATCTTAGAGGTGGAAAAAAATCTATTTCAAACAATTTAAACTTTTACCTGGTATATTTGAATTTAAATTGTTGACCTCTTTCATTGATGCTTTCAAATATTTTTTCATTCCTGATGAATTGTAGCATAAAATAAAGGAATATTTTATTGGACAAATTGAGAGATATTTTACCTTATTGGTAGGCGCTAAAGCAGGAGAGGAAGTAGGAAACAAACATTCCAGTTTGGTTTTATGATAAACTATAAAAATCTTTTCTCTCAACTAATTCGAAATATTTAAGTCTGCCTATTGTTTTTTGAAATTACAATCTGAACTGCTTTTTTTCTTTATTATTACAATTAGTCATCCTCCAAATAAGCTTCTTGTATTTCTCTCTGAGAAAGACTTAAAAAAATTTGAAAGAACATGAGTACTATTGACAGCCCCTAAGTTTTGATTTCTACATGCACTCTGAAATCCAAACATAAATAATCAGTAGTAAACAAGACCCTTCTTACTAGTTGAAAGTGTTCCCCACAAAGTTACCTTAGAAGGGATTCTAGTGCATATGGTGTATGGGAGGTGGAGTAAGAGGGCTCTCCATACTACTCCCTCTTTCCACCAGATCATCTCCATTTTCAGTCTTATTTATATATTGTGGGGAGAATGTGCTGTATAAGATTTTCTGAAGTCTGATAAACAATTGTTTTAAAAGTTCAGAGCCACCAGTAAACTCACTCAAAGGTCCTAGGTGCTTGAGCATGGTTTTGAGTGAGGGGCTGCAGGGGACCAGTTCTTCCTTGACCTGAGGGGAGACACAGAGCCATAAAGCTCTCTTCCATCTGCTTGCTTTCGTCCCAAAGTTCATATCAGCTGTGGTAGATTTAGTTGATAGCTTGAAGTACATTTTCAACACTTATTTTAATTTTATGTAGAATAGGTACAGGCTGTGGGCTAAAGGGTACCACTCAGACATAAACTGAAAAATTCATTCAGATACATAAGTACTTTATCAGTCTGACACCCAACTATTTGGAAATATCCATCTAATTACATCAAATTTTCTTTTTCTTTTTTTCCTTTATGGTACCCCATAAACTTAGCCACCATCCTTGGTATAAAAAACACACATATAAATACTTACATAAATTAAGTAATATTATATTTATGTTCCTAGTATAGCTCAGTTCAGGTGCTTTCTTGATACCCAAAGCCCTGCCTTTACTCTTATCTCACCAACCTGTATACTTAACTCCAAGTGTTACCTGAGGGGCCCAATCCAATCTTTGTCCAGGCATGGTAGAATTATTCTGCTGCTCTGTGGGAACTTTCTTTGTTTGCTTTTGAAGTGTAGAAAAATCCAATTCTCAACACTTAATTATAGGTAGCTTTATAGCATAGGTAGTTGCAGCTGCACCAAAATTTCCCGAGGATGTATTTTCTAAAACACTGTCACTGGCGAAGATGGGAAGCAATCCAAGAAATTCGGGTTACATGTGCAGGAGTTTTCCAGTTTTTTTCCAAACTACTCTTGCCTCCATGGGCCCTAGGAGGGGCATGGAGGAATATAGATCTCTTGTGTCTTGAAAATTCTCATAGGTGATTTTGACATGCAGCTTATTCTCCAGCATAAGGAAAACTTTGTACCGCTTTTAGCTGCAAACCTCTAAACAAATAATTGTTCTAAACTAAACTCATACACTTCCGACTATGTCTTTAGATCCTCATAGCTTGTGGATCTCACTTAAAGTCTACTGGTTCTCATAGCAAAAGAACAATAGTCATTCTGTAGGTACCATTTATTTTTCACATTGCATAATTTTATCAATCATTTAGAAAACTCTTCTTATTCAATGATTATCCTCAACTGAAGGACATTATTTATAGAGTAGGACTTTTAAGAAAAACTGTCTTAAGACTCTGAACTTGAAAACTTATGAACTTCGAAGAATATGTATTCAGAACTAGGAGTCCAGTTTGAGAAATAATGAACTAAGGTGTTTAGTTCCATGATCACTACTAATAGGGTCTGATCCCAGTTTGCTGATGTGATTCCAAAGTGGATGAATCTGTGATTTCCTTCCCAGTTTTATGACTTTTCATTCTGGTATAAAGAAGTTTAAATTTTTTAAATTAAAGATGGAATATTAGAATTTGAAGAAAACTTAAAGATTATCTAATACAAGCCTTCAATTCATAGATATGTAAACAGGGACTCAAAGATTGACACAGTCATTCAGTAAATGGAGGCATTTACCTCCTTATCTTGGCATTTGAGAGCTGGGCTATATGAACTATTAGAAATCCTGTGTGTAGGGCTTCCCTGGTGGCGCAGTGGTTGAGAGTCTGCCTGCCAATGCAGGGGACACGGGTTCGAGCCCTGGTCTGGGAGGATCCCGCATGCTGCGGAGCGGCTGGGCCCGTGAGCCACAATTGCTGAGCCTGCGCGTCTGGAGCCTGTGCTCCGCAACAAGAGAGGCCGCGATGGTGAGAGGCCTGCGCACCGCGATGAAGAGTGGTCCCCACTTGCCACAACTAGAGAAAGCCCTCGCACAGAAACGAAGACCCAACACAGTCATAAATAAATAAATAAATAAATAAAAGAACGTGAATTTCTTTAAAAAAAAAAAAAAAGAAATCCTGTGTGTAACATAGTAGTTTCATTCATTCAGCATATGCTTATTTAGTATTTGCTATGATTAGATTATGATCTAGATTCTAGAATCTAGACCTTGGTGATTTTGAAATAAACAGCAGAGTCCTTGCCTTGATTTCTCTTTAATGGGAGAGAAATACACTAAACAAGAAAACAAAAATTTCAGCTGTTTATAGTGTTATAAAAATAATAAAGCAAGTTAAGGAAAGAAAGATGTTTAGATAGTAGGGGGTGGCTTTTTTATATAGTGGTGAGGAATGGCAGCTATCTCTAAGGAAGTGAGAAATGTAAGCCATACAAAGATAAGAAGAATAGCCTTTGAGGCAAAGGGACAGCAAATGCAAAGGCCATGAGTTGGAGTATTCCTTAGATTTTATTAATATAAATTTAGGAGGATACTTATTACAGTTTATTTAAATTAATAAAATTAAACTTAAATTCATTAATTCCAAAAGTTGTTTGTAAAGTTGTTTCTCAAGACAAATAAAGGAAATTTCCTCAATACAGGAAAATAATTAACTTTTCTTTATATTTCTTAGATGTTGTTAAATTTGCATAAGAAGAGTTGGATGGAAGGTTTGACACTTCAGGACTACAGTGAACACTGTAAACACAATGAATCAGTGGTAAAAGAGATGTTGGAATTAGCCAAAAATTACAATAAGGTAAAAACTTACTTTCAACATTTATTTCTTATAATCTTTGGAATATATATGATTAGATATCAGGCATTGTATAAACTTAAATAGTTAAGAGTAGAGTGGCCTATTTTGTAGACCAGATAGTAAATATTTTAGGCTTTATAAGCCATCCAGTCTGTTGCAGCTACTCAACTCTGCCGTTATAGTGTAAAAGTAGCCATAGACAATACGTAAAGGGATGAGTGAGGCTATGTCCTAGTAAAACATTATTTACTAAAACAGGCAGTTGGCTAGATTTGACCCGTGGCCTATAGTTTGCCAACCCCTGTTGTAAATAGCTTTACAATTGAAATCTCTTCACTATTCAGAGGACTTTTTTTTGGAAGGGAAGGAGGAACAAGGAGATGTGAACAACAACAACAGCATTTAATACTTGATAACATATAACTTATTTTATGAGCTTCTCTGTTTTTCATTTAATACGTATTTATTGAAAACCTGCTATGCGCCAGGTGCTGGGGATATGGTAAAAAATAAGACCTATCCTCATGGAATTTATTTTCTGGTAGGGGAAACAGAAAGTAAACAAATAAACACAACATAATACATTGTAATTAGTGCTGTGAAGACAATAAACAGGATGATGTAAAGAGTAGCAAAGGGAGACCACTTCATATGAGGATGTAAAAAAAGTTATATTTTTCACAATCTCCTGAAAATATTTATTGTATGCTAAAGTATATGTGGCCATGATAACATTTTGTTCATAGATTTATGTTCTTTTACAGTTCTGAAATTAAGAGAATACTTGACCAAGACTAAAATGTATCTTCTGTATTATATCAATTTCCTAGCATTGCCATCACAAACTACCATATAATGGGTGACTTAAAACAACAAATTTATTCCCTCACAATTCTGAAGCTAGAAGTCCAAAATCAAGGTATTGGTAGGGCCATGCTCCCTGTGAAGCCTCTAGTGGGGAGGATCCTTCTTTTTCTTTTCTAGCTTCTCTTGGTCCCCAGGCATTCCTTGGCTTGTGGCAGCATAACTCTAATCTCTAACCAGGGTTATGATTTCAATGTATCCTTTTAGGGGGGACATGATTCAACTCATAACATGTATTTTTCAACTTTCTTGACCAAAACCCATATAAAGAGTAGATTTTACATTTGACCCAGTACCTGCAAATGTATATGTATGTGTGTATATATATTGCAACAAAAGTTTTACGAAGCAATATTTACCCTTATTACAAGTGGTTATATTCTATTTTCTTTCTCATTTGACTCAATTTCATACTGTTTCAGTTATATACATACGTATTATATACATAGACATATAGTTTGCAACCTATTAATGGGTTGAAAACCTGCAATTTGTAAAACATGTATACATACTATACAGTGTTATGCTTACAGATATTTATTGAATATCTTCTGTACAATTTGCAGTGGAAAACAGGGATCCTTCCTTCATTTTTAGGAAAACAGGGGCGTTAAGAAAAGTTCATAACCAGAGTACTTGACCAAAATTTGTGTGTTTGATAACACCTTAGTATTCAGATTGTCCACAGACCAGCTGCATCAGTATCACTTGGGATCTTGTTAGAAATGCAGGTCTTTGACTTACCAAATCAGAATCAACATTTTAACAAGATTTCCAAGAGATCTGTATACTCATTCAAGTTAGAAGTTAGAGAACACTGCCATAGAGAAGTTCATGTGAAGTCCTGTAGAAGTTCAAAGGCTTTTGCTTTCAGCTGGTACAGACCCAGGATGCTGTCTTTAGAGAATAACATTTGAACTAGACCTTAAAGCATGAATAAGATTTGGACGTACAAAGAAATGTTACCCTAGGCCAACTGAACATCATGAGCAAGACTAGGAGACAGAAGAGCAAGGGCATCTTTAGGAAACTGTGTTTGGCTAGAGTACATGAGAAGGGTGTACATAAAAGGGTGAATAGTGGGGAATAAAGATTTTTAAAGTTACTGAAGTCAAGTAACAGAGTTTGGAAAATCAGGATAGAGTTATTTTTGATCAAGGGCATGGTATACCCAGAACCTGACTTTAGAAACATAATTTGACAAGGCTATAGAAGAAAGAGTGTTGTAAGAGGAGATTTGAAATGGAGATTCTATATTTAGGAGGAGCTTGCTATTACCCAAACAAAAGGTACTAAGTGTCTGAATTACTGTAGTGGCAGTGGGAAGGGAGATATCAATAGACTAATAAAATAAAATGTGGTGCCAGTTGGATAGATAAAGTAAAAGAAGAAGGAATCAAAGATGAGTTAAAGGTCTCCCACCTAGGTGACTAGAAGTATGTTGGTACCATTAACATTTCCAATTTAAGTAGAAGTAGAAAGATTGAGGAAGAAGATAAAGAGATTAAACAAGCAGGGAATTCCCTGGCGGTCCAGTGGTTAGGACTGTGCACTTTCACTGCCGAGGGTGCAGGTTCAACCCCTGGTCGGGGAACTAAGATCCCAAAATCATGGCTCAGCCAAAAAAAAAAAAAAAGAGTTGAAACAAGCAGTTTACTATGTGGGACTAAAAATTAATGGTGGGGGCTAGAGCTTTTGGAGACAGTTAAAGTTGATGTTGGTTGTCACACCAAAAAAGTAATATTTTACTTTTTAAATTAAACACATCTTACAGAATAAATATTAACCAAGAGACAGTGTATAAGATTTGCCAAGTGTTAACAAGTCTTTTGAGAGAATTGAGCTTTGAAAAAATGTTGATGGGCCCATACAAGCTAAATTCCAGCAGAATTAGGTTTGGTTTTGAAGAGCATGCCCTGATTTATATGTAGTGTTCCAGCTGGAAATTCCCATTTCTTCTGGATTGTAGGGAATATATATATATATATATATATATATATATATATATATATATATATATTAATCTTTCTAGTGTATGTTTTCGTGCTGTGGAGATTAAAGAGAAAAAAATAGTTTATCATATTTAAAACAGTTAACCTTTTATAAATTAACCTTTAAAGAAATTTAAGTTATTATTCAGCAGACTGTAGGAATGGTTTTCATTTCTCTGTAACATTACAAGTTTAAGTAAATTCTTATTGGTACTACTGCCAGGAAATAACCTATTTATGGTTACTGCTGCCCATCCACAGAAGTTTTTGCTATTTTACAGTTTTAAAAAATCTCTGAAGTACTCAAAAATTTGTAAGGTTTGGTTATAAAGTGAAAACAATGTATAAGCTGTGATATGAAGGAGTCCAAATTTGGGACTGTAATTCCCTCTGTGATTGAAAGAGAATGTGGTGGAGTTTTTAGTAACACTTAAAATATAAAAAGAAAGGCCCATACAACCAGTTCTTCATAGTATTCTTTTTAATTGGTTGGTGTTTTAAACTAAGGTAATTACTGTTAGGTGCCAGTTAGCTCCTAAAGTGAAAGAAGGTTAGAAAATAATTAAATTCCTTTGTACCAACTTTTTAATTTCAAGTCTGAAGTCTACGCAGAGGTTCTGCTTGATTATTAGTCATTGATTTCTCTAGTTACTGAACTTTAGCACCCACAACTCTTTTATTCCAAATCTCCTAGTTTATTTGTGCCAAGATGCATCAATATTTTAATATTGATAACATTTGATTGGATATTTGTAAATGAATCTGCCAGAGAAAAAAATGAATTGTAAAAGACTTTTTTAAAAATAGCATAGACATATAAAAATTTGCTTTGTTTTCAAGCATGTAGCCCTGTAAATTCAGAGATCTGACAGTTTACTTTTCAGGTAGAAAAACTGCCTACTTAGTAACCTGAAAGAAGGTTTGGATGCAACTTTTATGTAATTACATATAAAATATGTAATTATATGATTACATTTGGTTTATTAAAGTAGCTGTATTAAATAAGAAGGTCTTGTTTTGTGCTAGTGCAATAAGATAAGAAAAACAAAATAAGATATAAATATTGGGAAACCAGGCCAGATTATCATTATTTAAGTATGATAGGATATTTTTGCAATCAAGCATAGAAATACATGAAACTAAACTAGAGTACTATTAGAACTATCATGATTGAGAATTACGTAGCCATGCAGTTACATAGGCTGAAACCAGTTGAAAAATATAAAAGGCAAATCAGTTCACAGAAGCATCCAAAATTACAAAGTATTTAGGAATAACTACCATAAAAATGTAAATGTATAAATATGTATATGTGACTTCTTTGAAAAATACTAAAAACATTTGTGAATAAATTCCCGTTTCCAAAAGCTGTGGTCAAGCTTCCCAAAGGTTACTTTAGTGCTAGTAAGAATATCAGTGAGCTTTTTTTTTTTTAAATTATTTATTTATTTATTTATTTATTTTTGGCTGTGTTGGGTCTTCGTTTCTGTGCGAGGGCTCTCCCCAGTTGCGGCAAGTGGGGGCCACTCTTCATCGCGGTGCACGGGCCTCTCACTATCGCGGCCTCTCTTGTTGCGGAGCACAGGCTCCAGACGCACAGGCTCAGTAATTGTGGCTCACGTGCCCAGTTGCTCCGCGGCATGTGGGATCTTCCCAGACCAGGGCTCGAACCCGTGTCCCCTGCATTGGCAGGCAGACTCTCAACCACTGCGCCACCAGGGAAGCCCTATCAGTGAGCTTTTAAATTTTGATAACTTGACAGTAAAGTTCACCTGCAATAAAAATAACATTTATTGAATGCTTATTAGGAGGCAGACTGGCAGAAAATATTTGTACCTATAACACAGAAAAGGCTAGTATCCAAAAAGTACATAACAGACAAAGAATTCCTATAAAATATAAAGAAACGATAATAAATTGGACAACAGAGCTGGAAAATTCACTGAAGATGAATGGCATATAAACATGAAAAAGAGTTCAACCTTATTAAGTATTCAAAGAAAAAAGTTAAAAGTATAAGTAGATTTTTTTTTTCTTTTCAAATTATAAAAAATGGTTTGGGAGAATGCGCCACTAGTGGGAAAATAAAAAAGTGATATATGACATTTTTGAAGGCCATCTCCCATTTTATCTTTAAATTTTAAGTGCATATAACTCTAAGCCAACGTGTTCTCTTTTAAGGATTTATTATGAAGAATGAAATTCTACAAGTACCAACTTAGAGAAATATTTAAAACTTGATGTTATGTGTATAAAACAAAATTGTGTAACAATATGAAAAGTCCCTGCTATGTTACCTTCCCTCCATTTTTCAATGATACCTGTGTCTCACATATATCTCAACGTATTATGCTGTTAACAGTGTCACCTCTCAGGTGGAAGGTGGGGGAATTTTATACTTTACGTAAATCCTGGATTCTTTTTAGTTTTTGCACTAAGCAGGTGTTATTTATATCTAAGATTGTGTTAGCTTGAGGTAGCAATGGCTTAAACAGGATAGGAATGTATATCTCTTGCAATTCAAGGCCATGTGAAACTTTGAAGTTATTACATTCGCATACCCAGATATCTCCGTCTTTTGCTCCACTTTCCTTGTATTGCCTTCCATCGTTTAGATCGCCTCATGATTCATGGTGATTGCTAAAGCTTTAGCCATCCCATCTGAGTTCCAAGCAACAGGAAGAAATGCAAGGGCAAAAGAGAGAGACCTCTCAGCTAAATCAATTCCTTTTCAGGATCCTTTGTATAAGTCCCACCCAGCACTTCTGATTATATCTCATTGGCAGAACTTAATCAAGTGGACATACTTTGCTTTGAGAAAGGCTATATAGTCTTTTACTGCCTTTAATAAAATTAGAGCTATGTTATAAAAGAAGAAAGAGATGTGTATTAGGTAGGCAACTAGCAGTAGACTCTGCCATAGAAATTTTTTTCAACTGTCTAAACTACAGTTTCTATTATACATACACACACTTGTATGGGCACACACATGATCTTTATTTATATCTCTGTTTTATATAATTACATTTTAAAATTGGATTCCTTATAATATTTTTAGAAAGAATTTACGTATTCAGGGTCACTTGATAAATCATGGGTTTGGCTTTATTCAGGATGTGTCATTAAAAAGTAATGATTTCCCGAATTACCATGAATGTTGCTTTGAGGTCTTTGGAGATAGATAAGACTATATTTAAGTCACAGTTTCATTGCTTATTGGCTGTATGGCTATATAGTGTCCCCATCATTCGTTGGGCACACTCCTTTTTTGTATATTTCATATTGCATTATAATTTGAGATTTACAGGCAGGTAAAGTAAAGCCCAAATGCAAGCTTCTTGAAGAGCAAGAACTGTCTTACTCATAGTGAGTACTTAATAGTTATTTACTGAATGTATAAAATGATGAAAATTCTACTGTTGAGGACATACATAGAATGTACTAGAGTGTTATAAGTACTTTCAAAAGAAGAGTTAGAAAAAAAATTTATAGTAAAAGTATTGCTGGAATTAACATATAGGAGATAGTGCCTAATTTCTTTATGTAAAATGTAGATTACTTCACTGGGATGTTTTAAGGATTCAGTAAATTAATATGTACATGTTAATGTTTAATTACTGACGGTTGTAGGAAACCCATCTTTTTGTTCTCCATATTCACACATGTAATACTTTCTCAGATAGTTTTCTAATTGTTTCATGTTTGTTAATTTTGCTTTCCCAAGTATGTTTTATAAAAGCCATTTCTTTAAACTTATTCTCTATACCCATAACCCATAATGTGATTTTCAGTTATATAGTCAATTCATTGACTTTTTATGAAAATCAAGAAAGAACTAAAATGCCTGTATTACATTCACTAGCAGTTTATGCAGAGATTGTTTAATGGTGAAAAAATATACCATATAGGTGATTTTACAAAGCATGTGCTTAAATGGAAGCATGGCATGTTAAGAGTGAACACTGCAAACATATCAAAGGGAAAAAAAGAAGCCCAAGGAATGGAATAGATGTGACATATAAAGTGAAATAAGAGACATGGTGTCATGAAAGCAGAGGTTAAAGGATTAGAAGAGAAAAGGGGTATTGGAAAAGGTGTTCAGAAAGTTCAAGTAAACTGAGTCCATTGGAATTTGCCAGGTGGAGATCCTTAAAAGAGTATTCATGAAGTGCTAAGGGTCCAATCCATGTTTGTTAAAGGGTAAATAAAATGGTAAAATTTGAAACACAGGTTTTCCATTTGAGAAATTTGACCATTACCAGGAAAAAGATAATGAGGTTAATGGCTTTAGTAAAAGCCTCTTTAAGATAGGGGGTACATCTGAGGGGATTATGATAACATAACAGACCAAATTCCAGGAATTTCTTAGAACTGTGCAGACCGTGCATGATGGGATAGCCATCTGGGGGTCTTTGTTGATAAACTGTTAAAAACGTTTCTAGTGTGAATAGCCACAAACATTTTCAGTGCTTTTTTGTTGGTTGAGTAAACCGAAGAGCACGAATGCAAAAGCAAAATTTGATGCCAAATCACAGAAGTTGCCATAAACACAGAAGTTCCCCTAGTAAGGACACTGCCTGTGCCTGAATTTCATTTGTTTCTGCTGCTACCATTTCTTAATTTTTCCTGGTGACTAGCCAGATTAGAGCTATGAATGAAGGCAAACTGGTCTTGCCCAGATGATAGATGAGATAAAGGTAACTTAGCTAGATGGAGAAAATATTTAGGGGTTTAATGTGATGATCTGGTCTATCTCAGAATGTAAGAGATGTGCTTACTCTTTTGTCATGGGGGTTTGCAACCTTAGTATATGCCTAAATCTACAGCTGCTCCTCATTTTCCAGATGGCATCTATGGCTGGGAGTACTTTTTACCATCTGCACTTCTCAAAGAGTTTGTGAACTCTCTCTTTTAATTATAGGAAATGGAAAAACTAATTGGTGAAGTGGTTAAATGATATAAAAGATTTTTAAGATTGAGTTAGAGCTTTTTATATTCTGTTTAACCTTTCAAATAAGATCAATGCTTTAAGTGCTTTTTTACTTTCGTCTTTGCATGTCTGCCATCTTTGATATTTGCAACACTCCAAAATACTCCATAATAACTATTTTGTACATGGATTGGTATTTTGAGCCAAATTCCAAAACCCTTACCTCCTTCCAATACTGTAAAGTACTATTGTTGGCGTGTACATAGAACAACTAACACTGAATGGATATAGAGTACAGACTTAACGTGAATTGTTCATTTATCTAATATGTTTTCAGGTTGGTAAGGTATAGTGTCATGATTTGTAAAAGTAATTTAGAAAGACAAACTTTTTATGCGTTGCCAGTGTTTCCGTATATGTAAAACACTGAGATAGTAAGAGAAGCAATTTCCCAGTTAGAAGATACTTTTTTAACTAGCTGCGAATAATAGGAGTGACATCTGACTCTGAAAATGAATATATTCTCTGTCTAGGGAATTCTAGATTTGGAGTGTTATTAACTTATTTTCCCTTTTTTAGTTTTATGAGTCATAAATGTATTTCCTAATGATGTGTTGTAAATAAGTATCCTGTAATAATCAGTAGATACAATACTTATTCACTGTCTTTTCTCTTTAGGCAGATTCTACTGCGGAAAATTCTCCAGATAGTTTGTCCGTTTATAAAATTAGATACTTGCCATCTTTGCTCATTTTCAAGTTCTCTGTTTACAAAACTATTAAGAAGGTGTGAAATGCAGCCAAACTTCCCAGTTTATGGGAAATGTCTGATGATTGCATTTCCTACGTGTTCATTGTTCACACATGAAGAAATTTGGCAGCTGCGAGATGATTAAGTTTAGAGTATCCAAATCTAACCCTCACTGGGATTTTGGCTTCCTGCTTTCTGCCCCTGTCCTCTCACCCCCTTTGTAACCATATTAAGTGCTATGGTATTACTTCTTAAGATTGGTGATACTTAAATTTTCTTCATTTTCCATTTATCAAATGCTGTGAATAAATCATAGACCAGGAGTTCTCCTGATGCAGAGTCCTAGCTTCAGGCAGTAACATACCCAAAGCTGTTAAGAAAGAAGTTGCTTAAACTTAGAATTCTCAATAAAGACGTTACACAGTGGTGCCATTATTAGGGTAGAGGGCAATACTGGTAGCTAATCTAAATGCTGTAATTACTTCAGAATTATCCTGCTAGAAAATTTATGATCATACACATAAAAGTTTGTAGCTGGCTTTGAAAATAGTAGAAAGTGGTTTGTATATATGGTTTGGTTGATTTAATTTTTATTTGATTTGGCATTTATTTCAAGTAATTTTTTTGATGTTGAAAACTTCAGATTACTCTATTTCTTCATGATTATTAAAGATCATTCATGTGGAGAAGTGAGAATTTTTTCTGAGTACATCTATTACTTTTAGAGATTTAAATATGTGAAGGTATTAAGGGATTACACTATATGATTTGTTAACTGTGGATCAAAAGTCAGTAGCAGGTCCTTTGATCCTAAGTGTTACTACTGATAGTTAGATACTGGGTATGCACAGTTTGGTTGACAAGAAAAAGGAGACAAAGATAATAGGAAGTTGGGGGAGAACCATAGTGAAAGTAGGAAAAGAAAAAGAAGACAGAAGAGGACTAGTTAGTACCCCAGTGCCACAAGCAGCTCCCTTAGTTTCTTCCATCCTCCAGTTTAGCCATCCCTCAGATAATTCCATAACAGTTTTCAAATGGTTACCACTTCCATTTGGTGGTCCAATTTGATATTTTCAATGTCTTTTACAAATTTCTTAAGTCTGTTTTCAAAGTGATGGTGGTTATAGTTTTTATTACCCTGAAGGCTGTTCTGAAGATTAGCAAAATTGCTTTTTTGTGCAATAAATTACTTGAATAAAAGGTTCTGTGAATGAAAATTATGATCATCATTATCTTTGATGATTATTCTGCAGTGGGAAAAGTACATTTAGAATTTGAAACTCTGTCCTTTGTGTTTCATTGACAGGCTGTAGAAGAAGAAGATAAGATGACACCTGAACAGCTGGCAATAAAGAATGTTGGCAAGCAGGTGAGGTGTACTGTAATAGGTTATGCAGTCACATAATAACATACTCTTGTAGAGTTAAAAGTATTTTGGAGCCTGTGTGATTTTTTTCCCCTGTCTGTTCACTGTACGTTTTTCTTCTGTCATGTAAATGTGATTCTAATTTTAAAGGTCCCTGAATTATTTGATGTCAGATTTTTTTTGCCATCTATAGAGAAGTAAATCACAATATACCTGTGAGATACTATCTTTAGTGAAAACAATTTTGTAGAAATAAAGTAGGAAACTTGTGTCCTGAGTTCATTTTCCAAGCACTATTTTTACTTGAAATAATATTGTCCATGAAGATAATAGAATGGTAGGTTTATTTCATATGTAACAGTTTTAAAAATGATATAGTTTATCAATATGTAGGCTTCAATATATAGGTAATATTCCTGAGAAAGCTTAGAGCCCTGTTGGATTCTACTGAGTGAAGAGAAAAGGTTTTAAGTATTTGCTCTTTCACTTTTCCCAAGATGAAATATATATTTTAGTTCCTATTTTTCTGAAGGTTGGGGGGAACATACCAACCAATTAAAAGAATCTACAGATTAATTAGACTGTTTTTTAAAGAATGTTGATTACATTTTTTCATTTCATGGAACATGGTTATCATATTGCTGATGTTGGCAGAATCTTGATATTTCAGATGCAAGACACTAAGCTGTCTTTGCTTTCAGCCATCCTACCATATGCTCTGATCCCATCACATCTCACAAGCTATGTAGGTTTGGGCCAGGACCATTCTTGGATGGGAAATCTCTAAGAATCACCCAGCTGCCACAAGAAGTAATGTAGATAACTGAGGGAAGTGTGTTACCAATTCACCGCAAAACTAGTTTCTTCAATAGAGCAGTAGGGGCAAAGGTCTGACTTAAATATCATAATTGGTGAAGTCAAATCTCACTGCATTCTGAATATTACAGTTTCAATAACAAGAGGAACCCTCCAAAACCGAAAATGAGATATAATTCATCTTATTCTCTCATCCTGTGTGATACAGTCACCCTTGTTGTCTTTTCCCACTACTTATTTTAGTCTAATATGTAATATTAGATCACCAACTTGGAGCCTAGCATTCAGTAACTATTTTTTGAATAAATGACTCTGATGCTATAGTTTCTTGATGTAGATTCTATTTAACAGTTAGCAGCAAAGAAATTAAAAGTGAAACTGAAAATATATATAATTGGCAAAGTTTAATAATCATCAGAATCATTTTTTAAAAATATAGTACTTCACTAGTTTGGCCTCCTGTGTGGCAAAAGCAAAACTGCCTATGATGGAATCAGACCAATATCTTTTTCTCCTGTCAGTCTTTCTTAGTCTCTGTCACCTAAAATGTCCTAAGGCTTATTTCTGAAATAAAGAAAATTTAATGTTGTGGTCTAGTTATTTGAAATTATTTGTAGCGTGTTGTATCTCTGGGTATTTTAAAGAAATCAAGCGTATTGAAATTGTAGTTTAGAAAAGAACAGCCAAGAAGTAATTTCAGTGGTGAACATTTGTTTAAAGTTAGGAGTCTTGGTATTTTAGCAATACATATAAGAAAATAATGGTTTAATTGAAAGTTTTTTATTGTGTGCAATATCTATCCTTTATTTCAAAGCTTTCAAATTTAGCTGCAATATTTCAATCAGCTCAGCCTTAAACATAAATGTATATTAAGCATTTAAACTTAACTTCCTTTATTACAATGCAATTTTAAGTCTTGTTTTTAACTCGGATGTTCCAAATACAGATTTGATCAGGTTTAAGTTAACGGATTGTACCTATATTCTTTTCTGTGATACATTTTTTCAAAATAGCTACACAAAATATTTATTCTTAACATTTTAGAATTGATCCAAATTGTATTTAAATTTTTAAATTACTAACAGTGACTTTTGATCCAAGAATATTTCCTGAATCATTTAAAGCACTATTCCTGAAATATTAAAATTATATAGGAATTAAATTAAAATTACAGAGGAAGTGATGAGAATTCACATTGAACTCTTTCCTTTTGGTATGTCTGCTTTGAGTAAAGTACCCCCTCAGACATTCACTATATATGAATGGCAGAAAATATACACACATAATCAGGCTTATACACACAGATAAAATGCTTATGCTTTTTTTTAAAAATCAGATGATTTCGGACTGTATAGAATTCCTTGTGACACTTTATCATTTCTGCTGCAGAGTCATAACATTGATTGTGTAAATCGATCTTTATTTTATCAGCTCCTTAACATTTTAACAGATTTAGAAATCCTGAAAATGTAACAATATATTGGGAAAGTGAAATTGTAAAATATATATAAATTTAGTTTTGGCTTTCTTTACCAATTTCATCAGCTACTGAAAAAAAAATCTAAATAATTCATCTACCAGTAATATGGTTCTTTTTTCTTTTTCTTTCCTTATTCCTTTTTTCTTTTAGGACCCCAAACGTCATTTGGAGGAACATGTGGATGTACTTATGACTTCAAATATTGTCCAGTGTTTAGCAGCTATGTTGGATACTGTTGTATTTAAATAAAGCAATGCAAAAAGCTCTTAGTGATACTTTCAGTGTATAGTCCTCTTGTTCCTAATGCTCAAAATCAAGGGACCTCTGAAGGTGTATTTGGTTAAATGTAAGACATCTGGCATCATTTGCAGCACTGTAACACCTTCAGTCTCCGTTGTGCAATTACTTCTGTTTCTTTAGTCAGGGTCTTTGCAGATTCCAAAGTTGTATAAGAATACATCAAAGTGGACAAATTTTGTTAAGATCCCATTTAATATTTGAAGAAATCAGTAACACAAATATATTTTGATTGTTGCTTACAAAATAAAATACATTTACAGTCTATGTCTCCTGAGGTCTTTTTGGCACTGGGTGGAATTGACAGAATAACATTTGACAGTGCACTAGAAATCTCACACAAAGATATGTTTTCCTTTGTAATTTAAGATAACACATAAAACATCAGTGTGATAACATAACTTCACAAATGTAAAATGACTGCCGTTAATGAGTGGCTACCTCATTAGTGAGTAACCCAGAAAAATGTTGACATATTTTATTAAAAGTATTTGTCACAAGTTAATATTGAATACTCAATATCTTGTTAACAGATTATACTTTCAGTATTTCAGAGGGGTACATATAAGGAGAAAAGGGAGGCAATTTAAATTTAGACTTTGATGATTTTTTTTTTTTTAAAGAGTACATTCCACCAACAGTGTTGCGATTGTCTGGGAATTGCCTGTTGCAAAACTTCACTAGACTTTCAGCTGAGACAGCCATAGAAGGTGTGCAGTGTCCTCAAAGCAAAACGAGAAACGTAGCCATAATGTGAATTTAATATCATGAGCACATAAGCAATAATTTTGTTATTGTTTTCTCTCATCTTTCTTAAATTAACTTAGAAGTACCCAGTTTTCTGATAAAGACAAAAATTTGACTAATGGCAGTTTTCATAGATGACCTTGTCCCTCAGCCTCTTTCTAACCTGATGTACATAAGTACTCACTCATGGTACAGCACCATACTGGGTACACCAAAGAATGTGCAAAACACATGGAGACAAAGATTTAATTCTGTCTCTCCCTTTGTGAAAATATGGTAAGAATGTTTCTAAGGCTTCATTAAAGAGGGAATTTACTTGGGGATTTAGAATTGAGATTTAGTCTCTGATAGAGGTAGTAGGAATAATGTGGTGAACCAAATTACTCTCCTATTTGAATAATTCTAGGCTGTTCTTGGTTGCCTAATGAAAAGTTACCAGAAACTAAAAGTGGAAGTAGCTTAAATTCCCACTATGTTTCACAGTCTCTTTTTTCGGTGGAATAAGGTATTCTGAGCATTTCTTGATTGTCCTGTGGTTTCTTCTTTTTAAATATAGTGATGGTATATTTTATGTAGGACTTGTAATATGTATTAATTTAATTGTTGGGATTACAACAGCTAACCATTTACAATTAAAATATGAGTTGAAGTTCGTAGAAATTTTCCTTTTGCCTGATTTAAACTTGTGTGCAAGTGTTTTGTTTTTTTTTTAATACATGATTTTCCCCTTTACATAAATCAGGTTCTGTGACTTCTTTCACAGATACTGTGAAAAGCTTAGTCAAGATTTTTTTGGTACAATATGCCCGCAGAAGAAGGCCTCAATAATACAAGGGTTATTCTCAACATTCCATTGGAAACTACTTTTTTTTTTTTCTTTCACTTTAGTCCCCTGAAAAATAGCTCCTGAGTGAGTAAAGTGACTGAGAAGGCTTACACAAGGCCTGCCTTTTGCTCTTCTTATTTGATCACCTCATCTTCCGGGACTTCCCACAGTCACATACCATGTTCTCCCACTTGGTTCATGTTGGAGACGTTCCCAATTTCAAAATCTTACCAGAATCCCTCCTAGCAAAAACCTACAGTTTTGTAGATGTGGAGTCAATCAAAAAGAGGATGCCTTAAGAAGGCTCAGTGAACACCTTTCTCTTGGAATGCACAGCTATTTTAGCAGCAGCCTGATAACCCAGGCCCAGGCAGGCACTGAAACAACTTATTTAATCACAAGCTCAGTAAGCCACTTCAGGGGTTGTGTGTGTGTGTGTGAGCATCTTTACTGGTCTCTGCAGCACTAAAGCAGCACTAGAACCAAAACTCTTGCCTCTAAATACAGAGATGTTCCTGCTTTCCACTTAGACTAGTATGGGGGCATCAAAAGCTCCAGCCTCAGTATTCAGTGCCATCTGCCTGGACCAGGAGCACCTGAGTCTTCTGGGAGCTCATTAGAAATACAGACCTGCTGAATCCGAATCAAGAATCCTGGTGTGGTGCATAAGCACTTTTAAAGTTTGAGAAGACCAGCTCTACAGAAGTATGATTCAAGAGCTGATGTGCTGATTCTGAGAAAAGCCTGTTTTCCTTCTTGAGCGTATATGTTAAAGACGTAGCCTGTATATGAGGAATCACTGAATTCAGTACTGGTAATCTAAGTGAGAGTGCACATTTATCTCCTAATCCAATTCCTTAGAAACTCTGAGGAGGAGGCACTCTCCCTTTCCTCTACTTTAACATGTCATTTTTAGCATTCTTCATTTTTTAAAAAGCCAGTTCAGGGTACCGGGAATAACAAAACCCGAATAAGAGCCCAGGTAGAGTCTCTCCTTTCTGCAACGCACTGAAGGCTCTGTCCCACCGAGGAGGGGGTGAGGTGGGTAACTTCGGAGGCGGTGGAGAGAAAGGCATTCGGGGACAAAGAAGTGAATGATGGAAGAAAGGGAAAAGCAAGAGAAGCCAAAACCAGGCCAAAGGCTCTCGGGAGAAATGGCGGTGAAAGGTAGAAGGCAAAGAAAACCAAGCGTCCAATAATGTCATAGCTACTGTCCCCTCCCCCCAAACCCCAACGCCTCAACAGTTAAGGCCCTGCTTGTTAGTGAAGCTTCCTGGCCACGAGCTGAGATTTGCTTTCGAAAGGAAAATGGGGTCTGGCTGTATTTGTTTTTCCCAGTCCGGGACATCTGGTCACCAACCCTTCCGGCCCTGGGCCGCCCTCGCCGGGCCTTAACACGGCTGGTGCCCTCTGCGGCCAAGGCGCCCGCCCGCCGCGGGGGCGCAGCACGGGCTCAGCGCTGGCCGCTCGGCCCCCAGAGGCGGCGCTCTCAAAATGCGCCCGCCTAGGCGCAGGTCGAGTCGGGTTAGCCCCTCTCTGCGAAGCGCCAGACCCACCCAATGTCCCCGGCGCCGCTCTCCCTGAGGGAGCGGCGGGGCCCGAGGAAGGCAGATGCACTCTCTCGGAGGAAGGTACGAGCTCCACCGGGCGGAGGCGCCCAGGCCGAGCCTCCGGCAGGGAAAGAGTGTGTGCCCCCGGGGTCCGCGCCAGCGGCCGCTCGCCCCGCGCTCCCCGGGTCTGCGGGCGGCTCCCTCTCGGGACCGCCAGGGTGCCGGGGAGCCTACGGGGACCTTAGACAATGGAGCCAGAGCGGGGCGGCTGGCCTGGGGCCGAGCGCCGGGCGCGGGGGTGGCTTCTCCCGCCGCCGGCCCCCGCAGTGCCCCGCGTGGAGCCGGCCCGCCAGTCAGCCAGCTCGCGGGGCCGAGCTGAGCTCCGGCGCTGCGCTCCAACTCCTGGTTCCCGCGCGGCTCGGCGTCCCGGGAAAGCCACAGGAGGGCAGGTTGGCGGGTGCCGGCCACGGGCAGCAGCTTAGAGCGGTGAAGCCTCTTGGCCATCTGGTTCGGGCGGAGGGCTGGGCTCCTCTGTAGACCCAGTACCGGGAGATTTCTTCCTACACCTCGGCGCCGCTTTGGGCCTCGTGCTATTGATTTGTGCCAACATCCTTTTAAACTGGTTCTTTTCTCTATTCCTCTTTAGATTCTTTCTCATTTTAAAATTACTGGCATGGATTCTTTTTCTCCCCTCCAGATTATATAAACATTAAACACACACACACACACACACGCACATACACACACACGAGTCTTCCGTAACGATCACTGCGTTGACACCACTTCCACTCTGTCTCCCCAGATCAGCGCTTCTAGGGAACCCATTTGCGCGAGGACCCGGCCCTCTCTTTTCCTGGCGAGGCTTTTGAACCTGTCGCCAAGGCCGTACCTCAGAGAGAAGGAAGTGCAGTGGGATGCGAGGGATGCATGGCGCCTGCCCCCAGTTAGATGCTCTTCAGATAATCTGCAACCAAGCTCGCTGATAAAATATTTAGGAAAGACCTCGTAAACATCACAGCAACTACATTAAGGCACTTCAGCCCGACAGCTTATGATTATTTCAAAACTTAAAAAGGAGATCATTGATTGTCACTGTTTCTGTGCTCAACCAAGAAACCGAACCTTCCCGAGGTGGGTGGATGGGTGGCTGAGTTGCTTGCTTTTCTCCCCCACTACTCCCCCTTCCCGCTCTCTTTCATGGAGGTGGCTCTCAGCAGCAGTGATTTATTTATTTATGTATGTAGTTTAAAAGGTGTGCGTTGGTGGGGGTGTTCGTGGAGGACACACAGGACCTGCTCACAAAGGACTGGGTCAGGTGTCTTGTGCTTCTGTATTAACTGGAAAAGACAGACTCTGGAACTTTTACAGGGCGAGAAGAGGCCACCGGCTCGCGCTTTGTATACTTTGCACTTGAAATCGTTACATTCAACTGAATATTTGGCTCATTCAGATCCGAAAAGTCTCCTAGCATCGTTGAATTCCCTCCTCCGCCCCTCAGCTCCAAAGGAGGGAGGTGGGGGGAGAAGGTAGGAAAATGTTTAGTAAATTGCACATCTTTGAATCTTCCTAAAGCAGTGGTCACAAAGCTTAAAGGTGACACAACAGTGCTCACGTAAAACTAACACACGTTCCCCACCCCACCCCCAAGCCAACAATAAAATCATCCCCTTCAGTTTGCCATGATCGCAGCGACCAGGAGCCAGGTGATTATCCTAATTAATGTCTATCTAATTAAATTACTGTCAGCAGTTAACCAATGGCAGGAGCCGTTTCATCGGCTGCACAAGCAGCAAGATCAAAAGTGAGCCTTTTCTGATTGCTGCATAGTGTCAATTGGCCAATCTCTTCTCCCAGGGAAAAAAAAAGTAAATCAAACCTTTGAGAAGCATTTGCTGGTTGAAGTGCTTTCTGTCTAGTGAGGGGGTCTGTGGATTTCTAGTTTATGATAAATAGGACTTTAAAAACCAGGGACAGGAGGGCGAGTGTTCAGGTTCCAGAGCTATGCAGCTGGAGCACTGCCTTTCTCCTTCTATCATGCTCTCCAAGAAATTTCTCAATGTGAGCAGCAGCTACCCACATTCAGGCGGATCTGAGCTCGTCTTGCACGATCATCCCATTATCTCGACCACTGACAACCTGGAGAGAAGTTCACCTTTGAAAAAAATTACCAGGGGGATGACGAATCAGTCAGATACAGACAATTTTCCTGACTCCAAGGACTCACCAGGGGACGTCCAGAGAAGTAAACTCTCTCCTGTCTTGGACGGGGTCTCTGAGCTTCGTCACAGTTTCGATGGCTCTGCTGCAGATCGCTACCTCCTCTCTCAGTCCAGCCAGCCACAGTCCGCGGCCACTGCTCCCAGTGCCATGTTCCCGTACGCCGGCCAGCACGGACCCGCGCACCCCGCCTTCTCCATCGGCAGCCCCAGCCGCTACATGGCCCACCACCCGGTCATCACCAACGGAGCCTACAACAGCCTCCTGTCCAACTCCTCGCCGCAGGGCTACCCCACCGCCGGCTACCCCTACCCACAGCAGTACGGCCACTCCTACCAAGGAGCCCCGTTCTACCAGTTCTCCTCCACACAGCCCGGGCTGGTGCCCGGCAAAGCGCAGGTGTACCTGTGCAACAGGCCCCTTTGGCTGAAATTTCACCGGCACCAAACGGAGATGATCATCACCAAACAGGGCAGGTAATGGCTACGTTCTTGGCTGCCGCTGCTCCAGGCGCGGTCCGGGGGCAAGTGCACCCGGCTTCTGACCGCCGCGGCAGCGAAGATTTGGGGTCGGGAGCGGAGTGGAAGGCGCTCTGGCGCGTCCTAGAGTTGGCTGGTGTTGGGAAAACGGAAAGTGGAAGGTCTAGCCACCGCGGTGATGTCGGGGAGGGGGGTCCCGCTCTAGAAAGGTGGTCGGAGAACCAGGCAGTGGCCGGAGAAAGGAGAGCGAGAGAGAGAGAGGGGGAGAGCCCTGGCCGGCGGCCGGGAGATGGGAGGGACGCATCAACGCCCGATGCACCGACAGGTGGAGATTCGGGTCGCCAATCTCGCTTTCCAGCTGGGCAGTGCTACCTGCCGACTCCCCACTCCAGCTCACCTGCCGACTCCCCGACTTCAGCCCCACTTCTTTTCCTCCGCCACCACCCCTTTTCCAACCCAGCAAACATTCGCTCATTGACGCTGAGAGAACAAGTTTTGCTTTGCTATCTGGCGCCTCGCTTCTTGCATTTAATCTTTAACATTTATGTTTTTCCCCCTTGTTTTCTCCCCCCTTCCTAATTTAAATAGGCGCATGTTTCCTTTTTTAAGTTTTAACATTTCTGGTCTCGATCCCACGGCTCATTACAATATTTTTGTGGATGTGATTTTGGCGGATCCCAATCACTGGAGGTTTCAAGGAGGCAAATGGGTTCCTTGCGGCAAAGCGGACACCAATGTGCAAGGCAAGTCCTTCCAATTAACACGTTTTCCTGACACTTATTTAGGTGAGAATGATTAATTAAAGCCTTTGTGGACTGGCTCGAGCGACTTTTAAAACGATCGGCCAATGACTTCTAAAAGGAAACGAGGGGGATAGGGGGACAGACTGAGCCGCGAGAAGGGGGAGGATTATGCAAAAGCTATTTTAATCATCCCAGTTAATAGGAAGAAAGCGCGGCCTAAAAAAGCCCCGGCTAATGGGCCTCACAGTGGAATAAGGGGTGTGCGTATGTGTATGTGTGTGTGTGTCCTACGTGGTGAGGAGTTGGGACTGGGCAGTGCCCGGGGCACATGTAAACAACTTGTTTCTTTCTCTAGGAAATCGGGTCTATATGCATCCGGATTCCCCCAACACGGGGGCTCACTGGATGCGTCAAGAAATCTCTTTTGGAAAATTAAAACTTACAAACAACAAAGGAGCTTCAAACAACAATGGGCAGGTCAGTGGCTCAAGCGCTCATTTCTCTCTCTCTCTCTCTCTCTCTCTCTCTCGCTCTCTCTCGCTCTCTCTCTCTCTCTCTCTCTCTCTCACACACACACACACACACTCTCTCTCACTTTTACATACTCGTCCCTCCCTAAGATCCAGTTCATCACTTTAAATCAACATGAGAAACTGGACACGTTTCTTTGCTTCGTTAAAAAAGACTTCTAAAAAATTCTATTTCCATCCTCCAAAATTATATTAAACAATCTACAAAGTTGTTCGTGTCCACCCCCCTCACGCCCAATTCCCGAGTTCCCAACCTTCCCAAGTACAAATACTTGGTTGATTTTGAGAAGGAAACGCGCAGGATCTGCAGGTTGTGAAAATCTTTGTTTCTCCTTAAAGGAGGACTGGGAGAAGGGCCCTGAGGATCGGGCGGTCGGGTTTGGTTTTCCTCCCGTGCTCGGGCGATCCGTGCTCCGGGGCAGCGAGGGCTGGTGTGCCCCAGCCAGCCAGTCACCAGCCGGGCGAGGCCCGCTGTCAGTTAGTAGGGGCGGCGGGCTCCTTGCAGCCTCCGCGCGGCCCGCGGCGCAGAGCCCGGCGGACGCCGGCCGCGTTAACGCGCCGCTCGTCGCTCCCCTTTCTCTCCGCCGGACAGATGGTGGTTTTGCAGTCCTTGCACAAGTACCAGCCCCGCCTGCATGTGGTGGAAGTGAACGAGGACGGCACGGAGGACACCAGCCAGCCCGGCCGCGTGCAGACATTCACTTTTCCCGAGACTCAGTTCATCGCCGTCACCGCCTACCAGAACACCGATGTAAGGAGGCCTGGGGGCTGGGCGCGCGGCGGTCGGCACCGGCTTCTCCAGGCCCGCGCCGCTACCCCTGGCCATCCCCCGCTCTGTCACTAACGTCAGCCGCAGCTGGCTCTGCTGAGCCTTTTAGGCGTAGGGCTAGGGGCCTGCTGGGCACCTTCCCTAAATACCTAGCCTGTGGGAAAACGCTTCCTAATCGTCTCCGTCGCGGGTCACCCGGGCCACCTTTAAGGTGACCAGAATTTCTAGGGCCTCTTGGGAATTTTTATTTAGTTTTCAAACACTTTCTGGGTGATCCAAAGAAACCCACATTCATATATTTAAAAACTACAATAAATTACTGGGGGCTACGAAGTGAGTTTTCTAGCACTTTGAACTTAAGCATTTGCAAGTTTGCAGAAACTTATTTTACTACTGTTGATTTGACTACTAGAAGTGATGGTGTTTTTTAAAAACTTAAATGAAAATATTAGAAGTTAAAAATATGCATTTATTTTAAATCAAAACTGATTTTAAGATGCAACTTGTGGGTTCTTCAAGTTGTGTATCAAAAGCGACCAACTTTAAAAAATATGATGAAACATTTAAGATACGCAACATTTTTTAGTGATGAATTCAAGTGCCCCTTAAAGATTTTTGCCTGAGTAAGTGCATTATGTAACAAGCATTTTAAAAAATGAGCATTTGAACCAATTTAGAACAACACATGGGAGAGCTAATTGAAAGCAATTCTTTAGTTTTAGTCACCATTAATTTAAACATGTTCCTCATAACTTTCATCATACGTTCTTTTTTTTCCTTTCCACCCATTCCCTCAAATTTTTCAGTTAGGGAAACTTTGCTATTTAATGAAATTGTGGGCCATAAGCCCCTGTAAAAAGCGGCAGATGACATATCCTTAAACACCCAATCCTCTGTATAGAATGTAAAATCGTATTAATCTTTGTTTCTCTTTTCCAGATTACACAACTGAAAATAGATCACAACCCCTTTGCAAAAGGATTTCGGGATAATTATGACACGTAAGTAGTTTTGCACCTTCTCAAATTTGTGGAATTGGGCTTTAGGTCAAAGGTGGATTGCTTTGTACAAGGCTTTTGGAAGCTAGAAAGTGTGAAGACAGGGTTGTTTTCGAGGTTTTCCTTTCCTTTTTGTCGGCTCCCCTTCTCTCTGGTGACCTGGCTTAGTACTTCTGCGGTTTTGGTGAAAGGTTTCCTCCGCCTATTTTTAGCTTTTGCGTGAATTACAAAGTTGTTGGCGGGGCTCGGAGACTGGCTGGCTGGGGAAGCCGCCCTGGTTCCCGGGTGCGCGAGTTGTATGTGGCACTGCAGATGCTCAGCTCAGATTGTCTGTGTCTGAAACCGCCCGAGTCTGCCTGAAAGTGCATGTGGCTCTGGCAGTTGTTACAGTCTCCTTGGCATATGTGACTTTTATTTACCCATTTCCAAGTTTTGTGTAATAGCTTTTCCTGTGCAAGTTTACTATGGACTGAATAAAAATGTGCACCCACTACATACAAGTTCACGAGCACAGCCGATACTGCAGTCACTTCAGGCTTTGGGAAGGACCCAGGTTCTGTTGCTGTGTATTATTTATGCTTCGAAAGAAAAATATTTCCTCTTATCGTTTGTATCTAGGTGCGTTTTAATTAAATGTGTTGGTTCCCTTTTCTCCAGGACTCCCTTACCTATCTCCATTTATTTTCTATCAAAATGCTGTCCTCTGGGGGCAACAGTAGGTGTAAACTGAATACTTCCTGGGCTTGTTTTAGCGTTCTTGCTCAGAGCCCAGGTGTAGTGCCTAGGAGTTCAGATAGAGTTATACAGCAAAATCTAAATCTGGATTGTGGTGATCCCTTCACTTTTTTCTGACCATAGAAGGGAAGGATACATAAATTTTGATTTCATGGCTTGCATTAAGTGCTTGGGATAGAACTACAAAGTTGAAGCTGTCTTTGACTAGGAATAGATTAAATTTGTGGAGGAGACAAATGGCTACCTCCAGGTAGATACCAAACTTCCCTCCTGATATTTTTATAACAAATTGAAAAGACAGTCATTGATAGTACTGCCTGTAACTGTCATGTGCATCCCTCAAAAGTGGTCCAAAGGAAGCAAGCCTCATCAGTGTGATTCCCCAGAAAAAAAACTTGGCTACTCTGGTCCTTCCTCACAATCTAAAAAAGGTGGGCTCAGCACAGTGGAAAGTGTGTGGCCCATGAGACCAGAGATATTGGTCTCTGTACTAGGGGGTCTTGTAGATTTTGAGCTTTTAATTCTGCTGTGAACATCTGTTCCAAAGCATTTATTGTGCACAAATCAATTCAGTAATCCCAAGTGGGTTGGGACCTGCATGGGCATACAAACTGTATCTTTTGCAGATTGTTTTTTTTTTTTCTTTTTAAAATATTGTGGTGGTAAACAGAGACGATATTTGCACCTTGCTGGTTATGTTCCCTTCCTGCCTCCCTCTACTTGTTCTTATTTGAGGCTGGAATTAAATTTCAGGAGGGAAATTTTGTGCAGTAAGCAAACTGCACCTGAGCAGGCACAGCATAACCCTCACCTGCCCCTCTTCTGGCTGACTTCTGTTGGAAAAAACCACTTCCATTTGGTTCTTAAATCACTATATATTTCTCATAAAAAGCTTCTTTAACTATACAAGTGGATATCTTAGACATTTATGGGTTAGAGAAGAGTAGAATGGTTTATGACACTTCCTTTCCACTGTTAATGTTGGTTATTTGGGCCTGGCTCACTTTTGGAGAAACAGGGAGAGCAATGAAGAGTTCAGGGGGGCCAGGGCGTTTGCTTGGCCACTCACCAGGGAATCTCCTCCCCAAAGGATTGAGGTCTGACAAGGCTGAGGCTCTCTTTCAAAACAGTCTGTTGATTAAAGATTAAAACATTTATGTGTGAGCTAAATAAAAAGGGAGGCATGTGTGTATGTGTATGAGAAAATACTTCGACCAATCTTGATCCAATCTCTGGTTCCTTCCCAATTCGAATGGGATTTTCTAGGCCCAGGGCCTACAGCTAATCTTTGACTATTTTACTTAAGGTAATTCTTAGTAACACAATTACTGTATGTGATTGGGCAAGTTATTTAACTTCCCTTCCCCTCAGTTTCTTCACCTGTAAAGTGGGATAATAATGGTACCTAACTTGGAAAATTGTTGTGATGGTTAAATAAATTACTGTCTGTACAGTCCTAGACAAGGGTGCCTGGTACACATAATCAAGTTGTATAAGGATGGGCTATTATTAGTGGGAGATTGCTTGGCGGAGGTTGATAACTACAGTTTAAGAGTTTGCCCCCCAAGTTGTTTTTAACCAGTAACAGATCAAAAGCTGGGGAAAGAAGGTCAGAGTAAAGAATGCTTTTTCTTTGCAAAAGAATTTTACTGATTGATGACTTTGTTTCCAAGTAGTAATTCTTGTTTGTATTAGGGGTGGGGGGCGGGGGGTTGAAAGCTCACACGGGGAAAACAAGACAGTAAGTCCTGCGGAGGCTTCCAGCAGTAACCCTCCGGGTCTCAGCAGACTGGCGAAGACCAGTCCGATGCTTATCAGTACCTGGGGGGCCCGCGTGTGTGTCAAATGGAAGAAAGCGGTCTTAAAAGGGTGGAAGTGGGTGACTTGTTTAGAAATTTCGCTCAGAAACTCTCACCGAAGAAGAAAGGCCCACTGGGCAAATAACACCTTGGTTCCTGGGTAAATCTGCCTCAATGTGTACACATAGAGTGGAGAACTGGGATGAGAATCCCCTGCTGTGCTCCTCTCTCAGGCCCCCTGTGCACCTGGCGAGAGAGCGCAAGAGAAGAGGGAAGCCTTCCTCTTCACCTGTATCATTTTTAGGTCCCTGAATAGACAGATTGATTCCTTTATAATTTCACGATTTATTTTGGAGAGGATGCAGGTCTGTGACCTTTTGTCTGTCTCCATCCTGGACGGCAGCTTACACGTGGAGATGGTGCGGGTGGGCGACCAGGGGTGGCCTTCCCTTTTGCCCCCCGAAGGGACCTGGCGCCACCCTTCGGTTCTCTCTCTCTCCCTCCCTCGCAGGATCTACACTGGCTGCGACATGGACCGCCTGACCCCCTCGCCCAACGACTCCCCGCGCTCGCAGATCGTGCCCGGGGCCCGCTACGCCATGGCCGGCTCTTTCCTGCAGGACCAGTTCGTGAGCAACTACGCCAAGGCCCGCTTCCACCCGGGCGCGGGCGCGGGCCCCGGGCCGGGCACGGACCGCAGCGTGCCGCACACCAACGGGCTGCTGTCCCCGCAGCAGGCCGAGGACCCGGGCGCGCCGTCGCCGCAGCGCTGGTTTGTGACGCCGGCCAACAACCGGCTGGACTTCGCCGCCTCGGCCTACGACACGGCCACGGACTTCGCCGGCAACGCGGCCACGTTGCTCTCGTATGCGGCGGCGGGCGTGAAGGCGCTGCCGCTGCAGGCGGCCGGCTGCACTGGCCGCCCGCTCGGCTACTACGCCGACCCGTCGGGCTGGGGCGCCCGCAGCCCCCCGCAGTACTGCGGCGCCAAGTCGGGCTCGGTGCTGCCCTGCTGGCCCAACAGCGCCGCTGCAGCCGCGCGTATGGCCGGCGCCAACCCCTACCTGGGCGAGGAGGCCGAGGGCTTGGCCGCCGAGCGCTCGCCGCTGCCGCCCGGCGCCGAGGACGCCAAGCCCAAGGACCTGTCCGACTCCAGCTGGATCGAGACGCCCTCCTCCATCAAGTCCATCGACTCGAGCGACTCGGGGATTTACGAGCAGGCCAAACGGAGGCGGATCTCGCCCGCTGACACGCCCGTGTCCGAGAGCTCGTCCCCGCTCAAGAGCGAGGTGCTGGCCCAGCGGGACTGCGAGAAGAACTGCGCCAAGGACATAGGCGGCTACTACGGCTTCTACTCGCACAGCTAGGCCGCCCCTGCCCGCCTCGGCCCCGCGCCCCGCCGCGGCCGGGCCCCCGCCAGCCCCTCGCGCCTCTCCCCCTGCGCCTCCTGCCCACGCCCCACTCGCGCGCCCCCTCAGTTTGTTTGACCCTCGAACACCGTCTGCAGCGGATTAGTACAGGTCTCCGAGTGTAATTTTAACCTTTTTTTTCTTTTTTTTTTTTTTGCACAGCAGTTTCCGCAGTTAGCGCACCGACCTTCAACTTGGCTGTAAACCTTTTGGTTTTCCTACTTACGAACCTTCTGTGAAGTTATCCTCCCAACAATTCCCCTCCCCCTCGTCTTTTTCTCACCCTCTCCTTCCCTTTCTGGTAATGAAACTCTTCACGTTTAGGAGACCTGGGCAGTCCTGTCAGGCAGCAGCTATTCCGACCCGCCAAGTCTCGGCCTCCCCATTAACCGTAGGATGTTGACTCTAGAACCTGGACCCCCCAGCGCGCCCTTTCTTATCCCCGAGTGGATGGATGGATGGATGGTAGGGATGTTAATAATTTTAGTGGAACAAAGCCTGTGAAATGACTGTATATAGTGTTAATTTACTGTAACGAATGGCTAGTTTTTATTCTCATCGTCAAGGCACAAAACCAGTTCATGCTTAACCTTCTCGTTCATTTCTTTTCCTTTCTTTGCCTTTTCCTCCTCTCCCCCTCCCCTTTAACATTTTTTCTGGTGGGATAATTAACAATATTCTAAGAGGCTCTGAAAACTTGAAACTTGAAAAACTAGATAATGATGGGTTTCTCACTTCTCCTCAATCCATTGCATGAAATAATTACTCTGTGCCCTACTGCACACAAATAGCTAAGGAGAATCTGACCAAACACCTGTAAAGGATAGGTGTCTTTTCATAGGCAAGTCGATTAAGTGGCATGATGCCTGCAAAGCAAAGCTAACTGGAGTTATATGTGTTTTACCCCTTCCTTCTAAATAGAATAGCTCCACATCAGCAATATTATTTTGCCTTATTTGTTTTTCCCCAAGTGCCAAATCCATTACTGGTCTGTGCAGGTGCCACATATGCTGACAAACTGTTTCTGAGTATCTTTTCAGTTCCCCCCTCCACCTTTATATGCTGTAAATCTTTGTAATGAATATTCTACTAATGATATAGATGACTGAATTGTTGGTAACTATAGTGTAGTCTAGTGAAGATGAATTGTGTGAGTTGTATATTTTACTGCATTTTAGTTTTGAAAATGATTTCCCCGCCACCTAGAAACAGCTGCAATTTGACTTCCTTGGGAAAACACTAGCATTAATGCAAGTAAAACTGTTTTTCCCCCTCCCACTAAGTCTTGTTATATTTGATAAGGAGCACTAATCCCCCTGAAAATAGATTAGTAGGATTTCTAATGTTGTGTAGCAAACCTATACTTTTTTTTTGTATTTTAAAATTAATGTGAAATATGCATCATACACAATATTCAATCTAGATTCCAGTCCATTGGGGGGATTTTTTTTCCTGATAGGAATTCAGGGTCTAAACGTGTGTATATTTTGGCTCTTCTGTAAATCTAATGTTGTGATTTTTATATTTGTTTCGTTTTGTCTGTGAACTGAATAATTTATACAAGTACACACTCCATTGAGAAACGTTTTGTTTTTTGCTCGTTTGTATCGTCTGTGTATAACAAGTAAAATAAATCTGGTAAAATGCTATGGTGTTTGAAAGCAGTTTACAGTTTGAAAATAATTTAATTATAGATGATTATTTTTAAGGGTTAAGGAAGAATAGCCTGTCCCTACTCCAATATGGGGCAGTCTGTTTAGTGGGAACTACCTCCCGTTTTCCTCTTAAATTTGTTTTATAGCACCACCAGTAATTACTTTTTTTCCTCTTATTTACAACTACTTAGTTCCCTGTGAGTCGTTTCACTTTGTTGCACTCTTTTTTTTTTTTTTTTCAGGAAAATGTAGACACTTCCTTATATCTTTAAGTAGGAAATAACGTGAGCAGGAAAAGGAGGGTCTTTAATACGAAATTTAGAATTTCTTTAAATTTCACAAAGTCAGGAGGGAGGCTTTGGGCAAGAGAAGGGTGTGATTTAAATGCTTGTCAAAATAGGCTGTTGACCGCAGCTCTAGGCAGATGTCGAAAATTCCGGTCTTTAAATACGAGGCCTTGGAGTTGAGTGGTGAATCCGTAAATGAATACACAGCATGGCCTACATTTCTTGAGTGGATTGTTTTGGGGGGATTGGGAGGGGTTAGAGGTGGGGGAAGGACTCATAGAGCAAACTCGTGAAAGGTCAGTATTTAACCACTGAGCTTAAAACTTGCTTTAGGAGGTATCTGGGGGGCACCACTCCGTCTTTTCTACAACGGAACTCCTGTGCCAGTCCTGCCCAAGCCAGATCCCCATCCCTTGAGAAAAAAATGCAGAAATGTGGATATTCCAGCTGGGGGGGTCGCTGCGTCTTAGTCAAGGTGTCCGCAGAGCTCTGCCTTTACCTCCTGGAGAAGCGATTTTTGTACTTTTGTGTCCAGAGAAACGAGATCCAAGAAAGAGGTGGAGAATGGTTCAACCTTCTTGCTTAGTCTGGGCCAGTCTCAGTTTATGGGACGAAATTTACCACCACCCAGAGATGGTCGTGTATCCCCTTTGCAATTTGACAGATGCAAAGAGGCTTCAAAGTTCCAATTAAAATGAAAATTGGTGGGGGGAACAAGACCGATTTGCCTTCCCTGGGCGATTTCGCCACTAGACGGCGTTCCGCGGAGTTTTGTCTGCCACACAGAAAAGCGAAGACTGATTTTCCTTTGTGTTTCTCCGTTCCCACACCTAAGAACTAAACAAGAGGACAAAAAGCACAAAACAGGGGGCCTGCGTGGCGAGTGAAGTGGAGCAGTGTATTCCTGCAATCACCCACTGGCCCTGCGCTCTTGCGACCTCGGTGCCGCCGAGCAGGAAGCGCACGTGCAGCCGGGAGGCCCCGGGGACGCCCAGGCCGAGGGCGAGGGTAGCGGGGGCCGCGCTGGGCTCCCGGGAGTGAGCCTGGCGGTCGGAGCGCGGCGCCTGGCCAGGCCTGCCGCCCTCGGGCCAGAGTCACCGCGAGCAAAGGAGTCGGTGTCATGTGCGGAAACGAAGCTCTTAGAAGCCGAGGATAGATTTCACAGGAACGTAGTGCCCGGTACTGAAAGACGCACTTAGCTGCTATTAGGAAGTACTTAAAAAAATTGGGGAGGTCGTTTCCCTTGCAGCTCTGCACCATCTGCTGTGTGGACTGAGTCAGCGTGAGGTAAATTTGCAGCTCCGCGCTCCTCTCGGAGGCAGTGTGCTTTCCTGTCCTTTGCAAGCATGATCATTTCTCCTGGCTTCCAAGGAGTCTTGGGTGTCTAGTGAAGTGACACTGTCAATGTGTCGGAGAAGCTGCTGCTATTCCAAGGAAATCAGAGTTTGTTTTGGGAGGGCCTGCGGGAACCAGAGTTCGCGTCCCGGGTTAGATTTCGAGTTGCCTTTTTATCTCCGTGGGGGTAGGAGTCAGGGGAGGGACGGAGAAGGATGACGAATCCTCCCCGTAAACTGCAGATTTCCCCAGTTTTCCAAAGTGTCTTTTCAAAAAGAGAAAGAAAGAAAAAAAGGCGAGCGTGCGGCTAGCATTCTATTCTGGCTCCAGCCTTCCCGCCACTCGCATCCCTCGCCATCTTAGCTCCTTGCCCACCAGCCGCTTGGGGCCGAGCGCGGCGGGCAGGCGCCGCTCGAGCCCAGAGACGCTGCGCCCTGCGTTCTTCACCTTCGAGCCGGTGCCGCGGGTCAGGGTGGCCGGCGGGCGGGCACAGAGCGCGCTGCGGTCGAGGGCGTCCGGGAGCCCAGGCCGGCGGGGACGGACATCCGCACGAGTTCGGCCGGCAGTGGGGCGGCTCCGAAGGCCTGGTCTGTGCCGCTGAGCCTGGGCCCAGGCTCTCTGGCTTCGCCGTTGGGTGGCGGTGGGGGGCGGCTGCGTCCTGGCTGTCCCCGCCGTGGATCCAGGCCGGGAGTCCAGGCGAGGAACGCAGGCAGGGATCCAGGCCGCGTGTCTAGACAGGGTGCCCGGCGTAGGTCCAGACCTGGAGTCCAGGCGGTTCTCCTGTCCCTTCAAGAGTCCGGTCCAGCGTGGCTCGCGGCCTTGACTCTGGCCTTGGGTGCGGCCCTCCCAAGCCGGGCAACCCACTAGGATTTAGGGCGTGAAAGCCTTTGTAGGCCTAGCAGAAATTTACTGGGTTTGTTTAAAAAATCAGGTCGTTTCTGTCTCTTTAGGACTGACTTAACATCCCCCGAGCTCTTAAAATGTTGCAATTTAGGGTCTACGGAGAACTTTATGAACCATCTTACCTCCTGCAGTTACATTTTCTTGTAAATCCTGCTGCTAAAACTCACTGTGACCCACCTTTTTTTTTTGTGATGCTAAGTATTTATCTTTTTAGGAGTGAGCTTTCAAGGATGTTGTACTTTCTGTTTAGGGTGCAGGCTAGGAACAAAAGCCTTGTTGGGGAGAGGCTGTTTACATTCTCGGGGAATTTAAAATGCACTGTAGCAGTATTTGGGCAACGTATTTGTGTACATAAGTGATTTTTATAAAATGTTCTGCCTGTCCTCTGGTGCAGCACCTTTTCTATGCGTATATGAGTTATTTTATCATGTATGCGTTTTAGCCATGGAGATAGGAAAAATCGCAGAGCTTATGATCCTGTATGAAAACAAACCAATCTAGATTCCTCCATAGGAAACAGTAACAGTTATTCTCATTTTTAGGCAAACTTACTTTGAAGAAGTCAGCAACTTTAAAGACCAGTGATAAGCATTCAGTTTTAAAAATATTTAATTTACCTTGGAATGTGGGCAATTGCTCGGTTAATTTTAATATTTTAAAGAGTAAATGTTCATCCTAATGTCAGTAGAATCAATCTTTGAAAAAGTAGCTGAGAATTTTTAAGCAAGTTGAATCTCTATGATTTGTTGAATTCACAATTTGAGTGCAAGATTTAGTTTTGGACAGTCAGTTTTTCTTTTGCCAGAACAAGATGAGTCTCTCAAGGAAGACAGAGACAAGGTAGGCAGTAGGAAGACAGAGGATTTTAGGCATTGCATTATACTTGATTTAATTCAGTTGCTTTGAGATTTGTATGTCTTCCTGGTTCTGGTCTTCAGCTTGTAAGTTAGGTTGCAACGTATTTAAAAATATACTCACTTGAAAGAAAACCCCACTGCTTTCACAATAAAGTAAACTTGATGGTGTACAAGTCACTGGTCTCATCTGAACTGATTATATCAGCCTTGCATGTATTTTACACCCACAGTATGGTTTGCAGTGGTGTTCAAGGCATAGTGTGAAAAATTTGATTTGAATAGTTCCATTAAAGCAATGGAAAAAAAAAACATGGCTTAATAGACCTTCTAGTGATAGATCCCCGTCTTCCTATGCTAACTCTGAAATAAATATGTGGTCTAGTATTAGGAACATAGCATTTAGAAGACCCTTGCTGGTAATATTTAATTTAATAAACATACTAACTGTGACATTATTAATGCAATGAAACTTGTACCACAGGCTGATTCTTTCAGGTTGTTTGACCTATTACTTATCACTAGATTCCTTATAAACATATCCTGTGATTTATAACTTGAATTTTATATTAAAATTATTTTGGATTTCAACTCTAAAAATATCTGCATGACAAGGCACTCATTTTATATACAAAGCATTTATACTTATGTATCTTGGCCAACCTTTTATGAGGAGGAAGATGGAATTTATGAAGGGAGAGCATCTCTAGGGATATGCCTCTGGTTATTTTGGCTAATATAGTTATTTTGTTTCAATACTAGTAGAAAAAAAAAGAATATAAGGTTAACTTTAAGTTTTGGGACAAGAGCTATACTTACTTAGTATATATATGTCATATATATGCATTATATATGTATATACATATACACTAAGTTTCAAGAAATGGCAAGTTAATTGAACTTTCTGGTTGAAAGGATATTCCTAGCTCAATTTTCAACTTTTAAGGTGTATTTCTCTTTTATTTTGTCATTCCTAGTATGAAGGGGAAGGCATTTTTCAATCTTAGGATAATTCAGAAGCAATTTTTTGGTTCTCAGTTAATTCAGTCTCATCTTAAAAGTTCAAATTTAGCAAAGCACATGTTCCCTTGTTCATGCCAAGTGTGATAAAAACTAGTCGAAAAATAAAACTATTGCAAACAAGTAGAGCACTGCACTTCACTGCATACTATACAGGCCACATCATTTCTAGGTCTGATGTCACTGCCTACTGGGCTGCCATTTGTGGGCACAAGTAAGGCCTCCTTTGAAAGTGGATAGAAGGCACTACCGTTTCAGATATGTGTGTTTGAATTGTGTGTGTGTGTGTTTTAAATATCCTTTTTGAATAGTGATAAGCATACTTGTGAGCATTCAAACATTTGCCATCTTCTATCAACAAAAGGTTATTCTTTTTAGGCTCTGGGATGTGTTTTTCTCACTCTGCATTGGAAGCTCTTTTCTTTGTATCTAAAACATGAATTAGCGAAATCATCTCTCCCCCTTTGTAATATAGTCAAATTATAGGCTATTCTGTGTAATTATAACTTTCTCAATAGTTTAATCTTTCTATTTACAGTATGAAACTATCACGTACATATTTAAGTTTAACATCCTTGAACTTCAATGAATGAAATACACATACATGTTATATAGATGCAGTTTAGGCCATCTGCAATCAACAATGATATTTTATGAGAACATCTCAGTTATCATATAGATTTGTTATTTTGAATGGCTCGCTCAGTTGGGAATTTACAAGAGGCCAAACCATTATTTCTAATAAAAGATGTTTCAAAGGTGGTTAGTACTTTTATAACCTAATTTGCTTTTTAGTTTGAATTGTATAATTTTGGATATAATTTTACCAAATAATAACAATGTTTACTACTCGGCACCTTCCTAAAAAAACAGAAGCTGTAATGAGGACTTATCCTTTCACAGTTTACCTACCACTGAATGCTGTGTATTATGTTCAAATGAAATCTTTTTTTCCTACCTCTGTCTTAATTTGCTACACACACACACACGCGCGCGTGCGCGTGCTATTTTTTTTAATGACTGTGTTCTAAATAATCCTTAGAGCTCACTCACCTTTGGGATTCACTCTCTTAATTTATGCTCACATTCTGCTTTGTTCCTGTGAAGAAAGTCAAAGAGACATACTGATTCCTCCTCAACAAATTTGTTCTTTCCTCCCCCCAGCTCTGCTGTCTCTCTGACACTCATTTTGCCCTTGTCAACTCTCTTGCCAACAACTTTTTTTTTAAACCTACTCTTCCTTCTCATGCTACCACCCTGAACCTGAGTCTTTATAAAATCTATGCCTGATTCATCAGTTTCTTTCAGATCAGAATTTTTATGCTTTCCCCAAAAGCAGTTGTAAAGTTTTCGGGACAAATATCAGATACAATATGTCTTTTTATTTAACTTCTCCCACATTGGTTTTTTATTTTGAGCTTTTTTCTCCTATATATTTCTAATCACTCCTCTCAATATTCACTTTATTCTCTTATCTTGGATTTTTTTTTGTGAAAGGACAGTATTTTTCTTTTATTGGTATTTCTGTTCTCTTTTTTACCCTTAACATTCTTAGCTATGTGAGGCACTCCATTTATTCCCTGCCGTCTTTTGTACTTAGGACCCATCTTTCAATGCTTTCTTTGATCCTTTTCAATTCAGCTTCCTCATTTGCACAGACATTAAAATCTTTCTTACATTTACCAGTGTGCCCTTAACCAAATGTAATGGCCTTGTTATAGACTAATCTTTATTCTCTTAGCTATTTAAACATCATAATTAGCCCTTTGGGTGATTCAGAATCACAGATTCTGCAACTCCTTCACTTTCCCTTCCTTCCTCCAGCTTTTCTTTCATGGGGCTCTCTGCTTGCTTATTTATTTATGCAGTTTCTACGTTTCTATAGGGTTGCTTTTCACAGGGTATGCCTTCATATACCTCTTCCAAGAAAACTTGCTTGACATCTGTTATGGAAGAATGGGATGGGAAAAAGAAGATCTAGTACTAGTTTTCCTAATACATACCTTCCACCCATTGTCTAACAACCTTCACCTGCTTAATGGTTTCTTATTTCTAGTAGCCTGATACATTTTAATTGACATTCTGAATTTTTCTATCTGTCCTTCCTTGAACCATCTGACACAGACTCATGTTCTTCTTGTCTTTAAGTTTAACATGAAGAGAATTGAAATGAATTTTAAAAATTTAATTTCTCTTAGTTAATATTAATGTAACCCCTTAAGGAGATTGGAATGTGAAGTATATGTGCCAGCACCACTAAGGAGGAAGAGTTTGTTTTTTTTTTTAAATGGCTATACAATTGTATGTACTATATCTTATTTATTTATTTTTAACATCTTCATTGGAGTATAATTGCTTTACAATGGTGTGTTAGTTTCTGCTTTATAACAAAGTGAATCAGTTATACATATACATATGTTCCCATATCTTTTCCCTCTTGCGTCTCCCTCCCTCCCACCCTCCCTATCCCACCCCTCTAGGTGGTCACAAAGCACCGAGCTGATCTCCCTGTGCTATGTGGCTGCTTCCCACTAGCTATCTATTTTACGTTTGGTAGTGTATATATATTTAATGACATCACTATCAGCCCTTTCTCTACATAGTTACAAAAAATAAAGTACCAAACCTAAGAGATTCAGGCCTTATAGATTATGAGAAACAGTTCTACCTGTATCATCACTTTTTAGGAAACTCTTTGCTCTGGAGTTTAAAGTTACACAGATTTTTAATTTCATTTTCAATTCTTTTTACAGATTCTCTACAGTAATCTTTTAGAATATAAATGGGTGTGTGTGTGTTTGTGTATAAAACCATAATGAAACTAGAGAACAAGAACGTAAAATCAAGAATAATGAGTGGGGAATTTCTGACACTCCTTGTATCCTGCATCTTAGGCACTGTCATAATTGTGTGCTTTATGAGGATCTCTTACTGGAGCCTGAATACGTACCCATTTAATAATCTCCTGTCTATGAAAAGAATTCTATACCTCTGAGCACTAGAATCAAGAGCCTTTAAATTTATAACTTAATTTGCACACAGTATACTTTCCATTTGAGTAATAAGTTGGTGAAAATGCCACCATGTCAAAGGAATGTTCACATGATATGACTGAAAATCTGTAGTTGGTGCCAAAGCCAATGTAGTATGCATGATACTGCCTTAAATTTGTTTTGTAAGTATAGGTCTCAAAGGAACCTGACTCCTAAGGTATAGTAGAAAAAATTGGACACAGAACATTTTATTTCTGTGATTTTCAATATCCTCATTCGTAAAATGAAATGATAAGCGAATCTTTTAAGTATCTTCCAGCTTTAAAGAACTTTGTTTTTTTTGGACCTCTGATTTTCTATGCAGTTTGAGTTCAGATGTTCTGAGCTGTGGTAGAACGACCTCTAGGGCAGTGTCTTTTCAAGTTTTTAAATTGAGACTCGCAGTAATAAATAAATACACATAGACACATACAAGTGTCACAAAACATTTACCTTTACCACATTCGATACACTCTGATATTTTTTCTTTTATGGTCAACTTTATTGAAAAGAAAATTTTGGTTATGACCTGGTAAATTTGACAGTGACTTGAAGTTTGAGAAAGATTGCCACAGTGATAGTGTTAACTTGACTAGCCTGTAACATCCTCAGTTTCCTCTTGTATCTCTGCATTTTAATATTTCTTTTCTAGAATCGCAGAATATACGTATTAGTGAAATAGAGTTAATCACTTCTTGTTTAATAACCTACTTGAATGTATGGTATAAAGCATGTTTTGATATAAAAATTGAGAGACTGTCATTTACAGTATTCTTTCCATTATGATCTGCAATTTAAAAATCTTTTAAAGTTCTTTCTCTTTGAGATTGCTAGATTTTATTTAAGACTTAACTTTATTTCTTTTGGCATTTAACATTTCTCTCTCTAACACGCAAACATACTTACTCTAAGCATATTGATTTATTGAAATCGAGGGCACTTCTAGTCTTTGAGATAAGCAGGCCCATACTTGCTGGTGTGGTTCTTTGTATGAACTGCCCCTTGCCCTTTCTTGACGCTAACACAGCTGGATGCAGGAAGAGGCTATCAGCATCTCAGATCCTTTAGGTCAGTGGCTTCGCAGTAGAATCCCCAAGGGAGCTTTTAGAAATTCTGTTGTCTGGATTTGCACCCCATTCCAAATAAATCAGAATATGAATGTTTGGTGGTGAGAGCTAGGTATCAGTGTTTTTAAAAGATTGCTTGGTGATTCCAGTGTGTAGCAAAATCTGGGAACCACTCCTCTAGGTTTTTTGTTTATTTGTTTGTTTTTGTAATGCAAGAGAAGGTAGAGTGTTTTTTGGTTTTTTTTCTTTTTTTTTTTTAGTTTAGCAGCTATTAACCATGGTGGCAAACTATCTGTCCATTATAATTTCATGCCTAGGGACTCTGATAATGGTAACTTTCTTAAAAATAGAAATAAGTTCACAGATTTAAAAATAACTGTTTTCAAATACCTTTCTGTTTTTTAAAACATTGTGACAATATGGTCATGTTTTAGAACAGGCAGTTTATCACCTTGACTCTAAGAGAAGAGCAACCTGAAGAACACTGTCTTCTCACTTTCTGTATAGAAGAAGCATTTGTACTCAAGCTTATCATGATTAAAATGTGATTAGTGCTGTCTCTGGAAACTCTACAGACATCCATAAGGTAGCCCTTATCTACATACACGGAAGTTGGACGGTTGTCTGGAAGTATTGCATGTTTGACATCTATCTGATGTCATTCTCAAAAGAGTAAATGCCAGAGTATCTAGAATAGTTCTAATCCATGGAACAAATACAGAATTCTAGGGTAGGAAGTCAGTATAGCCATGCCAGCCATATATCATATTTCTATTCGGTTATAGAGGGATTACCTCCAAAATGTGTTAGATGGAAAAATTTCTTACCCTTAATATAGGCTAGATACAAGCAGCTTACTCAGATAGCTTCATAGTCCATGGCAACCTCCCAATTCATTCATTTTTAAGTGGTTGCATCCATTTGAGTCATGATGTGAACATCACCCAGCAAACTGAGTCACAGATTAATTTACATATTTGAGAAGTTGTATTCAGTATATTGCAATAGAAATATCATAGAAATTTTGCTTTTTTGTTTCATTCAGGTTCGGAATCCACTAAATTATGTTAAGGTTATTATTTTCTATTATCTCCAGGAATAATAAGTTAGTTTGAATTGAGTTGTTTGTGTTTTATGTAATATTGATATAGTGAAGCATTATATCATAACTAAAGGATAAGATGAAATGAAATCTGTTCATTTGCTGAGAAATATAATTTAGGATATGCAAATTCATCAGCTCTAGGACTCAAAGTGGTTAAAACTCAAAAGGTTAAAAGGAAAAAACTTGGTTAAATATATTTTGGGATTTCCTAAGCTTAAGGTATTAGAAGAGTTATAAAGTTTTTGTTATATACAAACAATTCAGTTTCTTCAATTTTTAGAAGTCTGCAGGCTCTGGGATTTAAAAATAAAAGAGAACCACAACAATGAGAAAAGTTGAAGTTATTGATTCTACTTATTTTTCACTGCCTACTACCCACCTCTCCAAATGCAATATTTCATCTGTGCTGGAATTAAGTATTTATTAATGTTCAAGAAACTAGGCAGTCATCTGACCATGGCTTATTATAGCTCACTCCTAAATTTAAAAGTGTTTCCAGATTGAAAAATGGTGAAGGGAATAGAGAACAAATGCACAGCTTTTAGTTTACTCCTTGCTTTGGATTTTATATATTTTTTGAAACTAGATTTTTTTATCCTAATCATACTGTATTGAGCCTTTTAAGAGACTGAAGTAAGATTGTGTTAGAATTTTTTGAGATCTGCAGATTTTATTTGTATAAATTATATTTCTTTTGTTTGTCCAATTAGCATACTTTCTAGAAATGATATAGTCAATTTAAAAAAATTCAGACAATTTCCTATTTCTGAATTATCTGTGTACATTGCTTTTCACTTGCTTCCATCTGCCAATCTTTTGATTACTTTTTACTCCTTATTTTTCCTAGATAACAAAAAAGGGAAGTTTATGGTAAAAATGAAATCTGTTTATCAGTGAATGCAATTTGGCAAGAAGGAGGCTACAGATATTTCTAAAATGAAATCTTTAGACCAATTGATTTTTTCCTTGCTCTTTTGCAGTCTTAAACTACAATTAAATGAAATATTTTAGTTTATTTTTATTGCAAACTGAAAGCAACATTGTCATAGTTCATCTCCTAGAAATCCTAGTGAATATGCACTTCCAAGGTGAACTCTCTAATACCTGAACCAGAGCTCAGGATTTCTCTGCCATTATTTCGAAAGCCTCCCTGGTAGATCTGCAAACTGGTTGTCTGACTAGTCCTCATTTTTCCTGCGGATTGCCAGTTGAAAGAAGAGTTATAATGGACACTGGTGCCACCCCCAACTCATGTCTCTGTTTAGGGTTACAGTAGTTTAGATAAATTTCCTTCCTCTTCTACCACTCTCTTGTGTTCGCAACTTTGAGAAAAGTATGAGCTCCTATTAAGCTCCTCTTCACAGAAAGATCGGGGATTCTTTGCCTAAGATAAAACTGATAACAGTAAGAACTTTCTATGTTCATCTGATTATTTGAATATTTATTTATTTATTTATTTGGTTGTGCCAGGTCTTAGTTGTGGTGTGCCCCTTAGTTGCGGCAGCTGGGCTCCTTAGTTGCGGCGTGCATGTGGGATTTAGTTTCCTGACCAGGGATTGAACCCAGGTCTCCTGCATTGGGAGCACGGGGTCTTAACCACTGCGCCACCGGGGAAGTCCCGATCTGATAATTTTAATATAGCAAGCCCTTGTTGATTGCTGACTGTGATAGAGGCTTAGATAAGGCACCATGGAAACTGTAGGATGAATTAAATATGGATTCTCTGTGACTTGCGAAAGACTATATTGCATGATAAAAAGTGGTGAGTGATGAATTCTAGAAGAGAAGCACAGGTAAAAATCCTTTGGGACCACAGGAGAAGGTGTGATTACACCTAGCTGAGGGAATCATGGAAGGCTTTATGTATGTGTTACTTGTTGAGCCTGGATTTGCAGAAGTCAGAGGTTGGAAAGGCATTTTGGATAGAAAAAAAAAAGTCTTAAGCCAAGTGTAGGAGGTAGAGAAGCAGAGGCCTATTGGAGAAATAGGTAATAGATTTGATGCTTAGGAAATAGCATGTGTAGAGGAGGTAATAGGATGGTAAGTTTGGAAGGCTGGTTGCCATAAAATGGAACACCTAGATGGAACACCTTGAGTGTTAGGTTAAGACACTCTGGGCTTCTGATTAAATGAAAATAACTCGATCTGATTAAATTTAACTGACTTTTACTATGAATTCCATTAGAAGAAACCATGTGTACTATTGTGCAACTTATATTTTTCATTTAATAATATATTAAGGCTGTATTTCTAAATCAGTACCTATTGACTGCATTCTTTTTAACATCTTTACTATTAATATTACATGGGTAAATTATACCTAACTTAACTAGTCCTTACTGATATACATGTAGTTGTTACTAGGTTTTCCTATTGTAAAAATGCTACATTATACATTTATCTCTGTGTTCTTGTGTTAGATATGTATTGGGTAAGTTTCTAAAAGTGGAGTTTCTGGGCTAAAGGCTGTTGTCAATCTACAGTTACTCCATAGGTATATGAGAATTTGTTTCCTCACCCACTTACCAGTTCCAACTGTGTCAGCCTTGACATAACTAAAAATTTGATTGCATTGATGAAATTAGAAACTGACATCTAAAATAGAAGGGTATCCACTAGCTAGGGAACATATATCAATAATTTTGGAGGATGTGTAGTCCTGGGGTAAGGGATGGTGTGACAGTAGAAGAGAAGACTTACAGGAATTATCTTACGTGCCTTTCTAGGTTGTTAGTTTTACTTAAAGATTTGGGAGGAAAACATGTTATTTTCATTTTAAAACAAGCTGAAAAAGGGAGAATTTGGTGTTTATATGATTTTTTATTAACAAAAATGAATATAATGTTTCATTATTAAATAATGTTTATGATAGCACTTTGCATAGTGGAGTGCTATACAAATTTTATTACTGTGTTAGTCAACAACCTATTACAGGACATAAAATCTCCTTTCATTGCTCAACCAAGCCATCAGTATACAAGAAAAAGGGATGGCAAATTGTTTATTTCTTCAAATGTTCTGATAGAATAGTTGCGTACACAAATCAAAAAGTGTCAGAGAGTAGGATTTAGGTATAAACACCTACTTCTCTTTTTTTTAACTTGCAGATATCAAATAATTTTTTATAGTCACCACATAATGTACACAACTCTCTTGACTGGTAGATGAACTGAAGGGCACAGAGGCTAATTCATATTTAAGGTAACACATTTAATAGAAAGAAGTACTAACAAAAGATACTGACTTTTCAGTGTATCTAAGGTTCTCAAGGAGGACGGTTGTCTTCATACTTAAAAATTCTTTAGCAACACAACTCTTTTTCGAAGTGCAGAATATAGATGTAAAAGTGGAGGTGTTCTGTTGAAGCAGGGTGAGGTCCCAGGATTTCTGGTGACCAGGCCTCTCTCCCTCAGTTCCTCCAGTGACTCCTGAGGGTAGCTCCAACCTATCTAGGTTGTTGGGAACACGGTGCAGGAACAATACTCTCCTAGGCGATTTTGGTGCCCTTGCTTTTTAGGAGCCACTAGGTGAAAGCCCCCAGATTACTCAATGGATTATTCTCTACTCTATTTTTGGAAGATAATAGGTCCTGAATTTGCTATATGAAACTCTAAAGGTCCAGGTTTCTTGGCTGAAGCAGACAGGGCTTTGAATTTCATTTTATCATATTGTTTATTTGCATGAACCAGGTAACGATAGTAATAAATTAAGCTACCTCTGTGACCCTCAAAGAACTTTCTTATTGTGATTCATTGATCCTTTCTCTATGGATTTCTTTTAAAACATGAATCTTCAGGGAAATTTTATACTTGGGCTGGATGCTTTGGGCTCTGCTCCTGACTTCTAGGCTCTCCTAAACCAAAATATTTTGGTGGAAAAGTTAAAAAAGGACTTCTTAAATTTTATGATAACAGTCTCCTTTAAATAATCATATATTTCTGAGTTATGTTAAGTAAGCTTTGATGATTGGCTCATTGATTTATTCTAAATGTAGATTTACTCCACAAATTCTGCCTTAAATATTGTATTATAATAATACCACTTCTTTCTTTTTATTAATTAATTAATTAATTTTTGGCTGCATTGGGTCTGTTGCTGTGCGCGGGCTTTCTCTAGTTGCGGCGAGCGGGGGCTACTCTTCATTGCGGTGCATGGGCTCCTCATTGTGATGGCCTCTCTTGTTGCAGAGCACAGGCTCTAGGCATGTGGGCTTCAGCAGTTGTGGCACATGGGCTCAGTAGTTGTGGCTCGTGGGCTTTAGAGCGCAGGCTCAGTAGTTGTGGCACATGGGCTTAGTTGCTCCGCGGCATGTGGGATCTTCCCAGACCAGGGCTCGAAGCTGTGTCTTCTGCATTGGCAGGTGGATTCCTAACCACTGTGCCACCAGGGAAGTCCATAATACCACTTCCTTATCAACATGCTGCACATAGCAGGAGATCTGTGATGTGTGGCAGATAACTAAAGCCACTAATGCCAGCGCTGTACATTAAAACTTGTGATTAAACCCAAAAGGAGATTGGAGGTGTCATAAAATGCTCCTGTTGACCTTCAAAAACTTTGTCTATGAAGTATGAACACAGATTGAACTGAAAAGATAGAAACTTCACAGAGATTTAATTTTCTTTTTCTTTTTTGTCAACATTCTTTGATAAATACTTTAAATTATTATGGTAGTTAACGACAATGAGCAGAGGACTCTATATAACCTGGAATATTCTAGATGACCCTCAGTATAATAGTGTACTGAACATGGCCATCAAACCAGTTTTCTTAGTTAATGCTATAGCTTGCAAAGGTATTAACTGTATTAACTTATGGATTTAGTTGAAATTTTAAAAAATGTTCTTTTTACCTTTGACTAATGAATGAATAAGAGAAAATTGATTGTTCTGCATTTTCTAATGGGGTTCATAGCTTTTTCAGTTCTGATCAGAATCATCTGACTGGTTAAATAACACTTTTCTTAAAGAAAATATTTATGAAACGCTAATCAACTATTAAGTGAACAGGTAATACAATATGTGATAATTTTTACACCCTTCCTACAGTGCATAAAATTTTAATACAAACTTAGTGTATACTTGATAACAATTTACATGTTTATTTTACCATCTGGTAAATGTGTAAACGATATTTTGAGAAGCACATTTCATATTCACTTTAACAACTTATTCTTGACAATATGTGCCCTATCTTATGTATTGACTGGAAGGATCTTGAAAATTTTTGAAAAAGATGAATCCAGGAAAAAAAAGTCATGTCCTAGTTTGTTTGTTTTAAAAATATTATGGAGATTTAAGACTTAGTTTTTAGTACCAAACTGAGGGATTGTGTTGTTTGCTGACTTTTACCAGACATCCTGCTAATTAGGGTAGAATAATCAGAGCAGCTTCCAAACATAATATCATGTACATCAAACCAGTTTTCCTGCTAACGCTATAGGCCACATAGGTAACAATAATAAAGTAAATATGGTTCTGTGTGTTGTTGTATAACAGTATCACATCTTTTTCAGAGTGTTTGGCTTGCTATCGCTTGTGTCTAAATATGAGAAGATCATTTTTTCCAATGTGTTGCAGTGAACCTCAAGTGGATAGCTTTTATCGAATACTTGAACAACATTTATGACACTTTGGCCTTCCGCCTTTTTTCTTTCATTCTCTCTGTTTATTGGCCTCACTGGAATAAATCTCAGGGATTTAACACAAAACAAGCAAGTAGATAATTCCCTATTTAGCTTGGTTTTAATGCACTCTTTCTTAGCTGGTAATAATCTAAACACCTTTGTAAAATTTCATGGACCACCTCTACATACTAATTACCATCTGCCCACCTATAATGAAGAGGTTTGATAAGCAAATTGCAGATTTTGGCTTTAACAAATAGATTCCTCATCACAAAATCTTTAATTTGAAATAAAAATAAAACTCAGAACCACATTTTTATCTACTAGATTTAGAAATCAGTGTACAGGTGTATCTTAAAAATATTTTTGTAAATGAATCATATCACCAGTTACTTTTATTTTGTTGTTTTTTGGCTGCGTTGGGTCTTTGTTGCTGCATGCGGGCTTTCTCTAGTTGCAGCGAGCGGGGGCTCAGGCTTGTGGTGCTCAGGCTTCTCATTGCAGTGGCTTCTCTTGTTGTGGAGCAGGGGGTCTAGGCGCGCTGGCTTCAGTAGTTGCAGCACGTGGGCTCAGTAGTTGTGGCACACGGGCCCTAGAGCGCCCAGGCTTCAGTAGTTGCAGCGTGTGGGCTCAGTAGTTGCGGCACGTGGGCTCTAGAGCACAGGCTCAGTAGTTGTGGCGCCTGGGTTTAGTTGCTCTGTGGCATGTGGGATCTTCCCAGACCAGGGATTGAACCCATGTCCCCTGCATTGGCAGGCAGATTCGTAACCACTGTGTCACCAAGGAAGTCCCACCAATTACTTTTTAATTTATTCTAAATTTATTGCATTTTAAACGCGTCAGATTATTGGTAGTTGCCTTTATTATGTTTCCTCATAGAATGCATATTTCACTTTTATGATTATATATCATAATTCTGAGAAATATTGTCATCTGTGTACATCTTTATTTACAGCTATGATGTTAAGCTACATTATTCCTAATACTTTATAAAGCTTGTAAATGACTCTCTGCAACAACCGTGCAAGATGGGCATTGGCTTCATTTTACAGATAGATTGAGGACAAAAAGTTTAAGTTAACTTTCCCATGGGTATACAACAAGTAAATGTTAGAGCAAGAATTTAACCCCAGATTTGCCTTGCCTGAAGCCATGTTCTCTTCAATACATTATTGCCTCAAATTTTTAATCAGGAAGACATAGAATCTACTTTTATTGAAGTATTTAAAGGTCCAACATAGAGTCATTTGGTCTTGGAAGGATAAAGCTACCTGATATCAGCGTAAGATGGTAGGGGTGGAGATTGGGAAGAGAAGGGAAGAAATGCAGATGACCTTCTAGAATCCTTTCAGCACTTTGAGTTTATACTTCTAAAATCTGCCTCTGTTCAAATTATTATTATCATGCCTCCAACCCTTACGTCAAATCAATGCACTTGGATTCAGTTTGTTATAAGATGGATTAGAAGTTCAAATCAAGTGTTTAAGAATCAACTAATATTCAGATTTTTTAAAAACAAGCAAAAATAATATTTCAGACACCATGGCAACTCTGGAAGAAAAATGATTTTTAAAAATACTAAAAATATTATAGTGATAATAATAATAACAATAAGTACTTACTGAATGCTTACTGTATGACATTTGTTTTAAGGTATATTAACTAATGTATAATGTATATTAACTAATTCAATTCTCATAACAATCCAGTGAGATAGATACTTATTCCCATTTTTCAGATGAAGAATAGAGTCATTTGCCTAAAGCCATAGTAAACAGTAGTTGAGTCAGGATTTGAACTCAGGCAATCTGGTTTCAGAATAATGACTAGTATTAGCAGTGTTATTAAAATAAATGAGATGGTAACTGATCTCTCTTTCAGGACTACTACTACAAAAGCAGTATGAAGAAAAAAAATTGGATCAAATAGGAGTTAAGAACTCAAGAAACAAAGTAAATCTGCTTTGGGTCCTTTAGAACTTTAGTTTATTTAAGGATGTAAATATGAGCAAAACAATTTTCCTTTTTCAAAAAATAATATTTTATTTCAGGAATACAGTATTCATTATTTATTCCAAATGGAATAATAGCATAGTATGTTATTTGTGAATCGGCCAAAATTTTCCTCTTTATTGGTCTCTCATGATTCTTTATAGTTTCTAATCAGTAGAATGATTTCTAGTAAGTAAAATTAAAGACAGTTTAAGCTATGTAAGCTTGTTCTATACATCATGAACTGAAAGGGTTTCAGCTTTTGTTCAAAATTATCAGTGTCTCAGTGATATTTTTCTTATATGGCTTCCTTTGTACAACAGAAATAAAATATATCTGGTAAAATAAAGTTATTATTTTGAATTAAAAAACATTTTCACCAATAAAATGCACATTTAAAAAGAAAAGACAGTATTTGTAGAATTATTAGAAGCTTGTTAAATTTATGCAGAATCATCTAGTCCCTCATTTGGCCAATAATAATGGTCAGAACCTTTGAATGAGATTGCTAAAATGAAAACTTTTAATTGTTTTTTTGATGTTTTTTGAAACAGAAGATTTACTAAAATCCTTATATAGAGCATATGGTAGGCCTAATCATAGGGTATTTACACTTAGAGATCAAGTTTGTTTGTTTTTTTTTTCTGTAACAGTTTTTGTTCTAAAGTTGGACATCCTCTATTTTATAAGCTTTATATTACTAATTTCACACTGTAAATCTTTTTGTCTTTTTCTTAAAAAAGGAGCAATTTATACAAAAAAGGAAAGAGGACATGTAAAAGAGAAAAATAGTAATGGTAGTATTTCTTTTCTACCTATATGGCTTATTTTGAGTTTCAGTTAAACCTATCTATGTGCAAATTGAGAAATGTTTTTTCCCTCATACTTTAAAAATGTTTACTTGTGTGTTTTTATGAATGGACTTTTATTTTATGGTCTAAACTTTCAAATAAGAAGGCTGTAAAAGTGAGTGAATACTTCTGAATTAGAAATTATTTTTAATAATTTAATCCATACCTTATTATGGAAAAACTCATTGAGCCTGTTTGTGAAGACAGACTCTACAAAACTCATTTCTATGTCTGTGGTGGTAAAATGATCTGCAACTAGATCTTTATACACTTTTTCCTCCAGAAGAACCCTTGTTTTTGTGTCTCTGCAACTGTGTCTCTGTTTTATATATTGCTTTTCTCCTTCCTCAGTTACCTCATATCCTCTTGCTTTCTCCTGTATCTATTCAAATTTGCTCAAATACTCTACCAGTGGTTCTCAATCATGGCTACTCATTAGAATCACCGATCGTTCTCCATTACTTCCCCCACACCCTACCCTTCCCCCCAAAAACCAAATGCCCAGGCTAAAATAAGAATCTCTGGGGGACTTCCCTAGCGGTCCAGTGGTTGGGACTTCACCTTCCAATGCAGGGGGTGTGGGTTCGGTCCCTGGTCGGGGAGCTAAGATCCCACACGCCTCGTGGCAAAGAAACCAAAAACATAAAACAGAAGCGATATTGTAACAAATTCAATAAAAGACTTTAAAAAAAAAAAAAAAAAGAATCTCTGTCATGCTTACAAACAAACAAACAAACAAAAACAGTTGCCCAGGGCATTGATGTTTTTAAGAAGTGTCCCAGATGATTCTAATGATTAGCCAGGCAGATTCATGAAGAATATACTATCCTATTATTCCATTTGGAATAAATAATGAATATTATATACCTGAAATAAAATCTTAATTCTCTTTTGAAAAATAAAAATTATTTGTTTTGCTCAGGGATTAACCATTACATTAAATGATGAAATATTTGTTTCAGGAGTCAGCAGACAGGATGGAAAGAAGACATTTTTGGGCCTGAGTGCCTTTCCTGTATGCTTAAACTCACATTACATAGAGAGTGCCTCATTGGCTTATTCATAAGGCTAACCATGGTATAGCTGGTATCCCAGTGAGAATAGGCTGAGTAGAAGTGTGTATCTGTAGAATTTGCTTCATTTGTGTTTATCATCTCCAAGTAGCTGGTGTTAAGAAAACAAGAAGTAAAATTTATCTATACCGTCTCCTAAGAGCCTGCATTGCTAATGATCTTAATTTGACATTTTGAATAACAAATTATTCTGACTTAGTCTGTTCCTACCTAGCGTTCACAAAAAATTCAATACATTATGTAATGGGAATTGATGCTAGTTTTGATAGCTTATCCATTACTCAAGTACCTTTGTAGAAGAAATTTAAAAAAAAACACCTTTTTTGGATAGGTCAATAAATAACATCCAGAGCTTGATTAAATCTGGTCTCAAGCTCTAGCATTTAGACTAGGTGTTGTCTGAAACTTGCATAGATTAATCGATTTTTGTCTTTTAAAGATCTTACACTGAGATGCACCATAGTGGATCAAATACTTTTAATTAACTGAAATGAAAGCAGTATCCAGCACCTACCTATGGTTTTGGAAATTGTTTTGCTGTTTGGTTGAACTAAGATCATTCAGACTATTTGATGGAACCTTTTCAGACTGGTTCTTGAGGAACTAAACTCATTTGAGGTGTCTTTAAAGTCTATATTACTTTGGATTAAGTAAGATTTTTGTAGAAAAATTAATTTTATATTGGGGAAGTAGGATGTGGTATTGGGAGTTACTTCTGAGTTCTGTAAGTCATTTAATTTTGTTGAGCCACTATTTCTCCACCAGCAATTCAGCTATAATAATGATTGCTCTGTACATACTTTAGAGGGATTTGGAGGCGGAAGATTTTGCTATAAATATATTAAAATTCAGTAAAGCTTTGTTGAATTCTGTTAATAAAATGTGTTGTAAAGATAGTGAATTAGAGCAATAAAAATCGACAGTCACAAATGGTGTATTTTGCCCCCAACAGCGCTTTGTATTACCTTTTCTGTATAATTCTGTATAATGAATTGCTTATATCTATTTCTCCTATTATGCTTAACCGATCTTGAGGGCAGGCACTGTATTTGTCTTTGTATTGAGTCTAATATAGACCTTGGCACATAATAGATTCAACAAATGTTTGCTCAAGAAGTATTTTTCTTATATATCTAGGATAAAAGTGTTAATTAAATTAAAATCATTATATCACTTTTTTTCTTTTTTGGGACGATACTATTAGAAAACATAATTTTACTATCTCTGAAGGTATGCACATTTACATGTAAGAGGAGATTCAGTGCTTTTGAAAATTCACATTGGACTGGGCAGTGAATTATGTTAAGTTGGAGTGACCTAGTAGAGCACTAGTTACTGTGTATAGTAGGTGGGCAGTGAGGTGTCAAGGAAAGATCATGGGCTTTGAAGCTAGACAGACCTGGATTTGAATCTGCCACTTTCAAGATAGGTGATTCTGGGGAAATTTCTTAATGTCTCAGTTTCAATTTCCTTATCTGTGAAAAAGGGTAATACTATTTACTTCATGGACTATTTGTTATAAGTAAGTAGAATCCTTAGTAAAGCATCTGATATAATGTCTGTGCATAGTAGGGGCTAGGATAGCTGTTATTATTAGATAAGCTAGCAAAAGGATTCTTTTCAGGTAGAAAATGATTTAAAGATGGGCTTTTCTTTTCCAAAGACAGACTTTTCAGTTGAATAGGAATTTCTGCCTTTTTACTTTTTCTTGTACTTTAATTTGCTGAAAGTTAATTTCCAAATGTTTTAAAATTAAACATTGTGAAAGATTGCTTAGAATATATTTTACTCCTTGCTCATAAGGGATCTTGTACTATCAAGAGGATTACAAGGTGAAGCTAAGCTGGTGGTTTTCATTCTAGCCTCTGTTAGTCCCTGTCACCAAACTACCACACAATTTGGAGCGTTTGCCAGTGTTGGCTCAAGAGAGGCCAATCGAGACACTAATAGATGCATTTTCTCCATGAGTACACCCTTGGATCACACATAGAATTCCTATTAACAGCAATGAGAGTTAAACTTGTAAATCCCTTATGCACTGATGGGAGAATAGACCTTTTAGTTTACTTAGCCATCTTCCAGTTATTTGGCACTTTCCCCATCCCTTGTGAGTTCTCCAACATTTTCATTAAAGGCTTTTCTATTTTCTATTCTGCTTCATTCAGTTTGGGTTGTAATTCACGTTGGCCTGATGCCTTGGCAGCAATGAATAATTCTAATTGCCTCACTATCTATCTAGTCTGGCCTAATCATAAAGCCTTTCAACTTTTCATTCAAGCTTCCAGCAGTATCAACTTCATGGGTCACAAACTTCCCACTCATATCCTTTTATTGCATTTTAGCTGCTTACCTCTTATGTTTTTAAGAAACTCCAGAGAGTTCATCATTATTTCATTCCTTTTCTTTTATACCATCTTACCCTTTCTGTAAAATTAAAGCAAGCACTGCAGAAACCTAAAGATGCAGGGCGACTTTTGTCCAGACATTGTATCAGAAGAGCTAGATACCCTAGTTCTCATCTATTTTAGTTAGTTATAGTAAAGGGTTAGAAACTAGAAAAGTTTTAAGTATTCTTCCATGCCTATTCTGTCACCTTTTTATAGTCAGCTCCACTTCCCTGTCTACCTACTGAAATACACATTTTTCTTTTCTGATCCTAAAGATTGATATAGTATGAGAACCATAATGGTATGCTGAAAACAAAGGTCCTGCTTTGAACTCTTGGGATTTTTTGGCAGACAGGGAGGCTTCTCCAGTACTCTATATAGTAAGGGTGTTCTGTTTTGATTCTGTATAGCAATGCTTAATGCTTATTTTAGAGATTTTGCAGGAACCTTTCTCATATGGTAAAAAAAGAAAATTGTGTTTTAAAGATCCCCAAAAGGCTTAAAAGGAAAGAAATACATATTCATTGATTATGAAATAATTTATTTTTCCTTCTTCCTTCTCCTTTAAAAAAGTATTCTAAACATTTTGAAATCTTATTGCTATAGAAAATTTCAAATATTTCATAATAGTATATAATGAATTCCCATTTATGCATCTATTGATAGATCTAGAGGCTTTAACAGATTCAGGTTGGAGTTTTGTGATAAGACTAGTACTTTAAATGTGATATTGTGTACTTCTGTAATACCTGTTTGTCTCTCTTTTGTCAATCAAAAGAGATGTCTCTTTTGTCTCCCTTTATCAGCCAAGATGATTATTGCCTAGAACCATTAATTCATTAGAGTTTGCAAAATGGGATTTTAAAATTCTATCATTGCTTCATTTATTACCTAGAATACTTATATAAAGTATTACAGTCCCTTGTTTGGTTACAACAAGATAAATGCATCCTCTCCCTTTATTTGCCAGTTTTCAAAATAATAAGTTGGTTCATCAATATTTTCCATAGGTGACCAGTGAGTTGTTTTCTTTTATCATTATAAACACATGGATTTAAACTTGTTGATGTGTTACAATCTATTGTAGTTATTATCAAGTTGTCCCATCTTTGGCCCATGAATGGCTTGTTCAGTGTAAATCTTGAGTGCTTTTGAAAGAACTCCTAGCCTTTGATAACATCTTTTCCTTCCTTGTATAACAAGATATTTTAGTCTTATCTTCAATTCTAATTGGTTCATCTAAATTCCATTTCCCTCCCCTTACATGGAGTCAATTAGTTCCCTAATGAGCTATAGTTCATTTTAGTGTGAATTGGGAATTAGAAACCACAGACTGAATGCTAAAGGTGCTCATTGCTACTGAATTGGTCCTTTCAGGAGTCTGTGCTAGGGAATTTTATACACACATGCACACACCCACGCACACACACGTAATAAGAGTATAAAATAAAACAAATCATGGGTTTGTACTAATACTTGCAATTTCAGTGAAGGACTGTAGCATTTTTATTTAACCATCTTTAGTCTTAGATTTGTGATGGCTTTCCCTTATGCTGAAAACCTCTATTCCCTCTCCTAGTGAAATCTCTGTTCCCTACCTAATTAACCTAATTATTTGCTTCCCCCTCACAATGTACTCACAAGGGTCTCATAATAAAAATACCAACAGCACTACTAACAATCTGATCACTGAAAACCGTTTAAGATTTTATTACAATTCTTTCCATCCTTAGAATAGATCCCATTAAGTATGTCAAATCACTATGTTTTAAAGTCGTGTGGAATGTTCCTTCCTTGATGGTTGTACCATCAAGTGATGTGGTAGGCAGAGCAATGTCCTTCCTAAGATATCTATGTCCTAGACTCTGGAACCTATGAATATGTTATCTTACGTGGCAAAAGGGATGTTACAGATGTGATTTTAAGAGCTTGAGATGGGGAGATTTTCTTGCATTATCCAGGTGGGCCCAATGTAATTACAGGGGTCCTTAAAAATGCAAGAAGCAGAACAGGAGGCTGGAGTGATGTGATGTGAGAAGGAATCAACATACCCTTGCTGGCTTGAAGACAGAAGGGGGCCAGTGACAATATGTGGTATTGTTTTCTCATAACTAGAATACCCAGGTCTGGTTACCAAAGGCTTGAAGGTGTGAGCATTTTGCTTGTTGCAAGTATATGTAATTGCAAGTTTTGGTACAAGGGAGTTAGTGTATATTGCAAAATATAGTAACCATGCTTATAATTCCAGGTTTTGGTACAAGGGAGGATTGATTGTTCATTTGAAGGTGGCATCTGACTCTTCACTTTTAGCATGGTTTATTGAACATCAAAAAAAAATTATTGATAGTTTTGACTGGTAATCAATGGTTACGGACTCTTCCCTTGAAACTTCATGCCTGTCAGTTGGAGGGATTTTTCCGTTAGACTAGCTTCAGGCTCCATACATGGCTTCAGACATTTTCTCCCTCTATTCCCCAGATACTTCCAGCGTAGGAAGTATCATCATGCAATGTGACTTCTGTGTCTGTGCCTTCATTGAGTGAGTCAGAACAACCTGGGGTAGAAGTATTTCTGAAAAACCATTCCTATAGTGGTGTGGCTAGCAACATGTCGTGGAAATTACCACAGATGTATCCAATTAAAAGTAATGTGTTCTTTTTTTTTTTTTTTTTAAATAAATTTATTTATTTATTTTTGGCCGCGTTGGGTCTTCGTTGCTGTGCGCGGGCTTTCTCCAGTTGTGGCGAGCGGGGCTACTCTTTCGTTGTGGTGCGCGGGCTTCTCACTGCGGTGGCTTTTCTTTGTTGCGGAGCACGGGCTCTAGGCTTGCGGGCTTCGGTAGTTGTGGCACGTGGGCTCAGTAGTTGTGGCTTGCAGGCTCTAGAGCACAGGCTCAGTCGTTGTGGTGCACGGGCTTCGTTGCTCCGCGGCATGTGGGATCTTCCCAGACCAGGGCTCGAACCCGTGTCCCCTGCATTGGCAGGCGGATTCTTAACCACTGCGCCACCGGGGAAGCCCCAGTAATGTGTTCTTGATGCAACTTCCCTTTAGCAGGATCCTCAATATGCCTGCAGCCACTCCAACATTACCCAGCATGTGGTGGAGAATTTGGAGTGAAAAGAGACAGTGATCTTAACTAACTGCGGTTAAAATATATTACTTTTGCACATTTTACAAAATCTTATTTCCATGCGAACCCATTGCTAAAACCTCTTCCAGGAATTTGGAAGGGGTTTGTATTAGTTTCCTACTGCTGCAGTAACAAATTAACCAGAAACTTGGTTACTTAAACCAACACAAATTTATTATCTTACAGATCTGGAGGTCAGAAGTTTGAAACGGGTTTCACTGGTTTAGAATCAAGGTGTCAGCCGGATTGCATTTCTTCTGGAGGCTCTGTGGCAGAATCGATTTCCTTTCCCTTTTCAGCTTCTAGAGGTGGGCTGTATTCTTGACTCCTGGTCCCCTTCTTCCATCTTCAAAGCCAGTGACATAGCATTCAAGTCTTTCTTTTTGACTGTCATCCTCCTGCCTCCCTTTTATAAGAGTCCTTGTAGTTACATCAGGCCCCAAGACAACTTACTATCTCAAGATCCTTAATTACATTTGCAAAGTTCCTTTTACCATGTAAGGTAGCATAGTCATAGGTTCTGGGAATTAGGGCATGGACATCTTTGGGGAGCCATTATTCAGCCTACCACAGGGCAGGTGCAGAGCCCTGAAACTAAGGAAGCATTTTTTTGTTTTTGTTTTTGTTTTTTTTTTTCTTTTTTTAGTTTCACAGTAAATCTGTCTCTGTCCTTTAGTAAGATTTTAAAGTTTTCTTCATACAGATCCTATAGGGTCCTTGTTAAATGTGTTTTAACTATTCTGTATTTTATTGTCACAATTATAAATAAATCGCTTTTTTTCCCATTTCCATTTCTAGATGGTTATGGGGGTATAGAGAAGAGTCATTAATTTTTATATGTTTCTACTTAAATGTGGAATTAGAAAGGCATACCACATTTCCTTATTAATTCTAGTGTTTTATTTTCACTAGAATCTCATATGCTTTATAGATATATAATTGTATCATCAGCAAAAGGATTGTTTTATCTTGTCCTTACCAATTATTTAATTTATTTTTTTTCTTATTGTATTCACAGTCTTCACCTAATGCCCAGGTCTTGCTGAAATATTTTCTACTTTAGTTTCAGATTATTATTAGATTTTTCATAGTAGTATGCCTCTTCTATTCCAAAACTCTTATTTAGCACTTACATTACAATTTTTTGTCAATTTGTTATTATCTAAATGAATAATTATAAACTATATTGATTTTCAACCTGGGGCCGATTTTGCACCCCTAGGGAACATTTGGCAATGTCTGGAGACGTTGATTTTCACGACTAGGGAAGGGATATGCTACTGACATCTAGAGGGCAGAAGCCAGAGTCATGCTAAACATCCCACAATGCACAGGTCACCCTCTCACCCCTGAAACAAATAATGACCTGGTCCATGTCCCAAAACTGAGAAACCCCGAGAGTATTATAAGGTTCATTGCTTACCTCTGTTTCTGTTCTCTTCATTTTCTTGTACCTTAAGGTCATTATTCTGATGCATGTGTTGTTTTTAGATTACTATCTTCATTTTTTTTCTCTTGAATGGCTTATGTTGATGATATATTCTCTGCATTCTTATATATCTGCAAACATCTTTATTTTGCTTAGCAAGTGAATGATATAATGTTTTTTTCCATTGTAAATAACTTGTTTTTGAATGATATCTTGGCTAGGTATAGGATTTTTGAATTGCATTCCCTTTCAGCATTCTGTCAATGTTGTATTTTTTCTGTTTCCCAATGTTGTTGATGCCAATCTGATTTTTTTCCATTATAAATAGCATTTAGTTCTGAAGCTTGTTGTATAGTTCTTTTTATCTGTGAAACTTGAGATTTTTACTAGGATATGCCTAGGTATATTCCCTCTTTTCCTCCCTCCCTCCCTCCTTTCCTTCCTTCATCAGTGAACTCTTTCAGTTGTAGGCTTGATTTCTTTTTTTTTAAAATTCCAGGGTAAGTTTCTTCTTTTATTTCTTGAATTATTACCCCTCTTCCATTCTCCAGTTTCTTCTTCTGGGGTTTCTGTTATTCGTATTTTAGGATCTGTTCTCCAACTTTCTAAACTTTTCTCTCAAGATTTTTAGTTTTTTTGTATTTTTTCTCTAAGTCAAACAATAAGCTCTTTTTAAATTTTTAAAAATAAATTGAGATATAATTTACATACAGTGAAATATACAGATTTTTAAGTGCTCAGATGTGTAAGTTTTGACATATGTATACACACATGTAACCCACATCTTCTCAAGATACAGAACATTTTTATCATCCTAGAAACATCCCTCATCTCCCTTCCCAGACATTTCCAAGTCACCCTGCCAGGCAAGCACTTTTCTGATTTCCTTCACCTTGCCTGTACTAGAATGGAATGTAAATAGAATCACACTGTCTGGCTTCTTTAACTGAGCAAAATGTGTTTTGAGGTTCATCTATGGGTGTTGCATGTATCAGTAGTTCATTTCTTTTTATTGCGTAGTAGTATTCTGTATGGATATACCACAATTTTTGTTATCATTTCTCCTGATGTTGGAGATATAGTTTATTTCCATTTTGTACTGTTATAAATAAGGTTCCTATGAACATTACTGTGAAAGATTTTTGTGTACATGTTTTCATTTCTCATGGGTAAATATGTAGAAGTAGAATTGTTAGGTCATGGGGTAAGCACATGTTTAACTTTATGAAAAACTTCCAGACCAATTTCCAAAATAGTTAGTGGGAATATAAGATGGTACAACCACTTTGGAAATTGCTTTGACAGCTTTATTGAAAAATCAATTGGTCATATCATCATGGCTGTATTCAGAACTCACTATTTTGTTTCATTAATTTATTTATCTTTAAATTTTTTTTCTATATCTTTACATCAATTCCACACTGTTTTAATTACTGTAGCTCTATAATAAGTCTTGAAGTCAGGAGGGTAAGTCCTCCAGCTTTGTTCTTTTTCAAGATTGTTTGACTCTTTTAGGTTCTTTACATTTCCACTTGAATTTTAGAACCAGCTTGTCAATTTCTGTAGAAAAGCCTCCTGTGAATCTATAGATAAATATATATTAATATAACAATATTCAGTCTTTCAATCCATGATGATGGTATATGTCTCTATTTATTGGCCTCCTTTAATTTCTATCAGATATGTTTTATAGTTTTCAGAGTAGAAGTCTTCTGCATATTTTGTTAAATTTATCCTTACATACTTTTTCTATTGTAAATGGCATTGATTTTTAAATTTCTATGGTTTTTTTAGATTTATTTTTTACTGAGGTAACATTGGTTTATAGCATTATATGTTTCATGTGTACAATATTATATTTCTACTTCTGTATACCCTACAGCATGCTCACTACCAAAAATTTGTTTCCATCTGTCACCGTACAGTTGATCCCCTTTACACATTTCACTCTCCCCTCCCTTGTCCCTTCTCCTCTGGTAACTGCTGCTTTGCTCTCTGTTACCTTTGTGTTTGTTTTTGTTTGTTCATTTATTTTGTTTGTTTGTTTGTTTTTAATATTCCACATATGAGTGAAATCATACAGTATTTTTCTTTATTCATCTGACTTTTTTTCACTTAGCATAATACCCTCAAGGTCTATCAGTGTCACAAATGACAAGATTTCATAATTTTTTTATGGCTGAGTAGTATTCCATTGTGTGTATGTACATATGTATGTACATATGTATATATATGTATAAATTTATGGATAAAGATGTTTTATATATTTAAAAAATATATATTATACAAATAAAATTATAAATTTATATTGTATAAATATATATATATATAGATATATAAAACAACTTCTTTATCCATTTGTCCATTGATGGGCACTTAGGCTGTTTCCATATCTTGGCTATTGTAAATAATGCTGTGATGAACATAAGGGTGCATATATTTTTTCAAATTAGTGTTTTCTTATTCTTTGGTTAAATACCCTGAAGTGGGATAGCTGGGTCATACATGGTAGTTCTAGTCTTAATTTTTTGAGGAATCTCCATGATGTTTTCCATAGTGGCTGCATCAATTTACATTCCCAGCAACAGTGTATGTGGGCTCCTTTTTCTCCATATCCTTGCCAACAGTTGTTATTTCTTGCCTAAAATTTCTTTTTCCAATCATTTATTTCTAGTAGATAGAAAACTATAACCACTGACCTTGTATTTTGCATTCTTGCTAAATCCATTAATTAGCTCTAATAGACTTTTTTAAAAGATTACTTAGGGGGACTTCCCTGGTGGTGCAGTGGTTAAGAATCCACCTACCAGTGCAGGAGACATGGGATTGATCCCTGGTCCAGGAAGATCCCACATGCCGCGGAGCAGCTAAGCCCGTGCACCACAGCTACTGAGCCTGCACTCTGGAGCCCACGAGCCACAACTACTGAGCCCGTGCGCTGCAACTACTGAAGCCCGAGTGCCCTAGAGCCTGTGCACCCCAACTACTGAGCCCATGCGCCGCAACTATTGAAGCCCGTGTGCTCTAGGGCCTGCGTGCCACAACTACTGAAGCCTGTGTGCCTAGAGCCCATGATCCATAAGAGAAGCCACCACAATGAGAAGCCTGTGTACGCAATGAAGAGTAGCCCCTGCTTGCCGCAACTAGAGGAAGCCCGCGTGCAGCAGTGAAGACCCAACGCAGCCAAAAAATAAGAAAAAAAAAAAGATTACTTAGGATTTTCTGTGTAGATGATTTCAGTGGCAAAAAACACACTTCTGCTTCTTCCTTTACAATCTGTTTGCCTTTTACTTCTTTTTCATGTCTTATTGTACTTGCTGATTCTTAGTAATATGTCAGAAAGTGTTGCAAGTAGATAGCCTTGCTTTGTTCCTGATCTTAGGGGAGGAGCATCCAATCTTTCATCATTAAATATGATTATTAGTGTTAGGCATTTTGTAGATGCTCTTTATCAGTTAGGTGACAAAGTTTTCCTCTTCTGGTTGGCTGAGATTTGAATTTTGTCAAATAATTGGCCTACAAATTCTAAGATTAAATAATTTTTCTTCTTTATTCTGCTAAATTTTGCATTACATCCATTCAATATTGATTTTCAAATATTGAACCAACCTTATGTCCCTGGGATAAACTCCATATGATAATCATGCTTTATTATTTTTATTTCATAGTTCTGGGTTCAATTTGCTAATATTTTGCTAGTGTATTTTTGTGTCTATTTTCATAAATGATATTAGTTTGTAGTTTTCTTGTAATATTTTTAAATGGCTATGATGTCCAACTACATATGAAAATACCATAGAAAACTTAGATGAAATAATAAAGGAAACACAATGATAGTGGCTGTCTTTGGTTATTAAGAATATAGGGTTTTTCTACTTCCTGTATATTCAAAACATATTTATATTATTTATGACTTTTATAAAGTAATGTAAAATACTTTTTGTAATATAAAATTATTGTTATTATTTTTCTTTTCTTGTAATGTTTTTATCTGATTTTGGTACTGGAGGAATGCTGGCCTCTTGAAACAACTTGAGAAGTACTCCTTTCCTCTCTATTTTCTGAAAAAGTTTGTGTTAAGATTGGTATTTTTTCTCCTCAGATGTTTCATAGTATTTACCAATGAAGCCATGTGGGCCTGGAATTATCTTTCTAGGAGGTTTTTAGTTATAAATAAAAATTTAAAAATACATACAGGGCTATTTAGATTTTAAAATTTATTCTTGTGTCAGTTTTGGTAATTTGTGTCTTTCAAGGACTTTGTCCTCTTCAGTTAAGTTGTTAAATTTGTTGTCATGAAGTTGTTCATGATATCCCATTATTATTTTTCATATCTGTAATATCCATAGTAATGCCCCGCCTTTCATTTCTGATATTGGTAATTTGTGTTTTTTCTCTTCTTCTGTCTTGGCAGGGATTTATCAATTTAATTAACCTTTCAAAAAATCAGCTTTTCATTTCATTGACTTTTTATATTATTTTCCCATTTTCTGTTTCATTACATTAGTAGTTACTTTTTTGTACTTTGAATTTTATTTTCTGTCTGCAGAATTCCTGGTTGAATTTTTTTCCAGCATATAAGAGATGTGATTCCATTCTTTTCTAGCTTGCATAGTTTCTGACAAGAGGTATGAATTTCTTATGATGGTTCCTCTGTAAATAATGTCCTTTTTTTCTGGATGTTTTTAAGATTTTTTTCTTTATCATTTGTTTTCAACAATTTGATTATGATGTGCTTGGTGGTTTTCTCTGTGTTTATTCTACTTAGGGTTCATTGAGCTTCTAGGATCTAACAGTTTATATTTTCCATCAATTTTGGAAAAATTTCAGGCATATCTACTTAATTTTTTTCTGTCACTTTTATTCAACTCAAAATAATTTATAATTTCCCCTGTGACTGCCTTTTTATACACTTACTTAGAAGTGTGTTGTTTAATTTTGAAATACTTAGGAATTTCCTATTTATCTTTTAGTTATTTTTTTTTTCTAGATTAATTCTGTTATGGTCAGAGATCATACTTTGTATGATTTCAGTTCTTTCTAATTTTTGAAGATTTGTTTTATGGCCCAGGATATGGTCTATCTTGGTAAATGTTACAGGAATGTTGAGTAGAGAATTCTATAAATGTCAATTAGAATAAGGTGGTTAATAAGGTCTTCTATATACTAATTTTATTTCTACTTTTTCTATTGATTGTTAAGAGGAGTGTTGCAATCTTTATTATTTTAAATTTGTCTGTTTTTCCTTTGAGTTCTGTCAGTTTTTGCTTCATCTATTTTGAAGCTCTGTTGTTGCTAAATACTCATCTAGGATTTTTATGTCTTAGTGAATTCACACTTTTATCATTATATAGTGTCCCTCTTTGTCCTTGGTAATATTTCTTGTTCTGAATTCTAATTTATATGATATTAATATAGCCACTCTAGCTATCTTTGGATTAACATTGTATTTTTCTACCCTTTTACTTTTAATCTATCTACCTGTTTATATTTAAAGTGGATTTTTTTTTCAATAGTACAAAAACTGGGTCTTCCTTTTGTTCCCACAAGTGTGATAAGATGATCTATATATTTTAATTGGTAGGTTTATACCATTTATATATAATGCAATTATTGATATGTTTAGATTTAGGTCTGCCATTTTATTATGTGTTTTCAGTTTGCCGCCTCCTTTTTTGTTCCTGTGTTCCCTTTTCAGTTGTTTGGATATTTTTCAGTGTTCCATTTTAATTCATCTGTTGACCTTTCATTATATTTGTTTTTGTTAATTTTTTAGTGGTTTCTCTTAGGATCACAGTGTACATATTTAACCTTTCATAGTCTATTTAGCACTGTACCACTTTGAGTAAAATGTAGATATCTTTTATATTTTCTCAGATGATTGTTGTTCCTTTATTTATTTTTTTGTTCCTTTATTTTTTAAATTTGGGTTTCCTTTTCAGCCTGAAGAATTTTTTTTTTTAGTATTTCTTTTACAGCAAGTCTGCTGGTAAAAAAATTCTTTTAGTTTTTCTTCATCTCAGAACGTCTTTTTCACCTTCACTTCTAAAGGATATTTTTGCTGGTTATAGAATTTTGAGTTCACAGTTCTTTTCTTTCATCACTTTAAAGACGTTGCTCTACTGCCTTCCAGTTTCTATAGTTTCTGATGAAAAATTTGTAAATATTCAAATTGTTGTTCCTCTGTAAGTATGGCCCTCTACAGCCTCTGTGGACTAGTTCCAATTTAAGTTTAGTTTTCAAATGCTTACTTAATCTGTCTTGCACATGAATCATCAAAGGATTAGTTGGAAATCTGGGTGGTGGTCTAAATCTTAGTTCAGTTCTCAAAGCCTTTCTATGCTACCTTTGGATTTGTCCCATACATGAACATTTCAAAGGTAAATCCATGATTTTGAGGTTCATATACAATATTTGAGGATCACCTTCTCTACCTCTGTCTTCTCTGGGAGTCTCCTTACTCTCTTTTCCCTAAAAGGGTTCCTGTTCCTTATTATTCTGGTCAGAAAGATGGAATTTATTTTGGAGTTGTAGTCAAGAAGCTCACCCTTTTGCAGGTTGCCTGTCCCAGTTTTGATCACTTTTTACAATCTTACTACTTTCTTTAAAATTAAAAAAAAATTATTGTGGTAGTAAAACACATAACAGGATCATGTGGGGGAGTGGCAGAGTGCACTGCTGTCAGGCCAGGCTGAGGGGCAGAGGCAGGGGCTGGGGGGCGGCAGCAGTGGGAAAAAAAAAAGAAAAAGAAAAACACATAACATAAAATTTACCATCTTAACTGTTTCTAAATGTACAGTTTAGTAGTGTTAAGTATATTCACATTGTTGGTTAACAAATCTCCCAACTTTTTTATCTTGGAAAATTGAAATTCTATATCCATGAAACTACTCCCTATTTCTCCCTCTCTCCATCTTGTCAACCATCATTATACTTTGCTTCTATGAATTTGACTACTCTAGGTAGGTCATATAAGTGGAACCCAGCAGTATTTGCCTTCTTGTGACTGGCTTATTTCACTTAGCATAATGTCCTCAGGTTTCATCCATGTTGTAGCATGTGTCAGAATTTCCTCCCTTTCTAAGGCTGAGTAGTATTCCATTGTATGTAATACCACATTTGTTTATCCATTCATCCACTGATGGACACATGGGTTGCTTCCACCACTTGGCTATTGTGAATAGTGCTGCTATGAACATTGGTGTGCACATGGATCATGCTTTTAATTCTTTTGTATATATATATATATATATATATATATATATATATATATATATATATATATATATATCTCCAGAAGTAGAATTGCTGGGTCATATGGTAATTCTATTTTTAATTTTTTGAGAAACCACCATACTGTTTTCCATAGAGGCTGTAGCATTTTATATTAATACCAACAGTGTAAAATGATTCCAATTTTTGCATGTCCTCACCAACATTTTATTTTAGTTTTTTTGGGTGGTATCCATCCCATTCTAATGGGTGTGAGGTGATTTGCATTTCCCTAATGACAATCTGTCTACCTTTGTTCATTTTTCGTAGTTGGCAGATTTTTTTGGGTGTATTTTGTCTAGTTTTTTTTTTTTTTTTTGATATTTTGTCTGTAATCAGTGGGCGAGATAAGCTTTAAGGAGTAACCTTGCCACAGCAGAACTAGAACTAATTAGTTTTAATTGTGAATTTTATGTTTTGAGTGATGGATTTGAATGTATTTCTTTAAAAAGTGTTGGACCTCGTTCTGGCTGGCCGTTAAATAATTTAGAGATCATCTTGCCCTTGGACGCTTGTTTTTAAACCTTTGTAGGGTTAATCTTGAGTAGCCTTTACTCTAGGGCTAGTTCAGCCTCAGTACTAAGCCATACCCTTCTCAGCATCTATACTGAATGCTCCATGTTTCCAGCACAATCTCTCCACTCTGGTTGATGGAACTTGAAAAGTTCCCAGCCATAAGTGAACTCTGGGAATCATTTAGCTTACACTTGTCTGGAAATTGTTCTTTTCTTGGCAGCTGTTCTTTAACATTATGGAGTTTCACCCTTGAGGCACACAAATTCGTACTCAGCCAGAAACTCAAAAGGGACTGTCTAAAGTCTTCTGGAACTCCTTCTTTGTGTAGCTTCCTCCTCTATGGTATTACCCCACAACTTCTATTCATCTCAGTTTGCCTGAACTCCAGGCTCTGCCTCCTCAACTCAGTGGCACTGCTGGGCTCTGTTTTGATTTTACTTCCCTGTACCACAGGGATGCTGCTGCTGGGGGTCAATTGGATTGTCTCTCTTCTCTCAGGGATTATTGTCTTGTGCTACCTATTGTCTGATGTCTGAAATTAGTTGTTTTATGTATTTTGTCCTTCTAGTTGTTTATGGTATAAGGGTAAGTCCCAGAGCAGTTACTCCTTTGTGGATAGAAGCAGAAGTCTATCTCTTTATATTTTGCTTTGGCTTTGAGATTATTTCTTCTTGGGCTTCTCATTTAATTTGTATTAATGATCACCCTTCTTTTCAATTCAGCTGCTGAATTTTGGAATTGGAAAATCATGATTAATTCTAAACAGTCTTTTTTAATGCTGTAATTGAATCTCATGTATTCTTTTTATTTGTGTCATTTATCTTCTTCAATATTTCTATTTCATTAACAGCTTCTTTTTCTTATTTTTTTGTTTTTATTTCTTCATGAGGTGTTTGAATCCCCTTAAATGCATTGTTACTTAAAAAAAATGTACTCATATTTACTGTAAGGGCTCACAGCTTTTGAGGTACTTAGAGTAGTAGTAAACCCATGAGTAGAAGGAGGGACAACAGTGTTTCCTCCTGTGGGTTATTGGTGTATTAACTGGTAATCTGTCAGACTTTTGTCTTGCCAAGATAAAGACCAGAATTTTTAGCATGGTATTTAATGTCCCTGTCATTTCACTAACTCCTCTTGTCATCTTCACAAATGCATCCTGTGTTCAAGGCACTGTATTTGGAATTCCACATACAAACTAATTTCTTAAGCATCTCTGCTTTTGTAACTACTATTTCTTCTGCCTGGTATACTTTTCTCCACTCTTGTCCTCCCAGTATTTTCTCTCTTATTTATATTTTGAGATTCAGCTGAATAGGGATTTCACCCCAAGAGGAGTAAGGCATGCCTGAGTGGGCTGATCACATTGACAAGGCAGGATCAGAGAGAACACCCATTGGGCAGGTAATTCTGAAGTAGAGAGCTAAATAGTGTCTGTGCTATATATATGTATCATACTAATCATGCTCAAAAGACAAATACAGGCCCTGGGATGTAGGTCTCTTATCATATTTCCAGATGAATACTAATGAGAAATGGAGGAAGGACAGAGGCCTCTTTCCCAATACTTCTGAGAGGCCAAATGTTTCATTTCATAGGCCAAGGCAGGAACATGGAAGAGAAAGAGAAAATGGTTCTTCCTACAGTCCTGGTTCCCCACCTCAATACAATTTAGGATTTTTGATACCTGACTTAGAGTTTTCTCTATATTCCAAGTCTTGTCATCAGTCGGGAAACTTGAGTGTCAAAGTCTCATCCAAATATTCTCAACTTCAGTGGTGTTTATCTGCCCTCCAGATCCAAAAACATTTCTTCTCGTCATATGTGAAACTTGGACTGCACATATCTGAAATCTTAAACTTCCAATCTTATTCTTTTACAATAATTTCCTGTTTTACTAGTTCTTATGCATTTCTACATATTATGCTTCTTTTGGCTCTTGTTGATACTTAAGAATTTTTGACGCTCCATTTTCTTTCAAAGTATCAGCACCCTTCTCGTTATATTATTGTCCAGCCTAGACATCAGGGTATGTGAATTCAACCCTCTTGTCAATACTTTCAACTCTCTTAGTATTTGTCATTTCACTGTATGCTGTCTTCACAACCTCAAATCAGAAACAAACAACCTGTCTTCTCTATTCCAACAAATGGGTTTCTGGAAAAAAATCACAACCACGAATATTAGTATTAAAAATAATAGAATAGTGCATGTTGTTATTAATAATAGTATCACACACTTATTTTTTTTATAATATAAATCCAGCCAATTCTTTAGTGAAACCCAAGTTTTCATGATACTATACCAAGACAAAAGTTACTCCCAAAATTCACATAGAGAATAGTTTATAATGTATTGAAAATATTGTAAAAAATAAGAGTGTTTTAGAACTGTATCACAACATACAATCAACAATATCATATGAAAGTTTATCTCCATTAAAGATAATTAAAGGGGGCCAGCATAATATGATCTAGTCACATTAGGGTAGTTAGTTTATCTAATTTAATCCATGGAACAATCTTTATATCATTCAGCATTCTTGGTTGCAAATGAGAAGAGCAGCTCTTGTCTAACTTGGAAGCAAAAAAAAGTATCTGTTGGAAAGGTATCACACAGAATTAATAAACGTTTGGAGAACAAGGCTTGAAAAAAGGGTAGGAATCAAGAAAGGCAAGGCCCAGAAAAGATCCTATCATAGGAGTAATCTGCTAAGGAAAATTATGTTGCTGCACTTAGGTAGACTCTTGCCCCCATTCCGTGATTCTCACTTCTGCTGCCACCACTGTGGCAAAAGATCTGACTGTCTCTGCATCTTTGCTTCCCTTTGTCACGATGTCATATCAAAGTCCCAGGGTAATAGATTGTCCAATCAATCAAGCCTAGATCACATGTATACTTCCAGCTTCTAGAGCGTGCTCTTCGGTGTTTGTAGGGGGAAGCAGGACCCTGCCTCTTCTCTATCTTGGGATTTCCCCATTATAAGAGGGGTATTTATATGTTAAGCTGACAAAAATAGCAAATGTCCACTCTATCTTTCAAGCAGTCCTCCTTAAATATTGTTTATCTTGGCCAAGATTTTGATCGGTATTGGACAGCATGAGTTCAAGATTGTATTTGCTGACAACTACCTGGAGTGCTGCTAGTCTATGTTGCCAATTAAATAAAGACCCATATGCTTTAACAGACAGTTGAATTGGGAGTAGGATTGATATCCTCTTGTGAAATTTGAGTTGCCTAATATAGACACTCGGCTGACTAGAAGGCCACCCCCGGTGCAAGGCAAGCTGTGGGAGTACTCATAGGCATGGCCAAGAATCCGCTTTTAAAAATGATTATGATTTTCTCCAATGTACAGACAAAGGGAACATTTATGCCCCATGTAGCAAAACCATAATAATATTAGCCTGGAAAATTTTAAGAAATTATAACCGATGCCTCCTTAGCCATAAATATAAATTCAGTAAGGTCCCATAGAACAGAATACCTAGTTTTGAAAATTGCTACTGAGTATTGCTACTATCTGGTACATTTTTAACCGAAGAAGATATTTGAGAAATGTACTTGAGGATAACTGAAAAAGGAAACTTTCATGGCATTTTTTCTTTTGAAAAATGTGGATATGAAAAAAATTCTATGTTAAAATTTAATTTGAAGAGATAACGTGCTCATGTGGTTCAAAAATGGTATGGAGTATGAAATCTCCTTCTACCCCATTTGTCCAGTGATCTCTCCCCATCATTTTTAACCACTTAAATTGGTTTTTGTATTTCCTTCCAGAGTTACTTTTATACAAATACAAGCAATATGTTTGCGTAGTCTCGTTTACCCTCATTTAAAAAACACACAAGTGGGCTTCCCTGGTGGTGCAGTGGTTAAGAAAATGCCTGCCAATGCAGGGGACATGGGTTTGAGCCCTGCTCCAGGAAGATCCCACATGCCACGTAATAACTAAGCCTGTGTGCTGCAACTACTGAGGCTGCAAGCCTAGAGCCCGTGCTCTGCAACAAGAGAAGCCACCGCAATGAGAAACCTGTGCACCGCAACAAAGAGTAGGCCCTGCTCACTGCAACTAGAGAAAAGCCCGTATGCAGCAACGAAGACCCAGCACAGACAAAAATAAGTAAATTAAAAAAAAAAAAGTTTGCCATCTAAAAAAAAGAAAAAAAACACAAGTAACAAACTATATTCACTTTTCTGTACTTAAAAAAAAGTAGATATTGAAATCTTTCCATAGAAGTAGAAAACTTTCTCATTCTTTTTCTGTTAGATAATATTCCATTATGTAGATGTACCATAATTTTAAAAAACTAGTCCTTTATTGAAGGAGATTTGAGTTGTTCCCTATCTTTTGCTGTTACATACAATGCTATAATGAGTCAACTTGTACATAAATTATTTTGCACATGTCTAAGTTTATATGTAGGCTATATACCCAGAAGTGGAATTGTTGGGTCAAAGGGTATATGCATTTGTAACTCTGATAAATATTAATGAATCATACTGCTTTGTTCTTCTACCAGTGTTACCTGAGATTACCTGTTTTCCTACAGTCTAACAGTGGTTTTATTACACTTTTGAAATTTAAAAAAATCTGAGAGTGAAAATGGTATCTGAGTATAGTTTTAGTTTACTTAATTGGTTCATTTTGCTTTGAGTGCAGTTGAGAATCTTTCCTATATTTGAAAACTATTTATATTTCCTTTCCTTGGACGTAATTGATCTTATCTTTTGCTCTTTTTGCTATTCAGTATTGGTTTTTTCAATTTTTATGAACTCTTTATGAATTTCTGAGATTAACACTTTGTTTATGATATGAGTTGCAAGTACTTTTTAACTGGTTTGTAATTGCCTAATGACTTTACCTATGGTGTTTTTTGCACTATTTGGAAGATTGACTTTTTATTTTAATTTCTCCTATGGTTTCTGGATTTTGAGTCATGGTACTATTATGGCTTGTGGATTTAAATCACGCTCAATTTTATTTTATTTATTTTTAATTGAAATATTGTTGACATATAATATTATATTAGTTTCAGGTGTACCACATGGTGATTTGACATTTGTGTACATTATGACATGATCACCATAAATCTAGTAACCATATGTTCCCATGTAAAGTTTTTACAATATAATTGACCATATTCCTTATGCTGTTATTACATCCCCATGGCTTATTTATTTTATATTGGAGATTTGTACCTATTAATCTCCTTCACCTGTTTTGCCCTACCCCCACCCCTCTCCCCTCTGGCAACCACCCATTCGTTCTGTGTATCTATAAATCTGTTTTCATTTTGTTTGGTTTTTTAGATTCCACAAATAAGTAAGATTACACGGTATTTGTTTGACTTATTTCCCTTAGCATAATATCCCTAGATCCTTAGCATAATATCCCTAGATCCATCCATGTTGTCATAAATGGTAAGATTTCACTTTTTATGGCTAATATTTCATTGTATATATACACTACATCTTCTTTATCTATTCATATATTGATGGACACAGGTTGCCTGCCTATCTTTGCTATTGTAAATAATGCTGCAGTGAACATTGAGGTGCATGTATCTTCTTGAAATAGTGTTTTGTTTTCTTTAGTAAATACCTAGAAGTGAAATTGCTGGATCATATGGCACTTCTATTTTAATTGTTTGAGGAAACTTCATAATGTTCTCCATAGTGGCAGCACCAATTTACAGTTCCACTAACAGCGCATGAGGATTCCGTTTTCTCCACATTCTTGCCAACATTTGTTGTTGTCTTTTTAGTGATTGCCATTCTGACAGATGTGAGGTGGTATCTCATTGTGGTTTTGATTTGCATTTCCCTGATGATTAGTGAGGTTGACCATCTTTTAAGGTATCTGTTGGCCATCTGTATGTCTTCTTTTGAAAAATGTCTTTTGAGGTCCTCTGCCTATCTTTTAATTGAGTTGTTTGTTTTTGATGTTAAGTTGTATGAGTTCTTTATATATTTTGAATATTAACCCATTGTTGGATATATTGTTTGTAAATACATTCTCCCATTCAGTAGGCTGCCTTTTTAGTTTGTTGTTAGTTTTCGTCACTGTGCAAAACCTTTTTAGTTTGATGTAGTCCCAACTGTTTATTTTTGCTTTTGTTCCCCTTACCTGAGGAGACAGATCCAAAACAAATATTGCTAATACCAATGTCAAAGAGTATACTGCCTATGTTTTCTTCTAGGATTTTTATGGTTTCAGGTCTTACACTTATGTTTTTAAACCATTTTGAATTTTTTTTTGTATATGGCATGAGAAAGTAGTACAGTTGATTCTTTTGCATGTAGCTGTCCGGTTTTCCCAGCACTATTTATTGAAGAGACTATCTTTTCCCTATTGTATATTCTTGCCTCCTTTGTCATGGATTAACTGCCCATATAAATGTGGGTTCATTTCTGGGCTCTCTATTCTGTTCCATTGATTTATGTGTTTGTTTTTGTGTCAATACCAGAATGTTTTGATTGCTGTTGCTTTGTATTTGTATAGTATAGTTTAAAATCAGGAAGCATGATACCTTCAGCTTTGTTGTTCTTTCTCAAGATTGCTTTGACAATTCGGGGTCTTTTGTGTTCCTATACAAATTTTAGAATTATTTGTTCTAGTTCTCTGAAAAAATGCCTTTGGTATTTTGATAGGGATTGCATTGAATCTGTAGATTACTTTGTGTTGTATGATCATTTCTTCTAATCCATGAGCATGGTATATCTTTTCACTTATTTCTGTTGTCTTCAGTTGCTTTCATCAATGTCTTATTATTTTCAGAGTACAATTCTTTTACCTCTTTGGTTAGATTTATTCCTAGGTATTTTATTCTTTTTGATGTAATTGTAAATGAGATAGTTTCTTAATTTCTCTTTCTCAGAGTTTGTTATTAGTGTATAAAAATGCAACAGATTTCTAAATATTAATTTTGTATCCTGCAACTTTACTGAATTCATTTGCTAGAACTAATAGTTTTTTGCTGGAGACTTTAGGGTTTCTATATATAGTATCATGTCATCTACATATGGTGACAGTTTTATTTATTCCTTTCCAGCTTGCGTTCATATCTTTTTTTCTTCCTTTGATTGCTGTGGCTAGGACTTCCAATACTGTGTTGACTAAAAGTGGTGAAAATGGGCATCCTTATCTTGCTCCTGATCTTAGAGGAAATGCTTTCAGCTTTTCACCATTGAGTATGATGTTGGTTGTGGGTTTGTCATATATGGCCTTTATTATATTGAGATATACTCCCTCTATATCCACTTTGTTGAGGGTTTTTATCATAAATAGATGTTGAATTTTGTAATTTTGTCAAAAGCTTTTCTGCATCTATTGAGATGATCATATGATTTTTATTCTTCGGTTTATTAATGTGGTGTATCACATTGATTGATTTGTGGATATTGAACCATCTTTGCTTTCATGGGTAAATCCCTCTTGATCATGGTGTATGATCCTTTTAATGTATTGCTGAATTTGGTTTGCTAATGTTTTTTGAGGATGTTTACATCTATGTCTCTCAGTGATATCAGCCTGTGATTTTTCTTTTTTGGTGGTGTATTCATCTGGTTCCGGAATCAGGGTGATGCTGGCCTAGTAAAATGAGTTTGGAAGTGTTCCTTCTTCTTCAGTTGTTTGGACTAGTTCGAGAAGGTTAGGTATTAACTCTTCTAGAATTGTTTTGTAGAATTCACCTGTGATGTGCTCTGGTCCTGGGCTTTTGTTTTCTGGGAGTTTTTTTCATTACTGATTCAGTTTCATCACTGGTAATAGGTCTCTTCAGATTGTCTATTTCTTACTGATGCAGTTTGGGATGTTGTATGTTGCAGGAGATTTATCCACTTCTTGTAGGTTGTTCATTTTATTGGCATAAAATTGTTTGTAGTAATCTCTTATGATCCTTTGTATTTCTGTGGGCTATGTGCACCCTTTTGTTGTGGTGGGGCTCACGACTGTGGGCATGCTGGTAGGCAAGGCTGGCCCTTGGCCCACTTGGCAGTGAGGTCCTGCCTCATGGTGGCTACAGGCCCGCTGGAGGGTGGGATAAGTTTCCTGTGTGGTGGGCTGCATGACCCAGGTTGATACAGGGCTGCTGCTGGCCTGCTGGTAGATGGGGCAGGGTCCCTGAATTCTCTCTGCATGGCCCAGGGCAGGAGAGCTTGGGGCTGGTGCCAGCCCACTGGTGGGTGGGTAAGCCCCCCATACTAACATGGGTCTAGTCAGCACCAGTGTCATTGCAGTAGAACAAGCTCCCCAAAATAGCTGCCACCAGTATCTCCATCCTTAGGGGATGTCCCAGTTGGCTCCTGCCTCCTCTAGGAGGCTCTCCAAGATCAGCAAGTAGGTCTGATCCAGGCACTTTTCAAATTACTGCCTCTGCACTGGGACTCTGGAACTTGGAGCATGTGAAATTTTGTGCACACCCTTTAAAAGCTGGAGTCTCTGTTTCCTGTAGCCCCCTGGCTCTCCTGAGTGTAAGCTCCTCTGGTTTTTTTTTTTTTTTTAAATATTTCTTCAATAACTTTAAAGTTTAATTTATTTATTTATTTATTTATGGCTGTGTTGGGTCTTCATTTCTGTGCGAGGGCCTTCTCCAGTTGCGGCAAGCGGGGGCCACTCCTCATCACGGTGCGCAGGCCTCTCACTATCGCGGCCTCTCCTGTTGCGGAGCACAGGCTCCAGACGCGCAGGCTCAGTAATTGTGGCTCACGGGCCTAGTCGCTCCGTGGCATGTGGGATCTTCCCAGACCAGGGCTCGAACCCGCGTCCCCTGCATTGGCAGGCAGATTCTCAACCACTGCGCCACCAGGGAAGCCCGCTCCTCTGGTTTTTGAAGCCAGACATTCTGGAGCATCATCTTCTCGGTGAAGGACTTCTAGGCAGGGGAGCCTGATGTTGGGCTTGGACCTCTTGCTCCTTGGGGTGGACCTCTACTATTGTGATATTCCTCCTGCTTGTGGGTCACCAACCTGGGGGTGTGGGTCCTGACTATACTGTTCCCTCCTACCTATTTCATTGTGGTTCCTTCTTTATGGCTTTAGTTGTAGAAAATCTTTTCTGCTAGTCTTCAGGTTGTTCTCATAGATAGTTAGTTGCTCTGTAAGTAGTTGTAATTTTGGTGTGTCTGTGGGAAGAGGTGAGTTCATGGTCTTCCTACTCTGCCATCTTAGTTACATCCATTATTGATCAATTTTAAATTTATGCTGGCAAACAGTGTGAGGTATGGATACATTTTTTTCCAGGTGATCAGCTTCTCCCAAGACTGTTGAATAGTCCATCTTGTCCCTTCTAGCTTTAGATGCCACATTTGAAATATACTAAGTTATTACATTAACTAATATTATACTAAAAATTAGTATATTTAGTAAAATATACTAAATTATTCTATTTTTATGGATTTATGTCTGGAATTTTCATTCTATTTTCATTGATTTTTTGTCTTTTTATGCACTGTCTTTTTAAAATTATTGAGGTATTTTATTTGGGTAATGCTAATAGCTATATTGAATAAAACTCAATTAAAGTGGTTTAACACAGTAGAAGTCTGTATCTCACTCTTGTAACAGCTCAGTAAAGTTAGCTCTGGTCAGTGTTTGGCTTTCCTCTATTCAGAGCTTATATTTCCCAAGTATTCAATTTCCAAGTGCATATATATACATTTTTTCTAAGTATTCAGTTTAAATCATTTGCATTTTTATATAATTGCATTGGCTAGCACATTCAGTCCATGTTAAAGAACAGTGGTGATAGTAGCTTACTTCTTCATGACTATAATGTCAATACTTTTAATGTTTCCTAAACATGATTAGGGATTTGGGGCCACAATGGAAATATTTTATCATATTCAGGATGTATCTATCTATTTATATTTTGTGCAGTTTTTTTCTTTAATCAAAAAATAGAGTTTTTAAATCCTCTTCAGCACCTTGGAGATAAATTTTTTTGTTAGGAGAACTACTAATAAAATTTATGTATTAATAGCTTTGAACTATTATTGCATTTATGAAATAAATCCCACTTGGTCATTTCCAATCATCCCTGCACTTCTGGAGGAAATTTTACTAAGTTTTATGTATTCATCTTTCAGTGTGCTGTTAGATTATGTTTAGCAACATTTTACTTAAGATTTTTACATAAATTTTAAAAAATGATATTGATTTGTGGTTTCTTCTTTTGTGAAGTCTTTGTCAGGCTTGGTATTACTGTTATTGTTTCCTACAAATACATGGAAATGCAGCTGGGCAGTTTAAGTAGCATTGGGAACATCTTTCTTTAACATTTTTATAAACTTCTTGGAAACTATTGTTCTTTTGTGGGAGTTTGGATGGGTGGCTTGCTCTTTAGTAGTTTCCCCAATTGCTTCTATGGAAGTTGGTCTGCTAAGATTTTCTATATTTTTAGGTTCAGTTTCGGTATATTATATTTGAATACATAGTATTATCGTTATAGTTCTCTAAAAATTTTGCTATTTTAGTTTTTTTTCTTTGACCTGACAGTTATTGTGCAGAGAGTTGAAAAATTTGCAGGTGGAAGAGTCTCTTTATTTTCTGATTTTGTTAATTTCTAATGGTATTACATAGTGATCAGACTGTTGCCTGTTTTATTTCTGTTTTCTGGAATTTATAGATAGAATGTAAAAGCAATGACAATCCAGGTATCCTCTGTAAGGCCAGATATTAGCTATATTTTCTCTCTAAACTACAGCAGCTTGAGATCTTTTTTTTTGCTCCTTATTGAAACTCCTGAAATGAATAGTATATGCTTCCTTAACTGTCATTCACTCACGAACCACTACAGTCTGGCTTCCAGCTTTAATCACACTCTTGTTATGATTACTAGTAATTCTTACTTATTATTTTCAGTTAATGTCTTACATGGCCTCTCTGTAGCTTTTGACAATGCTGACTACTGTGTCTTGTCTTGGTTTTCATGATAGTTTAGCATCCTGATTTTCTTCTCACCACTCTGACTTCTGAAATTTTCTTCGTGATTTCTCTTCTCTTTGTTCCTGCTCCTCAGGAATAAAAATTATATATATTTAGTTATCTTCTTTTTGTAATCTTCTTGGGAGAGCTCACCTATCCCTATGGCTTTAATTTCTATCTTAAAATAGCTCAAGGCCTTTGATCTTCACAAATTCATAAAATAGCTACAGCTTTAGCATAGCATACAAAATTTTAAATATCTGGCCTTTTCATCTTTTCATTGCTTTTGGAAAAATTATATATGCTCACTGTAAATAATTTTAAAACTATGGGAAAGTATAAAAATTAAAGTAAAAAATAGCCTAAATTCCACTATTCAGAAATTATCATTATTAACATTAGGCAAATATTATTCCAGATAACTTTCTTTGTGTAGAACTTTGTGCAGATATCTTTCTTTCTAAATACAAAACTGTATATATATATATATATATATATACACACACACTCACATACATATATATACACACATATATATATGTATATAGGCAGAACTGTAGATATTAAGAAATAATGTAGGTTGGTAGATATAAAAAATAGTTTAATAAAAGTGGATCATTTTGTAGATTCTATTTTTAAAAAACTATTAAATTTCACTTTATATGAATTTATTAGAAGTAAAAGGGACTGAGTTTAAAGTTAAGCTATTCTGAACTTCAGCTAAATGCCTGTTTACCACAGGATTTATTTCTTTTAAGATTCTCTTACGATTAAAAAGTATTGTGAAAAACTAAGAAGTTGGAGAATTTTGTTTCATTAAATGAACATTTTAATTTTAGACAGAGTTGATTGACACTCTGCTATGAAAAGTGAGAATAATAGGTTTCTTTTACATCCTGTGGCTTACCACCCTCCAACTTTTATGTTATATTATTATTGCTACATTGTCTATGTTTATAATATCCACAATCTATTAACTATAACTCCTGCAGTTATTCTGTTTTCTTTATTAGTTCTATATATAAATGAATTCACTGTTTACCACCAGGCTTGTTTATTTTTAAATTTTTTATTTGGTTAATCTCTTAGGTCGCTGATTAGCAAGATAGAGTTACGGCTTTTGTAATCTCTGTGTTCTTTAACATTTGAAGATGTCTGACTCTTATCTTTGTATTTGAATGACATCTTGACTCTTTTGTTTTTTTTTTTTAAACTTTTATTTATTTATTTATTTATTTATTTATTTATGGCTGTGTTGGGTCTTTGTTTCTGTGCGAGGGCTTTCTCTAGTTGCGGCAAGTGGGGTCCACTCTTCATCGCGGTGCGCGGGCCTCTCACTATCGCGGCCTCTCTTGTTGCAGAGCACACGCTCCAGACGCGCAGGCTCAGCAATTGTGGCTCACGGGCCTAGTTGCTCCACGGCATGTGGGATCTTCCCAGACCAGGGCTCGAACCCGTGTCCCCTGCATTGGCAGGCAGATTCTCAACCACTGCGCCACCAGGGAAGCCCCCGACATCTTGACTCTTGTATTTGTCAAAGTTCATAATTGCTGGCAATGGAATCCACTTTAGCGAGTTTAAGTAGGAAAGAATTATTAAGCTCACAAAATTAGTGGGAGAGCAGAGATAGTAGATTCTACACTGAGCTTTGTTGCAGGTTGAGTTCTCTGGAAGTAGGCAGAGTTTGGAGAATAAAATGCTTATTAGGGGTTAACACACAAGGTAAAGGGGAAGAAGTGGGATTGTGCAGAGTAAGAAGTCCAACTGCTTATGGAGATCAAATAAAGCCTTATCTCATTGGAGACCTGTATCTACCACAATTCACCCTTAACACTATTCAGATTCACTTCCCCATATATGTTTGGGAAGTAGCTCCATTAGGATTCTGATGGTCCTTTCTTCCTGAGGAGAAACTTAGAAGAGGGAGGTTAGGAGGACAAGCTACAGTATCTGTCACTGCAGTTGGTCTCTGTGCTGCGAATGATACTCATTGTTTCCTTCCTCCATTATCCAGTTTAGATTTCTCTAACCCTCACTGGCTCCTCTGTTAGCCTCAAGGGCTCATTTAGTGTCATGAGCCAGGCCTTGATGGGTCTGAGACCCTGATCACCATGCCCTTCTTAGGTCAAGGTTGCTGTAACTGTCTATTTATAGTCACAATCTGGCAAGGGAGTACTAAGAGGTTCCCAAGAGCATTGTCTGTGCTCCACTGGTGTTTCTCCCTGCCACAATACGTAACAGTAGTCCTACCTCCTTCTGATGACCAGGATCATTACCCCTTCCAAGATGATGATTTTTCTTCTTGCCTACTGGAATAAGGATCCCAAAGATGCCCAGGTTACAACCATAGCTTATAATACAGTGGGATTCTTGCTGTATCTCGTGGTGAAAGTGTGCCTACTTTGAGGATCAGGACCTCTAGTTCTTCAGATTCCAAAGCTGAAGTGATGGGAAACACAAAGTCCTCCAGTGGGCCATTAGTAGTAATGGTAAATAGAGCCGCGCTTGCTTCTGCCTTTTAGTTTCCAGGCCATATACTTTTTCTTTTCGGAACATTGTTCTGTATAATGGTCTTTGATCTAGTAAGTACTGTGCCTGAAGCGTGACACTCCATTCTTGAAAAGTACTGTCTCTGATGTTCTAGCTGTGGCTTCACCAGGCCATTTCAGTGCTCTCTCAGGCTGGTTACTCTTGGACAGTAGGCCATGTGATATGACTATGGGGTCCCATGATCATAGGCACATTCCTGCACCCCTTTGCTGAAAATTGGGTCCCATGGTGTGATATCATATTACCTGGGATCCTGTGCCAGTGGATCAAACATGCCATAGGCCCTTAGTTAGTATGCTGGACAAGGCCCTGCATGCAGGAAAGGCAAAGCTATGCCTGGAATATGTATCTATTTCAGTGAAAATGAACTACTGGCCCCCTTCAAGGTTGGAAAGGGCCCAATGTAGTTAACTTGCTTTGAAGAGGCTGGTTGCTCTCCTAGAGGAATGTTATTGTAACAGGGACTTGGCATTGTTCTTTGTTGTTGGCAGGTTGGATATTTAGTGGTTGCACTAGCTATGTGGCATTAATGTGACCTTTGTGCCAGATCTGGGGTGGTTGGTAACGGAGACTTGATGACATCAACTGACAAAGTCATTTTGTATACTTGGTTGTTCTGTGCCTCTTCTATGGTAGATGCTATCTGATGGTTATTAACATGTGATACAAAGATCTTCATATTTTGTACCCACTCCCATATATCCATATTTCTGTTCCTCAGACCTCCTTATTGTTGAACTTCCAACCTTTTTACTTTTAGGCACCTGACCAGCCAGCTAATCCATTCACCCATGCCCATAAATTTGTATATATTTCAACTTTGGGCTTCTTTTCCACACAGAGTAGAGAAACAGTTGCACTGCCTAAACCTCTGCTGATTGTGAGGATTTTTCCACACTGCTCTCTTTGTAGGCAGCCCTTGAGTGGTGCTGTAGCACAGCTGCCATCTATTTTTGCCTATTGAGCTGTTCCATCCATAAACTAAGAGGCTTTTCCCTCTTCCTTTAACTGGTTTTACGGGATCTCCCTTATGGGCACAAACTCATACCTGTGAGTTGAGGGAGGGGCGCTGATACGAGAGTAGTAAATGCCATGGGGGTCTGGACTACTTGTTCATGAAGGCTACTTGTGCCCTCTGGTTCTGCTTGTGCTTTATTCTAAAAGTACCTCTTCCATCTTACGACGGATTGTTGCTGGACTCACCTGCAACAGTCTTAGGTCTGATTGGACTCAGCGCATGATGGCACATTTAGCCACATAATCACTTGGTGTTCCATAAACAGGCGTTTCATCCCTACCAGGGCCAAGTAGTACACAGGTGTTGATTTTCAAAGACATATAATTCTTTAAGGCAGTTGGTAAGGACTTCCTCCAGTATTCCAAGGGACTTCAATTTCTCCCACTTGAGACTACCACAAATGCCATATGGCATCTTTTCCTACCACTGATACTTCCAACACCATGGGATGTGTTGGATTGTATGCACCAAACAGCAGAGCTGCTTGAACTGCAGCCCTTCCTTGCTCTGGGCCCCACTCAAAACTGTCATGAAGCATATGGGTAGAAGCAGTATTCCTAAAGTGTGGAATATGTTAGCTCCAGAACCTGAAGAGACCCACCAACTATTGTGATTTCTTCTTCCTGGTGGAAGGTGTAAAATACACCAATTTGTCTTTTACTTTGGCCCTCCCCCTAACTGCTGGACTCCTAAAAATATACTGATGTTGCAGACTCCTAAATCTTCCTAGGTTAATCTCCCACTTTGGAGTGTATGTATTTTAGCAAGGCCTCCAGCATCCTAGCCACCTCTTGCTCATTTGTCCCAGTCAATATAATGTCATTGATGTAATGGACCAATGTGATAGTCTTTGGGATATTAAAATGGTCCAGATCTCTTTGTACTATATTATGATAGACAGCATGAGTTAACACAGCCTTAGTACAAAACTATAAATGTATGGTGTCATTTAGTTCATGTGAATGCAAACTATTTCTCATTGGGATAGAAAAGAACACATTCACCATATCAGTGGCTTATACCATGTGTCTCAGGCTGAATAATCTCTACTAGCAAAGACACCACATCTGGCACAGAGGCTGTAATTGGGGCAGTTCATTGGTTGAGTTTGTAATAGTTTACAGTCATTATCTAGGATCCATTCATTTCCCCCAGGGGCTAGACTGGTGAATTAAATGGGATATGATGGGGCCGACATTCTTTTACATCCCTAAAGGTGTTATACCTTTGGGGTGTGATATGGTTTTCAGTTTTACTATCTTGGCTATGAGGGTGAGGAGCAATTTCAGAGACTTCCACTTGGTTTTCCTCTCTATACTAGTTGCAACACCAAGAACCAATGCAGGGGTTTGGTCAGCTGCTAAATATGTTAATTCTGTATTTTTTTATTTATTTACTTTTGGCTGCGTTGGGTCTTCGTTGCTGCCCATGGGCTTTCTCTAGTCATGGCGAGTGGGGGCTACTCTTCGTTGTGGTGCGCAGGCTTCTCATTGCGGTGGCTTCTCTTGTTGCAGAGCACAGGCTCTAGGTGCACGGACTTCAGTAGTTGTGGCGCATGGGCTTAGTTGCTCCATGGCATGTGGGATCTTCCTGGACCAGGGATCGAACCCGTGTCCCCTGAATTGGCAGGTGGATTCTCAACCACTGCGCCACCAGGGAAGTCCCGTTAATTCTAATTATACATTTAGACACCAGGAGAAAGACCAATGCATGGGGTTATGCCTATCCACCTAGTGGATCCACTGGAAGTTGGACCTTGTCCAGGACTGATTTTATCGCCATATGCTCCTACTCTAATAGAGGAGACATGATGATGTTTTAGACCTCTGAGTATTAGTGTCAGTTCAGACTCTGTACCCAACAGTCCTCAAAATGTCTGAGTATGCCCCCTTTCTCAATGTAAAGTTTCCAGAGTAAATACCCATAGGACCCTTTGCAGAAGGATAGGGGAAATCATTACCATGAATAAATTGCCATGGTGTTATAGGTTCTTTCATTCTGTGGATTTGGCCACCGCTTCAGATCCTGAAACTGGGTTAGGGCTTGTTAATTCTTTTGTGCATAATCACTCGCCTTAATTTATTCTCTTGTATTTTTTTTTTGGCTGTGCTGTGTGGCATGCGAGATCTTAGTTCCCTGACCAGGAATTGAACCCCGGCCCCTTGCAGTGGAAGCACGGAGTCTTAACCACTGGACCACCAGGGAATTCCCTAATTTAGTCTCTTGGTACAAGCTGAATAGTACCCCTGTAGGATGCCCGTCTAATTTTCCCCTAGTGACTCCATGTTCTGTTAACCATCTCTATAACTCTGCACATCAAGACCCCATTGGCTGCCATTCCTGCCTTGCTGGTCATAATGATAATTATGACACCCTGGCTTTCGGCAGGAAAGTGCTCACCTGGCTTCTGTATTTTGGGTCCTGTTATCCCCATTGTTATTTGTGAACCAGCTTCTCCTACTGAGAAGAACCATCACTAAATTATTTTAGTGATGCTGGTGTCCCCCTCACCCGCATATTCCCTGTGGCCTTGGTAAATTAAATAGTCTTCCAGTGGAACCTAATAAATTGGTGGGTCTTCCAGTTGCACACCTTTCAGTCTGCCTATTTCCCTGAGCTTTTTAATCCGATCCTTCACTGTCTGTCACAGCCATTCTGGCATTTCAACCTCAGTGTGAGTCATTACTTTTTCCATGTTTCTAGGAGCCACCCTAGTGACAATTTGACGTGATCTCCTAGGGTTCTTACCAGGATGTTAAATTCTTCATCTCAAATAAGGGTGTGGGAAGTGGGGAGATATTGGTCAAAGTGTACAAACTTCTAGCTATAAGATGAATAAGTTCTGGGGATCTATTGATAATAAACAACATGGTGACTATAATTAAGAGTACTCTACTATGTACTTGAAAAATGTTAAGAGAGTAGACCTTAAATGTTATCACCACAAAAAAGAGATGGTAATTATGTGAGGGGATAGTGGTGTTAACTAACCTTATTGTGGTAATCATTTTGCAATATATATGCAAATATATATGTATCAAATTATCACGTTGTACACCTTTAACTTACATATGTTATATGTCAATACTATCTTAATAAAACTGAAAAAAATTCTTAATCTTGGGAGAGTGCTTCTATGAGTAAACTCTTCCTTGTCCAACTTTATGTTCTGGTGCTCTAAATTAACCACCTTTACAACCTAGTCCCACATGTACTTGCCAGGTTTTTGTTGTTATATACTGGTTAGATTTTGCAGCTTCTTTTAAGTTTAGCTCTTTTCTTTCTTATAAGTACCAGCACCTCCTTGGCTGGGTTCTGATGCCATTTAATCCTAATTACAGGTCTAGTAGTTGACCTGGGACTAGGTCCTGAGGAAAGCACATGTTTTGCAGGGCAGAGGCCTCTGAATTATCTTCTAGCACCTGGAGCTAGGATGGGTGGGATGGATGGAGATGATGGGTGGGATGTGGGTGGAGGTTGGAGGTTGGGGATATTAACTCTTAGTGGGGAGGAGGTCATTTGTACATACTCAATAGGTTAAGAGGAGTCTAGGGATCTTTGGGAATATCCACCAAGATGCCCACATTCCATCTGTCCCAGTCATAGGTTTTCCCAGCCAGGTTTCTGACCTTTACACACAGATCTGCTTTGGTTGCACGTATAATTATGAAATTACTCTGACAACTAAATCCTGGGTTTGGTGCTTGCTTTCTCTGCTCTCCCCTTGTGGAAGATGAGAATTTTCTGTATACAATTGAAGAGGTTATCTGGCTTTCACACTTGGCTTTCAGTTGACTGTTACTTACCCTTTTTTGCCTATTATCTATTGTAGAGCATCAGTAGGGTTTAGAACTACTAATCTAACTCCATTACCCTAATATTACTATTTCCTACATGCTACTTCACTCCCTTCTACCAGTACATCCTCCTAATTCACCACCAGGAAAGTTTTAACAGCCGGATTGCCACTTGGTGCTATCTGCATCCCACCTACCCATCGTCAGTGATGGGTCCTCATTGTCAGGCAGTGAAGTGCTCTTGCTCCAAAGTTCCATCTTATTGCCCATTTTTTGAGACTACTCCTAGCACCAACTTTTGCAGGTTGGGCTTTCTGGAAGTTGGCATTGAGATTGAATTTGGGGTGCAAGATGTTTGTTAGCTATTAGTTCCTATTAAGGGCAAGGGGAGCAGGCGGTATTGAGCAGAGGAAGAAGTTGAACTGTGAAGTAGGCCTGACAAAACCTTGGCCAACACAGTGGGAAGTCTAGAGTTGTCGTAGGCCAAAATTGCTGGGCCTTTAAATACCTGCCTTGCTCAGTCACTGCATGTGGGCCACTCCAGAAAACATGATTTCTTAAGAGGTAGTTCTCTGCAGCTAAGACAGAGCTTGATGGAGCTGACAGCTGGAGGTGGTCTGCTGGCCATTCTCCTTGTTGCTGGGTAGCAGGTCCTTCCTATCAGGGGGATCTGGGTGATGCATTTTGTGTTTTTCATAAGCTTCTAGGAATAGGATTGCCAGATTTAGCAAAGAAAAATATAGGATGCCCAGTTAAACTGAATTTCAGAATAACAACTAATACTTTTTTATTCTTTTATTTATTTATTAAAAAAATTTTGTTTTAAATTTATTTTTTGGCTGCGTTGGGTCTTCGTGGCTGCGCACGGGCTTCTCATTGTGGTGGCTTCTCTTGTTGCGGAGCCCGGGCTCTAGGCGTGCAGGCTTCAGTAGTTGCGGCACACGGGCTCAGTAGTTGTGGCTCTCAGGCTCTAGAGTGCAGGCTCGGTAGTTGTGGCACACAGGCTTAGTTGCTCCGCGGCATGTGGGATCTTCCCGGACCAGGGCTCGAACCCATGTCCCCTACTTTGGCAGGAGGATTCTTAACCAATGCGCCACCAGGGAAGTTTCTACTTTTGTTAGTTTTGAATATTTCTAATACTTTTTAAAAGTATAAGTCTGTCCCATATATTGCTTTGCAGGCACTGAATAAATAGTAGCCATTATCATTGTAACCTGACTTTTTCCAAAGGTAAAGTTAGGACTAATGATTAAAATTTCATTGGCTTTTGTCCCCACCTTCTTATGAAGGATCTGGGTACCCTCGAACTTTCCAGATAATCTTTCATATGTATTCTTAAAATAGAAACCTATTTCTTGCCAGGTCCCTCTGTCTCATGTAGGACATTGCTGCTGTCCATTCAGGTCTCCTCTCCTGGTGTACCACAGAGATAAATGGTAGTTTGTGGTGAAATGGTGGATAATCCCTCCATTCCCTTAGTGATATATTGTATTAGAAGACTATCAAAGAGTGCCATCTGTGTTGCAGTGTCTTACAGTGAAGTGAAACAGTTTTTTTCAAATTTTGCTTAGAGGCCACTACTCACTGCAGAAATCACTCATACTTTTGAAGGGTAAGTTTGGAAACCTGTATTTAGACTTACCCTTTTCCTTGGAACACTAAGTTTTTCTCAGTTCTTTGTGCCTCTCTATTTCTTCCTCCAGGCTGTGTTTTTCCCCCCCAGCATGGTCCTCATGGCTTCATAATAGGCTTCTGGGTAGCGGGGGCTAGAATGAGGTGATTTATGCCAGCTAGAACTTTAGCCAGGATTCAGATATGTTCCAGCATGCCCTATGACCTGGATCAGAGAGGCACCAGAAGTCATTTTGCATTAAAAGTTTTTTCCTGAAGAAAGGAGGGTTTTGAATTTGTGCAAAGCAAGCATGTGAATGGAATAGTGTATTGTCTGTCTCAGGTATTGGTTCCATGTCCTGGCTCAATGGACTCATATCGAGTTCTGGGGAGAGAAAGGCCGCATATAGTAACTGAAGAAGCTTTCATGAGACTCTCTAAGTTTATGGGCACAAGTAGCATTATTTGGGCTCAAGTGCCAAAATATGGCACAGAGTGGGAACAAGGCTATTCTCTGACAACTTAAAAATTGGTATAGAATCATTGGATAATAGCACCTTTGACAGACACAGCAGTCATTTCATGGTGGGTACCAGCAATATAGCAAAACCTGGAAACCCTTAAAGTAGATTTAAGGCAGCGAATATGTTGAGTGGAATGGGAGAGAAAGAATGACAAACACTCTAAGGTAAATGTATTTGAAAAACTTTCATATTCACATTTGAAGCACTCTTTGTTGGAGAGTGCATTACGAATTTAATGTTGTCGTATTAGGTGATTATTAGGAGCTAATGTATTTGTGATGAGAATAACAAACGTGGACTCCAAAATTACCTTGTGGTATTATTGGAAGGAAAGCATTTAGATCATAGGTAAAATGCTGATAATAATTTAAAAGAACATGGAAATGGAGGTTTAAAAAATTTTTAAAAGTCATAGAAAATACATGTTCAGACTCCCTGGGGCCTTAGACCCATTTTGAGAGACAGTATTATGCTCATTTCTGTAGCCTTGGTCTAGCATAATATCCGAATCATTATTTGGGCTCAAGTGCCAAAATATGGCACAGAGTGGGAACAAGTAAATGCTCTGTAGATATGAAGGAACAAATCCCTTTATGGTTCTCTTGATTAACATTGACTGTTAACTTTCTTGGCAGACTACTTATTTTTTGTCAGCTTATTTTGGACTGCGAGGGCTTTCCAATGTTTCTTCTCTCCACTTTTTAGAAGTAGTAGGTTTTTATCCCCCTAAACCGAAGTACTTTAGAGAATTGTTCCCCTTTTCTGCCTTTTCCACCTTCTTTTACAATCTGGTTTGAATTGTTACCGTTTGGGACTAAAAGAAGGGTCAAGAACCAGGTTACGTCTCATAACTCCTAGCCCAGTGGTCTTTGCACTTGGCTATGCTACAAATCAGTTCTATGGAATTAGATCTGTCCCATCACCTCAAATATAAGTATCTGTGGATAGGAATATTATGCAAATTAATTATGCTTATATAATTAACATTATATAATAATTATATACATGTAACATATTGTCCTGAGCATGTGGAGTTGATACTTGCCCACTTTGTGTCAATAGGACATATCTATGAATGAATTGCTTTCTAAATACAGTGTCTTACTATTTGGTAATCTATACACCTTGGTCACCTTTTCTGATGTTAATGAAATGGTGGGCCTTTTATCCATAACCGAGATATAGTCTGTGACCCTATGGCAGAATTTGGTGGTTTTTTTTCAGCTTATTGGTTATTATAGCAGTTGAACCCGCATCCTTGTCTTAATTAGCATAATGTTTCTCAGTTATGTTTTAAGTGGCTTAGATATTTGATCCTAAAATATCATTGCAGGAGAAGATAAAAATGTGGAGATATGAAAAAGTCTGTGAACATGAGGCTATTAAAATGTTATATATGTGTTCAATATGTCTAAGAGTTAAAGCAAAACACAGCAATCATTTATTTGGAGGAGTAGAGGTACAGAGTTTATCAATGTTGTTCCACTGATGGCATGAGAAGAAAGGTCTTAGGCAGTCAGCTGGCTGGAATTAAAGGCCACATCAGCACGATGAGAAAATTTGCTGAAAACGATGATGTGTGAGATGAAATGATCATTTCCTTTTTGACAATTATGAAGTTAGGATAGATAGTGTGGGAGGTGTAAGGGTTACAAAGAGGATTAGGTGTAAGAATAATAAGGCAGAGTGGGAGGACAGCTTTTAGTGCAGATGATAATGTAATATATTGTGGCTATATTGTAGGGCACATTAAAACTGGCTGAAGAGATGATTATAAAGCTGGTAGAAATGAACATTTTTCAAATAATCTTTATAAAGAATGGGTATTACCCTTTTATCAAAATTAGGAATTGTTGACTCATTTATGAAATAAAACACACTTGACCATATTAAAAAAATGAGTGGATGTAATAGAGATTTATAGTCGGCTAAGTGAAGTGTTTGTACCTGTTTTGAGTAGATCTGTATAAGTAGTAGAGGCCTAAGCATTATACTCTCTTTTATTTATTTATTTATTTATTTATTTTATTGGAGTATAGTTGCTTTACACTGCTGTGTCAGTTTCTGCTGTACAGCAAAGTGAATCAGCCACATGTATACATATATCCCCTCTTTTTGGATTTCCTTCCCATTTAGGTCAATACAGAGCACCGAGTAGAGTTCCCTGTGCTATACAGTAGGTTCCCATTAGTTATCTATTTTATACATAGTAGTGTATATATGTAAATCCCAATCTCCCAATTCATCCCATCCCCTTTTTCCCCTTGGTATCCGTATGTTTGTTCTCTACGTCTGTGTCTCTATTTCTGCTTTGCAGATAAGATCATCTATACCATTTTTCTAGGTTCCACATATATGCGTTGATATATGATATTTGTTTTTCTCTTTCTGACTTACTTCACTTTGTATGACAGTCTCTAGGTCCATCCATGTCTCTGCAAATGACACAATTTCATTCCTTTTTATGGCTGAGTAATATTCCATTGTATATATGTACCACATCTTTCTTTTGCTTTACATCTTTATTGGAGTATAATTGCTTTACAATGTTGTGTTAGTTTCTGCTGTACTACAAAGTGAATAAGCTATATGTATGCATATATCCCCATATCCCCTCCTGCTTGAGCCTCCCTCCCACCCTCCCTATCCCACCCTTCTAGGTGGTCACAAAGCACCCAGCTGATCTCCCTGTGCTATGCAGCAGCCTCCCACTAGCCATCCATTTTACATTTGGTAGTGTATATATGTCACTGCTACTCTCTCACTTCATCCCAGCTTCCCCTTGCCCCTCTGTGTCCTCAAGTCCGTTCTCTACGTCTGCATCTTTATTCCTGCCCTGCCACTAGGTTCATCAGTACCAGTTTTTTAGATTCCATATATATGCATTAGCATACGGTATTTATTTTTCTCTTTCTGACTTACTTCACTCTGTGTGACAGACTCTAGGTCCATCCACCTCACTACAAATAACTCAATTTCGTTCCTTTTTATGGCTGAGTAATATTCCGTTGTATATATGTGCCACATCTTGTTTATCCATTCATCTGTCAGTGGACATTTAGGTTGCTTCCATGTCCTGGCTATTGTAAATAGAGCTGCAGTGAACATTGAAGTACATGACTCTCTTTGAATTATGGTTTTCTCAGGGTATATGCCCAGTAGTGGGATTGCTGGGTCATATGGTAATTCTATTTTTAGTTTTTTAAGGAACCTCCATACTGTTCTCCATAGTGGCTGTATCAATTTACATTCCCACCAACAGTGCAAGAGGGTTCCCTTTTCTCCACACCCTCTCCAGCATTTATTGTTTGTAGATTTTTTGTACTCCTCTCTTTTAGTAAGCATTTCTTGGGATAGCTTGGCCTAAAAAAAAGTAAACAGATTGTTGAGCAAGTTGGGTAGAGTGCAGAAGAAAATGCAATTTTCTTGATTAAATTGGCAGTGACACCATAGCACAGGGATTTATATATTCAAAAATTTCTCCCATAAATTTAACAACTTCATAATATACCTGTACTGCCTACAAACAAGTGCTCCATATTAAGAAGTCTGAGTGATCCACACTAATTGCTGCTGTTAAAACATGCTTCAGCAATGTATTTATTCCCAGAAACATCTAATAATAAAATGTTAGGAAGGATAGCTTTCTGCTGAAATTAAAGACCACTCTCCTATGGGAAGCATATTTGTACTGGAGAGGACTGCCTGGTTCCTTAACAAAATAGGCACTCAATCATGTTTATTGGACAAATGTGTGAATGAATGAGAATTGCACCCAATGGGTAATCCTGTAAAAAGGCTGGCAAGAGTCATGCAAGTGAAGTCATTTAAGGGATGGAAGGCCATTCTGCTCCAGTTCATTATCGCCATGATTATTATCATATTATCCAAAGTTGCATATTTGAGGTTCTTGCTGTTGGGTTAAGGCACTGCTTTATATAAGATTCCTTATTTAAATGAAAGAAAGTCAGAAAAAGGTATTAAATTATCTATAACACATCACAGCACACAGATTTATACATTAGAAAATTTACCCCATAAAAACTGAAGGGCAGTAATGAGGGTGAGGTTAGGGGTTTGGTCAGAGGGAGGGAGAGATAGCTTAAGTTTTTTTGGTGGGGAGAAGAAAGGAATTTCCTAGGAGGTCTGGCCCTGTTTGTTACCTTAGGTAGGTGGCATGAAAATTTGTTGCCCTTAATGGGAAGAGAAGGAGTGAAAGAAACTAATTAAAGAGAAAGATCTACTTTGTTATTTTTATATTAGCGAGGAATCCGTGTTTTTATACAAACTGAAGGAAATGGCCACAGGAGATTTCTTGAATAAGGCTTCATGTTTTATACCATGTGACTTGATACTCTGGCCACAAGAGACTGGTGACCAGGGATTGATGCTATTGCCAAGACACCCATCTGGCTGTCTATTGGGTGACCTGACTGGAATAGACACTCACTGTTGAGTGGTAATTAGACCAGGTGAGGAGCGTCTCCCTCAGGAGTTTTGAATTCTTGACAAACAGAAACAGAGTCAGTAGAGGGAAAGGTAGACAGACATTGAATCATAAGAAGTAGTTAGTTCATTAAACAAATATTGAATATTCACTATGTACCAGACACTGCTCTAAAGTGCAGAAGATGCAGTAGTGAACAAAAGTTTACCTTCATGGGCTTACCTTCTAGTTGGGGAGACTGGCAATGAATAAAGAATAATTATATAATATTATTTGGGGTAGTGATAAGTACAGAAAGAAAAATGAATCAGAGAGGGGAACAGAGTCCTTTTTTTAGGGTGGTCGAGGAAGGCCTCTCTTAGGAGGTACAGTTGGCCCTCCATATCCATGGACTCCACATCCTTGGAGTCAACCAACTGCTGCTGGAAAATATTCAGAAAAAAATCCCAGAAAGTTCCAAAAGTAAAACCTGAATTTGCTGCATGCTCAGCAACTATTTACATGGCATTTACATTGTATTAGGTATTATAAGTAACCTAGAGATGATTTAAAGTATAAGGGAGGATGTGCATAGATTATATGCAAATACTACACTATTTTATTTAAGGGACTTCAGCACCTGGGTTTTTTGGTATCTGAGGAGGTTCTGGAACCAGTCCCTTGAGGATACCAAGGTATGACTGTAGTTGAATAGAGAGAAATCTAGATGACATGAAGGTGAGAGCCATGAGAGCATCTGGGGTAAGAACATTTATAGGCAGACAAAATAGCATGCGGAAAAGCTTTGAGGCAGGAGTATGTTTGTAATGTTTGAGGAACAGCAAGAAGGCCAGTGTTATTGGAGCAGTGGGAGATAGATAATGAGATTGGTAGCTAATGAGATTGGGACGTATCCAGGGATCCAATTATATAAAGCCTTACAAACCAAGGCGAAGCACTTTTGTTTTATTTTAAATGTGATGGGAAGCCGCAAGGCAGTTTTGAACAGGAAAATGACATGATACGATACCCACTTTAAGAAGAACCTGGGCTGTTGTAAGGGAGAACTGACTGGGGGAGAAAGTGGAAATAGGATGATGGGTTAGGAGGGTATTGCAGTAGGCTAGGAGAGAGATTATGGTGGCTTGAAATAGAGTATTAACTGTGGAGGTCGCGAGAAGTTGTTGTATTAAGGCTGTGTTTTGAATCTAGAGCAGTCAGGATTTGCTAATGGTTTTGTCATAGTGTGTGAGAAAGAGAAGACTGAAGGATGGCTTCAAAAATGGCAGAGTAACTGTAAGACAGGCAATGCATACTTGAGATGGAGATCATTAGATGAGTACATTATCAGGGCTGCTAGTTGGTTACTAGAGCTGCTTTGGGGGTTTTAAAACTGCTGTTGTATCCTGAACAGCAAGGAGCTATTTTTGCACTTCTCCATGTTGTCTGGCTGTATAGCAGCTGAATCAGTTTCCTGAGTTTTCTTTCTCCCCCCATGATTTTTGCAGTAAATCTATATCATCTTGGTACATCTATATTCGGTGCAACATGAAAGACCCTAATATAGTTTTGCTGAGCACTCCCCAGGTTCACATAAATATTGTTGATGTTTAATAATGCTTCATACAATATCTTGACAGCATTATCAAGCATTAAGCTTTATTTTTTTATTATTATTTTTTAATATTTATTTATTTATTTGACTGCGCCAGGTCTTAGTTGCGGCACACAGGATCTTCAATGTCGTGTGCGGGAGCTTCGTTGCGGCATGTGGGATCTTCAGTTGTGGCATGCAGGATCTTTAGTTGTGTCATGCGGGATCTTTAGTTGCAGCATGTGGGATCTAGTTCCTTGACCAGGGATCGAATCTGGGCCCCCTGCATTGGGAGCACGGAGTCTTAGCCACTGGATCACCAGGGAAGTCCCTCAAGCATTAAGCTTTAATCGTAAAAAACTGGTTTATTCCTAATGTTTCTTAATAATGGTTTTACAAAGCAAAATTTAAACTGTTTGAAATTTTAAAAAATAACCTGAAGAAAGGGATGCCATGACCTTTTCCAAAATTATTTAGTTATTTGAATGGTAGTATATTCAATATCCTCACAACAGAGTAACCTCCTTGAGAACTGGAACTATATTTGTTCTCTACTATATCATTTAATGCCTTGCCTAGTGCCTGACAAATAGAAGTACAACAAGTCTTATCTTAAGGAGTGAATGAATTGATGTATGCCTATATTTCATCTGTACTGTTTAATTTATATAGGGAGCCTATCATTTTTTTCCTGGGGTATTCTGACAAGTTTAGTTGTTTGGCACAAAACTTCTTTACTCTCAATGTAGTAACTGATTTAAAAAGGCTGTATAACTACAGAGGGTAGATTTCAACTTGTAGGAGCTGAGCCAGAAACTTACTTATTTGGGTTTAAAATGTAGATGTCATTTGTTTACTTGAACTCCCCCCACCCCAGTTTTGTGTGTTACATAAAAATAAGCATAACTAGAACAAGGAGAGGTTATTTTTGTTAACATCTGTGTACAAATTATTATTAGCACTGCTAATCCAAGAGCTTAATCATTGGCATGATACCTGTATCATGGTGGTGACCAGATGCAAGCTTTCTGAATCTAACAGTAAATAAATGACTTTGAATAATTTTAAAAGGAAACAAAAATGTAAACATTTTTTTCCCAAAGCTAGCTCATTGGTTCAAAGCTAGCCCATTTATAAATGAATATTTTAAAAATGGGCCATTTTTTTCCTAAATTACAGTTTTCCTTTCATATAAAACAAAAATAGATATCCATGAACAGTAGTTGTTATGAAAACAGAATTTTAGTGGATGTACCAACATAATTAGAAAAAAATACAGAAAGATTTTCAAATTCAATCCTCAAGACAAGAAACTAACTTTTGTTAAAAATGGAAACCTACCACCAGCCACATCTGTCAATGAAATGTTTTGTAGACAGGCTTGGGATAAAGTAGGTTGTGAAGACTCAAATTGAACTTGTAAAGGTATAGTGAGTTAAGAATATAAAAACTGCTATGTGGAGTTGGCCCACAATTTTCTTGCTCGCTATTTATTAGTAGAACCAAGGGGTAGGTTATAGGAAGGAAGGCCTTCTTTTCCTTATATCAGTCTCAAAAGGTTAGATTTAAAACACTGCAAATTTTCTTAAGTCATTATGACTCAATCATATTGCACTTTAAATAATTTTGAAGTTATTTACATGGTCTGTTTGTACTTCCTTGGGAGTAATAAATTTCATGTTTCTACCTCTTACTGTTGTAATATTCTTTTTTAAAAAAAATCAGTTATTCATCGTTGCCATGAAAGAAAATGTCTACACCATCTTATACTTTGCCTCCTCTCTGAGTCTTGGCAGTAAGGTTAGTACTTTGTATTGACCTTGAAATCTTTTTTTTTTTTAAGACTTATTTATTTATTTATTTATATTTATTTTTGGCTGTGCTGGGTCTTAGTTGCGGCACATGGTGTCTTTGCTGGGGCATGTGGGATCTTTCTTTGCAGCGCGCAGGCTTCTCTCTAGTTGTGGCATGCGGGTTTTCTCTTCTCTAGTTGTGGCGTGCGGGCTCCAGGGCGCCGTGGGCTCTGTAGTTGTGGCGCACAGGCTCCAGAGTGTGTGGGCTCTGTAGTTTGCAGCACTCGGGCTCTAGTTGAGGTGTGCAAGCTCAGTAGTTGTGGCGCACAGGCTTAGTTGCCCCACAGCATGTGGGATCTTAGTTCCCTGACCAGGGATTGAACCCGCGTTTCCTGTATTGTAAGGTGGATTCATCACCATTGGACCGCCAGGGAAGTCCCCTTGAAATCTTATATAAATGGATTACCAATTTTGTTATTTCTAGAAATATTACCATAAGCAAAGTTGGTGTTACTGACTTATCATCACTTGAACGTGGTCATGTGAACTTTTTTTCTCTACATATATGTTATTATGACAAAATAGATATAAAATTCAGCATTTTAATCATTTTAGTATCCAATTAAGTTATATTTAGTGCATTTACAATGATGTACAACTATCATAACTCTCTAGCTTCAGAATATTTTCATCACCCCAAAAGTAAACCCCATACCCATTCAACAGTCACTCCCCATTTCTCTCTTCTCACAAACTCTGGCAACCACTAATCTGCTGTCTGCCCCTATGGATTTGCCTATTCTGGATATTTCATATAAATGGAACCATACAATATGTGGCCTTTTGTGTTTGACTTCTTTCAATTCTTCTTACATTTAGCTGTTTGTTTTCTATGTGTCATATATTTTGTTTCTCAGTTCCTCCATTACTAGCTTCTCTTGTGTTTAATTGATTTTTTTCTGGTATACCATTTTGATTCCTTTCTCATTTTTTTTTCTATATTTTTTAGTCATTTTCTTAGTGGTTCCCATAGGGATTCAAATTTATAACAATCTAGTTTGAATTATTACCAATTTATTTTTGATAGTACACAAAAACTCTGCTATTATACAGCTCCATCCCCCTTCATGTTTGCATTGTCATGTGCCTATACATTATGTGTCTATTAACATAGATTTATAATTATTGTTTTATGCATTTCTCTTTTAAATTATATTGGAAACAAAAACAATTATATGCATAAAAATTATATTTTATGCATTTCTCTTTTAAATTATATTACAAACCAAAAATAGAATACCACTAGTTTTTATGTTTACCTATGTAGGTACTTTTGCCAGTGTTCTTATTTCTTCATATGAAGAAATAAGAGTAACTGTTTAGTGTTCTTTCATTTGTGCCCGAGAGAACTCCCTTTTAACATTTCTGGGGCTGGTCTAGTAGCAGTGGACTCCCTCAGTTCTTCTTTATCTGGAAATGCTTTAATTTCTCCTTTATTTTTGAAGGAGAGTTTTGCCAGATATAGAATTGTGGTTAACAGTTTTTTGTTTTCCTTTCACCACTTTAAATAGATCATCCCACTGCCTCCTGGCCTCCGTGGTTTTTGATGAAGAAATTGGCTGTTAATCTTACTGAGCCTTCCTTATATATGGCAAGTTGCTTCTGTCTTGATGCTTTCAAGATATTTTCTCTGATTTGTCATTTGACAGTTTGATGATAATGTGTCTTAGTATGGATCTCTTTGAATTTCTGTTACTTGGAGTTTATTGAACTTCTTGGAAGTGTACATTCATGTCTTTCATCAAATTTGTGAAGTTTTCAGCCAATATTTCTTAAAATATTCTTTCTTTCTCTACTCTCCTTCTGACACTCCCATTTTGTGTATGTTGGTATGCTTGATGGTACCCCATTAGTCTTTTAGGCTCTGTTCTTTTTCTTCATTCCTTTTACTTTCTGCTTTTCAGGGTGTAATTTCAATTGTCCCATCTTCAAGCTCACTGATTCTTCCTTCTGCCTGCTCAAATCTGCTGTCGAACTTCTCTTGAGTTCAAATAGAGGAGCTATTGTACTTTTCTGTACAATACTGTATGTATTGTTTAACTATTGTACTTTTACAGCTCTAGAATTTCTATTTGATTCCTTTTTGTACTTTTTATCCCTTTTTTGATATTCACTGCTGAATCATAAATCATTCTCCTGATTTCTTTTAGTTTCTTTGTCCTGTTTCCTTTAGCTGTTCAATATATGTAAAACACTAACTCAAAGTTATTGTCTAGTAAGTCTGGTATCTATGTTGCCTCAGGGATGGTTTCTTTCAATTTCATTTTTTTCCTGTGAGTGGGCCATACTTTCCTGTTTATTTGTATGCTTTTAATCCTGAACATTTGAATATTGTGATATGGTGACTCTGGAAATAAAAGTCTCCTTCCTCCCTTGGGATTGCTGTTGTTGCTTTTTGAAGGCTACAGCCAACTCTTTAATGACTTTCCCAAACCATTTTTGCAAATCAAAGTATCATGCAAGATCTTGTCATGCACAATCTTGAAGTCTCTGTTTCGTTATCTCCATGGTAAGCCAATGATCTGGCAGAGACTTCCTTCAAAGCTTGGATCCAATAAGAAAAGAAATAAAAATATGTTCTGACCTTAGATTCTTTTGACAGACGCTTCTTGGGAAGCTGGTTTGGGTCGATGGGCTTGAAATAATAGCCAGCTTCTGTGCTAGTCCCCTGGGAGGATACTACCAGGCAGATAAAAACACTTACCACAATTTTTGGAGGACAGGATCCCTATTGCCCCCATTGGCAACATCCAGCTGCATCAAGAATATAGGCTGCTATTTCCATGGCTGCCTGTTATATGGTGGAGGGATAGGTGATAGGAGCTGCTATGCAAAACACTGAAATTCACAAAAATTCATCAGCCTCTTTCTTCATCAAGCACTCCCCTGAACACTACAAGTGTGCCTAGACTCTGGAGTTTCCCAATAGTTGATTTTGACAGCTTTTACCAGCTCAATAGTTGTCTCCATGGAGGGATTGATTCCTGGAGCTTACTACTTGGCCGTCTTCTGTGACATCACCCTGGGCCATGTTTTAAAATTCATCATGCTAATTTTCTCTTACTTGGTGCATTTGGATCATTTACACTTAATGTAATTATTGATATGATCTGCTATTTTATTGATTGTTCTTTCTGTTTTTCATGATTTTGTTTCACTTTTCTTGCTTTTATGTTTGTTACTTGAATTATTTAGAATTTCATTTTAACTTATCTTTAGAATTTTAAAATGTGTTTCTCTGTATATATTTTTAAATGGTTATTCTAAGCATTACACTATGTATACATGACTTATTGCAGTCTTACTGAAGTGTCAACATTTACTTCCATTTAGGTCCCTTTATACTCCCCCTTTATAACATAATTGTTTTAAATATTTTCCTTCATATACATTGAGAACTACATCAAACAATATTATAAATTTTGCTTTAACTGTCTAACATAATTTAGAAAACCCAAGAGGAGAAGGATAGTCTATTATGTCTACCCATATTTTTGCTCTTTCTGCCATTCTTTCTTAATTCCCTATGTTCAAAGTTTCCTTCTTTTATCATTTCCTTTCTGTTTGAAGAGCTTCTGTTAGCCAGTCCTTTTGAGTAGGTCTTCTGGTGACAAATTCTCTTACTTTCTTTCATCTGAGAATGTCTTGATTTTCCCTTCATTTCTGAAGGATATTATAACTGAGTATAGGATCTTAGGTTGACAGATTTTCTATAAAACTAAAACTGCTCTAAAAAGCCTGTTTAAAAAAGGACACAGGAGATTGTTATTAAACCAAAGAACTACTTCGAAAATTGTTAACTGGAGAGCAATGCTTAAGTATTTATTCTGTCTTTCCTGTAGGAACTATATTTCAGGGTAACCAAATTAAAAGGGAAAGCCCTATTTTAAAAAATAATATCACAGTTAGAAGAGAAAGCTCTAATTTTTCAAAATAATGATGTAAGTTTAGAAAAAAAGCTAGTATTAGAAAATTACCATTTCACAATCCCTAATGAAATTATTGTTTCAGACAATGAGTATTAATTGGTGTTAAGACTGTTAGATGAATGGTTGGAAATGAGCTGGACACTTGAATGGTGCTAAAGTAATATCACAGAGATTCCCTTTTGAAAACAGGGGAGGGACGATATACAATGGACGAGTAGCATTGTCACCACCCTAATGCAGTGCCAATCTGGGAAATCAGTTATATATCTCCAGTTGTGATGCAATATGAACCACAGAGTCTCATTTATAAAGTATTTTAGCCAAAAATGTTTAATTTGAATCCAGACAAATCTTTAGATCTAACTTCCAGTTGATTTTTTTTTCAGGAAATTCAGAGGATAGATAATAAACTAAATAATATCACAAGGAAGCAATCAGATAAATCTAGAAGATGAGACATTATGTGGGACAGATGTCCCAATTACTTCAACCAGTTGCTGTCATGAAAAAGAGAAATGTTTGTTTAAAATTTCAAGTTAGTGGCTGATGCAGTATGAGGTCCTGGGTTGGATCCTGTTTTGGATAAAGCAGCTGTAAGACATTTTGAGAGCAAGTTGAGAGGATGGTTCATGAACTGAATATTAGATGATACTAAGGGATTTCTATTATGTTTGTGAAAATGTTATCTTGGATACATAGAAAAGTCTAATTATATTAAGATAGTGTGGCACAGAGATAAATTGACTGATAGAATAGATTAGAGAATACAGAAACTGACTGAGGCATATGTGGAAGCTTGATATAATACCAATAAGATATTTCATATCATTAGGAAAAAGTGGTCTATTCAATTACGGGTCCTGAAACAACTGATTAATCAAACCAAAAAAAAAAAAAGAAATTGGATTGCTGCCTCATATCATATATAAAAATCAGTTGACATAAAAGACAAATGTGAAAGGCAAATGTGCATAAAAGACAAACATTAAAGGCATATTAAATTTTTAAAATAAAATATAAGACAATGTCCTTATGGCTTTGGTACAGGGAAGAATGTTTTTAAATGTGACTAAAAAATGGTAACCATATATACAATAAAATATTAATGAGTTTGATTGTAATAAAATTAAGGACATAAAAAAAGTGAAAAGACAAACTGTATCCTGGGAGAAGATATACAGAACACATAAAATTGGCATAGCGTTAGTATCAAGAGCATGCAAATAATTTTTATAATTCAATAAGAAAAGATAAAATATTTGAAAAAATAGATGGTGAACATTTTAGAGGATATATGAATGGCAAGTAAACCTACGGAAAAGATGCTAAATCTCATTAGATTATGTCATTGTAATATTATATATCACAACAATATATCATTGATTACAATGAGATTGTATTTTATACCAATTAGTTTGGTAAGATTAAGCTTGGCAATTCAAAATGTTGGCAAGTATATGGAGTAATAAGAACTTTTATATACAGCTGGTGAGGGTGTAAATCATTTCACTCCTTTTGGAAAAAGCTTTTAAATTCAAAATTGAACGCATACATATCCTACAACCCACCTATTCCATCTAGGTATAGGTTTTACATAAACTCTTGCACCAGTATACCAGCATACATGAACAAAAATATTTATGTAACATTGTTTGTAATAGCACAAAACTGAAAATGAGCCAATTGTTATTTGACATACGAATGGATTAAGAAACTGTCATAGTTACACAGCACAAATGAATGTAGTACAACTTCACATAATAATATGGATGGATCTTAGAAACCTGATGTTGAATGAAGAAATCAAGCCATAGAAGACTATATACAGTCTGATGCCATTTAAAAATAGTTCTTTAAAAAGGCAAAACTAAAGAATACATGGTTTAGGGATCCATGTACACGTGGGTAAAACTTTTTTTTAAAGCAAGGGGATGGTGACATTCAGGATAATGATTACTCTGAGGGAGGCAGAGGAGTGGATCAGAGAGGAACACAGAAAGTTTTAATGCTGTTGGTAATTTTCTTATTTTAAAAACATGGTGGGTTTGTGTACTGTTTTGTATGTATCATGTATCAAATATTTCACAGTAAAAATTAAGAAATATTTATGAACTATTTCCAGTGAACGCTAGATTACATTCTTATGTATGAATATTTATTCACTGAGAATGAAAAATAATATTCTTACCTTTAAATTGCTTTTCCTTGATGTTGAAAGTAGTTTAATAGCTAAAGAGCTGAGATGGCGCTATTTTTAATAGGTCTTTCATTGGAAAAAGAAATGTTAGTTCTGTTTCTCCATCTGGATAACCTAATGTGCATTTCCTAGTTTCTTTTTCCCGAGCTGTCTGGAATGGCATGATCTCTGAGAGGCCATGCCTAACTTAATTCTTTTAGTGGCTATTGAAGTGAGTCTCAGTATAGATTTCATTTCATATAGTACCTTAAAATTCATCATATAGTCCCTTAGGATGAAATTTATGTAGGAGCCAACAGTGACAGTATATTTTTTAGTCTTTTATTACTGTTACATTAAGGATATTTACAGGATACATTATAGAAATAGTGTGGTTTTACAAATTTATGAATATAATCCCAAGATAATAATGTGATGAAGAAGTTTGTTTTTCCTATAATATACAGACCCAGCATCATTACAGAAATCTTCAGAACTGACCTAGGCACTATATAAAAACTAAATTCTATCTTTTGACTTAATATAAGGCACAGTTCAGAGAAGCCACAAAATTCTTATGTGGTCCCAATTCTTTCATTCATAATTAGTTGTGAATAATGCATTACCACTAAATATGAGGCAAATTTGTTCCTAAGGGTCTCTGAAAAAGATACTTTAGACTTTATGGTGGCTCTCAATTTCTAATTGTGTCAGGGTACTGAAGAATATTAGATCAGCAAATAAAACAAAACAAAAGGGATGAAGAGATCGTGTGTGTATGTGTGTGTGTATGTGTATGCACATCTGCTTGTGTGCTGGTTCTAAGCAAAACTGTAAAGCAGGCACAATTAGTGTTACATGATTCTCCCCCATTCCTCCATCAGTCTTTAGAATTTGTTTACAATTTGTATTAGATTCTAGTTTATTCTTCCCAGGTTTCTTTTGCAAATTAGGCAAATACATGCACACACACACACACACACATTCTTGGGTCTCCTCCTTTCTTATGAAAAGGGTAGCATGTTTTGTGTCTTGCTTTTTTCACATAACATATCCTGGAGATTACACCATGGTAGTACAGCAAGCTCTTCTTCCTTCTTTTTCTGTGGCTGCATGCTATCAATCCATTTTATGGATGTACCATAGTTTAGTTAACCTGTCACTTCTAAAGGATATTTGAATTGTTTTCAATTGTTTGGTATGACAAATAATACTGATTGGATAACCTTCTGCTGTGCTGTTTTGTATTTCTTGAACTTTATCTTCAGGAAGGATTGCCAGAAGTGGAATTGCTGGGTTAAAGGGTAAACAAATCTGTAATATTTTTTATATTACCAACTTCTCAATAGAGATCACATCATTTTGTATTCCAGCCACAAATGTTTGAGAGTGCCTGTTTCTCTATAGCCTTGGCAACAGAGTGTATTGTCAGAGTTTTGGATTTTTGCCAATATGATAGGTTAAAAAATGGATCTTGGTGTGTTTTTTTATATTTTTCTTATGAGGTGGTAGAGTATATTTTAATTTGCTTAAGGGTTATTAGCAATTTTTCCTGTTTTTCTGTTAGATTTTGGTCATTTTCTTTGTTCTGGGCTGTCTTTGTAGATATCTATATGCACACATACATATGTATATATTTTTGCCATGCAAATTTATTTTGTATTTATAAAGTCAAACTTGTCAATCTTTTATTTTATTTTATGGTTTCTGAATTTTAAATCATAGTTAGAAAGGCTTTCCCATTCCCAGGTTATAAAGGTATCCAACCATAATTTCTTCTAGTACTTATATGCTTTCAATTTTTATATTTAGACTTCTGAGCCATTTGGAGTTTATTCTGTACTGATCCAATTTTATCTTCTTCCAAATGGTTATCCAATTGTCCCAGCATCATTTATTAAAAAGTCCCTTTCCCCAATCATTTGAGATGTCACTTTAATGATATACTAAAATTTGCTATGTACATGGTTCTATTTCTAGACTATATAGTAATCTGTTCTATTGGTCTATTTATGTGTCAGTAAATTATAGAGGCTTTGTGGTGTTTTTAAGATCTGATGAGGCTAGCTACTCCCACCCGTATTACTTTTCTCTACGTGTAAACTTTAGAATCAACATATCTAGATCCAAGAATTTCGTGGGTTTTTTTTGAGATCGTGTTAAATTAAACTTTAGGAGAATTGATAATCTCAAGAACATGATATATCTTTCTGTTGCTCACATTTATTTTTATATATTTAATGAGAGTTTCATAGCCTTCTACATGTAGGTTTGCACATTTGTTTTTCAGTGTAGGGGTTTTCTATTATCTTCTAATTGGTTTAAATTTGTATATGAAAGCTCTTGAGTTATGGGTTAATTTTCTACCCTGGTATCTTACAGAATTAACTTATTGTTGTAGTTTTCCCATTGATTTTCTTGAGCTTTCCAGTTATATCACCATGTTATCTGAAAATAATTTTCTTCTTTCTTTCTAATTTTTGTTTCTTTATTTTTTATTTGATTAAGTTGGATAAAATTTTCAATACAGTTTATGTAGTAGCGGAGAAGTTTTTCAACTTCTTCAAGGCTCCTTCTATGCCCCACCAGACCTGGACAGCCTCTTTGCACCAGGTCTTTCTCACCCATCTTTGTGTCCATCCCAATCAAAATATGCTTTCTTTTGGCACACTTACTTGAGTGCCCTGCTTTCCCTTCTGATTTGCAATTTTGTAAATGAGGAAAATTCCCTTGTATTCAGTTTTAGTACTTCATCAGGCAGCTTAAACCCAATTCCTATTTTTTTTTTTTAGTAGAAGTGGACAAATAAATAGTCCTTTTAAGTATGAAAAATTTTCCTATGTTTTAATACTGCTGTTAAAATATCACTGTTCCTACCATACCGTAAGATAATATATGTTTTCTATGGGCAGTTAAGGTACAATTAATAAAGTATGATTACTATCTCTCGTGGTTCTTGGCTAAACTTTAATCTCTCTCTTCTGTTTTGTTCCAAGCATTATGCCAGCTGGCTAAGTGCCTTTAATCTCTAAAGTAGCCACACTGTATCATTGGTGTGAACTTCTTTAGGCTATAGAAGGTTGAATAGGATGCAGAACTATGGGACAAATCTTAGGAAGGTTGAACAAAAATGAGATGAGTCTTACTATTGGGACTAGTAAGATAATTTAAGATCCAAATATAATTTTCTCTTTTAAATGTTTAAACTCAAGACAAATGTGAGTAGCATAACATGTTTTTACTCTTCATTAATTTTTCTGAAAAAAACATTTTTTTACTCTGAAATTTTATCACAATACACTATATACCAAATACATGTTTGACTCAAAATGACACTTTCGATATATGAAAAGAATATGAAATATCAATCCCAAACAACCTAAAGTCTATACCAGAGATGGCAAATAAGTCTCATTTCATGTCAATTTTAATTGACTGGCTTAGAAGATTATGTTAAGAATGGTTCTGAAGTTACATCTGGGTTCTGAGGAAAGGGTGTTGTGATGTCTGCCAAGGGCAGGGATGGAGAAATAGTGGCATATATGCCTATTTGAAATATCTAATCTATGCTTCCAAACTCCGAACATATACGTGTGCACTTATGAACTATATTTTAGAAAATAGCTTTTAAATATATGTTTAAAAATAAATTTATTGTCTGTAAAGAAATCTCATGTGTATTTTAATGTGTCCACGTCTGAATTTCTAAAGGCCATCTTTTTCTATGGTTTAGACATGAAAATCACTAAACAGTTATGCAATACCTTGTAGATGTTCCAGTAGATCATTCATATGGATGATAGTGTAGTTGATCTCTGCCATGTGGGAACGATGGCAAACTATTAACAAATTGTCATTCATTACCTTGGGATCAAGCCCTCAGCTCAGCAGACATAGAATCGTAATTTTGTCATTAAATTCAATCCATATGTCATCCATGACTGATAGTAACCAAGCTCATAGAGTATATTTGTTAATTTGTCCTGAGAACTTTACTGGAACACGTGCTAAAAAACTCTAGTCAGCCTGATTAGCTCTTGATACTTGTAGTCAAGTTACTTGGGAAGCCAAATCTTAATCCAAATATCAAATTATTGATTTATAATAAGAAATATAACTGCCATTAGAACTAGAATGAATACTCAAATCTACATACCTACATGGGAATTAAAGTCATAATGTTCTTTTCTGAGCACTAATTATAACAAAGGGAGTTCGACATATTTATTGGTCTTTTCAGTGAGATTTGTTTGGCCCAAACAGATTCTCCCATGTACAAGTGCTTGCAAAAGCATTGCCAAAGTGTAGCTTTCTGAGACTTCCTTATCTATGTATTTGATTGGCCAATTCCCCTTTTGACTGACATATTTAATAAAGCATGGTAATATAATTGCTCAAATAGCAGCCATGTCTTTTAGGCCTGGCTTCCATTTGCTTTTTAAGGTAACTTTGCATCTCTACTCTTGCCTATTAGGCATTCAGAGTTTTACACCCACAGGACAATCTTATTTCTCTAATTTCCATGTTCTTGTGGGAAGCCTCACTATCTCATAAGTACTTAGAATACATCTTACTAAAGAAGTGTATTTAGGCTTATTTTTAGTGAGTAATCTGAGAATTATTTCATTATCTCAGTTGTTTAAAACAGATACTATAGAGTGAGGAAGAGGAAAGATGGCTAAAGGTTATGAATGTATGCCACACAAATAAAGTTTTTAGTCGATGTTATTAGTATTCAGTAAAATATTTCAGAAGTACACTGCTTTTCGCACATTTTTTGCTGCATGCTCTAGCTTTAGCCCTCAGACCTCCCATGCAGAGAGCACATATGTTCGATGGGGCTGGACTGTTAAAGTTAGTATCTAATAATATGTGCTATTAGTCTGTGGTAATGGTCTTACGGAAGCTGAGGTGGGCTCAGGTTGTTATTCAGACAGTACTGCAATGCTTACTAAAAATGTATTTCTGTTTCTTTCCCCCATTTTATTTGAGACTGTTTCTAAAGATTTTTATTCCTATAAACCTCCACACTTCTCAAATTCTATTCTACTCAACCCTGGAAAACAAAAGCTGACCCCATTACCACAGTATCATAGTAAATGTATACTATTAAGCTTTACAGCAATAATTAGTCTTCTGTAGCAATTTCTAGTTGAGGAGCTCTAAACACTTCATAAACATAGCTTTCTCATCTTTCATTTAGTTGGAATTGGGAGTGAAGGGGAGAGAAGATGGCAAGTTTTAACTTTATAATAATTCTGTGGTCCCTATGTGGAATTATAATTGGTTATGGTGACAACTTTTCCAAAAGGAAAACAATTCTTTTGTATGAAATTATTACCATTGGGGTGAATTCACAGATATGGCTTGGGGACTTACTGCTTCTTACTAGAGAACGGGGGAGATTTACAAATAATTTTTATTTTGACTAGGAAAGATTTTATGGTATGTCGTAAGATAAAACATTACAAAACCAAATAAAGAAGTGTTATTTTTAAATTAATTATTTCTTAGTTTTGGGGTGGAAGGTGACCAAAGGAAGAGTTCAAGAAGATTGTATTGCACTTGAATCAGATTTGTTATGCACCTGAACATCCTTGGCAATGTTTCAAGGGGGAGATGAGAAAAAGAGACCCCAGCATTATTCTTTGTGATTTGAAGTTAGGGAAATCTTTTGGGGATGGGTAAGGAGTGTCTGACTAGGGCAGGTTAGAGAAGGAAATGGGACTGGTGGACAGAGTGCGACAGAAATGAGAGTGTGAGTAGATAGTGGAGGTGATGGTAGTAGTTCTGAATCTTTGAGGCAGTGGATTCTGAAACTGATTCCAGCTCTTTGGGAACTAGTTTTAATAATGAAAAGAGATTGTGTATGTGTGAATCCAGAGCTGGGCCCTAAAAATGGAAGTATTTGGCATTTGAGCTTATTAAGAAATGACTCTCCCTTGGTCGAGCATACTTAGGGAGACACCATTCTAATATCCAGAAAGAGGACTCAGGCTCCAATTCTGTGTTTCAACTCCTTTCCTTCAGGGATAGATCTTCAACTTCAGGAAACATTTTCTGAGTTTGGACAGCATTTTGCTTCCTTGAAATCTGTGTTTCTCAGTTCAGAGACTTCTTACAGCCATTTTCTTATAACAAGATATTGAGTTGTCCTTTTCCTGTTGACTAGGACTCAAAATTGGGAACAAGGAGGCATCACTTAGCTAAAATAGCATGAAACAATTAGGGGCTAGACCCTTAACTTGCTTAGGGCTTATTGAGAGGTAAAAAGGTCCTACTACTTTTTTTTTTTTTTTAAGGTGTTGTTTTATGTGCTTTTTTAAAAAAAATTAATTAATTAATTAATTTATGGCTGTGTTGGGTCTTCGTTTCTGTGTGAGGGCTTTCTCTAGTTGTGGCAAGCGGGGGCCACTATTCATCGCGGTGCGCGGGCCTCTCACTATCGCGGCCTCTCTTGTTGCGGAGCACAGGCTCCAGACGCGCAGGCTCAGTAGTTGTGGCTCACGGGCCTAGTTGCTCCGCGGCATGTGGGATCTTCCCAGACCAGGGCTCGAACCCGTGTCCCCTGCATTGTCAGGCAGACTCTCAACCACTGCGCCACCAGGGAAGCCCGGTCCTACTACTTCTAATCATCATCTCAGCACCAACCTTATCACTCTCCTCCCTCCCCTTCCTAGCTATGTAAGCAGAAGGCCAGAAGACTACGGTGAAAGAAGGGACAAGTGCTGGAGCTGAGTTATTAGCCTAGAGGGAGAGGGCTGTGGTTTTTCTTTTTTTTTTCCACTGAGGGGAAGAAGAGGGGCTATTCAACCCACCTAAGCCAAGTGAGGGGGGTTTCCTTGTAAAGATTTTTAGGTGCTGGTTTGATGTCTGCTTATGCTGTAGACTTGCTGATCTGTCCAGTGGCTATTAGAACAGGAGTGTAGAAATTGGAGAGAGCGCAGGGTGGAGTGAGGGTCAGTGTGCAGCAGGCTGCACTCCGATATTAGGCCAGTAATGGATGTGTGAGTTTGTGAAGAGTCAAATGGGAAGGTAGCTGGGCTTCAGCCATCTTGACAGAAGCCTACTCAAGAGAGATTGCCCCCAGACAAGTATATCCTGGCAGAAGGAAGTTGTGAAATAAAGCAATCTCCAGGGGTACAAACTGAAGGGGCATTGGAAGAGGACAAGCTGGAGACAGATTTTCTACCTCATGGAACCATGTTTGCCTAATGAAAGAGCCAGCATTTGGATGCCTGCCACACAGAGCTCGTCAATACCCAACTTTGGCCAAGAAAAGATAACAACAGGGATCAGATAAGAAAGAGCCACTTATCTCCAACTCTTTCCTTCTTGCCACAAAAGGCCATGAGAAAGGGCCCCAGAAATGGGGCTGGTAACAGATCACACCATTTTCTTTCTCACTCTAAGTCTTTAAAGCCTGGATAGCACTGCAGGGGAGAGGATGAAGTAAGCTCCAAGTTGGAATTTTCATATCACATTGGGCTATTTTATACCTGAAAAATGATCCAGAAAGTTCTGTAATTGTTCTGAGATGTCAGTAAGGGGTAAGAAAGGGAGAATTATACTAGTATATCTGAAGATAGTGATTGGAGAAATATAAAACCCTTTAATATCTATATCCTATCTGGGTCAGACTGCTCTGCATTCTGGAGCTGCTTAGTCCTGTGTATTCCATAAAAGCCACTGTTTCATAAAAAACAAAACCCCTCTTGATTCGCACCTGTGAGTTGTCACCAGAACCTGTCCCATCTTCACCTGTAGCACTACGTGAAAGTGGTTGAGGGAGGGGGTGAAAGGAACTGTAATCTAGTAGGTCCTGTTCAACTTAACTGGGAGCCCGCTTCCTTGACTAGAACGATGGAACTGAGATTCTAGAAGAATTTGGTGTTGCCCTAGCACCCATAGTTGTTAATAGGAGCAAGAGCACTTGCTTTAGGGTCTGGCTTCAGTCCCTACCTGCCAAGGCCAATTTTTACCTAGAAGTAATACTCTTCTGTCACAGCCAGTGTGCCCAGATGGGATGGGCTCCCTAGACTTTTCCTAAAAGAACTGGGAACCTCTTGGTACCCAAAGAGGAAGAGCTTCTACAGCAGTGGGGGGTTGACTGCTTTCTCAGCTTTCTTGTTATTAGTGGCTTAGGCAAAGAAGCATTGCCCTCTGGGGATGTTTATTGCGCTCCAAATTGTTATGTGATATTCTTTGTTTATATCATAAGTTTTTCATTTTTTCCATGTAATTTACATAGTCTTCATAGTTATTAAACTACTACATAATACATTCATTCCTTGGTATCTGCAGGGGATTGGTTCTAGGCCCCCTCCCCCCATACCAAAATCCACAGATGCTCAAGTCCGTTATATAAAATAGTGTACTATTTACCTATAACCTGTGCACATCCTTCCGTATACTTTAAATCATCTCTAGATTACTTATAATATTTAATACAATGTAATTGCGATGTGAATAGTTGTAAATACAATATAAATGCCATGTAAATAGTTTCCTGCACACCAGCAAATTCAAGTTTTACTTTTTGTAACTTTCTGGATTTTTTTCCCCTAGTATTATATTTGTGAACCCTTGTTGGTTGAATCTGAGGATGTGGAACCCGCAAATACAAGGGGCTGACCGTATTCTGTTAAGAATATATGTCACACTTTCCCCAATTTTGGACATTGAGCTATTTTTTTTTCCTAATAGAAATGTTGTTTTGTGTGTGAACCTATTATTTTCCTTTTGTGAATTTTTTGTTTCTTTATTTTAATTTAAATTTTTTTGTGAATTGTTTCTTCAACAGAAGAATTTATTGGGTATAAATGTTTAGACAGTTTTAAGAATCTTGAAGTATATCTGGATACATATGCTTGAAAAATATTTCAATATTGTCATTTGCCACCTCCAAACTTTCCACATCCCTCTATGATTAATCTTCCGAATACATGTTTTTTTTTTTCATATCATTCTTGTGTTCAAAACTTTTAATGGTTCCCATTGTCTCTTAGTTTGTATGAGTTAAAACTTTTGACTCCATGTTTTTCATTCCAGTCTGTCTGGTTCCAAAAGTTCTTCTAATCCTTGTCACCTGCTACATTTATATGTGAAATCCTTACGCTCTCCTAACTGCTCTGCTCACCGTTGCCAAAATACACTTCTTCAACATCTTTGCTCACATCATTCCATCTACATGAATATGCCCTCTCTCTGCTTTTAGTTCTAAGGATATTCTATCCATATATTAATGTGCACTTTTAAAGAACATACTATTTTTATAAAGTTGTACTTGCCCATTCCTACCCTGTACAAAGTTACTTTTCTCAGTTCTGAACTTTTTCCCCCTCTCTTCCACCCCCGAACTTTTAAAGTATTTTTGTGTTAATTTTTTACCATCATTTATTTTTCTGCCTTGTATTGTAAGTATAAAAGATTGCCTAGCATGAAATGCTCAAGACTGAACAAACAAAACAAAAACCAAACCAAACTCATAAGCCCCCCCCACCAACATACGCACCTAGATGGGACTAGTAGAAACTCGAAGAACTGTTATTTCAAAATGGAAGCAGTCTGCCCTGCAAGAACAGATATTTGGGTAACTCTGAGCATAGACATTTGAAGGGATCCTTTAAGTGCAGTGAAACCCAGCAACAACATATGTTTTTATCCTATAATGGCGCAATGGCATACCAGAAAAATATCCAATAATATTGCTATTTTGAGGTAACAAGACTTTTGCATACGATGAGTGTATGGCTGAACATCTAGTTCATTTAAGCTTTGCGTATGTATCTGTTGAATTATGTAGAAAATACCTGCAAGAGGTAGAGCATTATGCTGCCGTCTACAATTTATGCATGTCTAGGAAATGAGGTCTACAACTTGTGAGCATTGGGGAAATGCTAACGTTAACTTAAATCTTTGTTTGCAGGGTAGGGGGAAGTGTGCCTTACCTCTTCCCTCAAATGCCCAAGTCTGAATGGAACGTCTTTGGCATTGGCTTTTCATACAGTATCAGCTCAGCTTGAAACAATGAAAGTAGCGTATCTGATCACAAGCAGTTGATCCCCAGACATGTTTATTGATGGCACTATCAAGGAAAACAGCATACTGACATATAATACAAAGAAACTTGGCAGACTTTATAGTGGCAATTCAGTTTTGGCATTTATATTGGTAAAAACAGATTACAAGGCTTAGTGCAGCTCAAACCTTATTTAAGCTTGCAAAATGTCTGATTTGATCAGTTGGCATTCCACTGAGAGCAACACCTCTATCTCTAGGAATTCCTCTTCTGCGGTTTATACTGGTGTAGTGCCTGTACTTTGCTTTGAGTGTGTTATATAATCTAATCTTTTTTCTTTTCCCCTGATTGACCCCATTCAAAAAATTCAACGGAGTCACCATGCCCCTGTCAGTGCAGTTCTAAAATGTTTAACTGAACAGTGACACTTAGTGGCTAGAAATATTCATTACAGTGCTCTTCTGTAGGAATCTCCATTAACACGTCCCATGGTAATAAAATAAATGTTACCAAAATTTAGTCTTCTTGGCAAAGTAATATATAGTATTTGAAGTGTTGTTGGTTTTGCAGCAGCTGTCATTCCATACCAATCCATTTAGTTAAAAAGCAAACAGGTGGCTCACACATATTGTTTGTACTACATAAATTTTAAAATTTTCCTTAGTCCTACAGAAATAAATGGGGGCATTTTTGCTGTTGATTTCAATTTACCAGGAGAATAAATAATGCGGTGAAGATATTATTAATTAAGAGCACTGTTGAAATTGATTTCTTTCTTCTAAGCAGATATCTGTTGACCTGAAATATGAACAAGTGTCTTAAGCTAGACAAGTAATTTACACTTATACCTGTGAGACTGAAAAAAAAAAAAAGCAGACAAAAAATTACTCTGTCCTTAATTAACCCCTTTGTTTTGGTACCATGGCATGTAACAAGTTAAATTATAGTGAGGTTTTTAAATGTTCACTCCAAGATCAAGAGGAGTTTATTCCTTTAAGGTCTAGGTTAAGTTTTCTCTCAATTTTTATTGTATCTATGGATTTATTTTTGACCTTTAAGGAAGGTTTTGGGACAATAATTAGTGTTTTATTTTCCTGTAGAATGAAAGAATGCTTTCTTGCCTGAGGTTAATGTGTTTTTAAGTCTCTTGAGATGCTGTGATTGGAAAGCAATTTAGAATATTGTCTTCTGCCAGTTTCACATACAACAGAGAGATGAGTGGAAAATATTTGATTAGTGGGTGTGACAGTATATGGCAAGATAGTCATGGAAGTAAATGTAAACCATGTTGTTTGACTTATGTATTGGATTTTTAAAAAAAAATAAATTTATTTATTTATTTATTTTTGGCTGCGTTGGGTCTTTGTTGCTGTGCAGGGGCTTTCTCTAGTTGTGGCGAGCGGGGGCAACTCTTCGTTGTGGTGTGCGGGCTTCTCACTGTGGTGGCTTCTCTCGTTGTGGAGCACGGGGTCTAGGCACGCGGGCTCAGTAGTTGTGGCGCACGGGCTTAGTTGCTCCGCGGCATGTGGGATCTTCCTGGACCAGGGCTCAAACCCGTGTCTCCTGCATTGGCAGGTGAATTCTTAACCACTGCACCACCAGGGAAGCCCTATGTATTGGATTTTTAAGTACCAAAATAAATACAATGAAAAGAAATTTTTTGACAGAACTGATTTAGGGAGTGGGAGGAGAGAGGTGATACAGTAGTCTTTTACAAGTGTAGTGAAAAGTCTTTTTAAAGTAAACTTACTTTACAAAGCAGATAAATTAGAATGTGATTATGAGGTTTATAGAAGCATTTACCAAAGCCTTAAAGTAAGCCATGTATCATCCAAAACAATTATTTTATTTAGATGCTTTCTCAATTGAGTAAGTTGAGTAAACAATTAACTTAATTCTCTACTCTCTGGCTCTTTTGAACTCTTATTCCTCCTCATTGTACCCTCTCTCCCTACCCACCAGGAGATGGTGCTCCTCTTAGAGCTCTCAGGGTTTTATGGATGTACTCTTAACCCTTAACATGCTGTATTGTAATTGCCTGTAATCGTCTGTTTTTCATAGTTGGCAAACTCTTTGAGACTTGGGATTGTGTGTCTTATTCACTGTCTCTAGCATCTCGCACAGTGCCTGGCATGTAATAAGTACTGATTATTTAATGTTTGTAGGTGCCAGAATGTTGGAATACAATTAGAGGGAAGAGGCAAAGTGAAATTTCTTCCTGGTTTCTAAGGGGTAGGAGAACCCGTTGCTTGTGGGGTTCTCTTTTGTGCTTTTCCAGAAGGGATGATGAGTTTCTAGGCTGTTGATGTTTCTTTTTGTTGTTGACAGTTTAGAGGTAATGGTTTGGGGTTCAACCATCCTATATAAAAGTGGCCATTCTATTTCAGAGAGTGAGTAGTAGGAGTTCAGTTTCAGGTGGTGTACAGCAGATTCTTTATATAATTCTCCAAACAGACATACTATCAAAGAGACTGTCTTCACTCTTGGGAAGTGTAAATCAAAGTACTGTGATGGAAAGAATATTGTATTGCTGAATGGGATCTTAGACCTAGTTCCACTACTAACTCTGTATTTAACCTTGACCTTATCATTTAATCTCTTTGATCCTCAATTTCTTCTTTTACAAAATGAAAGAGTTGGATTAGATGACCTGTAAGGATCCTTCTTACCTTTAATACTAAGCTTGCATTGCTCATGAGGATGCAAAATAAAGATGTTGAGTTTGATTTTAATTACCTAGAAGGTCAAGATAGGGCTGTCCACTAGATGAAGTATAGGCCAGTAGGAATTGCCCAGTCTTTCATTCATTCTTTGATTTAATACAGATATTCAGTATGTATTTTGTCAACTGAGATAATTCTATTTCTTCTGGTTTTTTAAGCCAACATAATGTGTTTTATTTAAAAAAAACTTTAAATTTTGGTGTAATTGTAGATTTACATACTGTTGTAAGAAGGAATATAGAGAACTCCTGTGTACCCTTTACCCAGTGTTAACATTTTGCAAAACTATAGTTCAAGTACAGTATCACAATCAGGACACTGACATTAATACAGTTAAGATACAGAACATTTCCATCACAACAATGGTCCCTCATATTGCCCTTTTATACCCACACCCAATTCCCTTCCGACCCCATTGCTAAACCCTGATAACCCTAATATTTTCTCCATTTCTATAGTTTTGCCTTTTCAGGAATGTTATGTAAATGGAATCATACAGCATGCAACCTCTTGAGATTGACTTTTTTTCTTGTATTACGGTTCTCTGGAGATGTATCCAGGTTGTTGCATATGTCAATAATTCATTCCTTTTTATTGCTCAGTAGCATTTCTGGCATGGATGTACACAGTTTGCTTAACCATTCACCCATGGAAAGACATCTGGATTGTTCCCAGTTTTTGGCTATTATGGGTAAAGCTGCTATAAACATTTGTATTCAGGCTTTTGTGGGACCATAACTTTGAGATAAATGCCCAGGAGTGCAGTTTCTGTGTCATGTGGTAGTTGCATGTTTAGTTTTTAAAAGAAACTACCAAATTGTTTTTGAATAGCTGTACCATTTACTTTCCTACCAGCGATATATGAGTGATTCAGTTTCTCTTCGTCCTCACTGGTATATGGTTTTGTCACTCACTATTTTTATTTTAGCCAGTGTGATAGGTGTGATATCTCATTGTGGTTTTAATTTGCATTTCACTAATGACTAATGGTGTTAAACATCTTCTCATGTGCTGATTTGCCATTGGTGTATCCTCTTTGGTGAAATGTCTCTTCATGCTTTTTGCCCATTTTCTAATTGATTTTTTTCAACTGTTCAGTTTTAAGGGGTTCTTTATATATTCTAGATACTAGTCTTTTGTTGGATATGTGGTTTGCAAATATTTTCTCCCAGTCTATAACTTGTCTTTTTATCCTCTTAGCAAAATCTTTCACAGAGCAAATTTAAAAATTCTGAAGAAGTCCAGCTCATCAATTTTTCCTTCTATGGATTGTGCTGTTTGTGTAAAATCATAGAACTCTGCCTAGTCCTAGATCCTGAAGATTTTCTTCTATTTTTAAAAAAAGTCTTACCGTTTTAAGTTTTATATTTAAGTCTATGATCCATTTTGAGCTACTTTTTGTATAAAGGTTGAGACTTAGGTTAAAGTTTATCTTATTGCCTATGGATGTCCAATTGCTCCATTGCACCATTTGTTGAAAAGGTTATCTTTCCTTCACTGAATTGCTTTTGTACCTTTGTTAAAAATCAGTTAGGCATAATTTGTATGGGTCTATTTCTGTGTTCTCTGTTTTTATTCCATTGATCTATGTATCTGTCCCTCCACCAATACCACACAGTCTTGATTACTATAGCTATATAAGTCCTGAAATCAAGTAGAGTGATTCTTCCCATTCTGTTCTTCTTTTTCAAGATTGTTTTACTATTCTAGTTTTTTGGCCTTCCCATATAAATTTTAGAATAAACTGTATGTATCTAAAAGATCTGCTGAGATTTTGATAGGTATCACATTAAACCTATATATCAATTTGGAGATAATTTACACCTTTAATATTATTGAGTCTACCAATCCATGATCATGGTCTATCTGTCTGTCTTATCTATCTATGTATCTGTATATCTATGTATCTATGTATCTATGTATCTATCTACCTATTTTTTCTTTGGTTTCTTTTATCCTCTTTGTATAATTTTCAGCATGTAAACATATCTTGTTAGAATTATATTAAGTATTTCATTTTTTTTTTTTAAGTATTTCATTTTGAGCAATAATAAATGGTTCTGTATTTTAAGTATCAGTGTTTATATGTTTTTTGCTCCCATATAGAAGTACAACTGATTTTGGTATGTTAATCTTGTATCCTGTGACCTTGCTGAAATCATTTATTAGTTCTAGGAGGTTGTGTGTGTGTATGTAGATTCTTTGGCATTTTCTATGGAGATAATTATGCCATCTGCAAAAAGGAACAATTTTATTTCTTCTTTTTCAATCTTTTTGTCTTTTGTTTTTCTTTCTTGTCTTATTGCGATGGCTAGAGCTTCTAGCTCTATGTTGAATCAAGAGTGGTCAAAGCAGACATTTTTGTCCTGTTCTCAATTTTAGGGGGAAAGTCACCATTAAGTATAATGCTACTAAGGTGTAGGTTTTTTGTAGATGCCTTTTTACCAAGTTGAGGGAGTTCCCTCTATTGTTGTTTTTCAGATAGTTTTTTTTTTTTTTAAATCATGAATGGGTGTTGAACTTTGTCAAATGCTTCTACATTGATTGATATGATCATGTGACTTTTCTTCTTTAGTTTTTAATATGGTGGATTACAGTGATTGGTTCAAATATTGAACTAGCCTTGAATCCCTGGAAGAAACTTCAGTTGGTCATGGTGCATAATTCTTTGTAACATATTGCTGAATTCTATTTTCTAATATTTTGATAAGGATTTTTACATCTAATTCACAAGGAATATTTATCTGTAGTTTTTCTTTTCTTTCTGTACAGAAGGTATCAGTGTAATACTAACTTCATAAAACAAATTGGGAAATACTTCCTTTTTTATTTTCTAGAAGAGATTGTATAGAATTGGTGTTAATTTTTCCTCAAATATTTGGTAGAATTATCTAGTGAAACCATCTGGGCCTGGAGATTTCTTTTTTTAAATTAAGAATTCAATTTCTTTTATAGTTATAGGGATATTCAAATTATATTGAAATATTATTAAAATATTGTTAATATTGGATGATTGTGGTAGTTTGTGGTTTTTTGGGAATGGTTCACTTCATCTAGGTTGTCAAATTTATGTATATAGAGTTATTCATAGTATTCCTTTATCTGTTTGGTGTCTGCAGGGTCTGTAGTGATATTTCCTCTTTCATTCTTGGTATTGGTAATTTATTTTTTCCTTGTCAGTCTTGCCTGAGGTTTGTAATTACACTGATCTCTTCAAAGAGCCAGCTCTTTTTTTCTTTTCATTGATTTTCTGTATTGTTTTTCTGTTTAATTTCATTGATTTCTGCTCTTATCTTTATTATTCCTTCTTTCTGCTTGCTTTGGGTTTATTTTGCTCTTGCTCTGTTTTCTAATGTTTGCATTTAGTGCTATAGGTTTCTATTTTAGCACTGCTTTAGCTGTGTCCAACAAATTTTGATATGTTGTATTTTTATTTTCATTCATTTCCATGTATTTTTAAAATTTCCCTTGAGGCTTACTCTTTGACTCATGGATTATTTAGAAGTGTGTGTCTAGGTTCCCACTTCTTGGAGGTTTTCTTGTTATCTTTCTGTTTTTGATTTCCAGTTTGATTCCATCATGGTCAAAGAACACACTCCCCATGATTTCAGTTCTTTTAGATTTGTTGAGGTTTGTTTTACAGCTCAGGACATTGCCTTTCTTTGTATATGTTCCTTGGACATTTGAAAAGCATGTGCATTCTGCTCTAATTGTGTGGAGTGTTCTATAAATGTTGATTCAATTCTATTGATTGGTTAGATTGAGTTCTTCTTTCTTCTATACCCTTGCTGATATTCTGTCTATTTCTTTTATAAAATGTTCAATGGGAGTGTTGAAGTCTCTAACTATAATAGTGTATTTGTCTGTTTCTCCTTTCAGCTCTATTGTTTGGTGCATACACATTTAGGATTCCTATGTCTTCTTGGTGGATTGAGTCTTTTATTATGTCTTTCTATCTTTTATAACATGTCTCTCTGTTTTTGGTCATTTTCTTTGCTCTGAAGTCTGTTACTTTACCTGATATTAATATAGCCACTGCTGCTTAACTTTGATTAACGCTTGAATATTATATCTTTTCCCATTGTTTTATTTTAAATAGGCCTATATTGTTCTATTTGGAGTGAGTTTCTTGAAGACAGATTACAGTTGGGTCATGTTTTTAAATGCACTGTGCAATTTTCTGTCTTTTAATTGGTGTATTTAGGTCATTTACATTTGATATGATTAGTGATTGGTTAGTACTTGAATCTGTCCTTTATTTTTTGTTTTATGTCTGTTTGCTCTGTTTTTTATTTCTCTGTTTTCTTTGTCCTGCCTTCCAGTGGATTACTTGAACGTTTTTCAGAATTCTGTTTTGGTTTATTTATAGTGTTTTAAGTGTATCTCTCTTTATAGCTTTTTTTTTTTTTGAGTGGTTGCTCTAGGTATTGCAATATATATATATCCCATCACAATTTATTAGTGTCATCATTCTACGTATGTGTGAAGTATAGAAGCCTTACCTCCCTTTATGTCCCTTCACAATCCTCTCTTTATAATGTAATTGTCATAAATACTTTCTCTACATACATTTAGAACCACATCAGACAGCACTGTAATTTTTGCTTCAACTGTTTAACATAATTTAGAAAACTCCGAATGAGAAGGAAAGCCTATTGTATGTACCAGTTTTTTTTTGCTTATTGTGTTTTTCATTTCTGATGTTCCAAGGTTCTTTCTCTTATCATTTCTTTTCTCTTTACGGAACTTCCTTTAGCTACTCTTTTGGGGTAGGTTTACTAGTGAAAAATTCTCTTAGTTTCCCTTCATCTGAGAATGTCTTCATTTCCTCGTAATTCCTGAAGGGTAATTCCACTGGATATAGGGTCCTTTGTTGACAGTGCTTTTCCTTCAGCACTTGAAAAGTATTGTGCCACTTCCTTCTGGTCTCCAAGGATTCTGATGAGAAATTCACTGTCATTCAAATAGTTTCCTTACTATAGGTAAGGTTTCATGGCTACTTCCAAGACTTTTCTTTGTCTTTGGTTTGCAGAATTTTAATTATCATATGTGTTGGTAGATTTCTTTGGGTTTGTTTTGTTTGGGAATCACTCAGCTTTGTGAATCTGTAGGTTTATATCTCTTGCTAAACTTGGGAAGTTTTCAGCCATTATTTATTCAAGTACTTTTTCATCCCTGTCCTCTTTATCCTCTCCTTCCAGGATTCCAATGACACAAATGTTAGATCTTTTATCATAATCCCACAGGTGCCCAAAGCACTGGTTTTTTTTTTTAGTCTATTTTCTCTATGTTGTTCAAATTGAGTAATTTCTATTGTTTTCTCTTCCAGTTCACTGTTTCTTTCCTCTGTCTCCTCCATTCTGCTGTTGAGCCCACCCACTGAACGTTTTTTCTTTTCTTTTTTTAACATCTTTATTGGAGTATAATTGCTTTACAATGGTGTGTTAGTTTCTGCTTTATAACAAAGTGAATCAGTTATACATATACATATATCCCCATATCTCTTCCCTCTTGCATCGCCTTCCCTCCCACCCTCCCTATCCCAACCCTCTAGGTGGTCACAAAGCGTCGAGCTGATCTCCCTGTGCTGCGTGGCTGCTTCCCACTAGCTATATATTTTTCATTCAGTAGTGTATATTTGTCCATGCCACTCTCTCACTTTGTCCCAGCTTACCCTTCCCCCTCCCTGTGTCCTCAAGTCCATTCTCTAGTAGGTCTGTGTCTTTATTCCCGTCCTGCCCCTAGGTTCTTCATGACTTTTTTTTTTTTTTTTTAGATTCCATATATATATGCTAGCATACGGTATTTGTTTTTCTCTTTCTGACTTACTTCACTCTGTATGACAGACTCTAGGTCCATCCACCTCACTCCAAATAACTCAATTTCGTTTCTTTTTATGGCTGAGTAATATTCCATTGTATATATGTGCCAAATCTTCTTTATCCATTCATCTGTGATGGAGACTTAGGTTGTTTCCCTGTCCTGGCTATTGTAAATAGACCTGCAATGAACATTGTGGTACATGACACTTTTTGAATTATGGTTTTCTCAGGGTATATACCCAGTAGTGGGATTTCTCGGTTGTATGGTGGTTCTATTTTTAGTTTTTTAAGGAACCTCCATACTGTTCTCCATAGTGGCTGTATTAGTTTACATTCCCACCAACAGTGCAAGAGGGTTCCTTTTTCTCCACACCCTCTCCAGCATTTATTGTTTGTAGATTTTTTGATGATGGCCATTCTGACTGGTGTGAGATGCTATCTCATTGTAGTTTTGATTTGCATTTCTCTATTGATTAGTGATACTGAGTATTCTTTCATGTGTTTGTTGGCAATCTGTATATCTTCTTTGGAGAAATGTCTATTTAGGTCTTCTGCCCATTTTTGGATGGGTTGTTTGTTTTTTTGATATTGAGCTGCATGAGCCACTTGCAAATTTTGGAGATTAATCCTTTGTCAATTGCTTCATTTGCAAATATTTTCTCCCATTCTGAAGGTTGTCTTTTCGTCTTGTTTATGGTTTCCTTTGCTGTGCGAAAGCTTTTAAGTTTCATTAGGTCCCATTTGTTTATTTTTGTTTTTATTTCCGTTTCTCTAGGAGGTGGTCAAAAAGGATCTTGCTGTGATTTATGTCATAGAGTGTTCTGCCTACGTTTTCCTCTGAGAGTTTTATAGTGTCTGGCCTTACCTTTACGTCTTTAATCCATTTTGAGTTTATTTTTGTGTATGGTGTTAGGGAGTGTTCTAATTTCATTCTTTTACATGTAGCTGTCCAGTTTTCCCAGCACCACTTATTGAAGAGGCTGTCTTTTCTCCACTGTGTATTCTTGCCTCCTTTATCAAAGATAAGGTGACCATAGGTGCGTGGGTTTATCTCTGGGCTTTCTATCCTGTTCCATTGATCTATATTTCTGTTTTGTGCCAGTACCATACTGTCTTGATTACTGTAGCTTTGTAGTATAGTCTGAAGTCAGGGAGCCTGATTCCTCCAGCTCCGTTTTTCTTTCTCAAGATTGCTTTGGCTATTCGGGGTCTTTTTTTGTTTCCATACAAATTGTGAAATTTTTTGTTCTAGTTCTGTGAAAAATGCCATTGGTAGTTTGAGAGGGATTGCACTGAATCTGTAGGTTGCTTTGGGTAGTAGAGTCATTGTCACAATGTTGATTCTTCCAATCCAAGAACATGGTATATCTCTCCATCTGTTTATATCACTTTTAATTTCTTTCATCAGTGTCTTATAATTTTCTGCATACAGGTCTTTTGTCTCCTTAGGTAGGTTTATTCCTAGATACTTTATTCTTTTTGTTGCAGTGGTAAATGGGAGTGTGTTCTTAATTTCACTTTCAGATTTTCATCATTAGTGTATAGGAATGCAAGAGATTTCTGTGCATTATTCTTGTATCCTGCAACTTTACCAAATTCATTGATTAGCTCTATTAGTTTTCTGGTAGCATTTTTAGGATTCTCTATGTATAGTATCATGTCATCTGCAAACAGTGACAGCTTTACTTCTTCTTTTCCAGTTTGGATTACTTTTATTTCTTTTTCTTCTCTGATTGCTGTGGCTAAAACTTCCAGAACTATATTGAATAATACTGGTGTCAGTGGACAACCTTGTCTTGTTCCTGATCTTAGTGGAAATTGTTTCAGTTTTTCACCATTGAGGACAATGTTGGCTGTGGGTTTGTCATATATGGCCTTTATTATGTTGAGGTAAGTTGCCTTTATGCCTATTTTCTGGAGGGCTTTTACTATAAATGGGTGTTGAATTTTGTCGAAAGCTTTCTCTGCATCTATTGAGATGATCATGTGGTTTTTCTCCTTCAATTTGTTAATACGGTGTATCACATTCATTGATTTGTGTATATTGAAGAATCCTTGCATTCCTGGGATAAACGCCACTTGATCATGGTGTATGATCCTTTGAATGTGCTGTTGGATTCTGTTTGCTAGTATTTTTTTGAGGATTTTTGCATCTATATTCATCAGTGATATTGGCCTGTAGTTTTCTTTCTTTGTGACATCTTTGTCTGGTTTTGGTATCAGGGTGATGGTGGCCTCGTAGAATGAATTTGGGAGCGTTCTTCCCTCTGCTATATTTTGGAAGAGTTTGAGAAGGATGGGTGTTAGCTCTTCTCTAAATGTTTGATAGAATTCACCTGTGAAGCCATCTGGTCCTGGGCGTTTGTTTGTTGGAAGATTTTTAATCACAGTTTCAATTTCATTACTTGTGATTGGTCTGTTCATATTTTCTATTTCTTCCTGGTTCAGTCTCGGAAGGTTGTGCATTTCTAAGAATTTGTCCATTTCTTCCAGGTTGTCCATTTTATTGGCATATAGTTGCTCGCAGTAATCTCTCATGATCCTTTTTATTTCTGCAGTGTCAGTTTTTACTTCTCCTTTTTCATTTCTAATTCTGTTGGTTTGAGTCTTCTCCCTTTTTTTCTTGATGAGTCTGACTAATGCTTTATCAATTTTGTTTATCTTCTCAAAGAACCAGCGTTTAGTTTTATTGATCTTTGCTATCGTTTCCTTCATTTCTTTTTCATTTATTTCTGATCTGATCTTTATGATTTCTTTCCTTCTGCTAACTGTGGGTTGTTTTTGTTCCTCTTTCTCTAATTGCTTTAGGTGTTAGGTTAGGTTGTTTATTTGAGATGTTTCTTCTTTCTTAAGGTAGGATTGTATTGCTATAAACTTCCCTCTTAGAACTGCTTTTGCTGCATCCCATAGGTTTTGGGCCATCGTGTTTTCATTGTCATTTGTTTCTAGGTATTTTTTGATTTCCTCTTTGATTTCTTCAGTGATCTCTTGGTTATTAAGTAGTGTTTTGTTTAGCCTCCAGGTGTTTGTATTTTTTACAGATCTTTTCCTGTAATTGATATCTAGTCTCATAGCGTTGTGGTCGGAAAAGATAGTTGATACGATTTCAATTTTCTTAAATTTACCAAGGCTTGATTTGTGACCCAAGATATGACCTATCCTGGAGAATGTTCCATGAGCACTTGAGGAGAAAGTTTATTCTGTTGTTTTTGGATGGAATTTCGTATAAATATCAATTAAGTCCATTTTGTTTAATGTATCATTTAAACCTTGTGTTTCCTTATTTATTTTCATTTTGGATGGTCTATCCATTGGTGAAAGTGGGGTGTTAAAGTCCCCTACTATGATTGTGTTACTGTCAATTTCCCCTTTTATGGCTGTTAGCATTTGCCTTATGTATTGAGGTGCTCCTATGTTGGTTGCATAAATATTTACAATTGTTATATCTTCTGCTTGGATCAATCCCTTGATCATTATGTAGTGTCCTTCTTTGTCTCTTGAAATAGTCTTTGTTTTAAAGCCTATTTTGTCTGAAATGAGAATTGCTACTCCAGCTTTCTTTTGATTCTCATTTGCATGGAATATCTTTTTCCATCCCCTCACTTTCAGTCTGTATGTGCCCCTAGGTCTGAAGTGGGTCTCTTTTAGACAACATATATATGGGTCTTGTTTTTGTATCCATTCAGCCAGTCTATGTCTTTTGGTTGGAGCATTTAATCTATTTACATTTAAGGTAATTATCGATATGTATGTTCCTATAACCATTTTCTTAATTGTTTTGTGTTTGTTATTGTAGGTCTTTTCCTTCTCTTGTGTTTCCTGCCTGGAGAATTTCCTTTAGCATTTGTTGTAAAGCTGGTTTGGTGGTGCTGAATTCTCTTAGCTTTTGCTGGTCTGTAAAGGTTTTAATTTCTCCATCAAATCTGAATGAGATCCTTGCTGGGTAGAGTAATCTTGGTTGTAGGTTTTCCCCCTTCATGACTTTAAATATATCCTGCCACTCCCTTCTGGCTTGCAGAGTTTCTGCTGAAAGATCAGCTCTTAACCTTATGGGGATTCCCTTGTATGGTATTTGTTGTTTTTCCCTTGCTACTTTTAATATTTTTTCTTTGTATTTAATTTTTGATAGTTTGATTAATATGTGTCTTGGCGTGTTTCTCCTTGGATTTATCCTGTATGGGACTCTCTGTGCTTCCTGGACTTGATTAACTATTTCCTTTCCCATATATGGGAAGTTTTCAACTATAATCTCTTCAAATATTTTCTCAGTCCCCTTCTTTTTCTCTTCTTCTTCTGGGACCCCTATGATTCGAATGTTGGTGTGTTTAGTGTTTTCCCAGAGGTCTCTGAGACTGTCCTCAATTCTTTTCATTCTTTTTTCTTTATTCTGCTCTGCAGTAGTTATTTCCACTATTTTATCTTCCAGGTCACTTATCCTTTCTTCTGTCTCAGTTATTCTGCTATTGATCCCTTCTAGAGAATTTTAAATTTCATTTATTGTGTTGTTCATCACTGTTTGTTTGCTCTTTAGTTTTTTTAGGTCCTTGTTAAACGTTTCTTGTATTTTCTCCATTCTGTTTCCAAGATTTTGGATCATCTTTACTATCATTACTCTGAATCCTTTTTCAGGTAGACTGCCTATTTCCTCTTCATTTGTTAGGTTGGTGGGTTTTTACCTTGCTCCTTCATCTGCTGTGTGTTTCTCTGTCTTCTCATTTTGCTTAACTTACTGTATTTGCGGTCTCCTTTTTGCAGGCTGCAGGTTCGTAGTTCACATTGTTTTTGGTGTCTCCTCAGTCCTCTCCCTGGGATCTGACCTCTGAAGCCCGAGCCTCAGCTCCTAGCCCCCACCCATCCTGGCGGGTTAGCAGACAAGCCTCTCGGGCTGGTGAGTGCTGGTTGGCACCGATCCTCTGTGCGGGAATCTCTCTGCTTTGCCCTCTGCACCCCTGTTGCTGTGCTCTCATCCATGGATCCGAAGCTTCACCCCCCCACCCCGTCTCCACCAGTGAAAAGGCTTCCTAGTGTGTGCAAACTTTTCCTCCTTCATAGCTCCCTCCCAGAGGTACAGGTCCCATCCCTATTCTTTTGTCTCTGATTTTTCTTTTTTCTTTTGCCCTACCCAGGTACGTGGGGAGTTTCTTGCCTTTTGGGAAGTCTGAGGTCTTCTGCCAGTGTTCAGTGGGTGTTCTGTAGGAGTTGTTCCACATGTAGATGTATTTCTGATGTATTTGTGGGTAGGAAGGTGATCTCCATGTCTTACTCCTCTGCCATCTTGAAGGTCTCTCTCAGTGTTTTTGTTTTTTTCATATATATACCCAGGAATGGAATTGCTGGGTCATATGGTAGTTCTATTTTTAGTTTTTTGAGAAACCTCCATACTCTTTTCCATAGTGGCTGCACCAATTTACATTCCCACCAACAGTGTACAAGGGTTCCCTTTTCTCCACATCCTTGTTAACATTTGTTATTTGTAGACTTTTTGATGATAGCCATTCTGACAGGTGTGAGGTCATATCTCATTGTGGTTTTGATTTGCATTTCTCTGATGATTAGCAATGTTGAGCATCTTTTCACGTACCTGTTGGCCATCTGCATGTTCTCTTTGGAGAAATGTCTATATAGGTCTTCTGCCCATTTTTTAATCAGTTTTTTTTTGATGTTGGGTTGCATGAGCTGCTTATGTATTTTCATATCCAGGATTGTTAGTTGTACCTAGTGGTAGGAATATGGAAAAGTACCTCTACTCCATCTTTCTGGAATAATATGTCTTTTAATGCCTCAAAATAGGGATATTTTATTTGCTGCTGAGTTTAGGAGTTGTTGTGAACAAGAATGGAATAGTTGTGGGGAAAGGAAGAGAATTTCACTGTGGTTTATTTATAGTGTTTTTGAATGTTTGAGGAGAGTAAAGGGAAACAGATTCTGCCACTCCTAAAAAAAAAGTATGAGTACTAATTGAATATTGGTTCATTCATTCACCACTCAGCAAACATTTATAAATCAACACTGTATGCCTAGCAGTGTGATTGATGCTAGGAATACAAAGACAAGTAAGTATATTGTTGCCTATTAAGAGCTCAAAATCTAGTCTCTTGGAGCCTGACATCCAAATAAGCAAATAAATATAACATCTTATGGTAAGTAAACTGAGTCCTGAAGGATGAGTTGAAGTTCTTTAGGTGAGCTGGAAGAAGATGATCTAGGCAGAAGAAATGGCTTGCTTAAAAGCACAAAAGCAAAAAATTTTGTGGGTGTAGGAGAATGGCAAGCATCAATGTGAAAAGAATAAGGAGGTCATATAAGTGAGTGGTAGGATATTAGGCTAAAAATACAGGTTGGGTTAGATTGTAGAGGGCTTTAATATGTTATGTCATGCTAAGGAAGTTTTACACTGTTTGCAGGCAATGGAGAGTAATCTTTAAGTTATTTGAGTGAGCATTTTAAAATAATGATTTTTGTTATGTTTATATATATATTCATGTGTATCCTTTAATATCCTTTTACATGTGTGGATGTAAGGCTTGCCATTCTGACTTCCTCTTTCTTTTTCCTTCTACTTTCCCCTATACGATCATCTGTGGCTAGAAATGGGGGAGAGAAATGTTCACTTAAACACCTAGAGCGATTTGTGTAAATGTAACAGATGCAGAGGTGCAGCTCAGGATGAAGCTGTTGTTTCAAACCTGTTCTCACAGACAGTTTCATTTCCACTAGTTGTGAGTGTGATTGTATGTGTTTAAATACAGTAGCACCACTAAGGGATGTGGGATGTTTTGGGGAGGTGATTAAATGTTCTAAAATTGATTTTGGTGATGGTTGCACAACTCATTGACTTTGCTAAAAACCACTGAATGGTATCCATTAAAGTGGTGACTTGTATGACATGTGGATTATATCTCAATTAAACTGTTACCCCAAAAAGCCCCCCCAAAATAAATACAGTAGCACCCAGTATTAATCTTAATAATCACCTCACAATCCCTTTACTCCCTCAGTCATTTCAGTCTACTTATCAACAGTGATTTTTCATAGAATCAAGTAGAACTGTACACTGATGGGGGCATATTAATTTTAGCAAATGAAAAATCCATATCTTCTCCAAGAAATGGAAATGTATGATTTAGCTCATTTTGAAATAGATAAAATATTCTTTATCATGCAGAGTGTTACATTAATTTTTCATTGTTTTCTTCTTAATCATTTACATTTATGGTCACTATTGCTTCTTGTCTTCACGTTTATTCTATTGGTATCCATAAACGTTTCCCCCTCTTCTGTAATAGCATATATTCAAACCTTATGGTATCCCTAATGTATTGGTATATTTTTAAAAATCCCGTATACAATAACACTTTATTTTTATGCTGTCTAAATCTTTTATTTAAAGACATCTGGTATGCTTGGCTCAGCGGACAAAATATGACAGTGCTGAAAAGTAGTATTAGCAATTCTTATGACTTCTTACATATTTTAGGATGTTTATGGCAGAAATTACATACTGTAGTGGATAGAGTAGCAGACTAAGAAAAATTTATCACTGATATGCAATTGCTTACTTGTTTATGACCTAGGGAAGATCAGTAGCCTTTTCTATGTTTCTGGTTTTTAATCACAATTTTATAGTCATGAAAGAGGCAAAAATTGCCCAAAATATCTGTGTAATAAGAGTACTGAGATTTTAAACATAGTTCTTTTTTTAATTTAGCATATTATATTGGTACTATTAATGTTCCTGAAGTGGCTCACCTGAATTCAGTTTCTTGTAATGATTAAAAACATGCTCTTTATATGGCCAATGGAAACTTTTTGGCTTGAACTTCTAGATGAAGTATAAATGAAAATGTAATATTCACCTGTATTTTACTTGTTATAGAAATTCTTTAGACATTAAAATATTTTAGATATTAAAACTGAATTATTATTAAACTAAATTTGAAATATTGTTATAAAATTTCAATTATGTTTTGCTGCTTACAGTTTGAATTCAGAGATATTAACTGGCTAAATAGTATCTCTGTAATGACACCATGACAATAAAGCTATTTATTAGATATGTATAAGAACCAGATCATAGTTTGTGGTATTTCAGCTTGTGTGTACTGTCCTCTGCTGGATAGAAAATGTTATCCTAGTTCAAATGAGCAGCACCTTGCTTCCTTACTAGTGATTTATTTTGCTTAAACTTTGAAAGTCTTTGTGTTACATTTGCTAAGGGTAGAGTGAAGAAAGTTTCACTCACAAGCCAGATTCCCTCAAATATGAGTGATTCTGGCAAGTTCTTTGATTGTGGAATAATTTTGTTATAACATTTTCACAATCATCTGGGTTAAAATTGTTTAAAACAAGGAACTTAAGTTACTGTGGTATGCCTATATTTACATATATTTATGTACCTTTTATTGAAGCAAAAGATCAAGATTCAGCCAAACCAGGGAACTCAGCAGGTCATTGGCAGTTTTCTGTATGGTGACTGGCACTGTGATTTTTATGCATGTCTTTTTAAGATTGAAGTTACTTATTGTGCATGCTTGGTAGAGGTGCATAAGAAGAAGAATGCTAGATTTTGATCTGATTCACTACACACATGCCAGATATATTTTGCTTTCCTGAAAAAGTTGTACTATCTTTACTCCTTCTCTAAATCTGTTGCCTTTCTAAGCATGATACCAAAGGCGAATCCTGAGGAGAAGAGTGATAGATTTTACTACAAAATTTTAAACTTCTGTCTGCCAAAATCCACTATAAACGAGATAAAAAAACTGACAACTGGGAACAATGGGTGCAATACATATGGTGAACAAAGGGTTAAAATCCTTCTTTTAGAGAGTTCTTAAAATGTAAAAGAGCATGTAGTACATGCTAGGCCATCATTTCATCTGGAGAGCTAGGTACTGTTATTATCTTTATGTTATAGATGAAGAAATTGTGGCTTGGAGAGGTCTTACTGTTAGTGATAGATTAAGGCTTCAAAACCTAGGTGGTTATAGCCCAGAGCCTATGCTGTTAACCATTATACTACATGCCCTCCATTCCTATAGATGCCCAGAGACATGAACAAGCAATTCACAAAGAAAGACATCCAATAGCCAGTAAACATATAAAATTTATTTACTTTTTCAACAAATCAAATAAGTGCAAATGAAAATAAGATATTTTTGTATATCAATCTAACAGGTTTAAAAAAATGATTATGTTCATTATTGGCAAGATATAGAAAAACCACACAATTGATAAATCCTTTCATTGGGAAAATTATCTAAAAAATCCCTTAAAATTCTGTTTGGTTTTAACATTACAGTTCAATTTTTAGTTCTTTGAGAAAATAATTGTGTATATATGAGATTTAGTTTCAAGGATGTGAACCCAATATTTGTTTATAATATCTACAGACTGGAGTCAGCCAAAATGTCCAACAGTATGGGAATGGTTAAAAAAATTAGTGTGAATTTATAAAATGGAATACCAGTAGTTGTTTAAAATGATATTTTAAAAGATTATTTAATTATATATATATATATATATATATATATATGTATATATATATATATATATACACACACATACTTTGTATTAAGAGGAAAATCAGGTCATTAAATCATTAAGAGTCCATTTAGAACACGTAAATTTTTGCATTGATAAGAGGCTGGAAAGGTTTAGACCAAAACATTAGTAGTGATTATCTCCAGTTAGTGGGACTATAAGTCGGTATTTTAAAATTTTCTAAATTTTCCATAATTTTAAATTTTTAAGAAGAAAAGAGTTATTGTGAAATTTCCTTTAAATTACTTCTTGTTGCATGTAAGATTTTTAAAAGCATAGTCACAGATTTGCAAAATGGAAATTTTGATCTCTCTATTCTTTAATTTCTAATGAACAATACATATGGTTCATTATTTTGGTCTTAAAATGGATAGTTATCAGTAATGTTATTCCCAAGTAAACTTGAATGATGTTATTTTATTCATAATTTCCATGGAAATTTTTCTTTATCTCATTTGCTGGCCAAATTTTTATTTTTTAATTTTCTTTAATCACTCCACATTCATATTTGCTTTCTATTCCGTATTTCTTCCAATGTATTTTCTACTTTTTAAAAATACCTCTCTTGTTTTTGTGTTTATTCTTTTGTAACACACTATTCTAGTGTTCATTCTTCAAATCCTTATTCCCACGCAGTGAAGATTTTGCAAAATTGGTGTGGAATTTGTTGTGATAAATAGAAGATGCCTACTTGCTTATTTTATCTTATATTATTAAACATAATTAAGGTTATAGAACCTAATCCTCAATAATCGGTGTTTTAATTTCAGCATTTGTTTATAAACTTGCATCAGTGTTTTTATTTTCTGTTAATGTGTGATTTATTTATTTATTTGAATGGCTGGATTTTTTTCTCCCCTGAGCAAATGATCTCTCTCCCCTCTGTTTTCAGTAAGTCAATTCCTGAATTATATTTGGAGTCATGGCACAATACTAGATGATTCAAACAGAGAAAGAAAAAAGAGATCTCTGGCACTTCATTTTCCACTTTCCCCTGATCAAAGTCCTAAAGGTATGTAGTATGTGCTCTTTTGCATTTTGCTCATATGTGTCAGGCAGAGTAAAGCAGGCAGGGTTTAGAGACCTTGATATGATGTCTTTAAATCGGAAGGAATTATTTTGAGGCTGCTGTGACAAATTCGGTGGTTTTGATTTGCTGCAATTCTATAATTTGAACACTGAGTGGCACTAAAGCCTAGGTCACAGATAAAATATTGTCGATTTAAACTGTAGGATTCAGGGGTCTACTCATGGGTATGGCTTTGGGAAAGTGCAAAAAAGATCAGTAAAAGGTACTTTGAGCTTAAAAAAAAAAAAGATAAGAAAGTTAGTTTGATAATCAGTTACTTTTGGAAACTAGAAGTTTACCCAACTCTATGGTTGTTTGCAGATATTTGAAAACAAGAAGTAAACTTCTGTTAGAATGACCAAAGATGATTAACCTCACTGCAACCTATTCTTGAATATTTTCCCTTTTTCTTTGCATAAGGGAAGCAAATCTATACTTACAAAAAAGTTTGCAGACAGAGTGCTCCCATATGTATGTTGTTAAGCTCCTGTGCACCCATAGGTTGCAATACCCACAGTAAACATTACTTCTGAACTCAAGCATCTTTAGAGACTATTTAGTTGTACCTCTACATGTGTGTTCATGCATTTGACTGAATTTGGGGAATGTCAGTGTCATTCCAGTTTGAAAAAATTAGTATTTAGTTATTTTGGAGGGGGAAGAAAATTATACTTATGTTTTATTGCTTCTCTAAATATTAAATTCTTCATTTTTTTCTGCTAATATTCCATTGGTATAAATACTCCTCCCAGAAAAAAGTCATATTCTTAGCTCTTGAATTTTTTTTCTAGCATGTATTGGATTTTTAGCTATATCTCTTTTCATTATTTTAAAATTATTTAAAAAATTATTTTCTCTAGAATTGCAACACATGTACTTTATAGTCTATTTAGGGTTAATATTTTACTACTTCATCTAAAACATAAGAATTCTGCGTAATAGTCCATTTACCTGCATCTTATCATTATAGCTGTAATTGTTATTTATCTATTATAGAAATTAAGAGGAAAGAGTAATCTTTATATTTAGTCAGATATTTACTATTTCTAATATTCTTAATGCTTTTACAAATATCAAAGAACCTTTTACAAAGAACCGGCTTTTGGTTTCATTGATTTTCTCTGCTGTTTTTCTATTCTCTATTTCATTTATCTCTGCTATAATCCTTATTATTTCCTTCCTTCTGCTAGGGTTTTGTTTGTATTTTTAATTTCTAGTTCTTTAAGTTGTAAAGTTAGGCTGTTGATTTGGGATCTTTCTTGGTAGTTAATCTAAGCATTTATAGCTATAAATGTCTTTCTTAGCACCATTTTCACTGCTTCCTATAAGTTTTGGTATGTTGTGTTTTCATTTTCATTTGTCTCTAAGTATTTTAAAATTTTCCTTGTGATTTTTTCCTTGATCCACAGGTATTTTAAAAGTATATTGTTTAATTTCCACAATTTTATGAATTTTTCCGTTTATTTTATTGATTTCCAGTTCCATCCCGTGTGGTAACAATAGATACTTTGTATGATATCTGTCTTTTTAAATCCACTGAGACTTAATTTGTGACCTAATATATGGTCTATCTGGGAAAATGTCCCAGAACAGTTGATAAGAATGTGTATGCTGTTTGGGGGTGGAGTTTTCTGTATATGTCAGATTTATGTGATTTATTATGTTGTTTAAATCCTGTATTTCCTTACTTATCTTTTATATGGTTGTTCTATCCATTATTGTGAGTGGGGTATTGAAGGCTCCAACTATTGTAGAACTGTCTATTTCTCCCTTCAATTTCATCCGTTTTTGCCACATATATATATATATATTCTGTCATTAAGTGCATACATTTTTATAATTGTTGTATCTCCTTGCTGTTATTGAACCTTTTATTAATACATAGTATCCTTCTTTGTCTCTTGTAATCTTTTTCAATTTAATGTCAATTTTGTCTGATATTATTATAGCCATTCCTGTTCTCTTTTGGTTACTATTTGCATGAAATATCTTTTTCCGTCCTTTCACTTTCAACCTGTTTGTTCTTTGGATCTCAAGTGAGTCTCTTGTAAATAACATATAGTTCGATCATGTTATTTTTTTTTATTGGAGTTAAATTGCTTTACAGTGTTGTATTAGTTCCTGCTGTACAGTGAAGTGAATCAGCTATATGTATACCTATATCCCCTCCCTCTTGGACCTCCCTCCCACCCCCCCATGCCACCCACCTAGGTCACAGAGCACCGAGCTGAGCTCCCTGTGCTATACAGCAGGTTCCCACTAGCTATCCATTTTACACATGGCAGTGTATCTACATCAAACCCAATCTCCCAATTCGTCCCACCCTCCCCTTACCACCCTGTGTCCACATGTCCGTTCTCTATGTCTTTATCTTTATTCCTGCCCTACAAATAGGTTTATCTGTACGATTTTTCTAGATTCCACATATATGTGTTAATATATATTTGTTTTTCTTGTTCTGGCTTACTTCACTCTGTATGACAGACTCTAGGTTCATCCACATCTCTACAAATGACCCAATTTCATTTCTTTTTATGGCTGAGTAATATTCTATTGTATATATGTACCATATCTTCTTTATCCATTCATCTATTGTTGGACATTTAGGTTGTTTCCATGTCCTGGCTATTGTAAACACATTGGGGTACATGTGTCTTTTTTTTTTTTTTCCACACACACACACTGTATTTTATTTTTACAAGAGATAAATAGACTGACACCAAGCATTGTAAATGGATGACCACAACAAAAACAACGATTGCAATTACCAAACATGAAATACACTCATACTATGTCATAATATTGACATTCAGTCCAGTAATCCTCCACTGTAACAGCTCCTTTACTTTGCAGTGAAAATTGATTTGTATATTTTTTGCCTCTGAGTCCTTGTGGGATTTTTTATTTTTATTCAAACAGAAAGTCACAAAAATTATAATCATCCTCATCAGTTCACTCAGTCCCATGTAGTTAATTTTTTTTCATCTTGATCTTTTGTTAGCACTTTTATGAGTTCATCAGTTTTCCATTAGAGTTCTGAAAATGCTTATTCATTCAGTTCAGCAGTATAGTCAGTTACCAGAAACCTGTACTTGTCAGAGTCTTTTCCATGAATTCCTTGAAGATGAAACCCTTTTATAGGAACATATTTGCAAAAGCATCAGAGTACACCCAAAACTGTCTGTAAATGACAAAAGACTTAAAAATGACCACAGTTAAAGATTTGACGAAAGTTCATAATAATGCAATTGACAAGGAAATTTAGTTATTTCTGAGATATACATTTTAAAGTAATAACTAGAATTATGACTTATAGCATTATACCAGAACATATAAGATTTTTAGAAATTCCATGTATTGTCTGAAACATTTATATTAACATATTTCCATACAAATAACCCAAAGAAAGTTTAGTATTAGTTGGTTTTCTTTGTTTGTTTGTTTTTTTATACTGCAGGTTCTTATTAGTCATCAATTTTATACACATCAGTGTATACATGTCAGTCCCAATCGCCCAATTCAGCATTTGGGGTACATGTGTCTTTTTGAATTATGTGTTTTTATCCATGTTGCCAATCTCCATCTTTTGATTAGGGAGTTAATTCATTTACATTTAAAGTAATTACAGAAGGAGGTAGAATTCAGAGTAAAATGTGATTAAAAGTTCAGGTAGGCTTTCTTAGTCCCCATGGGAAATTTTGAGTGTATTGGGGCAGAGGTGAGGTACTGGTTATATGAAATGGGAACTTGAGTCATTCTATTTGGATATTAAGCGAAAGGAAGCTGGAACATTTCGGGACATCCAAATTACAAATAAAGGAATGAGTTACCTATTGGGGTAAGGGTGGGAAAACTTCTAGAATGGTAGCATGTCCATGGAGGGTTGTGGAGAAAACATCTAGAATGACTCAGAGTAATGGTAAATTATTGCTGATTTTGAGTATTAAATCCATAGGTTCAAGCTGGAGACTATAAATGAAAGGAAGGGATTCTCTGCTTTTAGAAGTCTTTTCAGGTATTATCTGCTTAGGAAGTTCTTTCAGGGAGGTCAGAGTATAACCTATTGGAACTTGATGGCTACCTTAATGTGATGAACACTGATTCTTTTTTTCAGGCGAGTGTTAAACATTTAAGTTTTTTTCTCCATATGGTATTTTATATATTGGCTTGGCCAAAAAGTTCGTTCGGGTTTTCTGTAAGAGGTTACAAAAGCCCGAACGAACTTTTTGGCCAGCCCAATATTTATGTCTTCAAATGTATGAGTCTTTTCTTTATGGCTTTTGTGCTTTGTGTTTTAGCTAGAAATTATAAAGACATTCACTCCTCATGTTTTTCTCTCCTACATTCATATATGGCTTAATTATTATTATTTCTAATGTTTAAATCTTTATCAGGAATATTTATTGATATAAGAAGTGAAATAAGATTTCAGCTTTATTTTATTTTAATTAAAAAAATGGCTAGCCAGGAGTGATGTCATTAACATGGTGGAACAAGAGTTTTCTATTGTATTTACCTCAAAAAACACCAGTTTAGATGATCACCCATGGACAGGAGAGCCTTTGTAGAAGTCCAGGAGTCCAATGGAGAAATTCCAGCACACTGTTGGAGCAAAAAAATCTGACATTGGATGCATTGAAGAGGGTAAGAGGAACAGATTCACTTTACCCATGTCACTTCTTCCCTAAGATGGCATAGCTCCGTGTTAAAAGAGATCTTCTCAGTCCATGACTTCTCCCATGGGGGAAAGTGAGAGCATATGAGCGCGTGCTTGTTTTCCTCAGCTGTTCAGAATGCTGCCAAAGAGACTGACTTCTTTCTCACTCCATCTAGAATGCTCTGAGGTGTGCTATGTTACTAGGAGGCAGGAAAGCTAGGAGACCAGCAGACAGTGCTCTTGAAGGGTATCAAAGACGTGCTGATCCTACTGTGTCATGGACTCCATCAGGAAGCCCACCCATGACACTGGGGATCCTTGCTTGTGCATCCCCCCAACTGGCCCACGCGCACACCCAACATTCTGCACACCTCATCCACGCACTGCCTCCCTAGCCATGGCTGGCTCCATGAGAGCGAGCCTTTGTAGATGGCTAGTGAGCATGAGCAGAAAGTCAGACAGACTCTACAGGATTGGAATAAATCACACTAACCTTGAGCATTCAGCACTGCCCTAGGGAAAGCAAAAGAGAGGCTGTCAGCACCTGTTCTGGCTTTGCAGGATTGAGAGGTGGCATGCAATCTTAAGAATTCCCCCACAAGAGGGAAAAAGAAGTGTAGAGCCAGGTGTATCCATAGGAAAAATTTGAGGAAAGCCTCGGAATTCCTAACAGAGTTGACAGAAGGTATTTCTCTTCCGAAGCCAGTCAGTAAAGACTGAAGGAGTTGGTTGCTTCTTCAAATTTGAAGACAGCAATGCAAGACTTCAAGGAACATCAAGAATCAAGGAAACATGACACCACCAAAGAAACACAATAATTTTCCATTAGCTGACCCCAAAGAAATAGAGATCTGTGATTTTCCCAATAAAGAATTTAAAATACTTGTTTTAAGGAAGCTCAGTGAGTAACAAGACAACACAGAAAGACAATTTAATAAAACCAAGAAAACAATACATAACAACATGAAGTGTAACAGAGATAGAAATCGTAAAAAAGAATTGAACAGGAATTTTGGAGCTGGAGAATGCAATGAATGAAATGAAAAAATACGAGTGAGCAACAACAGGCTGGATCAAGCAGAAGAAAGAATCTGTAAAGTAGAAGACAGGTCATTTGAAATTATCCAGTCAGAGAAGAACAAAGGAAAAAGAATGAAAAGAGTAAAGAAAACCTACGTGAACTGTGGGATTCCATTAAGGGAAACAGTCTATGCATTATTGGAGTTCCAGAAGAAGAGAGAGAGAGAAAGGTGTAGGGAGCTTATTTAAAGGGATAATGGATTGGAACATCAAAAATCTGGGGAGAGATTTGGACATCCAAATTCATGAAGTTATTAGGTTCCACTAGAATTTTGACCCAAAACAATCTTATCCAAGACACAGCATAATAAAACTGTCTAAAATCAAAGACAGAGAATTTTAAAAGCATCAAGAGAAAAGATATTCCTCACATACAAGGGAATCCCCATAAGACTATCAGTGGATTTCTCAGCAGAAACTTTGCAGGCCAGAAGAGAGTGCAATTATATATTCAAAGTGCTGAAAGAAAAAAATTGCCACCCAAGAATACTCTACTTGGCAAAGTTGTCATTCAAAATGAAGGAGACATAAAGACTTTGCCAAACAAACAAAAGCTGAGGGGGTTCATCACCACTAGACCTGCCTTACATGAAGTACTGAAAGTTCTTTAAGCTGAAATGAAGGGCAATAGGAGCAGAAGGTGACTGTGCACAAGCCAGTGTTTTTTCTAACCTTAATATGCTGTATACTCAAGAATCTCAGGTCTTATCCTATAATTTGCATTTTAAGAATTTGCTTTCTAATATGCTCCCAGGTAATAACAATGCTAATGATCCACGTGTAATACTTTGAGTTTCAAGAACGAATTCAGTGCACGTTAAAATCACCTGGGGAGCTTTTTAAACTCCCATTGTGCCGGTCACAGCCTTACCATTTAAGTCAGAATATAGAGGAGTGAGAACCAGGCATAAGTATTTTTTAAGGACCTAGGTGATTCCGAAGTACAATAAAGTTTGGGAACTACTTGAAGTATGCTAAAATATGCTCTCTCCCACTCCCTTCTTATGAATACAAGGCAGCTTGTTTAGGCCATCTTCATTGTAATATAAAATGGAGATCCACCTGATTGTTGGGGATAGGCAAGTGGAAGATATCTATATATATATGTATGTATTTGTATATCTATCTACATAAAATCTATCTATCTATCTATCTATCTATCTATCTATCTATCTATCTATCTATCTATCTATATCTATCTATCTATCTACCTACCTACCTAAGTACCTATCTATACGACATATAAAAGAGCTGGGGAGAGAACCAAAGTAGAAACTGAAGAAGATGATTCTAAATCACCCCAAGGTTTTGGTAGGAGGCAGTTAACCCAGAAATGAAAGACCTTGAAATGTTTCATCTCCAGAGGGTAAAAAGCTTCCATAAGTCATGTCTCTATCCAAACGTATAACCTCAATTAAACCTGATGAAAACATTTGCAACACATACTGACAAAAAAATAGTATCCAAAAGATATAACAAACACCTAAAAGATGAAAACCCCAGTTTTTAAAACACGAGCAAAAGACACAAACAGGGGCTTCCCTGGTGGTGCAGCGGTTGAGAGTTCGCCTGCCAGTGCAGGGGACACGGGTTCGAGCCCTGGTCTGGGAGGATCCCACATGCCGCGGAGCGGCTGGGCCCATGAGCCACAACTACTGAGCCTGCGCGTCTGGAGCCTGTGCTCCGCAACAAGAGAGGCCGCGATAGTGAGAGGCCCACGCACCGCGATGAAGAGTGGCCCCCGCTCGCCGCAACTAGAGAAAGCCCTTGCACAGAAACGAAGACCCAACACAGCCGAAAATAAATAAATAAATTAAAAAAAAAAAAAAAGACACAAACAGGAATTTCTCCAAAGATGGAACACAAATAGCCTATAAATATAGAAAGGCTGCTCAAACTTGTTAGTAATCAAGTAAATGCAAATAAAAATTACAAGATACAATTTCACATCCACAAGACTGGCAAGAAAAAATTGAATGGAATTCATCAAGTGTTGACAAAGATATGGAACAACAAGACTTTCATCCTTTACTGTTGGCCCTGGAAAATGATATGATCACTTTGGAAAACAATTTAGCTTTACCTACTAAAATTGAACTTCTTACTACCTTAAAATTCCACATTCTATCGTAGGAATATGCTTTAGAAAGGCTTTTGCACAAACGTACCAGAAGAAAAATGTATAAAAATGTTTATGGCAGCGAAGTTCATAATAGCAAAAACTGGATATAACTTTTATATCTATTAACAGAATACACAAATAGTAATAATAATAAATAGCTATGAAGTTATTATTATTTTCCCAGCAATACTGTAAGGGCTTTCAACATGTTATATAATTTAATTCTTAACAGTTAAATGAGATTGGTACAATTATTATCCCAATTTTAAAATGAGGAAATAGAAGTTTAGAGAGAATTACAGATTTGCCCAAGGCAGTAACTTGTTGAGTCAGCGTTTAAGTCCAAGATTTAGCTCTTAATAACCATGCCAGTGGAATTGGGATATAGTAGCTTGTGCTTAAAGTGTGATCCCTGGACCAACATCATTAGAATCACCTGGGTACGTGTTAGAAAGGTGAGGCCCAACAGTTTATAGCTTAACAATCCTTCCAGGTGATTCCAGTGCACACAAAAGTTTGAGAACCACTGGACATACAGGAATTAACTAAATAAAAAAGAGATGGTCATTTCAAATAGGAGAGGGAGTAGTCACTAAATGATAATGAGTTAACCGGCACATTTTCTTTTTTGAAACTTTTCTTAAACTTTTAACTTTTTCCAGCTTTATTAAGATATAATTGACATATAACATTGTGTAAGTTTAAGGTGTATAATGTGATGATTTGATACACAATATACTGCAAAATGATTACCACCTTAAGGTTAGGTAATACTTCCATCACCTCACATAATTATCTTTTTTTGTAATAAGAACATTTAAGATTTATTCTCAGCAGCTGTCAAATATATAATACAGTATTTTTTTTTTATTAAAAAAATTTTTTTTAACATCTGTATTGGAGTATAATTGCTTTACAATGGTGTGTCAGTTTCTGCTGTATAACAAAGTGAATCAGCTGTAGATATACATACATCCCCATATTGCCTCCCTCTTGTGTCTCCCTCCCACACTACCTATCCCACCCCTCTAGGTGGACACAAAGCACCAAGCTGATCTCCCTGTGCTATGTGGCTGCTTCCCACTAGCTATCTATTTTACATTTGGTAGTGTATATATGTCCATGCCACTCTCTCACTTCGTCGCAGCTTACCCTTCCCCGTCCCTGTGTCCTCAAGTCCATTCTCTATGTCTGTGTCTTTATTACTGTCCTGCCCCTAGGTTCTTCAGAACCTTTTTTTTTTTTTTTTTTTTTTGTTCAGATTCCATATATATGTGTTAGCATACGGTACTTGTTTTTCTCATTTTGACTTACTTTACTCTGTATGACAGTCTCTATGTCCATCCACCTCACTCCAAATAACTCAATTTCGTTTCTTTTTATGGCTGAGTAATATTCCATTGTATATATGTGCCACATCTTCTTTACCCATTCATCTGTTGATGGACACTTAGGTTGCTTCCATGTCCTGGCTATTGTAAATAGAGCTGCAACGAACATTGTGGTACACAACTCTTTTTGAATTATGGTTTTCTCACGGTATATGCCCAGTAGTAGGATTGCTGGGTCGTATGGTAGTTCTATTTTTAGTTTTTTAAGGAACCTCCATACTGTTCTCCATAGTGGCTGTATCAATTTACATTCCCACCAACAGTGCAAGAGGGTTCCTTTTTCTCCACACCCTCTCCAGGATTTATTGTTTGTACATTTTTTGATTATGGCGATTCTGACTGGTGTGAGGTGATACCTCATTGTAGATTTGATTTGCATTTCTCTAATGATTAGTGATGTTGAGCATCCTTTCATGTGTTTGTTGGCAATCTGTATATCTTCTTTAGAGGAATGTCTGTTTAGGTCTACTGCCCATTTTTGGATTGGGTTTGTTTTTGATATTGAGCTGCATGAGCTGCTTGTAAATTTTGGAGATTAATCCTTTGTCGGTTGTTTCGTTTGCAAAAATTTTCTCCCATTCTGAGGGTTGTCTTTTCTTCTTGTTTATGGTTTCCTTTGCTGTGCAAAAGCTTTTAAGTTTCTTTACGTCCCATTTGTTTATTTTTGTTTCTATTTCCATTTCTCTAGGAGGTGGGTCAAAAAGGATCTTGCTGTGATTTATGTCATGGAGTGTTCTGCCTATGTTTTCCCCTAAGAGTTTTATAGTGTCTGCCCTTAAATCTAGGTCTTTAATCCGTTTTGAGTTTATTTTTGTGTATGGTGTTAGGGAGTGTTCTAATTTCATTCTTTTACGTGTAGCTGTCCAGTTTTCCCAGCACCAATTATTAAGAGGCTGTCTTTTCTCCATTGTATATTCTTGCCTCCTTTTTCAAAGATAAAGTAACCATATGTGCGTGGCCTTATCTCTGGACTTTTTATCCTGGTCCATTGATCTATATTTCTGTTTTTGCGCCAGTACAATACTGTCTTGATTATTGTAGCTTTGTAGTATAGTCTGAAGTCAGGGAGCCTGATTCCTCCAGCTCTGTTTTTCTTTCTCAAGATTGCTTTGGCTATTCGGGGTCTTTTGTGTTTCCATACAAATTGTGAAATATTTTGTTCTAGTTCCGTAAAAAATGCTATTGGTAGTTTGATAGGGACTGCATTGAATCTGTAGATTGCTTTGGGTAGTATAGTCATTTTCACAATATTGATTCTTACAATCCAAGAACATGGTATATCTCTCCATCTGTTGGTATCATCTTTAATTTCTTTCATCAGTGTCTTATAGTTTTCTGCATACAGGTCTTTTGTCTCCCTAGGTAGGTTCATTCCTAGGTATTTTATTCTTTTTGTTGCAATGGTAAATGGGAGTGTTTCCATAATTTCTCTTTCAGGTTTTTCATCATTAGTGTATAGGAATGCAAGAGATTTCTGTGCATTAATTTTGTATCCTGCAACTTTACCAAATTCATTGATTAGCTCTAGTAGTGTTTTGGTGGCATCTTTAGGATTCTGTATGTATAGTATCATGTCATCTGCAAACAGTGACAGTTTTACTTCTTTTCTGATTTGTATTCCTTTTATTTATTTTTCTTCTCTGATTGCCATGGCTAGGACTTTGAAAAGTATGTTGAATAATAGTGGCAAGAGTGGACATCCCTTTCTTCTTCCTGATCTTAGAGGAAATGCGTTCAGTTTTTCACCATTGAGAATGATGTTTGCTGTGGCTTTGTCGTATATGACCTCTATTATGTTGAGGTAGGTTCCCTCTATGCCCACTTTCTGGAGAATTTTTATCATAAACGGGTGTTGAATTTTGTCAAAAGCTTTTTCTGCATCTATTGAGATGATCATATGGTTTTTGTTCTTCAATTTGTTAATATGGTGTATCACATTGATTGATTTGCGTATATTGAAGAATCCTTGCATCCTTGGGATAAATGCCACTTGATCATGGTGTATGATCCTTTTAATGTGTTGTTGGATTCTTTTTTTTTTTTAAATTTTATTTATTTATTTATTTATGGCTGTGTTGGGTCTTCGTTTCTGTGCGAGGGCTTTCTCTAGTTGCGGCAAGTGGGGGCCACTCTTCATCGCGGTGTGCGGGCCTCTCGCTATCGCGGCCTCTCTCGTTGCAGAGCACAGGCTCCAGACGCGCAGGCTCAGCAATTGTGGCTTACGGGCCTAGTGGCTCCGTGGCATGTGGGATCTTCCCAGACCAGGGCTCAAACCCGTGTCCCCTGCAATGGCAGGCAGATTCTCAACCACTGCACCACCAGGGAAGCCCTGATGTTGGATTCTGTTTGCTAGTATTTTGTTGAGGATTTTTGCATCTATATTAATCAGTGATATTGGTCTGTAATTTTCTTTTTTTGTAGTTCTTTGTCTGGTTTTGGTATCAGGATGATGGTGGCCTCATAGAATGGGTTTGGGAGTGTTCCTTCCTCTACAGTTTTTTGGAAGAGTTTGAGAAGGATGGGTGTTAGCTCTTCTCTAAATGTTTGATAGATTTCACCTGTGAGGCCATCTGGTGCTGGACTTCTGTTTGCTGGAAGATTTTTAATCACAGTTTCAATTTCATTACTTGTGATTGGTCTGTTCATATTTTCTATTTCTTCCTGGTTCAGTTTTAGAAGGTTGTACCTTTCTAAGAATTTGTCCATTTCTTCCAGGTTGTCCATTTTATTGGCATAGAGTTGCTTGTAGTAGTCTCTCATGATCCTTTGTATTTCTGCAGTGTCAGTTGTTACTTCTCCTTTTTCATTTCTAATTCTGTTGATTTGAGTCCTCTCCCTGTTTTTCTTGATGAGTCTGACTAATGGTTTACCAATTTTGTTTATCTTCTCAAAGAACCAGCTTTTAGTTTTATTGATCTTTGCTATTGTTTTCTTTGTTTCTATGTCATTTATTTATGCTCTGATATTTATGATTTCTTTCCTTCTGCAAACGCAAACTTTGGGTTTTGTTTGTTCTTCTTTCTCTAGTTCCTTTAGGTGTAAGTTAGATCGTTTATTTGAGATTTTTCTTGTTTCTTGAGGTAGGCTTGTATAGCTATAAAATTCCCTCTTAGAACTGCTTTTGCTGCATCCCATAGGTTTTGGATCATCATGTTTTCATTGTCATTTGTCTCTAGTAATTTTTTGATTTCCTCTTTGATTTCTTCAGTGATCTCTTGGTTATTTAGTAACGTATTGTTTAACCTCCATGTGTTAGTGTTTTTATGTTTTTTTCCCTGTAATTCATTTGTAATCTCATAGCGTTGTGGTCAGAAAAGATGCTTGATATAATTTCAGTTTTCTTAAATTTACTGAGGCTTGATTTGTGACCCAAGATGTGATCTATCCTGGAGAATGTTCCATGTGCACTTGAGAAGAAAGTGTAATCTGTTGTTTTTGGATGGAATGTCCTATAAATATCGATTAAATCTATGTGGTTTATTGTGTCATTTAAAGCTTCTGTTTCCTTATTTATTTTCATTTTGGACGATCTGTCCATTGGTGTAAGTGAGGTGTTAAAGTCCCCCACTATTATTGTGTTACTGTCGATTTTCTCTTTTATAGCTGTTAGCATTCACCTTATATATTGAGGTGCTCCTATATTGGGTGCATAAATATTTACAATTGTTATATCTTCTTCCTGGATTGCTCCCTTGATCATTATGTAGTTTGCTTCTTTGTCTCTTGTAATATTCTTTATTTTAAAGTCTATTTTATCTGATATGAGTATTGCTACTCCAGCTTTCTTTTGATTTCCATTTGCATGGAATACCTTTTTCCATCCCCTCACTTTCAGTCTGAATGTGTCCGTAGGTCTGAAGTGGGTCTCTTGTAGACAGCATATATATGGGTCTTGTTTTTGTATCCATTCAGCCAGCCTGTGTCTTTTGGTTGGAGCATTTAATCCATTCACGTTTAAGGTAATTATTGATATGTATGTTCTTATGACCCTTTTCTTAATTGTTTTGGGTTTGTTTTTGTAGGCCCTTTTCTTCTCTTGTGTTTCCCACTTAGAGAAGTTCCTTTAGCATTTGTTGTAGAGCTGGTTTGGTGGTGCTGAATCCTCTTAGCTTTTGCTTGTCTGTAAAGCTTTTGTTTTCTCCATCGAATCTGAATGAGATCCTTGCCGGCTAGAGTAATCTTGGTTGTAGGTTCTTCCCTTTCATCACTTTAAGTATATCATGCCACTCCCTCCTGGCTTGTATAGTTTCTGCTGAGAAATCAGCTGTTAACTTATGGGAGTTCCCTTGTATATTATTTGTTGTTTTTTCCTTGCAGCTTTTAATAATTTTTCTTTGTCTTTAATTTTTGCCAATTTGATTACTATGTGTCTCGGCATGTTTCTCCTTGGTTTTATCCTGTATGGGACTCTCTGTGCTTCCTGGACCTGGGTGGCTATTTCCTTTCCCATGTTAGGGAAGTTTTCGAGTATAATTTCAAATATTTTCTCGGGTCCTTTCTCTCTCTCTTCTCCTTCTGGGACCCCTATAATGCGAATGTTGTTGCATTTAATGTTGTCCCAGAGGTCTCTTAGGCTGTCTTCATTTCTTTTCATTCTTTTTTCTTTTGTCTGTTCTGCAGCAGTGAATTCCACCATTGTGTCTTCCAGGTCACTTATCCGTTCTTCTGCCTCAGTTATTCTGCTATTGATTCCTTCCAGTGTATTTTTCATTTCAGTTATTGTGTTGCTCATCTCTGTTTGTTCTTTAATTCTTCTAGATCTTTGTTAAACATTTCTTTCATCTTCTCGATCTTTGCTTCCATTCTTTTTCTGAGGTCCTGTATCATCTTCACTATCGTTATTCTGAATTCTTTTTCTGGAAGGTTGCCTATCTCCACTTCATTTAGTTGTTTTTCTGTGGTTTTATCTTATTCCTTTATCTGGTACATAGCCCGCTGCCTTTTCATCTTGTCTATCTTTCTCTGAATGTGGTTTTTGTTCCACAGGCTGCAGGATTGTAATTTTTCTTGCTTCTGCTATCTGCCTTCTTGTGGATGAGGCTATCTAAGAGGCTTGTGCAAGTTTCCTGATGGGAGGGACTGGTGGTGGCTCAGAGCTGGCTGTGGCTTTCGTGGGCAGAGCTCAGTAAAACTTGTCTGCTGATGGGTGGGGCTGGGTTCCCTCCCTGTTGGTTGTTTGGCCTGAGGCGACCCAACACTGGAGCCTACCAGGGCTCTTTTGTGAGGCTAATGGCAGGCTCTGGAAGGGCTCAAGCCAAGGAGTACCTCCCAGAACTTCCGCCGCCAGTGTCCTTGTCCTCACGGTGACGCACAGCCACCCCACCGCCTCTGCAGGAGACCCTCCAACACTAGCAGGTAGGTCTGGTTCAGTCTCCTATGGGGTCACTGCTCCTTCCCCTGCGTCCCGATGTGCACACTACTTTGTGTGTGCCCTTCAAGAGTGGAGTCTCTGTTTCCCCCAGTCCTGTCAAAGTCCTGCAGTCAAATCCCACTAGCCTTCAAAGTCTGATTCTCTAGGAATTCCTCCTCCCATTGCCGGACCCCCAGATTCGGAAGCCTGACGTGGGACTCAGAACCTTCACTCCAGTGGGTGGACTTCTGTGGTATAAGTGTTCTCCAGTTTATGATTCACCCACCCAGCAGTTATGGGATTTGATTTTATTGTGATTGCGCCCCTCCGACCATCTCATTGTGGCTTCTCCTTTGTCTTTGGATGTGGGGTATCTTTTTTGGTGAGTTGCAGTGTCTTCCCGTCAGTGATTGTTCAGCAGTTAGTTGTGATCCTGGTGTTGTTGTAAGAGGGAGTGAGAGCACGTCCTTCTACTCTGCCATCTTGAACCAATCTCTATTACTGTTAATATTTATTAAGCACTTATTTTGGGCAAGATACTGCTCTAAGGGCTTTATTTTTTAATTTTTTTAAAGTTTTAAAAAATTGTGGTAAAATACACATAAAATAAAATATACCAGCTTAACCATTTTAAAGTGTGCAGTTCAGTGGTGTTAAGTATATGTGTTGTACAGCCATCACCGCCATCCATTTCCAGATTTCAGTTTCAATTTCAGTGCTTGTGATTGGTCTGTTTATGTTTTCTATTTCTTCCTGGTTCAGTCTTGGAAGGTTGTGCTTTTCTACGAATTTGTCCATTATTTCCAGGTTTTCCATTTTATTGGCATACAGTTGCTTGTAGTAATCTCTCATGATCCTTTGTATTTCTGCAGTGTCAGTTGTTACTTCTCCTTTTTCATTTCTAATTCTGTTGATTTGAGTCTTTTCCCTTTTATTCTTGATGAGCCTGGCTAATGGTTTATCAATTTTGTTTATCTTCTCAGAGAACCAGCTTTTAGTTTATTGATCTTTGCTATTGTTTCCTTCATTTCTTTTTCATTTATTTCTGATCTGATCTTTATGATTTCTTTCCTTCTGATAACTTTGGGTTTTTTTTGTTCTTCTTTCTCTATTTGCTTTAGGTGTAAGGTTAGGTTGTTTATTTGAGATGTTTCTTGTTTTTTGAGGTAGGATTGTGTTAGTATAAACTTCCCTCTTAGAACTGCTTTTGCTGCATTGCATAGGTTTTGGGTCTTGTTTTCATTGTGATTTGTTTCTAGGTATTTTTTGATTTCCTCTTTGATTTCTTCAGTGATCTCTTGGTTATTTAGTAGTGTACTTTTTAGCCTCCATGTGTTTGTATTTTTTACAGATTTCTTCCTGTAATTGATATCTAGTCTCATAGTGTTGTGGTCAGCAAAGATACTTGATATGATTTCAGTTTTCTTAAATTTACCAAGGCTTATTTTGTGACCTAAGATATTATCTATCCTGGAGAATGTTCCATGAGCACTTGAGAAGAAAGTGGATTCTGTTGTTTTTGGATGGAATGTCCTATAATATCACTTAAGTCCATCTTGTTTAATGTATCATTTAAAGCTTGTGTTTCCTTATTTATTTTCATTTTGGATGGTCTGTCCACTGGTGAAAATGGGGTGTTAAAGTCCCCTACTATGGTTGTGTTACTGTCGATTTCCCCATTTATGGCTGTTAGCATTTGCCTTATGTCTTGAGGTGCTCCTATATTGGTTGCATAAATATTTACAATTGTTATATCTTCTTCCTGGATTGCTCCCTTGATCATTATGTAGTGTCCTTCTTTGTCTCTTGTAATAGTCTTTATTTTAAGTTCTATTTTGTCTGATACAAGAATTGTTACTCCAGCTTTCTTTTGATTTCCATTTGCATGGAATATCTTTTTCTATCCCCTCACTTTCAGTCTGTATGTGTCCCTAGGTCTGAAGTGGGTTTCTTGTAGATAGCATATATATGGGTCTTGTTTTTGTATCCATTCAGCCAGTCTATGTCTTTTGGTTGAAACATTTAATCTATTTACATTTAAGGTAGTTATCAATATGTATGTTCCTATTACCATTTTCTTAATTGTTTTAGGTGTTTTATTGTAGGTCTTTTCCTTCTTGTGTTTCCTGCCTAGAGAAGTTCCTTTAGCGTTTGTTGTAGAGCTGGTTTGGTGGTGCTGAATTCTCTTAGCTTTTGCTTGTCTATAAAGGTTTTAATTTCTCCGTCGAATCTGAATGAGATCCTTGCTAGGTAGAGTAATCTTGGTTGTAGGTTTTTCCCTTTCATTACTTTAATTATGTCCTGTCACTCCCTTCTGGCTTAACGAGTTTCTGCTGAAAGATCAGCTGTTAACCTTATGGGGATTCCCTTGTATGTTAATTGTTCCTTTTCCCTTCTGCTTTTAATATTTTTTCTTTGTATTTAATTTTTGATAGTTTGATTAATATGTGTTTTGGCGTGTTTCTTCTTGGATATATCATGTATGGGACTCTCTGCACTTCCTGGGCTTGATTGACTATTTCCTTACCCATATTATGGAAATTTTAAACTATAATCTCTTAAAATATTTTCTTATTTCCTTTTTTTATCTCTTCTGGGACCCCTATAATTTGAATGTTCGTGTGTTTAATGTTGTCCCAGAGGTCTCTGAGATTGTCCTCAATTCTTTTTATTCTTTTTTCTTTATTCTGCTCTGCAGTAGTTATTTCCACTATTTTATCTTCCAGGTCATTTACCCATTCTTCTGCCTCAGTTATTCTGCTATTGATTCCTTCTAGAGAATTTTTGTTGTCATTTATTTTGTTGTTCATCTGTGTTTGCTGTTTAGTTCTTCTAGGTCCTTGTTAAAAGTTTGTTGTATTTTCTCCATTCTATTTCCACGATTTTCGATCATCTTTACTATCATTATTCTGAATTCTTTTTCTGGTTGACGCCTATTTCCTCTTCATTTGTTTGGAATGGTGGGTTTTTACTTTGCTCCTTCATCTGCTATGTATTTCTCTGTCTTCTCCTTTTTCTTAACTTACTGTGTTTGGGGTCTCCGTTTCATAGGCTGCAGTTTCATAGTTCCCATTTTTTTTGTTGTCTGCTCCCAGTGGGTAAGGTTGGTTCAGTGGGTTGTGTAGGCTTCCTGGTGGAGGGGACTGGTGCCTGTGTTCTGGTGGATGAGGCTGGATCTTGTCTTTCTGGTGGGCAGGACCACGTCTGGTGATGTGTTTTGGGGTGTCTATGAACTTAATATCATTTTAGGCAGCATCTCTGCTAATGTTTGGGTTTGTGTTCCTGTGTTGCTAGTTGTTTGGCATAAGGTGTCCAGCACTGTATCTTGCTGGTCGTTGAGTAGAGCTGGGTCTTAGCGTTGAGATGGAGATCTGTGCTCCATCTCCGTTATGAGATGGAGCGCATAGTATCAAAGTGTTTTAGCTGTTTGATATTACATGGGGCTGGAAGGTCTCTGGTGGACCAGTGTCCTGAACTCTGCTCTCCTACCTCTGAGGCTCAGGTCTGACATCCGGCTGGAGAACCAAGACTCTTTCAGCCACACAGCTTGTCTCCTCCCTTCAATTCTGCGATCTCTGTCTTAAATTTTATCCACTTAACACCTTTTTCTTGGTCTGCACAACCTGAAGGAGCGTGTTGCCCTGCAGTGCACCTCAGCGTGGGCTAGTACACCACACAGGACAGGCTGGGCAGGGGCTGGGGCCTAGGTGGGGGAGGAGGAACTTGGGGGCCAAGGGCAGTGGTCATTTGCCCAGCACTGAGGTGTCTCCAGGGCTACCTTGGTGCCCTCCTCAGACCTGCTTTGGCTCCTGGTGGCCAGGCGGCCCTGGCACCTCAGGTCCTCACAGGCTCACCAAGCCAAGAAAGCAGGCTACAGTATTGTTAATTATAGTCGCTATGCTGTATATTAGCTCCTCAGAGCTTATTAATATTATAACTAGAAGTTTATACACTTTGACCATTATCTCCCCATTTTTCCCACCCCCATCTCCTGACAGTCACTGTTCTACCCTCTGTTTCTGTGGGTTAGGGTTTTTCAGATTCCACATATAAGTGAGTATTTGTCTTAATCTGTCTGATTTATTACACTTAGCATAATGCCCTCAAGGTCCACCCATGTTGTCACAAATGGCAGCATTTCCTTCTTTTTATGGCTGAATAATATTCCATTGTATATATACCCCACATTTTCTTTATCCACTCATTCAGAAATAGATAGTTAGGTCGTTTTCATGTCTTGGCTATTGTGAATAATGCTGCAGTGAACATGGAGCTGCAAATATCTTTTTAAGAGAGCGATTTCTTTTCCTTCAGATATATACCCAGAAGTGGGATGCTGGATCACATGGTAATTCTCTTTCTATTTATTGAGAAACTCCATGCTGGTTTTGCCCCCATAGTGGCAGCAAAGTGTTCCCTTCTGCTTTCTGAAAGAGTTTATGATGTAGTCACATTAACTCTTTTTAAAATGTTTCCTGGAATTCATAGTGAAGCTAGCTGCATCTGGGCTTTTCTTTGTAGGAAGATTTTAAATTACTAATTTAATCTGTTTTACTTGTTATATATCTATTCAGATTTTCTATTTCTTCTTGTTTCAATTTTAATCGTTTATGTCTTTCTTGAAATATGTCCATTTAGTATAAGTTATTAATATGTTGGCATAGTATTCCAACATAATATTCATAATATTCCTTTATAATTATTTAGACTTCTGTACGGATAGTAGTGAGGGCTGTGTCTCTCTAACTAAAGTGATTACTTATTCCTATGCCTTCTTGAAGTATGGAATATAGTTATAATAATTGTTTTGTCTTTGTCTACTATTTCTGCTTATCTGTTTTATTTCTGGGTCAGTTTTTCATGATTTATTTTTAAATCTTCACTGTGGGTTGTATTTTCCTGCTTTATTGCATGCCTTACAATTTTTTATTAGCTGCTAAACATTGTGAATTTTAACTTGTTGGGTACTGGATATTTTTTAATTCCTATAAATATTCTTGAGCTTTCTTTTTTTTCGGACACAGTTAAGTTACTTGGAAACAGTTTGATCCCTCCAAATCTTGCTTTTAAGGAACAAAGCAGCCTTTAAACTAGGGCTAATCTTGCCCCACACTGAGGCAATGCATTTCTGAGTACTCTATCCAATGCCGTGTGAATTATGAGGGTTTCCACTCTTAACTGATGGGAAAATGTAGTATTCCTGGCTATGTTTGACTTCTGAGGATTATTTCTCTACTCCTTTCAGGTGTCCACTCCCCCTTGCCTCAGGTAGTTTCTTTACACACCTTCATCTTTTTTTACACACTTAATCATTATCCAGCTAAAGACTGGAGGGGTCCCTCTACATATCTCCCTCTCTGTGCATCTCTTTCCTCTTTGGGCTGCCTTGCCAGCTCTAACTATCTTGCCCCGCCTAAGGTAGTCTGTACTCCTAACTTCATCTGTTCAACTTAAGGAGGCCATCAAGCTATGCCTGGAGTCCCCTTTCCTGTGCTACAGTCATTCTCTAAACAGTAAGCTGGGACATTTAGGGGGTCCACTTTGTTTCCCTCTTGCAGGGATCACTGTCCTGCATTGCCTTATGTCAAATGTACGGAAACTATGGTTTCACATATTTTGTTCAGGTTTTATGCAGGAGAGTAAATCTAATCACTGTTTCCATAATGACTAAAAGTGGAAGTGGAGCTTATATTTTAGGGGAAATAGATAGTTAATAAATTAGCAAAAAGATGACTAATGTAAATTAAGATTTGGGTTCTTTAGAAAGAGTGTTCAGGGAAAACCTCTTTGAGGATGGACTTTTGGCCTGAAATCTGAATGATGAGGAGAATGCCATTCAAAGATCTGGGGCAAGAGAATTCTGGCATAGGGTAGAAATCTGGCTAGTGCAAATGCCCTGAATCTAGAACAGATTATTTGAATCAACCCTACCTTTTTAACCTCATCATTTGCAATTGCCCTATTATGTATGACCTTATTATTCAGCCAATCTGAGCTCTTTTCAATCCCTTATTTAAACTGCTGCTTTTCTTTCTCCACTCATGCCATCCCCTCAACTTAAAATGCCTTATTCTTTATTTCCACCTCTGGAAATTTTATTCCCTTGCTAACTAAGACTAGTTGCCATCTCCTTCATGGGCCTTCCTTGGTAACCTCAGTCAGAAATGATATTTTTTCCTCTGAATTCCTAATGTATGTATTTTTTTGTACCCAGGGTTCTAAACCTTAAATAGGTACCGATTTTGGTACTTACTATAGTCTGATTTTTGTTGGTATTTTGTTTTCTACTTTATCTTCAGTGCCTAGAACACCTCCTGGCATAGAGTAGAAAATTAATAAATGTCTATTGGACAAATGGTTATATTGTACTTATTTGTGAATATGTCTCTCTGAAATGGATGTTTTGATATAGCCAATTTGAAGTAGCCGTTTTGATATTTGTAAATTGTAAAAATACTTAAAAAAATTTTTTTTGGCTGTGCCGTGCAGCTTGCAGGATCCTAGTTCCCCAACCAGGGATCGAACCCATGCCCCCTGCAGTGGAAACTCAGAGTCCTAACCACTGAACTGCCAGGGAATTCCCTAAAAATACTTTTTAGAATTTGTGTAATGTATTCAACAAGACTGGCTTTTATCCATGCATGAACCTTACCCTGTGGCTTGTTTCCATCCAATTCCTGACCCCTAACCGATCCTTTACCTCTTTACTGAACGCTACTTAAGTAAGTTTTGATAGGCTCAAAGATGGGATACAAATATCTGTTGCACATATTCCTTGGTTGTTATAAAATTTTATATACATTAAGGTATCATTTAATATTTATTTCATTCTTCTTTAAAAGCTTCTCAAGAATGATTAATATTCTTTTTTTATTTGCCAGAGTGTTTAGTACTTTGCTACTCAAAAATGGGGTTTGCAGACCAGCAGCATTGGCATCATCTGGGAGCTTGTGGGAAGTGCAGAATTTAGGGCCCCACTTCAGACCTACTGAATTAGAATTTTCATTTTAACAAGATTCCCCAGGTGATTCATATGCACAGAGCACTGGTATTGTGTTTTATTTTACACAGTTGTCACACCAAATAAGTATTTGTTGAGTGAATAAAAAGCTTCTGGATCAAGTATGAGTTGTACCATAAGTCCTTTATTAACAAATTATGTTGAGTAGAAACTTTATGAGTTATGTAAGATTAGCCCATTTGCTAGTTCTGCAAACCCCTAACCCATTCATTGTCAACTCTTTTGAATATATTTTATAAATATACCAGTAAATGTCAAAATGCCCATAACATAGTAATTTCAGCACAGGGTAGTGGTTAGTGAAGGGACACTGGTTTTAGAATTGTAAGAGACAGAAATACAGTTTAAACTAGCTCTGGAAAAAAAAAGGTTTGGTAATCAAACCACAAGAAGTGCTAGACCATACATAGATTTGAGGGATAATTATTATTTGTCACTCATTACATCTCTCCTTGGTTATTTTCTGTGATTTTTGACTCATTCTCCTGCAGATATTTTTCTTATGGTGAGAGATGTGGTCTCCATCAGCTCTAGAGCCTCAAATTTTCTCCACTAGAGAGACATGGAAACTAGATGTGTCCCATATATCAAGTTTAAGGACCCAGGGGAGAGATAGAGATACTGATGCTGATTGGTTCACATTGGGCCAGATGCTCATCTCTGGACCAATAAACTCTAGCCAAAAGGTTAAATAGGACATTTTCCAGAAGATAGGCAAAATAATAAATTCCCAATATAAGATCCAAAATATGACTATAAGCTTCCATTCCACAGATAGGGTGGTTAATTTTTTTTCTACTAGTTTCCTTTACCCAGTTAATGTCTGGGACTACCAAAGGAATTTTTATGTTTTGCTAATATGTCTTGGTGGTTCTTTCTGCCCTCTACTAGTTGTTCACACTCTGAACTATTGTTATTCTAAAGATGTGCTGATAAATAAAGGTGGTCTTGAAGTTCTCCGAGCTATTTCTCCCCGTATCAATTTGTTCCCATGTCGCATCATGTGGCAGGTCAAGCTCAATCCACACCATAGAGAAATCTATAGAAATCCTGGATTTCAGAAAAGCTCCATTTCATGTCCAGTCTCAGGCCTGCCCCAGGATGACTGACAGAAAGAATCATCTGTTTCTTTTAGGGGAATTCTCTACCTTCTGGTGTGGTGTAGTCTCTTACTCAGACAAAAAATAAAAATATTGAGTAGTGTCGAATAGTGGGAGACATTAATATGTATGTATGTATGTAATATGTATGTATGTAGAAAATCTTTCTCTTGTTCTAGAAGGGCACATCGGTCTAAAGACTAATCCAATTTATATTGTTTAAATGATACACCTCTGAGTCTTTATTCTCTTGAAATAAAGGCAGTCTTACTTTTAAGAACAGTAACTTTTGGAAGCCCCTAGTGCTTCTAAAACAAAGTCAAATTAATGTTTTTCTTTACCAGTGAGGTTAGTAATAATGTTTGGTTTGGATAATCAATATAGACTGCATATGTGTAGTGTTTAAAGTGTTCTATATATGTGGTACAAGTAGAGTTAGGTGTGGTGGTTTTTTATTGCAGAAGTGTTTATTAGTTGAGACTCTTCCTGTGATTTATTGTCTAATGTTTCATAGGACTAAGGTGCTGTTTGTTCATTTATTCACTTAACTAATTATTGCATGCTTTCATTCATTCACTTATTCACTAAAAATAGTTGTTGAATTCATATTATGCATTCAGCACAATGATAGACCCTGGGAAAACAACAGGGAACAAGACAGATTTATTCCATACTATCATGGAACAGATTCTAGTGGAATATTTTGAATGAAGCCCCAAATCAGTATCTTTTTTCACTCTTGGAAAATAAAACAAAACCCAAAAAACTTCATGCCCTTATGAAGACAGTCGCATTGTTGTTATCCCTGATGTCCTGACCTGACTCTGGAAATTATATTTAGTTTACCATAATGATTCATTCATTCATTCAGCTGAATGGAATTCTTTGCTTCCTGTCTCCAGCAGATCTATGTCTACCAGACCACAGGAATTAAAATTTCATGGTGAGAGAACTGATACCATGATACAGTTTAAAAATATTTGTGTACTTCTTATGTAACCAGAGATTTTAATAAAAGAAATGATTCTTATTGCTGATCAGACTACTAAACTCTTTTCCTAGTGAATGTTCCACCTCCCTTTCTGATGAAAAAGATTTGTTGCTTATTTTATACATGTTCTTGCAGTTAATTTGTTTGAGGCATTATTGTTATACTGTTGAAATTTGACTTGAATGAATCCAATTACTTCAGTATTTTACTAACTTGCTGCTTATAGGGCAGGAGGCAAAACCAACAAAAACAAACTTCACAAATGGGATATGGTGAAATAATTTGGAAAGACAAGATTAGGTATTTATTTTCACTTTACTAGTCTAGTCTGCAAGGTAAACAATAACTGATTTCTTTTTTTCAGCCTACTTCTCCCTGCAGCTTCTGCTCTAATTCTCTGCTTTCTTTCCCAGTCTCCGGCAGTATAATTGTCTATACTTCAATTTCTTTCCTCCTACAGTTTCTTAAATTGCCTCTATGAACTGCTCTTGTGACGGTCTTCAGTAACCCCCTTGTTAAATACCAGTGGGATTCTCATTTTTCATCTGTCTTGAGTAGTAATGGAAATGCTGTCCTTTCAGTTGCTCAGGCTAAAAACCTTGGCATCATCCTCAACTTCTCTTTTTCTCTTACATCCCACATTCCATCCTTCAGCAAATTCTGTTGGCGCTACATTCAAAACACATCCAGAATTCCACCATTTCTCATCTAGTTCAGCCATTATCATCTCTTGCTTGGCTTATTACAATAGCTTCTTACCGGTTTCTACACTTCCTCCTTTGCTTACCTGTCTATTCTTTGTACTTGTTCTCTTTGTCTGGAAAACTGATTCACCCAAATAGCTTCATGGTCCACTACCTCACTTCCTTCAGGTCTCTATTCACATGTCACCTTCTTCATGAGGTCTTCTCTGGCTACCTAATTAACATGGGAAATCCAGATATGCCTTATTCTCCTTTCCTGCTTTCTATTTCTTCATCGCACTTATCATCATCTCACATACTGTATGTTTTACTCATATACCTGTTTACTGTTTGTCTTCTCAATCCCTTTACACCAATCAGTATTTCTGATTTTTTATTTGTCTGCTATATCCCCAGTTCCTAGGACAGCGATTATTCAGTATCTGGCACATAAAAGTACTCAAATAATTATTTGTTGAAAAGGAATAAATTTTGTTATAACTAGGATAATTTTCCATTAGGTCAGAAAGAGTCTGAATCAGTTTTTTTTTTTTTTTCTGTAGACATAGTTTTTACAGACAGGGAGAATATTGTGCTTTTGTGTTCAACTGTAATTTAAAAATAATAACTATACATTAAAACACTGTGTTAATCTCACAAGTACTCTTTGCTTTGTGTGATTTTAATTTACTTGGATTTGAATAGCACAAGTTTCATTTTTAGATCCTTTTATTAATGTGAGAATTGTTTTGGAATGGCACAGTGCAGATCAAGCTCCTCATCTTACAAATGTTTCAGCAGGCATCAAAGTAGAGTTAGAGCAGTGACACCTTGGGGTATGATAACTACTCACTTGTTAACCTAGCTACTCCTCAGTCTTTTCTGATCATCTTCATTTCTCATTTGTTGAATATTGCATCATCATTATGATTTTTTTGAGGGCAAGCATCCCTGTCTTTGTGATTGCCCTTGCCTCAGGCCTGAAAAGCATCATTGTGTTTCCCGAGGAAGCTCTGGCCTCCTCTTATCCTCTGTAAAGTGGAAAGGAAATATTAATAAGAGAAGAACATTTTGACAATTTAAATGAATGAGAACCTTAAAGCTAAACAGTAGACTGTTAGATTATCATGTAGGAGTACTCTGACTGAGATTGTGGCAAACAGTGCCGCCAGACAGATGCCATGGGACGTGGTCTTTTTCAAAACCCATTTTGGGTCAGGTTTTCCTGGGACTAACACTGCTCATGGGTCCTAATAGCTCCTAAACAGGAGTCAAGATCATACGTGAACATAGAAATCATCAATAACTTTTCCATTATATGTGGGTGGTATTTGGGTGTCAGTGAAGAAACATTTTAGTTTATATGTAGCCCTATAGGGTCTTGTAGGGTATTACAGTTTTCTAGGGGAACTGAAATAGACCAATAAAACATCAACGCAGATTTATAGAAATAAAAACAGTTTCAAGAATATATTGAATATAAGGATACTTCAAAAGAGTTGGGAAATGGTTTGATGTATTGGAAAAAAGGTTTCTAGAGTTGTAAACTGGGACTCAGTAATAGTTGAAGCACTTATAGGGTAATAAGTGGATCAGTGAAAAGTCTGAAAGACTTTGAAATATTGATATTTCTTTAGAGAGCTATTGATTGTGTTCTTCTAACTCTACATAACCTTTTAAAGAAACACAATCCATAATCAGACTTTCTCCTGGTCCCAAGCCTATATTGCCAACTCTTTTCTGATTTATCTGCCTTCAGACATCCTCCCACCACTTCAAATTCAATGGAATTATTTTAATAGCCACCATTTGTTGAGGAATTACTTACCACTATTCTAAGTGCTTCATATGTGTTAGCTGATTTAAACCTTGGAACAATTCAAATTTTGAGTTAGTTCTTTTATTATCTTAGTTTTATAGATGGGGAAACTGAGACTTTAGGGAATTTAAGAAATTTGCCCAAGGCCACACAGATATTAAATGACACTTCTGAGTACAAAGTTTCGCTCTTAACCACTGTTATTATTTTCAAAATAAAATTCTTTAAGTGTTCTCTCAGTCTGGTTCTCTTTACTGTTTTCCATATATTGTTGAATGTTGCCACTATCCATCAAGCCAGAGTCCTACGCATATTTATCTTCTTCATTCTCTGCATCAGAATAATGAGTAAGTCAATGTATTTTTTCTCTTATATATCTCTTGGAACTGTTTCCTTTTATCCATCATTACTGCAGCTATCATAATTCAGGCTCTTATCATCTCTTATCAGCTAAGATAACTAGGCTCTCTGCCACCAGTCTTGCCCCAGCATCTTCCATGTTATACATTTTTTTAACTGCTTGTCTTGTCATATCACTTTTCTGCCTAAGGTCCTTAAAGAGCTTCCTATCATCTGTAGGATAAAGTCCAATCTTTTGAGAATGGCAACAAAGGCCTTTTATAATCTGGTCCATGTCTTCACTTTCTTCCTTCTTTCCTGCTACTTCCTTCATACATCCCATGTTTTAGCCATATAGAACTTCCTTGAGTTCTGGAACACATGGTATTCCTCTTGTCTGGAATACTTTCACTCTCTTCTCCCCTAGAACCCATTCCATAATTTATTATATAAGTTGTCACATGGAATGTTAAGTGAATGTTTATCTTTCCCACTTCCAAGTACACTGTTAGCTCTCTGAGGGTTTGCTTTATGCCTTATTTTTCTTTATATTCTTTTTATACAGTTTTATTTATTTAGCACATAATGTAATTTATAATTTTTTATAGCATATAATGTACCTACTGATTTATAAACCATGAATCAATGAGTAAATGAATGGACGAATACATAAATGAACATCAGTAGGTTTATATTTGGTTTTGCCAATGAGGGAATACTCTTCAAAGACTGAGTAGTTGAGGGAAGTAGGAGAGACAGCTATCTGATTGGACTGGTTAACAGTGAGGTATGGAGTTGGAAGAGTTTCCTTTTAGATGTTCTTTGGAAATTTATGAGTATGTGGCATATTTAGAAACCCAGAAATTTTTAGTGATAGCATACAGAATGGTTTGGATACTTAGGCTTAGAGTGTTGACTGACTTGCTTAAGCTTTTTCATCCAATTAGTTGCTGGGCTTGAATTTGAGTCAGAGTCCTCAATTTTACCTATTTTAGTATTATGCTGGTGCAGAATACAACACATTTAGTCCAGCCTCTTATTTAAGTAATAAAGAAATTAAAGGAAGTACCCGGGTGAGTAATCTGTCCATGGTTCCAGAACTACTAAGGGACAGAGATTTACAATTCCATGCCTTGCCCATTGTAAGATGCAGTGTAATGTAGTGGTCAAGAAGCACAGGGAAGCCAACCTGCCTGGACTTAAATCCCATCCCTGCCATTTACTAGCTTTGTGATTTGGGAAAATTCAGTATTCTTATCTGTAAAATGGGGAAGGTATCCACGTCATAGGGCTAATGTGAAGGTTAAATAAGTTAATATGGGAAAGCCCTCAGAGGGTATCTGCGACATAGTAAGACTTATGAAGATATTACCCATCATTTTTTGATCAAAAAAGTGCGGTAATAATGCTTTCTCCTCCACTGTGTTCCCACTGAGTCTACATTGTAAGATCTGTCATGCTGTATTGCAATTATTCTCATGTCTGTACCCCCTCTAGACTGTGAGATTTTTAAGGATAGAGATCTTGCTCTAGTCAAGGCTCTAGCACACGAAGCATTTGATAAATATATTAAAAAAAAAAAAGAATGAACTTTTTTATCCTTAGAAAATAGAAACTGGATAAATATTTCCCTGTCTTTAACACTAAAACAGAATTTATTGGAAATTTGTGAGTTATCAGGTCTATAGAAGAGAGAGCATGGAGAAAGCATGCTGTGTGTTACTTGGCCAGAGAAAGACTTAAACCAACTGGCTTAAGGCATTGCCACTGCAGGAATTCTCACCCTGACACAGTAGCTATCACCCCAGTTATTTTCTGTCAGACATAGAATCACATGCTCCTTACTCAGTCTTTTCTGAATGAACTTAAGCAAGCCTAAATATGAAGCAGAATTTGCGTGTATCGTTGGTGACACAAATACTTCATTTTTGGCTTGATCAGGTTTACTCTTAAAATTTTCTGTCTATAGTACCAATTTTGAGTTTGGATCTGGTGCTCTTATTATTTTTTGTGGTAATTTAGAATTGGGGCAAACATTTCATTTGGAAACCTGGACAAATTAGAGATGGGTTATAGCACGATGCAAAAAGAAAATGCTTTGGAGGCAGATGGCCTGGGTTAGAATTCTGACTCTGCTGCTTAATAGCTGTGTAAATTTCAGTGTTATTTAACTTCACTTTGATGTAGCATTCTCATATGTAAATAGAGGTTAAATGTACATATCTCAGTGCTGATATGAGGAGTAAATTAAATAATTATATAAAATACTTGGCATAGTATCTGATATGTAGTAAACACTAAATAAATGGTAGGTTTTTGTTTTTAAACAGTGGGTGTCATGTTTCTTCATTTAGGATCTATCCTAATATAGTGCTATGTATTGTTTGCTAAATAATTATAGATATTTAAGCCATTAAATATTATTAAATATTAATAATCAATAACATAAAAATGTTAAGATGTTTTTCTTTTAGGAAAGATGAGGACTATAGTTAGAATAACATAAAGTATGGGAATCAATTTTGAAATAGGTGATGCACAGATCACCTGTATCAGAGTCTCTTGTTAAAAATACAGATTCCGTGTCCTTAACCCAATTTACTGGACCAGAATCTTTGGAGATGGGACCTAGGAATCAAATATTTTCAGAAGCACCCAAAGTTATTCTGATGTAAATTGCCCATGGATAAGCTTTAAGAAATACTTGCCTATAAGGTATGGTCTTTCTTGAGAATTGTTAACTGACTTAAATATTTCATTCTTATATGAAGTTATTTCTACTGAGTTTATTTAGTCTCTAACATTGATGATGTAGTAAATGGAAAACTTCTTAATTTGTGAGCATCTGAGGTTATAGCATCTGTATTTTCTAGGTAGAATTTCAAGGTCATGTGAATTGTATTAATTCTTCTATTAACTCTATTATCAATTGTATTTGAAAAAAACATGCTTCTGATCATAGTTTAATGTCCAATTTAAAATAATATTTGCAATAAATCAAGTCGAGTATTTGGTTTCTTTGCCTATGTTAATTATTTGATCTTGGTTTAGAGACTATCAACTTTAAACACCAAAACAAAAAACAAAAGCAAAAATAAAACAAACCTAGAAACAAACTCCAACTTACCCTTTCTCCTAAATCCTGCATTGAGCAAGTTACAACTTTATTTGTATGGCATGTGAACATAGTAATGCTTCCTATGCTTTTGTATATGCTGCTATGTCTACTAGTAATGGTATCCTAACTTTTTTTTTTTAAAATATATGCTTCACAATTTATCTCAGAGATAAATTTCATATGCTTCACAATTTATCTCAGAGATAATCTCCTTTGGGAAGTCTTCCCTAATTTCCCCTACCTCCGCTCATCTGGATTAGGTGCCCTTTCTATTTCTTTCATATATCTGTCACACTGTCACTGGAAATGTCTGAGTGTTTGTCTCCCTTCCAGACTCTGAGCTCCTTGTGTCAGGGACTTTGGATTTCCAGTTCCTAGCACAATATTGGCCCATAGTAGGTACTTAGTAAATGTCTATTAAATGAATAAACCAATTTTTAATATATTTCTCTTGATTTATGAGATGATTGTGTTCCTGAGAAGTGACATTGAATTTAAATGCTTAAAGTTAAATTTCTTATCACAAGTAAAAGCAGAATTTTCAGTTGTTCAATTTTGCCTTGTTTTATTAATATTGAAGTAAGATAATCTTTCTTTATCTTAGTCAAGTTTTTTTCCCCTACATTTACTTAACTGCCTTATATATTTTTAATTTAGTCATTGTCATTTAATGTCTCAGGAATGAATGATGCAATAGGAAAGTCAATTTTAAGTTTCAGAAGCCTAAACCCAAGTGGACACAGTTTCTAAATAACAGCATTGTAATAAAAGATGAAGAGCTAGGCTGTCCATAGCAGAAGATTCTCTGGAGGGGAGGAGGGGAGGAACTGGAAAGGAACAAGAGCTTTAGTTGCCAGTGTGTATCAATGAGAGAGGGCCATGTATTCTTTCTCCAATAGTTGAGCCTTTGTTTGGGATTGGAGGAGAGAGAGAAAATGACAGATAATACAGATAGGTTTGTAGTATTTGAAAGTAGAACTGTGTCCCATTCCCAAGTAGAGGCTTTGAAAGTTTCTCTAATTCCAGATGCAACATGGGAGAATAGGATAGATATATTTTTATAGTAATGAAGGATAAAATTTAAAGGTTATTTGGATATTATATTTTTCCTGATAAGGACTTCTGTTTCGTATGTATAATAGATAATTCCATTGTTTTAAATGTGATGGAAATAAAAAATAAACAGAGCTGCAGGAATCATGCTCCCTGACTTCAGACTATACTACAAATCTCCAGTAATCAAAACAATATGGTACTGGCACAAAACAGACACATAGCTCAATGGAGCAGGATAGAGAGCCTGGAAATAAACCCATACACTTATGGTAATTTATCTATGACAAAGGAGACAAGAATATACAATGGAGAAAAGACAGTATCTTCAATAAGTGGTGCTGGGAAAACTGGATAGCTATGCATAAAAGAATAAAATTAGAACATTTTCTAATACCATATACAGAAATAAACTCAAAATGAATTAATGACCTAAATATAAGACTGAATACCATAAAAATTCCCAGAGGAGAACATGGGTAGAACACTCTTTGACATAAATCAGATATACAGAAATACCATATACAGAAATAAACTCAAAATGAATTAATGACCTAAATATAAGACTGAATACCATAAAAATTCCCAGAGGAGAACATGGGTAGAACACTCTTTGACATAAATCGCAGCAATATTTTTTTGGATCTGTTTCCTAAAGTAAAGGAAATAAAAGCAAAAAAAAACAAATGGGACCTAATTAAACTTAAAAGCTTTTGCACAGCAAAGGAAACCACTGACAAAACAAAAAGACAACCTACTGAATGGGAGAAAGTATTTGCAAATGATATGACTGACAAGGGATTAATATCCAACATGTATGAACAGCTCATACAACTCAACATCAAAAAAACAGACAACCCAATTAAAAAATGGTCAGAAGAACTGAATAGACATTTCTTCAAAGAGAGTGTGCCGATGTCCAACAGGCACATGGAAAGATACTCAGTATCACTAATCATCAGGGAAATGCAAATCAAAATCACAATGAGATTTCACCTCACACCTGTCGGAGTGGCTATCATCAAAAAGAACACAAATAACAAATGTTGGCAAGGATGTGGAGAAAAGGAAAACCTTGTACACTGTTGGTGAGAATGTAAGTTGGTGTAGCCACTGTGGAAAATGGTACGGAGGTTTTCCAAAAAACTAAAAATAGGACTACCATATGACCTAGCAATTCCATTCCTGGGTATATATCTGAAAAAAACAAAAACACTAATTTGAAAAGATATATGCACCCCAATGTTCATAGCTGCTTTATTTACAATAGCCAAGATATGGAAGCAACCTAAGTGTCCATCAACAGATGAGTGAATAAAGATGTGGTATACACACACACACACACACACACACACACACACAAAATGGAATACTACTCAGCCATAAAAAAGAATGAAATTTTGCCATTTACAACAACATAGATGGACTTGGAGGGTATTATGCTAAGTGAAACAAATCAGACAGAGAAGGACAAATACTGTATGATATCACTTATATGTGGAATCTAAAAAATACAGCAAACTAGTGAATATAACAAAAAAGAAGCAGACTCACAGATATAGAGAACAAACTAGTGGTTACCAGTTGGGAGGGGCGAAGGGCAATATAAGGGTCAGGGAGTGGGAGGTACAAACTATTGCGTGTAAGATAGGCTCAAGGATGTATTGTACAACACGGGGAATATAGCCAATATTTTGTAATAACTGTAAATGGAAAGTAACCTTTAAAAATTGTATATAATTAAAAAAAATTAAAAACATTTAAAAAAAAGTATTTACCAGTTAGGAAAAAAAAAGTAATTGCCATCCCACCCCCTAATTTTGAAAAGGAATCTATAAATAAAACATGCTGAAATGTTAACAGTGATTATCTTTGGGTTGTAGGATTATGAATGTCTGTCGTTTTTATCTTTTTTTTTTTTAAAGGGAAATGTGTGCCGATTTATTTAATGAGACTTGTGATACTTTTTGCTTTTTTTTAAAAATTAATTAATTAATTAATTTTTTTGGCTGTGTTGGGTCTTCGTTTCTGTGCGAGGGCTTTCTCTAGTCGTGGCAAGCGGGGGCCACTCTTCATTGCGGTGCGCGGGCCCCTCACCATCGCGGCCTCTCTTGTTGTGGAGCACAGGCTCCAGACGCGCAGGCTCAGTAGTTGTGGCTCACGGGCCTAGTTGCTCCGCGGCATGTAGGATCTTCCCAGACCAGGGCTCGAACCCGTGTCCCCTGCATTAGCAGGCAGATTCCCAACCACTGCGCCACCAGGGAAGCCCTGTCGTTTTTATCTTTATACTGCTCTGAATTTTGAAAAACTTCCAGAATGGAATGGCTTGTGATTTCACCTTGGTTTGCTTGGTTAAACAGTACTCATCCTTTAGTTTATGTCTTATCTTCCCCCTTAATCCTTAGTTGGGCAGTGTATCCCTAGTTGATACTACTTTAATATTCTGGACATCTCATTCTCCTATCACTGTAGTACTTTGAAATAATCATCTGTTTCCTTTTCTAGAGAGGCAGGGATAATATTTATCTTTTCACCAACATATATTACAGAATAGATGTTTCATAAATCTTTTTGTTGAAGTGACTAATAAAAATTCAATTCAACAAAAATTATTTTATGGATTGCCCAAATTACAGTTTCAGATAGGGGTTTCCCTCCATTAGAAAAAAAACTGTTTATAAGTGAGTAATATGGAAAGATATGAATTGTGGAACTCTGAAAATTACAGTAAAATTAGAATACAAGTTCAGGTTCTTAGTTAATGTAAGGCCATGTATATAATGTATCTGAAAATCATGTATAAAATATATCTGAACACTGTCTTCACTAATAGTTTGGTTGCTTGTGATGAAACTGAGAAATCGCCATGAGAAAGAGTTTTGATAGTTTTTCTTCCCTTTTTCCTGTATGGCATTTGTCATCTTTTTTTTTTTTTTTTTTTTGAGGGTGTAAACTCAATAATAAGCACTGAGATATTTTTCTTGTTTGTCATAATTTGAGAATGTATAGTAAAATTCACATATGAGACACTGTGAATAATGATTATTTTAGTGTAATTCATAACTTGGTATAGAAAAAGGACAAGTTAAGGATTATTTAGCTACAAGATTATCTCTGTAATAAGTGTGATAGTGATTATTTTCAAGTTAGGAATAGAAATGATACATTCAGGACCATTTAACAGAGACAGTGATAATAAGGCTTAAAGGCTGATAATTGGAGAGGTAATAAGTTGAGGCATGCATATACTTCTTGTTTACATAACAAGTAAAGGAAAATTAGATTTTTTTCCACAAAAAGAAATTCCCTAAGAATTGTAAATCTCTTCAGTAAGGGTGAGAAACATGCTATTAAAAGTTAATCATTTTGTCTTCTGGTCTGCCTCTGTTTTTTGAACATATTTTTACTTAAGCACTTGTCAAATGATATTTTATTTCTTCTTTTCTAAACTATGACCTCTTTAAGTACAGGATTCTTGTTTGTTCCTGCATCATTGCTAGCACATGATAGGTACTCAAATCTTTAATGAATTGAGTTAAATTGGATTAAGATACTATCCTCTAGTACTGAATTTAGAGAGTAGGCCTTGCATGGGTTTCCCTGTATGGCTAAACTGGGGCAAAGAATGAAAATCAAGTCTTTGTTCCAATCTTTGGGACTGGAAAAACCAGTCATGAACTAAGAGAGTGGGACTTGGAGGATCTCTTAAATCTGGACATTCACCCGTCATTGGAATGAGCTTCCTAATTATTTCATATATTCCTTTTCTGATAGTTGATAGCTAGAATCATGACTATCGGGTTGGTGGCCAAGAACATCTGTAAAAAGGAGTAATATTTGACACCTTTAAACTCTAGTATTATACAATGAATTTCCTTATTGTATGGCAGATTTGGGAGTGGGAATTCTTACCCTTTTCCTCATTGGTCAAATGTCATTATTTTTAAAGCTATCAAGAAAGGGCATTTTTGTTATTTCTTGAGTTGGTTAAATTCAACTAAATACTTTTGGATTGATAAATTGGCCAGATCTACATAATATGCTTTAAGTTATTCAGAATATTTGTATAGGTTCCAAAAGATAGAAGTACAAAGGGATAAACATAAGTAAAAGATATAAATAGTGCTATGATACTTTTACATATGTGAAAAACAGTAAGCTTTCAAAATATTAATCTTAAGCTAGTAATATTATCACCAACATAGTATTAATGTTCAGAATATATTTCTGATCTTGTTGCCTACCTAAAGTTCAGCTCTTTTATACAAAAAGGGTTGAAGCAAAGGACTTTGAGATCTAAGCCAGAAACCCAATACTACCAGAACTGAAAAGTATTTTCTTGAAATACTAGTGTTGGCAGTAATCTTTAGAATCCAGTGTCTTCTTCAAATACAACTACTATTAGATGGCTTCTTCTCTAAGATAAACATTGCATTAATGTGCATATCTTAACCCCCAGGCTTAAAATAGCAAAAGGAAGTAGGCACTGAAAGGACATTGGATGCATGCTGACTTGTATTCTTGGGAGATTAATAAAAATTGAGGTCAGCAAGAGTCCCAGGATGCAGGACAGATCAAGGAAGGAAGCACACCATGGTGGTTGTGTTCCTTTCTTGGCCACAACATGAGCAGCTGGAGAGGAAGGTGGCCCTTGTGTTTAGTGTTTTCTGTAATTCCTCTCTGTACAGTTGGCTTCTGGCCGATCACTACTTTTATTTCATTCCTCAGAGAGGAAAATTCCACTTTAATATTGCTGGGTATGATAGGAAATAGCATCAGTAGCACAGTGCCGCACACATAGTAGGACTGACTGAATGAAAATCAGACTATTGTCTCATTCCAGTAGAATGTCTGGAACATTCAGTTCCTTGGACAAATTCAGCCTTGCAGTATTTAATTTGGTGTTTGAAGTTGTGGTTGTCAAATTCTTCTAATAAAATCTCATTGGAATTCTAAATAAGAACAGGCTAAATAGGAATGCATTTTTAATCACCTAGGATCCAAGGAAACTTGACTATAGTGGATAGAGCTCCGGACTTGGAGAAATATGAGTTACCTGGGAGTATTTTTCAAAAAGTATATTCCCAGCTACTTCTTCTTCTAGCCTCCACTAAGGACATATCAGCATCTCCAAGGCAGAATTTATGTAGTTGAATAAAAGCTGCTCATGCAATTTGGATTTCCTCTTCCCTGCCTTCTGTTCCCTTTACCTTTTGAGTTTGCAAATCAGTGGAGAAGTTGATCCACAAAAGCCTATCTGTCAAATTCTATGGTTTCGCTAGTAAAAATTCTACTACCTAGTGATGATTTTATTCCTAGAAGTTATCAATACTCCTTCATTGGAACTTGTTTAGTATACGGATGTATTCTGTCAGGTTATGGACCTTAATTTTAAAGCCTGGAGTTGTAAGATAGAGGTAGTGGATTAAATGAGGATCAGTTTCTCTTTCTCCACTTTATTTTTGCTGGGTTAGCATTCAACATCTTGGATCAGAGACTTTTAGAGATACAGGCTTTCTTGATCTTTAGAAGTAGAACATCTGCTATTGAAACTCTGGATAAGTCTTATTATACTGGTAGAAATAGTAGCTCTAGCTCATATTAAGCACTCAAGAAATGGTTGTTTAAACAAAGTGCCTATATGGTTTAATAATATACATTGTAGGAAAATACTGATTAAAAGTAACTTAAAATACTGTCTTATTTTTTATTTTGACTTTTGGAAGAAAGAATCAGACTTTTTTCTAGTTATATTTAAATCCTTTTTGAACAAATATAAACTGGGTGACTTAGGGTTTCCTAATGAGATAGAAATAATCTTTCTAAATAGAAGTTATTTTTATTCTAATCAGTTGTATGTGATTATCTATTATGGTCATTTGGGTGAGAAGGGAGCTTTTATTCATCCGTTCATGGTAGAAAGTCAAGTTCAGCCCCAAATTAGTAAATTCCTAATCAGACATCTTGTTATTTAAGTCCTTGGTATCATCTCAATGTGCTCTGCACAAAGTTGTAACTCAAATATATTAATCATTAGGCTTAAAGAATAAAATATTTTCTTATTATAAAATAATAGAAGTTTATATTATAAGGAATTGTATTGAGAAGGAAAACAGATATAAGTTGTCTGTAATTCCACCTGTGATGAGCATTATGGAAAATTTTCGAGTGTTGCTGAAGATAATTTAATATTCACTCCTGTTGATGAAGGGTTTTTAAAATCTGGTGAAATTTTTCTTATTAAAAATAAACTATCTTAATAATTTTGTCATCATCTTTTAACCCCTCTTCATTTGTAACCTCCATACTCTTGGTCTGGGGTTCAGTGATATATGGCTTCATTTGCTTAGGAAATACGTATAGTCACTCAAAAACCATTATCAACTACCTTTCCTACAAAAGAGCTTCTTGAACTGACTTTTTCTCTTCTGTGGATTAGAGAATCCCCCACCTCTCTTTTGCTGAGATTTGTAAAGCAAAAGGGTATGTCCTTGGGACACTTTTGTTTAGATTCATTCTTTTCAAAGTTCTTTAGTATCTTTGCATTCCTATACGCTAATGATGAAAAATCTGAAAGAGAAATTAAGGAAACACTCCCATTTACCACTGCAACAAAAAGAATAAAATACCTAGGAAGAAACCTACCTAAGGAGACAAAAGACCTATATGCAGAAAACTATAAGATACTGATGAAACAAATTAAAGATGATACAAACAGATGGAGAGATATATCATGTTCCTGGATTGGAAGAATCAACATTGTGAAAATGACTATACTACCCAAAGCAATCTACAGATTCAATGCAATCCCTATCAAACTACCACTGGCATTTTTCACAGAACTAGAACAAAAAATTTCACAATTTATATGGAAACACAAAAGACCCCGAATAGCCAAAGCAATCTTGAGAAAGAAAAACGGAGCTGGAGGAATCAGGCTCCCTGACTTCAGACTATACTACAAAGCTACAGTAATCAAGACAGTATGGTACTAGCACAAAAACAGAAATATAGATCAATGGAACAGGATAGAAAGCCCAGAGATAAACCCATGCACCTATGGTCACCTTATCTTTGATAAAGGAGGCAAGAATATACAATGGAGAAAAGACAGCCTCTTCACTAAGTGGTGCTGGGAAAACTGGACAGCTACATGTAAAAGAATGAAATTAGAACACTCCCTAACACCATACACAAAAATAAACTCAAAATGGATTAAAGACCTAAATGTAAGGCTAGACACTATCAAACTTTTAGAGGAAAACATAGGCAGAACACTCTATGACATAAATCACAGCAAGATCCTTTTTGCCCCACCTCCTAGAGGAATGGAAATAAAAATATACAAATGGGATGTAAAGAAACTTAAAAGCTTTTGCACAGCAAAGGAAACCATAAGACAAAAAGACAACCCTCAGAATGGGAGAAAATATTTGCAAATGAAGCAACTGACAAAGGATTAATCTCCAAAATATACAAGCAGCTCATGCAGCTCAATATCAAAAAAACAAACAACCCAATCCAAAAATGGGCAGAAGACCTAAATAGACATTTCTCCAAAGGAGATATACAGATTGCCAACAAACACATGAAAGGATGCTCAACATCACTAATCATTAGAGAAATGCAAATCAAAACTACAATGAGGTATTACCTCGCACCAGTCAGAATGGCCATCATCAAAAACTCTACAAACAATAAATGCTGGAGAGGGTGTGGAGAAAAGGGAACCTGCTTGCACTGTTGGTGGGAATGTAAATTGATACAGCCACTATGGAGAACAGTATGGAGGGTCCTTAAAAAACTAAAAATAGAACTACCATATGACCCATCAATCCCACTACTGGGCACATACCCTGAGAAAACCATAATTCAAAAAGAGTCATGTACCACAATGTTCATTGCAGCACTATTTACAAAAGCCAGGACATGGAGGCACCCTAAGTGTCCATCGACAGATGAATGGATAAAGAAGATGTGGCACATATATACAATGGAATATTACTCAGCCATAAAAAGAAACGAAATTGAGTTATTTGTAGTGAGGTGGATGGACTTAGAGACTGTCATATAGAGTGAGGTAAGTCAGAAAGAGAAAAACCAATATCGTATGCTAACGCATACATATGGAATCTAAAAAAAAAAAAGGTTCTGACGAACCTCGTGGCAGGACAGGAATAAAAACGCAGACGTAGAGAATGGACTTGAGGACGTGAGGAGGCGGAAGGGTAAGCTGGGACAAAGTGAGAGAGTAGCCTTGACATATATACACTACCAAATGTAAACTAGATAGCTAGTGGGAAGCAGCTGTGTGGCACAGGGAGATCAGCTTGGTGCTTGTGAACACCTAGAGGGGTGGGATAGGGAGTGTGGGAGGGAGACGCAAGAGGAAGGGGATATGGGGATATACGTATACATATAGCTGATTCACTTTGTTATACAGCTGAAACTAAAACACCATTGTAAAGCAATTATACTCCAATAAAGATGTTAAAAAAAAATCTTTAGTATCTTGATCATTGCTACTCTCAAAATACTTTTCTTTCCCTGTTATTTTTGTTGGGAAATCATAGAAAAATATATTTTATTTGTAATAGTGTGTGACTTATCTAAGTTTCTCACAATTAAAATATTGAAAGTATCTGTGTGCCAAATTCTTATTGTCAACAATGACTTAAATGCTGATTTTTTTTTTTGTTAGCACATAGTTCAGTCTCACTAAGACATACCAATTTTGATGTCATCTCATCTGTCTTTAAACACCCCAGGTACTCAGAGCAGTATACCTAGTAAACCTATCGACATCATCTTGTTTGAATTTTGTCTCCTATGGGTTTCTGGGAATAAAGTGAATTGCCTCAAAGTGTCAAAATCTGGCTGAGCTCTTTGGAGTCCACGTTGGACTAGTCTATATAAGAGGTTAGCATCTTATAAGAGATTCTTAGTGTCCATCAGACTTGCAGCATTGCAGGCTGTACTTTATACAAGTAGCCAGGTGTGGGCAGTGATACCGGGCTTGGGAAATCTCTCTTACCGGCCCAGGGATTCAAGGCGTTCAGTGCAAAACCTGGCCAGCCGCCCGAGCGAGTAGGAGCCATGTGACTCTGGTGAGCTGGAGTGTGCAATTGCCTCCTGCTTCAGAGCTACCTGATCCGAATACTAAGCAGAGCGAGTGCCGGGCTGAGTGTAAGGTACTGAAGACACTGCAGAGAAAGGTGCTTATTCCAGAGGCATTACAAAGCATGGAGATTAAAGACCAGGGAGCCCAAATGGAGCCGCTGCTGCCTACGGTAAGAGACAACCTGCTGTCACGTAGATTAACAGCGTTTGCAGCAAAACCTGTCAGGCAAGTGGTCTGCTAGCCAGGTTCAGCGAGTGTACTTTTGGGGTGGTGGATAGCTCCCACGACGTACGGACAGGGGTCTCCTCCCATCTCGGGTGACTGAAATGCATAACGCAAAGCACATGATTTTTTTTTCCCCTTCTCAATATGGATGCACTACCATGATGAAATGTCTCATGTTTGCTGCTGTTTGAAGAGATGGCTAGCTTTAGCAGCAGGGACAGCTGTGTGTCTCTTTCCCTGTCTGTTACTGCCTGTCTCTCTGTTGGGCTATGCAGTCAAGCCCCTGCAAAGAAGCCCCCTTTTTATCATGTTTCTTCTGTGGTAAATTTCCTCCCCGTTCCTCATCCCCCTGACCGCGAGGTAAGGGAATCTGCTGCTGTTGCAGCTATAGAGATTTAGTCTCTGCAGAAACCAGGGGAAAGGAGAACTGAAGGATCATTTGTGTGTGTGTGTGCGTGCTGTCAGTTTCTCTCAAAGGGAAATGTTGTCATGGCTCACATACAAAGAAGGTATGTATTTTGGGGGGCAGGCACACAATTCAGTTTTGAATATCTGAAATGCTCCTGAGCTGTCATTTAGAAATAGCCTGTTTATCTCTGGGTCATAAGCTGCCTCCCTAGATCTAGGGTGAGTTCTCGGGCGAGTAGTTGATTTGCCTCTCCTCTCCACAATCTCCGACTGGCTCACAGACTTTGTAGTTCTTCAGACACATCCTTTCTCAGCCTAGAGCAGCTGATGTTGCTGTATTCATGGAAAAAAAGACAACAACAACAACAACATTTTCTTGATGCAACAGAGATGCCACACGCTAGCTTCCAGCCATCTATCAGCGCTGTCACAGCTCAGGACAGCAGAAATCTCCTCCCTGCACCAAACCAGGCCAAGGGGCTGTTCTCAGCTCTCTGTTACTCAGGTTGATGACCCACCTTGCAGACTAGAGACTGGCGGCAAGCTGTCCGTTTCTGGGTCCATTCCTAGGCTTTGAACACATCTTTCAATCAAATGATTCCCCAGGGGGTGTGAGCAAATTCTGGGCCACTGTATTTTTAGGGCCTTACCTCTCCTGCCGGGCTCAAAATCTGTAAAAGATTCCTGTTTGCATCCCGGAATTGGCTGTGGCTACTGAGCATGCCCAGTTCTCCTCAGGACGCCAGTCTTGGGCAGGGAGGGAGCAGGGAGATGAGAATAATGCAGGAGTCACCACCAAGAATGGAGACTAAATAAAAGGCAGGGGCAGTGTCAGAGATGGGGAAAAAAGGAAAGCATGCCACTTGGCTTGCCTGCTTAAAAGTAGAGACGTTTCTTTACAGATCAAAGTGGAGTTATTTTACAAAAATGAGACTAAAAGATTTGTCTGTATTCCCAAACTTGAATAGAAACATAAATTAGGATTCTGCGGGTACTCAGAATAAAGGGTGTCAAGAATGTCAGAGTATTATTGTACCCTGGATGAGAGAGAGGAACTATACACAGGAATTGGGGAATGGAGATTTAAGGAAGATTCAGATATAGGAAAAAACTCATTTTTATGGGGAAGGGGTTTGGAAGTTGTCCTAGAAAAGCAGGCTGAAGTCAGTTTGATGTGGCATATGAATTGCCCCTTGGGAATATTTAAAGGGTTTAGGACCAAATGAGGATTCACTGGAAAGATTTAGAAGATGATGACATTATTGGGCTAGATGGGCAGTCAGTTTGTGGCTTAAAAGAGTAGAGAAAATACAAGTTTGGCTGGAAAAGAAGGTCTGCAGTAAGTTGGATGGACATTTTTGAAGAGTCAAAAGTGTGCATTTCATGTGGACAATGGCCAGCACAAAATAGTTACATAGTTTAATGTCAAGAGAGAATCATGTTAGCAGTTCATTATAAGGAAAATAAGCCTGAGAGGCTAGAAAGGTTGTTGAATTATTGGCCTGTTTTTATACTTGTATAGTATTTTCAACTTCCCCAGTTGCTTTTATGACCTTTTCTTTTCCCCTCAAAAGAATCCTGTTGAGTAAAGCAGATTTTATTGTCCTAATTTTAAGTATAAGGAATGGAGGCACAGGGAGTTTGAATAACATGTGTAAGTGATGAAGCCAGAACTACAATATAGGTCTTCTAAAACTAGTTCAGAAAAAAAAGCAGTATTTTTTTTAACATTGCATTATTAACCAGGCCTATCATAATCAGATCCTCGGCTGGGGTTTTTATGCCTGGAAGAGAAAGGAAGAAATAGTTTAGGGCTCTTTTTTAGAAAATTAATCAGATGACTTTGCAGGTAATAATGTGAGAGGCGCTATGGCATAATATTTTAAAACACAGTCTTGTAGGTTCTAGCACTGCTCTTTACATGCTGTATAGTCTTGGGTGGGTGACCAAGCCTTAGTTTCTTCAACTGAAAAATGGGAAGGAGATGGTACTTATCTCTTGTGTTTTGTGATGAGTAAATAAAGTAATCTATGGGAAGTAGCTGGTATTTAGTAAGTTCTCAATAAAGTTAGCTGCTATTATAATTGTTGATGGAAATACAGACATTGAGATAAATTCTAGGTTTCAGGCTTTTATGAAAGATGGCTTATCAGTACTATTTGCTAGGAAGGAAAAGTGGGGAAATGGAACACTGGAAAACACTGTACAGTGGAGGTGGAAGGTGGGATTTTTAATTATAGCTATGGAAACTTTGTAGTATGGTTGGAAAGCCATTTAGAAAGGCATTAAAAACCAAGATTAGATATGGGACAGAAGCAGTCAGAGGTAGGTAAATAGAGAAGTAAGAGAGAAATAAAAATTATAAGAATGGCTAAGTATGCCAAATGAGTGAGTGTATTAATTCTGACCTAAGTGGAAGGGTGGAATAGATTCTTTTTAAGCCTCCAGTGTTTACCTTAATTTAGTATATCTGAAGTACATCTTAAGAGTCTGTGTGAAGGAGGCCCTGACATGTTCCTTTTTCTCTCAGTCCTTTTTAGGGAGCTTCGGAGATTATTTTCTTTTGCTGGACAAGGCCTCATTGCATTTGTAGGCCCTAGTCACTCAAAGGGTTAGGACATTCAATTCTTCTAGGCTCAGAGTACAGTCTGGTAGCACCTAACTGTTATGTCTGAAGCAATGGAACAAGCAAAGTTCAGAAGATTCATTCACTTATTAAATGCCCGCTGTTGGCCAAACATGTTCTTGGTGATGGGGTTACAGCAGTGAATGAGACAGAGAAAAGCCCTGTCCACGTGGACCTCACAATCTAGCTGATCTAGAGATAGGGGTCTGTTTAACTCTTTGAGAGACTGCTATTTTCTCTTCAAATGTTTAACCATTGTTATAAGCTCTTTGAGATGGGTATATATGGAGACTATATGTAATAGTAATGATGGTGACATTACTTTAGTAAGGATGGAATTAATCTTTTAAAAGTGTGAACCAGGAGTTTAGGATATTGCATATGACTTCAAATTTTCTGTTGACGGTCAGTGTTGAATTTGCTTCTACAAGTAAAAAACTGGTCAATCTTTAAATTACTAGGCCATGGAAGAGGCTTCTAGGAGAATATTTTTAAAACAAATATTTCTATTTTATACCTTTAATCTTGGGTGATATGCAGTGGTCCATGTTGGATCCCTTCTAAAATTCAGATGTCCCAAAAGGAACTTATTTTAAGTCGAACTTACTTATAAAACTGCCCTGAGGTATGGAACAAGAGTAAAGATCGCTTTTTAAAGGTAATGTAGTATAGCATAGATGGTGGAATTTAGTACCTTTTAGAATGCTAATTCCAGGTTTCCAAATGGCCCAGGTTATTGAATTGTTTTATTTGTGAAAAAAAGTCATGACAATTTTTTATATTATTGTATTAAGGAAAAGAAAAAAATGAGACTAAAATGTCAAAGTAACAAAAAGAGCACACAGGTTGACTAAGTCATATTGGTATTTCTATTTTATTATAATTTAGATTATAAAATGAATTTAAAGAAAACATACTCATGACACATGGTAATACATAGGAAGCAAAACGCAGTATAAGAAATCAATTCTCATTTCCACTTTCATGACTTGAATTGTTATTCCACAATGGTGAGTGAATATAGACATAAATTACATGTATAGGATGCTAAGGTTGGTAATGAGTGGTAGAATCTAGAAGCCTAAAGTGTTAATTTTATGCTGAATATATTGGGGTCAGATAAGGAAGTGGGATAGTTTATGATGGAGGGTTACAAAATGTCTGAACTAAGGTCAAGAACTTAAATAGTCAGAGAGCATGGCCAGAAAAATAATCACACTTCCAATGTGTCATTTCTTTCTAACCTTGGAATGAGTTGCTTCAGAAGTCTAAACTGGGTATAGATAGACTACGGTGCATTGCAAGATGCTTCAAGTGAATGGAGATTTGTGGGTGCCACTCTCAACCCATTTCTCTATGTAGAGAAGCTTCCACTCTTCCCTTCTCATATCTCATAGGATACATGACACTTGATCATTTGGCTTTCTGTGAAGATACTACTTTCAATCTGTATAGTAAATAGTAGTTAAGTTTTATTTATTGTCAGATAAATGGAAATTAAAGTTCTAATATGTTCTTCCACTTGAAAGAGTTGTCTCAGATACTCCTTGGGGGTGTGTTGCTCTTATTTAGAAAAAGGGAATAACTAGTATATAATGCATCTATTTTGTGCAATCATATATGTTTTGGTCAGAGAAGGACTGTAGCAATCAATTGGAGACTAGATTTTAGACTGACTTCTTAATTTACAGATGATGAAACTGAACATCATAGAGATAAGGACATGTATTTAAGGGCAGGCACTTATACTAGTTAATGGAAGAGCTTGGTGTAGAGTCCCCATCTTGATTCCCAGTTCATCATTCTTTCCACTGTCCTATTCTAGCATAGAGTAAACAGATGAGTACTGAATTAAAATAATGATGGTAATTAGACAATCTTTGTGAAGTAGTAGTAGGTATTGTCTCAGGCTTGTGCTAAGCACAAATATCTCTAGTCTTTTTGATAATCCTGAAAGGTTGCTAATATTATCTAGCCTTGACAGATGAGAAACTGATGCTCAGAGGATTGAATAAGTTACCCAGGTTCACATAGCTAATAAGTACTGAGCTAGGATTTAAAAATATTGCATCTAACTAAAAAGTGGCTCGATTCTTTTAAATTAAAGCCAATTAGAAAATAAATAGGAATCACATTATAAAGTGGGCTTTCATATCTACCTCTTCAAAAATGAAAGTACTATGAAACAAGGTGCTATAAAATGTAAGGCATTGTAGGCCACATATTGCATGATTCCATTTATTGAAATGTCCATAATAGGCAAATTCTTGGAGACTACAGTAGATTAATGGTTGCCGGGGCTTGGGGTGTAGTGGAGAATTGAGAAAGACTGCTAACAGCTATGGGGTTTCTTTTTGGAGTGATGGAAATGCTCTGGAAGTAGATAGTGGTGATGGTTGCACAACATTGTGAAAGTACTAAACACCACTGAATTGTGCACTGCAAAGTGATCACATTTATGTAAGAAAAAGTAAGTTATTATTTAGCCATTAGCACTAACAGGGAGAAAGTTGAGGATCTAAACAATGCTTTTATCATTCATATTTATATAAATCAAGGAAAGGGCAAATAAAATACTCATAAAAATTAAAAATAACTTCACACACACACACAAACACACACCGAGATAGTCTCTACGACAAAATTTATTCTCTTTGTGATAATAATGCTGAGGTTGGTCAAGGTTTCAGCAAACTATCTGTAGACCCAGAGGTCTTTTGAAAATACATCTTCAAATCTGAGTTAAGAGAGTGTATGGCACATGTTATGTGTAAGAGAGGAAGAAAACTATTTAACTTGGCTCAAATTGTTATTTCTTCTCCGAATCACCTTTCTAAATTTCTCTTGATAGTCTTTAAACTTTAACATAAGGAAAATCAAAGCAACTAAGTTTCTAAGAAGCTACTTTTTTTTCCATTAAAGCTTACTTTGTGTTACTAACATTTTTTAAAGTCATTGTTGGTCTAGCCTCATAAAATATTATGTTACTGTATGGTATAGTAAGTCTAACTACAAAGAAAACATCAATTATTAACATTTTTTTTAAACCTTTTTTAAAAAAAATTATTTATTTTTTGGCTGTGTTGGGTCTTCCTTGCTGCACGCCAGCTTTCTCTAGTTGTGGCAAGCGGGGGCGACTCTTCTTTGCGGTGCACGGGCTTCTCATTGTGGTGGCTTCTCTTGTTGCAGAGCACGGGCTCTAGGCACGCGGGCTCAGTAGTTGTGGCTCACGGGCTTAGTTGTTCCAGGCATGTGGGATCTTCCCAGACCAGGGATTGAACCAGTGTCCCCTGCATTGGCAGGCAGATTCTTTTTTTTTTTTTTTAAACATCTTTATTGGATTATAATTGCTTTACAGTGGTGTGTTAGTTTCTGCTTTATAACAAAGTGAATCAGTTATACATATACATATGTTCCCATATCTCTTCCCTCTTGCGTCTCCCTCCCTCTCACCCTCCCTATCCCACCCCTCTAGGTGGTCACAAAGCACCGAGCTGATCTCCCTGCGCTATGCGGCTGCTTCCCACTAGCTATCTATTTTACATTTGGTAGTGTATATATGTCCATGCCACTCTCTCACCCTGTCACACCTTACCACCCCCTCCCCATATCCTCAAGTCCATTCTCTAGTAAGCAGGCAGATCCTTAACCACTGCACCACCAGGGAAGTCCCCAAATTGCGCCATTTTACAATAAGCTGTATAAGGGTTTTGGTTTTGCACATTTTTGCCAACACTTGGTATTTTCTGGTTTTGTTTTGTGTTTTTTTTTTTTAGTAAATCCATTCTGAGTATGAAGTAGTATGCTGCTGTGATTTCGTTTTCATAGTGACTAATTGTCTTAGTCCATTGGGGTTACTGTAACAAAATACCATAGACTGGGTGGTTTACTAACAACAGAAATTTATTTGGCACAATTCTGGAGACTGGGAAGTCCAAGATCAAGAATTGGCAGATTTGATACCTGGTGAGAGCCCTTTCCTGGTTCATAGATAGCCATCTTTTAGCATGTTCTCACATGTGGAGGGGGGAAGGGAGCTGTCTGGGCCTCTTTCATAAGGGCACTAATCCCAAAGGCCCTACCTTCTAATACCATCACATTGGAAATTAGGTTTCAACATCTGAATTTTTGGGGAACACAAATGCTCAGTCTATAGCACTAACTTTTTATGTGCTTATTAGCCATTTGTATCTCTTCTTTGATGAAATGTCTATTAAATCTTTTGCCCATTTAAAAAATTGGTTATCATCTTCCTGACTTGTAAGAGTTTTTAAAAAAATATATTTTGGATACAGGATTCTTGTCAGAAATATGATTTGCAAATGTTTTCTCACTGTCTGGCCTTGTCTTTTAACTTTCTTAATGGTGACCTTTGAAACACAAAAGTTTTATTAATTTTGATGATGTGCAATTTATTAAATTTTTCTTTTACTGATTGTGCTTTTGGTGTTGAATTTAAGAACTTTGCCTAAACCAAGGTCACAAAGATTTTTTCGTATGTTTTTTTCTAGAAGTTTTATAGTTTCAGCTCCTACATGTAGATCAATGATCCATTCTGAGTTAATTTTTGTGTATGGTGTGAGATAAGAGTTAAGTCCTCCTTATTGTTTTTGCTTTTTTTAAAAAAAATATAGATATCCAATTGCCCTAGCACCATTTGTTGAAAAAACCACCTTTCTCCATTGAATTTTCTTGGCAGCTTTGTTGAAATTAAATCGACTATAAATATAAGGTTATTTTTTTGGACACTGAATTCTGTCTGTTCATCTATGTGAATATCCTTACCCTAATACCACACTGTCTGATTATTGAAGCTTTATAGTAAAATTTGAAATCAGGTAGTTTAAATCCTTCAACTTTGTTCTTCTTTTTCAAAGTTGTTTTGGCTATTCTAGGTCCTACATTTCCATATAAATTTTAGGGCCCACTTGTTGATTGCTATGAAAAGCCTACAAGGGTCTTAACAGCAATTGATTGCTTTGAATTTATAGATCAGTTTGGGGAGAATTGCCATCTTGACAATATTGGGTCTTCCAAACGTATATGTGAACTGTCTCTCCATGTATTTAGATCTTTAATTTCTTGGGGTAGTGTTTTCTAATTTTATTTGTTTTAGTGAGGACTTCTATGTACTGTATCAAGGATGACACAAAAATTCCTGAGGTGCCATGTGTATAGAAGTTTCTATATTAAGCTTAGGCCCAATTACAAATCGTTCAGAACTCCAGAGGTTTTCTCAGACGGCAAAAATGGAGTTTAATCTAAGGACTCGGTGGGATAGAGTGAGAATGTATAATAGCCAAGGACTATGTATAGTTTTGATTTAGTGATAGAGTTCTTATATTATCCGTATCATCAAGAATTGCTCATTCATCATGAAAATTATGCTCTAAGGATCTAATAAGCAAGTTTTTAAAGAATTTTCCCATTCCATTTTGAATGTGTTAGGTTGCTGGGGTTCCTCCAACATTTATTTGTACTTCTGCTTCTTCTTGCTTATCCTGCGAAACCAAAATTATTCAGAGAAGGCTATTGCTTCCTAATGACTGTTTTTTTCTTTTTGACAATGGGGGTTTGATATCAGAGATGATGACCTAGTCAAATTCCAGAAAGCAAGTGCCATAAAAAGTAGTTAGATATATAAATCTAAAAGTAGTTAGATTTATAACTACTGTAAAACACAGCTCTGCTTATGAAGCACATTTAATTATCGTTAGATTCATACTGCTTCTTTCATAAATACAGTGGTGATTTTCTCTTGATATTTAAGCTGCTCTGGTAATAAGCCTCTTCAAACTCTTTTTGATTTTCTCAGAAACAAGAATATAGTTAAAAAATGAAAAAGAAATGCAGACAGCAAGACACAGACCTAATATATAATATGATTTGTGATTTGAGTGCATACTATGCACTTTGTGTTTCATTAACACGTAACTTCATAGTATAAATGCCTGTTAAAAAAATCTAATTTTTATGTAATTTTACGGAGCATCTCTAGTAGATACAAAATTTTGGTATTTTTTTCCCCCTAAACCTTAAAACCTTAAACTCAAAGACCACTTGCATCAGAATCAACAGGAGGACTCATTAAAAACCCAAGTTCTGGGTCTTACTCAAGCTTATAGGCTTAGAATATCAAAGAGGTGGTGCCAATAAACAAGCAATTTAAAGAACTCTCTAGGTGATTCTTATGATCGTGAAAGTTTGAGAACCTTTACCTTAAAAAAATAACAAAATAAAAAATTTTAAAAAAAATTATAATATGTCTTTGAATTATTTTACCTGTGGGAATGCTAGGAGACCAAATTTTGCAATAAAATAAAGTGAGCTTTTTTTAAAATAAATCATAATGAATTAGAAAATTAAGTTCTTACTGCCTGTTTTACTCATTTAGCATTTATTACATATTAGATATCACTTTGCAATTTATATATGTATATAAAACTATTTTTACTTATATATAAATACACATATACGTAACTTGTTTCCTCAATTAGAGTGCTAGATTCTTAAAAGTAGAGTCTGCTTCAGACAATTTTGTGCTGCTCTCACAGAGTCAAGGGCATGGAAGTCCTTTTTAAACATATCATGGGTTATTAGGCAGCAACGCTAGTAGACACCAGTTGTCAAGAACTGAAACTCTGAAGTCATACAGTTCTAACTGTTCTAATTAGTAGGTATGCCAACTTTGGCAAGTTGCCTAGCGGTTCAAAGCCTCACTTTTCTTATCTATAAAATAGGGATGATAACAATAATAGCATCTACCTCATGGGTTTGTGAGAATCAATGAATTATGTACATATTACCTACATAATTATGTACTCATGCATTTATATATATGTTATACTTTTTGGAGTAATGACAAAAATAATAGCAATTATTGTTATTATTGGCTTAATATTTTTCCTTGAAAAATATTGAAAATAATTACATCAAAGATTTTTATACCTAATATGCATAATTCATTCGATCATTGACTCAATAATGCTTATTCAATAACTTTATTTATTCATCTGACAGTAATAAGATGTGTACCAATAATATAATCTGGTAAGTATAATAAAGTATATTTTACCTAATAATAAAATTAATACTTATTTTTTAGGGTAGCTTAGAAAGCATAGAAAAATAAATATAAAAGAAAACATTCATTTTGCTATTTTTAGTTCTTTATTTTGAGATAATTTTGAACCTAAAGAATAATTGCAAAAACAGTACGAAGAGTTCCTGTATACCTTTTGTCCACCTTGCCATGTTAATATCTTACATAACTATAGTTAGTAATTAAATCCAGGAAATTAACGTTGATACAATTCTATTAATTCTATTATTAACTCTATAATTAACTCTATAATTAACTCTATTATTAACTCTATAATTAACTCTATAATTAACTCTATTATTAACTCTATAATTCTATTATTAATTTATTAATATTAAACCAAATATTTTTTAGGGTATCACCGGTTTTTCCACTAATGTCCTTTTTCTGTTTCAGGATCCCATTTTGTGTTCAGATATCATGTCTCTTTAATCATCTCCAATTTGTGAGTTACTCAGTCTTCCCTTATCTTTCATAACTTTGACACTCTTGAGGTGTACAGTCAGTTTTTTTGTAGATTATCTCTCAATTTGTGCTTGTCTGGGGTTCTCCTAATTAGATTGAGGTTATGCATATTTTTTGTCAAGAATATGACCGAAATGGAATGAACCCTTCTCAGTGCCTCATTATCAGGGGATAGATGATATTTTATTTCCAGGGATATTAACCTTGATTACAGTTGGATTTTCCACTGTAAAGTTAAAAAGTTTCCCTTCATAATGGTCTCTTAGGGGAGATACTTTGAGACTATGCAAATATCTTGTTTCTCTTCAAACTTTTGCCTACTAATTTTAGCATTCATCAATGAATATTTCCTGCTTATTATCTATTTATTACTGTGGTATTTGCTTAATAGTGACGTTATTTCTCTCATTCTTTTTGCATTTAGAAATTAGAATTTTTTCATATAGGGAAAGAGCTGTCACTTCTCCTCCATTTATTTATTTATTCAATTGCTTATTTCATATGGACTCAAAGATATTTATTTTATGGGCCATAACCCAATACTCTCAGAATTCACTTTGTTGCTCAAATGGTTTCATCTTTTGACATTACGAACTCCTTTCAACTGGCTCTCATCCTTTCAATATGCTACCATTCTTTTTTTGAGCACTTTCTTAGTATCTGGGGCCATAAGATTTTCCAGGATCATCTTGTATTTACCCTGCTTCAGCCCTGGAATCAGCTATTTCTTTAAGGAACTACTAGGCTATGTTTTGAGGCTATTTATAAATATTGCTAAATCTTTTTCCCAGAAAGATTGTATAACCAGTTTTCACTTTCACTTGAAGTTTCACTAGCATTTTAAAAACTGTGACAGTTCGCCTGGTAAACATTTTACTAACACTTTCTTTTGTGTTCCATTTCCAACTCTGTTTACCATTAGGTTGTGTTTCTCTGTGAAGTAGGTTTCTTTGAAAAATCACAGTTCAGAAGAAACATTGAACTATTTGAAAAATTCCTCAGTTTAGTTCACCTTGCTTAAGGTATTACTGAAATACTACATAAGACAATTACTAACATCTCTTTTATATGTGGCTCCCTTGTACAGGGAAGGTATGAGCCTCAATCCCGTTATTACAGATCAGTACTAGATACCATTTTGGCCATGAGAATTTTCAGTCTTCTTTGAATGAATGAAATGGTTCCTCTACATCCTCAAAAACCACAGGCATTATTTTAAAAAAATTTTTTTAAAGAATGAAGTTAAGATCAGTCCAGGGACTTCCCCGGCGGTCCAGTGGTTAATACTCTGCCTTCCAATGCAGGAGGCATGGGATCAATCCCTGGTTGGGGGACTAAGATCCCACATGCCGTAGGGTACGGCCAAAAACTTAAAAAAAAAAAAAGATCAGTCCAATTAATAAGGTGTTACAGTGTCTTATCCTTTTCCTCTGCCTTACTATTAGTCTATGATAGACTAGATATAGACACTCAGATTTTATTAGTTGTATTAAGATGATTCTTATGTACAGTACTTTCAATTTTTTCAGTCCTTAAGATGAGACTATCATTCTTATTTGAGCCATTTAGAACCTTTCATGTCATCAAAACTGTGTTGAAGAAGTACTTGAAGATCCTGATAGATGGCAAACTTGACAGAAGTAAAATTTCTAGACCTTCCTATATGTTGTTACTTAAATAAAACATGATGATTTGGACCCTGTGCATAATTCTCTGATTTAATAATTCTTTTTATCTTTATGTGGTTTGAAAAAAAATTAGTTTTTAAAAACTGGGATTAGGATTAATCTATTTTAAATCAAGTAATTTAGTGACAGATATACAACAGTAATTGTTTTATATTTGTCTTGACATTGTGAGTAAGAAAGTACTTTCTATTTAGGTCTTTAACATAAATTTCCATTATAAATGGTTATCATAAAAGCTAAATAATAACAATTCTTGAATATCAGTTCTCTTAGCCTGATATTAGAAGCTGTTTAGATACCAGTGCCAGTCTAATAAAAGAAGTTGGAATCTCCAGTACAGACCATTTCTGTAATGTAAGGTAACAAAATATTTTTCCAAATCTTTATAAGGACAAAAATGCAGAAATGGTGAACTTAGTATTGACTTTGTCCATTCAAAAATCAATGATGCTTTCTCATAATTCAGGGAATTCTAACCATAGTATATTCACTTAAAACATATTGAGTCAGCCTTGAACCCAGTTTTAAAAGATCAACCTTTCACAAACTTAATTTTATTAGCTTATAATTTCACTTGTTCCCTTTTATAATTTAAAAATGTTATTTCACGTGCTTTCACATCCTAAACTTCACTATCTCTCTTAGCTATATAATTCAGTACTCCTAGTCTTTCTCATCTAAACAGATTTCTCCCATTTTTGTAGATGGTTGCATGGTCTGGCATAGGACAAAAAAGGGCTTATACCTTTGATTCCCTAGAATAGTGATATATCTTGATTCAAAGTGCCTAGTTAGCTCAATAGTTCTCTTGATTTCAAATAGACCAAATATTTTAGAATGAATTCTACCACCTAATTTAATGGTTGCATTGAAGCTTTTGACATTAGAATCAGTTTTTCTTGGAAAAATATACTTTCCTGATGTTTTTCTTGGTTCAGAAGATATCTTGAAGAGGGAATTGAAAGCCTTCAAAAGTTTATTGAATCTCAGATTCTTCCATAAAATAATAATTTGATGATGATGTTTCAATAATTTATAGACACATGTTTATATTTATCTTAAAAGTACCTGCATATATAGAAAGTAAGAAGCAAGAGCACTTGACAAAATGAAACTGAACTTTAATACAAGCATTAATATATAAATAGTTCATATTGTTTAATCTGAAATTTCAATTAATTAATTTACATTAATTACATTTATAGTAGCCCTTATATTGGGTAAGAATGGAGGGGGTAAAGAAGTAGCTTTACTGTCTTTTAAGAAATGCAGCAAGGATTCTACTTCCTCAGGGAGGTATCATGAAATGTTCCAATCATGGGCTTAAGAAATATTTTGCACTGCTTTGATCATGATGTCTTTGAGCAGGCGGTCTATGATAAAGGGAGAATAAGATCAGAACAAGTAAATAAGGCTCAAAGATAATTAAAATGATCTTTTTAAGTCAATAGTTTCAGTGTTCTGTGTTCTTTTATGAGACGGTCAGTCAGGTGCGACCACAAGAAGAAACACAGTAGAGGCTGAGGAAAATAAAATTTTCCATCCTTATCCAGTATTCTTCAAAGAAAAACAAACACACAAACTAAAAAAACACAAAAACAAAAACAACATTTGTTAAAACATTTTGAGGACTTTCTGGACTACAATTTGAAGTGACCATAAGGTTAGAGTAAGATTAAGTATGGATGGATCTTAATCCAGCTAACGCTTCACAATAAGTGATTAGGCATGAGAGAGTAGAGACCATTTGATTTTCAGAGGTAATAATTTAATAATCAGAAGCAATCGAGGAGGACATTATGCTAAGTGAAATAAACCAGACGCAGAAAGACAAATACTGCATGATCTCACTTATATGTGGAATCTGCAATAGTCACAAAGAAGCAGAGACTAGGAGAGTGGTTACCAGGGGTTGGGGAGAAGGGGAAATGGGGAGGTGTTGGTCAAAGGGTACAAAATTTCAGTTATGGAGAATAAATACTTTCTGGAGATCTACTGTAAAAAAAAGTGAACAGAATATATAAAAATAATAAGGTGGGAGCACTTTTATACAAATTTTGTCAATATTGAACAAAAGATATGACGATTGAAACTATATGTCAGTTGATCAAGTACTGATAAATATATCAACCCAAATTATGTATGTGTCTGGAACAATATGATTACAAGTGACACAGCAAAATAATGAGATAAAGAAAGATTATTAAATAAATGATGCTAGCACACTTCACTATTTTGGAAATTAAGTTCAGATTCTTATTTTTACTTACTTCTAATTAAATTCCAGATTAAACATTGTAGAAATAGGTGTGTTGATCTGTGTATCTCTTTGGGCTATCAAACTGTTTAAACATTAAAGAAACAGAAGATATATACATATCTATATCATGTCTGTCTGTCTATTGAAGCAATTGAGAATTGGAAGGGACTTTTATCTCTAAGAGTAGAGTTTTGTTCTATGTTTTATGGTCAGTCAGTTGTGGAAGAGATATAGGAGAGGCTTAGGAAAACCATGTATATTACACTCACAGGCCGTAGAGAGGGACTTGCTGCATGTTATCCAGGGTCAAGGGGAAGCACCAGGTTTTAGTCAAGTGACAGAAGACAAGAGCAAGGAAAAAGTTGAGGCCAGAGCCTTTATTGGGGTTCCTGCAGGAAAGGCAAGTCAAGGTAAGCAGTTTAGAACTGTCCAGTTTGAATACTTCTGGCAGGTTTGGCTATAGGGGTGGTCTCTAGTTGCCTGGTTACCTGGCCCTAGGATGATACAGGGCAAGAGAAATATTGGCTTGGTTGTGTGAGTTAGATAAGGAGGAAGTTGAGGGTATAGACTTGGGATTGGTTGGTTGCATATGAAAATCATGTTTGTGGGCAAGTTCTTAATTTTCTTTAGAATTTAGCTAGCCCTGGAAGGAGCAGTCTCTCCCTGGGTCTGAAAGGTACAAATAATACAGAAACTAAAGTTACCATAATTGGTTCTGTGATGAATGGATATCAAATAGATAAATACAGAATCTAAGAAAACACAGAACAAATGGATATCCTGTATTACTCTATAAATTCTCTTTAAAAAGGAAATTTAAAAAGTACCTGTCAGACCAGGTGTGACCAACCTACTTTATCTACTGATACATACATTTATGGGAAGGATTTTGGGAATTCCCCCAATAAGTTTTTCTCTCTTGGTTTTATATGCTCCAATGAAACTATGGACTTTGATGGAAATTTTATTAAAAATTGCAGATATATCAGTAATATTTTTTATATTACATAATCTCGTGATATTTGCCCATAGCCAATGTACGTGTGTGTATGTGTATATGTATGTATGCATACATATATATAACATCAACAAAGAGAAATGTATAGGAAAGACAACATATAATTCTCATTAGCCTCACACTGATTTTTCTCCCTACCCTTTCACAAGTGGATTAGTGATTATTTAATGTTGATCTGACTTTCTAATTACATATTCCTTTCTGATAAGCCATTACAGTGGTTTTATATTATGTGAGTAAAGATACAGGAGTTCACCTTTGATTATTTTGGATAAAGCCTGCATAAGAAAACACTTTGTATTGTTTGGACTTTGATATATTTTCAAGAAGCTAAGATTTTTTAAAAAAATGTAATACTCCCAAAGAATTTAGTGTTGGCTGAACATTCAAAATGAAAACCAAGTAAAGGAATTTTACATAAGTCTGAGGGCCAGTCAAAATAAAGATCAATGAACATTTATCAAATGCTGAGAATGTGTTTGGAAACTTTTTGAATCTTGTTCATTTTTGTTCACCTGAATTATATACAAAACTCCATTTAATATTAGTAAGCATTTACCTATGGATGAGGGAAAGAGACTAAGGAAAAGATTCATTACAGACAACTTCTCTACTGCACGTGACTGTTCTATGAATTAAATCAAGCTTTTAAAAAAGTTTGACAGAAGCTTACATTACCACTGAATGTAATAGTTAACTAACTACATACAAAATTTAGTAATTGCCCAAAGTTTTCTTTGACAATTTTAGCTTCTAGTGCTAGTGACAGGTTTTTTTTTTGTGAACGTCCATGGAATTCTGTGATCTATTTGTAATGAAGCTAAACAGATAAATTGATTAAATTTCCATAAGAAACAGGTTCAGAATCAGGGTAGCAATGCATAAAAGTAAAATATGGTTATGGCTCATAATTAAAATTACTCTCTGTTTAGACCCCTTGGCTTAATCCCATTGAAGACTGACTACATTTATTTGTGATGTTATTCAATTTGAGCAGTTAAAATTTGTTTAAAAATTCCTTTACATCAAATTGACTCTTAGGATGCAAAAATTTCTCTTCAACTCGTTTTTGCCAGTTTAAATTTGGCATCACAAATATATGGGAACTATTTTGATGCCGTGAAGCAAAAAACATCAGACTAAATTAATAATTTTCATACTGTAATTCCAGATAGTGTGGAAGTCTTTATAGCTACACATTAGAGCTCAGATTCATTCTTGTACAGACCACTGACTGATTTGGAATTTCTATGTGGGAATCAAAAGAGATTGAGGACATGTTTCCAAATGTCTAAATAAGTAAGTATATATTTTGTAATCAGCACTGCTGATAATACTCTAAAATTTTAACCAGGATTTCTCCCTTGTAAATTAAATTAGTTGTGTCAAAATTGGACATAACCTATGCCACAGATATTTTTATCCTTGATATATTGACAAAAGCTTATGGAAAGCCTAGCTACTATGATATAAAAACATTTCACATTTGTTGAAATCCTTCCTTTTGCCTAGTTTTTATATGTATTATTTCCGGAATTTTCATTATCTTTGGTAAGCAGAATTTTATGACAGCATAATTTCTAACTTTTTCCTCATTTATTCATAATTCTAAAATAGGTACTATTCTTGTAGGGTTGCATATCTTTTATGCTCAGAAATTTTAGAACAGACTTTTAAAAATTCATTCTTTTTCTGTAACAATTATACAGAATCTTATTAATTGAAGACTATTAACAAAATCTACTGTGGTTGTTTTCTCATTTGGAGAAATCAAATTACCCTGATTTAACTGGTTCCTTAAATGTCCTTGTAACCAAGTAGTTAGCAATATTTACATGCCTATCATGTTTAATAGTGTTGTAATTCTTCAAACAATTGAGCAAAATAATTTCAGGTATTTTAACATCTGTCAGGGTGATTGTCAAGGAACATACTTATTTTCATGTCCAAATTAGAGGTGATTAAACCATGAAGAATTTGAAATATTAGTTGATAATCAAGAAGATATGTCAAAATCAACGTACAAGTCTTATTTTTATGTACATGATTGTAAAGTAAATTTTTGATATTGTGTTTGATCAATATTTTAGAGCATTTAACACAAAGTAAGTTGTATTTTTCAACTAGTATAGACATCCCCCAAAATTTGAAATTAATTTCAAAACCAACTTAGAGTAAATGTATAAATTATTTTGTCTAAGAAAAAACCTCTTGGAATATATCTAAGCACAACATAACTATGGGAGTGATTAGTTATATAATATGTTCCTATTAGAGAAAAAAGGAAACCTAGGTTGACTGAGCTAAAATGAAACTATTAGTATGACATTATTGAAATTTATAATAATTCTCTTGAAAACTTGTTCTTTTTCTAGATTCAGTTTCTTTAAAATTAGAATATAGGTAATTTCTATTTCTGGATTTTATACATTACAAAACTTCTTTCCATCATCCAGATGTCATATAGACCAAACAATTTGGGTTAGAGGGGTAGGTCTAGTGTCATGGGCCAGTTCTTCACTAAGAGCACTTGTGGCAGAGCAATGATACCAACCCAATCAAACAGCATGATGACAGGTTTTTAAAAGCTCTCCAGAAGTTCTTGTGCTAGTATAGCATCCATGCATTTTTCAAAATATTATTGTATCTATAATCTCATTTCTGTCTCCTCCCCCCAATCTCGATGAGGTTAGTAGAGCAGGCAGCATTATTTTCCAGAAAATATAATCAAATTCAAGCTCAGATGGGCATTTGACCATCATGCAATAAGTTAGTGGCAAAAGCAGGACTAGAATTCAGATGGCTTAAATCTTAACTTGGTCAATATTTTTCTGTTACTCTGTGAAATGGCAGAATTCCCTTATCATTTCTTCAGGTGAGGCTGCAACTGTATTTTCCAAAACAGTTTTCTTCTGTAGTACCTCACTCACTCATTCACTAATTCATTCAGATATTTATTGAAGACATATGGTATGTGCCATTGAATGGTAAGGACTTGGCTCAGCTGATTTCAGTTTTCCATTAAGCTTGGTACTGCCTTGGTAAGAACTTTGAAGGGATGATTGTGATATTTATTGGAGTACTGTTATTGCTTAGACTCTAATAATTGATAAGTAGGACTAAAATGTTCTTAAAAACAAGAAATTCCTAAAGCTTCAAAAATTAATGTAATTTCTTTTAAAAAATATAGAGGCTAAGGTTTCAGTTGATCACCACCCTGAATGCTTGTCCCCCTCCATTCTTCACAGAATTAACCTCTGTTTTCAGTTTGGTGACTATGCTTCCAGACATGGCATGTACCCATAGATAATATATGACATTGTGAGTGTTTCTAAAAATGGCATCATACTCTTGCTTTGTAAACTGCTTTTTTAAAATTTAAGCAGTATGTTTTGGAAATCTATACATGTTGGATCATTGATCTACTACATTGTTTATCTGTTGCACATTTCATAGTCTAGGTAACCATTTCCTATTATGGGCATTTAGGTTGTTTTTAATTTATAAACAATGCCACAGTAAAATATTTATATATGTACTCTAGAGTACATGTACTCTAGAGTAGATACGGAGATGCCTGATTGCATTAAAATTTTTAACAGATGCTGAGAAAATTACCCTCCAATTTGGCTGATCCAATTCTTATGCAGACTTTGAAATTTTTTTGTTAACACATGCCTTCTCCCAAACGCGATATTGTATAAAAAGTTGTTTTTTGCTAAGCTAATGGATGAAAAACAATTTGTGATAATGTAAAAAATTTTCATTTCCTTAGAATATTTTTATCCAGCCTATGAGATTTTTTGTTAACCCTCACCTTCTTTCAAACATGATATTATAAAAAATTTATTTTGCCAATCTAATGGATAAAAAACAATACGTGATTATTTAAAAAATATTTCCTTTGAATATATTTTCAAGTTTATTGTCCATTTCTTCTTCTGTGAATTGCCTATTCATATTGTCTGTCCACTTAAAAGAAGACTATCTTCTGTCACTGTTTGCAGATGACATGATACTATACATAGCGAATCCTAAAGATGCTACCAGAAAACTACTAGAGCTAATCAATGAATTTGATAAAGCAGCAGGATACAAAATTAATGCACAGAAATCTCTTGCATTCCTATACACTAATGATGAAAAATCTGAAAGTGAAATTAAGGAAACACTTCCATTTACCATTGCAACAAAAAGAGTAAAATACCTAGGAAGAAACCTACCTAAGGAGACAAAAGACCTGTATGCAGAAAACTATGACACTGATGAAAGAAATTAAAGATGATACAAATAGATGGAGAGATAAACCATGTTCTTGGATTGGAAGAATCAACATTGTGAAAATGACTATACTACCCAAAGCAATCTACAGATTCAATGCAATCCCTATCAAACTACCACTGGCATTTTTTACGGAACTAGAACAAAAATTTCACAATTTATATGGAAACACAAAAGACCCCGAATAGCCAAAGCGATCTTGAGAAAAAAAAATGGAGCTGGAGGAATCAGGCTCCCTGACTTCAGACTATACTACAAAGCTACAGTAATCAAGACAGTACGGTACTGGCACAAAAACAGAAATGTAGATCAATGGAATGGGATAGAAAGCCCAGAGATAAACCCACGCACCTATGGTCACCTTATCTTTGATAAAGGAGGCAAGAATATACAGTGGAGAAAAGACAGCCCCTTCAATAAGTGGTGCTGGGAAACCTGGACAGCTACATGTAAAAGAATGAAATTAGCACACTTCCTAACACCATACACAAAAATAAACTCAAAATGGATTAAAGACCTAAATGTAAGGCCAGACACTATCAAACCCTTAGAGGAAAACATAGGCAGAACACTCTATGACATAAATCACAGCAAGATCCTTTTTGACCTACCTCCTAGGGAAATGGAAATAAAAACAAAGATAAACAAATGAGACCTAATGAAACTTAAAAGCTTTTGCACAGCGAAGGAAACCATAAACAAGACAAAAAGACAACCCTCAGAATGGGAGAAAATATTTGCAAATGAAGCAACTGACAAAGGATTAATCTCCAAAATTTACAAGCAGCTCAATATCAAAAAAACAACCCAATCCAAAAAAGGGCAGAAGACCTAAATAGACATTTCTCCAAAGAAGATATACAGATTGCCAACAAACACATGAAAGGATGCTCAACATCACTAATCATTAGAGAAATGCAAATCAAAACTACAATGAGGTATCACTTCACACCAGTCAGAATGTCCATCATCAAATAATCTACAAACAATAAATGCTGGAGAGGGTGTGGAGAAAAGGGAACCCTCTTGCACTATTGGTGGGAATGTAAATTGATGCAGCCACTATGGAGAACAGTATGGAGGTTCCTTAAAAAACTAAAAATAGAACTACCATACGACCCAGAAATCCCACTACTGGGTATATACCCTGAGAAAACCTAATTCCAAAAGAGTCATGTACCACAATGTTCATTGCAGCTCTATTTACAATAACCAGGACATGGAAGCAATCTAAGTGTCCATCGACAGATGAATGGGTAAAGAAGATGTGGCACATATATACAATGGAATATTACTCAGCCATAAAAAGAAACAAAATTGAGTTTTTTGTGGTGAGGTGGATGGACCTAGAGACTGTCATACAGAGTGAAGTAAGTCAGAAGGAGAAAAACAAATACTGTATGCTAACACATATATATGGAAAAAAAAAGAAAATGGTTCTGAAGAATCTAGGGGCAGGACAAGAATAAAGACGTAGATGTAGAGAATGGACTTGAGGACACAGGGAGGGGGAGGCATAAGCTGGGATGAAATGAGAGAGTGGCATGGACATATATACACTACCAAATGTAAAACCGATAACGAGTGGGAAGCAGCCGCATAGCACAGGGAGATCAGCTCAGTGCTTTGTGACCACCTAGAGGGGTGGGATAGGGAGGGTGGGAGGGAGACGCCAGAGGGAGGGGATATGGGGATATATGTATACGTATAGCTGACTCACTTTGTTATAAAGCAGAAACTAACACACCATTGTAAAACAATTTTACTCCAATAAAGATGTTAAAAAAAAATAAAAAAGAGTTATGTACCACAGTGTTCATTGCAGCTCTATTTACAATAGCCAGGACATGGAAGCAACCTAAGTGTCCATCGACAGATGAATGGATAAAGAAGATGTGGCACATATATACAATGGAATATTACTCAGCCATAAAAGGAAACGAAATTGAGTTATTTGTAGTGAGGTGGATGGACCTAGAGTCTGTCATACAGAGTGAAGTAAGTCAGAAAGAGAAAAACAAATACCATATGCTAACACATATATATGGAATCAAAAAAAAAAATTCATGAAGAACCTAGAGGCAGGACAGGAATAAAGATGCAGACCTACTAGAGAGTGGACTTGAGGACACGGGGAGGTGGGAGGGTAAGCTGGGACAAAGTGAGAGAGTGGCATGGACATATATACACTACTAAATGTAAAACCGATAGCTAGTGAGAAGCAGCCGCATAGCACAAGGAGATCAGCTCGGTGCTTTGTGACCACCTAGAGGGGTAGGATAAGGAGGGTCGGAGGGAGGGAGACACAAGAGGGAAGAGATATGGGGTTATATGTATATGTATAGCTGATTCACTTTGTTATAAAGCAGAAACTAACACACCATTGTAAAGCAATTATACTCCAATAAAGATGTTAAAAAAAAAAAGCCTATTTTTTTCATGGAGATTCTTATAGAATTCTTATGGTGTCTAATATTTATCTGTTAATTACATTATACATTTTATTTTCCAGGTTTTGCCTGTTTATTTGTGGTATTCTTTCCATAGAAGTGTTTCATTGTGAGGTAGTCAAATTGATTAATCTTTTCATCTGTCAACTTTTGCTTTTTGTATTTTACTCAAGTTCATAAATATATTTTCCTATATATATATTATTTAAAAATAGTTTTTGATCTTTAACTTAAGTAGACTTTTTTGGTAGTGATTCAAAACCTAATGAATTTTAAAAAGTAGCCGTTTTATTTTGGAATAAATTGAGATTTATAGGAAAGATGCAGAGATGCAGAGTCCCCTTATACCCTTTACCCAGTTTCCTCGAATATTAATATCATAAGTGGTACATTTGTCAAAACTAATAAATTAACATTGGCATATTCATTTCAACTATACTACAAACTCTATTCAAGTTTCACCATTTTATCCACTTATGCTCTTTTTCTGTTCTGGGATCTCATCCAGTAGACCACATTGCATTTAGTATTCATGTCTCCTTAGTCTCTTCTGTCTGTGATAGTTTCTCTCTTTCCTCATTTTTCATGACCTTGATAGTTCTGAAGAAAATTAAACAGGTATTTTCTAGAATGCCCTTCAGTTTGGTTTGTCTGATGTTTTTCTTGTAATTAGACTGGGGTTATGTGGTTTGGGGAACATTACCACAGAAGTGAAGTGCTTTTCTCATTACATCATACAGGTGGTACATGATATCAACTTGAGTTATCACTGTTGATGTTAACCTTGATCACTTGATTAAAGTAATGTCTGCCAGGTTTTCTTCATTGTAAAGTTACTGCTTTATCCTTTCCGTACTCTATTCTTTGGAAGCAAGTCATTAAGTCCAGTCCACATTCAAGGAGAGAGGAAGTTCCACCTTCTGGAAGGGAGTAAATATCTACATACATTACTTGAAATTCTTCTGTAAGAAAGATTTATCCCTTCTCTCCCATTTATCTACTTATCCAATCATTTATTTATATCAATATGGACTCACACATAGTTATTTTATTCATTGGATTATAATCCAATACTATGTTATTTATTTTTTTGTGCAAATTGTTCCAGCTTTGGCTATTGGGAATTTTCAGTTTGGCACCCAATAACTATTTTTTATTGTTCTTTTGAGGGATCATGTTGAATTAAAGGGAAAAGATATATATATGGCATGGATTAAAAAAACTCAAAAGTAATAACATAAACAAATATACTTATTTTTCCAATATATTGACCTTTTACTTTGAAAATACCTAGGACTTAAAATGATATAGGACATTTCATTTCTCATGGTTCTTTTGTATTTTGCTGTCTCTTTATAAAGTTGTTTCAACTTAGTACTGTCTAATTATATTTTAGTGGCAGAGTATTAAATAGTGAATGACTTGTCCACTATATATAAAGATGGGTAAATTATATTTAAAATATTCACAAACAAGAAATATAGGAAACAATTTTGCCTATCAATTGCAAAATTTTGTTTTTAAATAAGTGAAGGTGTGTAGAATATATTAAAACAAAACTGACCACTACTCAACAATTACTTATTCAGAATTTTTTGAAAATGTCTTATCTTTGAAACTGCATTCTAATAATAAGTATAAAATAAGGGTATAACACATAAAATTAAATAACATATTTTTACATAAAAGTGATATCTTTGAAATACTGTTTGGTGCATGGGTCACCTGTCATTCAAAAATTCCTAACTTGATGCTAATATTCAAGCCAATAGAACTTAGACCTCAGAATTAGAACATTCTTTTGTAAGAATTTTTTAAAAATATAATTTACTTTATAAATATATTGTGAAATGCATATTTATTCTTAGTTAATATGGGTGTCTATTTAGTTTCACATGATGAAAACCAAAACTCATTTAAAATAAAAATTGAGAATAGTATGGGCTTAAAAATTGGTAACCTGAACATGAAAAATACATATAGTGTGATCAAATTTACAAAGATTTATAATTTTCTGGATTCTAAGATACAACATTTCACATGATATTCAAGAAGTATTTGATGATTTTTCTTTCTACTTCAAACAGTAAATTTATCATTATTAAATGTTATCTAAAAGTGTTGCAATCTATAATAATAAAAACAACAATAAATTTGCAGCATATAGAGTTAATGATGTTACCCTCTGAATATTTTTTGTTATTAATTAATCTATATGGTCACTGGGTGGGAAGATAAAGGACTCTGTTTTAGCTTACTCTGAACCTCAGTTTATCTATCTGAAAAATAGAGATCTAATAACAACTATTTTGCATGGTTTTTGTAGGTATTAATGAGATAATATATTAGAAACATCTAGCATTAAGCCTGGCACATAAAAATAGATCCACAAATGTTAATTCCTTCCTTTTCTGCTATACCATACAAAATTTATAAAAATAAAATGTTTTATAATCTATTGATCCAGATTTTTTTGAGAGTTAAGCTATTAGTTGAGTAAAGTTATTTATAATATATTGCTTATATTTGATCTATTTAGATCACTATGGATACTTAACAATGAATCAATAAAAACAAAAATTTTATAGGCGTTATTATTTTTTTTACAATGGGGCAAATGTTCATAATTGGCTGGGAACATGTTTTATCAAGAAATTATAACCACTTTTTGTTATATAGATATTGCCAACTAAAGAATGTCACTTACCATCCACCTCTACAAGGATTAGGTCATTAGCCACTGCAGGAGCTGACCTTTAACATGCCCTGAAAGGAGTTTAGGGTGGAGATCAGGGATGAGGCACTCTGTGCTCTGGGAAAAGCTGGCAGAACAGGCATTTAGATTGTTAGATATTTTCAGGAGAAAATTTTATGAACCCAATTTCTTATGTCTTCTCATAACTAGAAAAGCACTAAACTCAGTAATGGAGACATCTGCTCCTCATGACTAGCAGCAACCTTCTACTGATAACGTGTGCTTGACTGCACGTATCCCCTTCACCAAAATCATATATGCACTGACCTCCCCCACTGCCTCTTTGGAGCAGTTCCTCAGAGAAACAGCCTAAATGAACGGCTGTCTCCCAGGCTATAGTCCTCAGTAAGCCCCAAATAAAACTGAACTCATAGCTCTCATGTTGTGTGTTTTATTTTTTTCCTCAGTTGACAATATGAAGATAGGCATTTATGGTAGATTTGATAAATTTATTAAAGCGCTTTCTGTTATTAGGAGATTATTACCATGGGAAGCAAATAAGATATTTCCATGAAATTAAAGAGCAAGCTTAAAACACTAAAATAGGAAATTATAATAGACATGGGACCAAGATGCAATCCTCTGGGCAATGACAGTAAATGACAGAGTATTTTGCTTGTTAATAACATTCCTTTTTTTTTTTTCTATTTATGGTGAGCTCATGCCATTATTATATTTTTTCTTTCCCTGCAAGCAATGTGTGGCTTTTAGATGTTAACTGACTTGTTAATTTAGGAGATGGTCACTGTCTTCAACGTATGTTTACATTTCTTTTAGGTTATCTGATTTGTTGACATATAATTATTTATAGTAGTGTCTTATGATCCTATGTATTTATGTAGTATCAGTTGTAATGTCTCTTGTTTTATTTCTGATTTTTTTTGAGTCTTCTCTTTTTTTCTTAGTCTAGCTAAAGTTTTGTCAATTTGTTTATCTTTTCAAAAAGCCAGCTGTTAGTATTGTTGATCTTTTCTACTGTTTTTCAGTTTTCAACATATGTTTACAGATTCCTTTACCATCTCTGCAACTAAGAATTTACAGTTCTTAGCTGTTTGCTCTTTTTTTCTTATTCAAGGTCAACTGGGCTTCTTAAATCTGTGACTTGATACTTTTCATTAGCTTTGGGAAATTCTTAGCAGTTATATTTTTGAATATTGCCTCTCTTATTTTTATCTCCTGTCATCCTGGAATTTCAGTTCAATTTAAGTTAGACCATCTCCATATCTTTGATATCTCTTACTCTTTCTCTTGTATTTTCTATAGATTGCCTCTATCCTTTTTTTTCAAGATATTTTCTTCTGACCTATCTCTCAGTCATTGAGGTCTTAGTTTCATTTATGATAGGTTTTAGTTCTATATTTAGTTAGAATTTCTAGTTGATTCTTTCATAAAAATGCAGCGCTCCTTTGTATAGTTTTAGTTCCTTGCTGAAAAGGATTTTTTTAAAGTTTATTTAAAGGATTTTAGAGTTATCAGTGGGAGGATTGGTTTGAATTACCTAGTCCACTATTACCAGAAGTGCAAGTCCCTCTGTAAGACCTGTATACATTGAAATTAAAAATATATCTGTAGGGGGCTTCCCTGGTGGCGCAGTGGTTGGGAGTCTACCTGCCGGTGCAGGGGACACAGGTTCGAGCTCTGGTCTGGGAGGATCCCGCATGCCGCGGAGCGACTGGGCCCGTGAGCCACAGTTGCTGAGCCTGCACGTCTGGAGCCTGTGCTCTGCAGCTGGAGAGGCCGCGATGGTGGGAGGCCCGCGCACTGCGATGAGGGGTGGCCCCCACTTGCCGCAACTGGGGAAAGTCCTCTCACAGAAACGAAGACTCAACACAGCCATAAATTAAAAAAAAAAAAAAAAAAAAGTAATGGAGAAAAGATGTTAAAAAAAAAAAGTAATGGAGAAATTCTTTAAAAAAAAAAAAATATATATATATCTGTAGGTGGTTCTTTGCAGGAAAATATGGACGTAGAATTACAATTTTATTCTATATTGAAAATTAAAAACAAGTACCCATGGCTATTTTTTGCTGCTTGTTTGCTAGTCCAACTTGAGATCGATTCTTACTCAGAATGTCTGAGTAGATGACTACATGTAAATTTAAAGCTTTACAGGAATCTATATTTCTGATAAATAATTAACTTTTAAGGCAAAGCATTAGTGAGTATGTAGACGGCCATGCTGTTTTGATAGAAATAAAATTTATAACAGATGTTCAAAAGTTTGGGTTAGATTTGAAATCTCTTTTGCTCTGAAACTTTTAAAGGATGAAATCATGTTGTGTCAGAGAATAGCATTACAGTAATTAGATTATGTCTAGTAAGTAGATTTAAATGGTTAGTTCTTGTCTAACGTGTAAAATTTGATTTTACGTCTTCCATTTGACTGAAATCATCCATGTACATTGTAACTAAAATGTCAGTTATGATAAAGTACTATAAAAAGATGTATTTAGTTGTGTATTTAAGTTTTCAAATTAAAAAACATTATTTACTTTATAATTTTTGTAGGTATAGGAACAATAAGTAAGAGTGAAGGAAATATTTCCTTGGTTGATGTTTGAGAGAATCCTATTCATTAGCTTTTAGAGGGAAAGTATCTTTAAATATAACTTCATCATTGAATGCCAAACATTGTGCTCCTTTGTTCCCTCTCCTGGGTCACATGGTTAGCATATATTTAGATTTCAGTGGGGTTTTGTGTTGATCGCAACACTTATCTTCATTAGCAGAAGTGATTCTACGCATGATTATATATGGCAGAGGCAAGCCGGTGAGCAGTATTTTGGGTAGGAAGGGGTTTCAGTATTGCTTCAGTTGCCTTGCTCATAGTACTTCTGTACATTGTGTACTTACAGTGGGGACCAATAAGTAGGGAACCAAGTAGGGCATACAAAGAAAAGATTAGCCAAGTGATTATAATTTGATAAAATCTTAGTTGGTAGATACTTAGGCATCAAAAAAACATCATTTCAATTTCAAACATCCTAAAACCCATTTAGCTTTTAATAAGAAAACATTTGCCTCTTTTGGTTTCTTTTTCTTTCTCCTTTTTGTTTAGAAAAAATATTGAGTTAAAAAAATTTCAATCCTATATTACAGATAATATAATTTCTAGAGATCTGAGGAGGACTTCTAGAACTACACACTATAACAGAGCAATCTAAATCTCTATAGGGAAAAAGGAGAAGATAATGGTTTAGCAGGTTTGAAGGAGGAGTAAGAGGGAAATATGTAGCAAATAGGAAGAAGAAGTGTTTAAAGACAGCTGTGGATAGTACAGGAATTAGCAAGAGCATATGAAAGAATAAGGAGAGTGGAGGAACTAGGGCAGTCAGGTTTGTGTGTCATTTTTGCAGAATAAAGAATAACAAAGGCAAGGGAATATGCCAGTAGATCCTTTAGTTGACACTGTATCTGTGAATCTACTTTTTCAGGATTATAAAAAAAAGAAAGGACAGCATAGACTGTGAATAGAGAGCATTTAGTGACTGAGGGAAGTAACTAGATGCTTGATTGCAGAAAATAGGGCTTCATCGCTGTTAGAGGACAGCTACAATAGGAGCTACACATTTTATTTTCCTTTTCTGCCCTTGGTTTCTCTCTGAAGTATTGTGGAAAAGATTATTGTGAAAAAGGTAGGAGGCCAGGCATCAGAAGGCCAAGATCTAGTCCTTCTTCACTAATTGAGTGACAAGTCAACCTCTGAATGGTAGTTTCTATAGCTATAAAGTGGAAATAATAATAACAATTATACTACTCTCTTACGGTGTTTATTATAAGGAAGCATTATGTTAGGGACTCTTAGAGACCTAAGTGTAAATCCTGGCACTCCCTTCTCCCCTTTGGTCTAGTTATTTAATCTCTCTGATTAGAAATATTCTTATTTATGCAATAAAGATACAATAACTCCACCTTACAGCATTGTGAGAATTAAATATGGCATTATTTGTGAAGAATCTAGTGGGGTACCTGGCACACAGTAGGTGATGAATGTGAGCCCCTTCCTTTACATAGTGACATTAGAAATTTGCTCCATGACCTTTGGTCAATTTTTGTGGTTCTGTTTCTTTACTCATTATTTATACCTACCTCATTTACACTATGATGTATTTTGTTTTTATGTTCCTTGTAGCTTATATGCCATGTACCATATATAGTTATCTGTATATTTCAGACTCTGCCAATAAATGCTAAGCTGCTGAAGGATGGGAACCCATCTTGTTCACTTTATATTCTCCATCATGCATAAATCATAGGCAATTTGTCAATAAATGTTCTATATTGGAAGGGTCACTATTAGGTTCCGAATGAAGCTTCTGTGCTCGGTAGTGTCTTCAGTTTGACTCTGAAGAATGGTTAACACTATAATACATAAGGATGATTATTTAGAAATTCAACCATTTATTTATTTATCTACTTTTGGATTTTGTCCTCATGCACATACATGTAAGCAGTTGTCTTCAGTTGACACTTGAGTAGCTGCTGGGCATCTTTGTAATGTTGCCACTTCAAGACTGTCATCTTGGGACTTCCCCGGTGGCACAGTGGTTAAGAATCCACCTACAATGCAGGGGACATGGGTTCGAGCCCTGGCCCGGGAAGATCCCACATGCTGCGGAGCAACTAAGCCCATGCGCCACAACTACTGAGCCTGCGCTCTAGAGCCCGTGAGCCACAACTACTGAAGCCTGCGAGCAACAAGCCACCGCAATGAGAAGCCCACGCACTGCAAAGAAGAGTAAGCCCCACTCGCCACAACTAGAGAAAGCCCGCTCACAGCAATGAAGACCCAACGCAGCCAAAAATAAATAAATACATTTATTTAAAAAAAAAAAAACTGTCATCTCTGGATCCTCTTAGAGGCTTCATTTGATTAGGTCAGGCCTTCCCAGAAAAACCTCCGTTTTGACTAACTTACTATTAATTAGGGACCTTAATTATATGTACAAAATCCCTTCACCTTTGCCACATAACATAACACAATTATGGGAGTTACATGCCTTCATTTTTGCCATATTCTTAGGGTTAGAAGCAATTATAGGTCCTGCCCACACTCAAGGGTAGGGGATTACACAAAGCTGTAAATACCAGGGGGTGGGGATCATGAGGGCCATCTTAGAATTCTGCTTACCGCAGTGTTATATAAATTTGTCTCTCTGGTTGTAAATAATGCTAATAAACAAACAATAACTTCTATGACTTGAGAAGTTCTACTATGTGAATCAATTAAACTTTTGCATTAGGATTGTTTGGTTGCTTAGACTGAATCTATTACCTTTTAGATACCTTGGCCCAGAAGCAAAAAAAATAAAAATAAAAATCAATTTAAAGAAAAATCCAGATGAATAAAAACATTTAGAATAAAACATGGTAGTGTTTGCCTTGCTGTTTAATAGGTTCATGCCTTTTTAGTTTATTTGATAGAGAGCAGGAGATAAGAGCTTGTGAAAAATTCCTGGTTTTGCATCTCTTGAAACTTAAATCTGATGATCATTTTAATGGATAGTAATTTTGACTGAAGTCAATCAGCAAAGTATAAGGGGAACTGGAATTGTGTATAGTGTGGCAAACTTTACTTATATTTTATTGATGATCATAACCACCAAGAAAAGGTATTTGGCACTTATAAAATGTTTTTACTATGTGTTTAAGAAAATAACTTTACGTATCTTTTAAAAATGAGTATTCAAAAATGGAATTGCTAGGGAAAACATATGCTGACAGAAAAACTTGTACAAGAATAATTATAGGAACATTATTCATAATAGGCAAAAAGAGTGAAAACCCAAATGCCCGTCAATGTAGTATATCCATATAATGAAATATTATGTGTCAATAAAGAGGAATAAAGTAATAATACATGTTACGTGAACAAACTTTGAAAACATTGTGCTAATTGAAAGAAATCAGTCACAAAAACACCACATATTGTATGATTCCATTTATATGAAATGTCCAGATTAGGCAAATCCATAGAGACAGAAAGTAGATTAGTGGTTGCCTAGGATTGGTGAGGGGAAGAGGGTTGGCAGGGGAAGAAAAGTGACTGATAATGGGCACAGCGTTTCTTTTTGAGGTGATGTAAGGGTTTTGAAATCAACTGTGATGTTGATTGCCCAACTCTGTGAACATACTAAAGACTATTGGATTGTACACCTTAAGTGTGTGGATTGTATTGTATGTGAATTATGTCTCAATAAAACTCTGAAGAACATGGAATTGCATGGCATTCTAGCATTTTGATGCAACCAAATTATTTAATGCTCTCTTTACCTCTCCTGACTTTGTTCTGAGCCTTTTATTATGTGGCAAGTTCAATCTGCTAAGACATGAGTATACAGAATTGAAAAATGTAATTCTGTATCAACAAATTTTCAGTAAGAAGCAGTGGAAATATGTGAGAGCATTATTGTTGTCCAGGACTTTTACCATATTTTCTCAAAATCAGTATACAGTCCACTTAGATGAAAGTAAAGGACAACATTACACTGTATATTCATCAAATACTTCAGTACCTATGTCTACTAAATTTAGATATAAGCTCTGATTATATGAATAAGATTTCAGGAACACCCCAGATCACATGTTGTCAATGTAAAATTGTAATCTTAACAGTTTTTAATTTATATTGTATAGTTTTCTTTTCTCACTGTTGCTCAGTAGGATACTTTAGTTTGTTTCTCTAGTAGTGTAATCATAGAAAGTCAAACAAGAATAATGTTTAATGACAATATAGGTGAAACAGAATGGGTGGAAGTCTTCTGATTATATTCAGAGGAGAAGTCTTCAAGACAGTCTGGATACTTAGCTTCTGTTTGTAAATGCTTTATGAAAATTTCTTAGAGATATTCTTAGAATGCCTCTGAAAATGTACTGCTTTGCCTCTTAGCATTGTTTGTTTATGGATCTCTGAAGAATTCAATAATATTTTTAGGCTTTCTATTTCCTGGTTTCACTCCCATTTTGCAGATTGAATTATTCAAACTGCATAGTTAAAATGATTTGTCCAAAATTGCATAGGTAGTAGAAGTGTTGAAACATAAGCTTTCAGCAACAAATTATGTGTTTTCACTATAAATGCATATTTTAGTACATTAGGATACTTTACTTCAGGCAACAGAATTTTATTTCAACTTGTAATATTCTTAAGCTAAACACAAGACTTCATATCTGTTACTTTTAAAAAGTAAATATAGTAGTCTTAAGAAGACTTTATGGAGACATTCTACTTATTAATAATGATTTTTAAAGTGAATAATATCTTGACTATATGGAGTCTTTAATTTCTTCCCAATGCTATGACCTAATATGGTGTGATAAGTGGTGTGTACATTCTTGATATCATAGACAAGTGCTAAAGAGACCCCAAGAGATCATCTAGGCTCTTTCCTTATCTCTTGGTAGGTTATGTCAATTGTTTTAGAGACTGTTTTTTCTATAGTAAAAAACGTTGCTTACGTGTTCATTTTTAAAACCGTATCTGAAATAACCAAACCTCTTTATTCATTGTTTTGAGGAGGCAAATACAGAATGGCCCTCTAGCCTCTTTAACATTATAATTTATTATAATTAGTTTGTATTTAAAAGGAGATGCAGTTTTTTTAAAAAAAGAAACATTATCTGCCAATAATCCCTGTGACTAGAAATTATTCTATCCTATCGAAATAGTTAGGCTGTATTAAAAACATAATGCAACAATAATAGTAGTAATAAAACCCAACTATTTTCCACTTGTTCCAAATTTCCTTGTTGTTTCCCTGCATTGTGCCCCTCAGATATCTTGACCCATGGTTAATCAGATTTCCATATGATTTGTTACTCAGGTGAATATCTGTACAGTTAATATTGAAACCAGTACATTTCAGCCTTGGCCACAGTGGGACCTTTCAAAGCCATAATGCACTTAAAAAAATTTAGCTCTAGGCCTTAGTACGCCCATATTCCGGTTTCTTTTTTTTTTTTTTAATTGAAGTATAGTTGATTTACAATAGTGTGTTAGTTTCAGATATACAGCAAAGTGATTCAGTTATATATATATATATATATATATATATATATAATTTTCAGATTCTTTTCCATTATAGGTTATTACATGATAGTGAATATAGTTCCCTTGCTATATAGTAAATCCTTGTTGTTTATCTATTCTATATAGAGTAGTATGTATCTGTGAATCCCATACTTCTAATTTATTCCCCCCCACCACCTCTTTCCCCTTTGGTAACCATAAGTTTGTTTTTTATGTCTGTGAGTCTGTTTCTGTTTTGTAAATAAATTCATCTGTATTATTTTTTAGATTCCATATATAAGTAATATTATATAATACTTGTCTTTCCCTGTCTGACTTCACTTATATGATATTCTCTAGGTCCATCCATGTTGCTGCAAATGGCATTATTTCATTCTTTTTTTATGGCTGAGTAATATTCCATTGTGTATATATACCACATCTTTTAAAAAATTTTTTATTGGCGTATAGTTGATTTACAATGTTGTGTTAGTTTCAGATGTACAGCAAAGTGATTCAGTTATACATATACATATATCTATTCTTTTTCAGATTCTTTTCCCATATAGGTTATTACAGAATATTGAGCTCCCTGTGCTATACAGTAGGTCCTTGTTGATTATCTATTTTATATATAATAGTGTGTATATGTTAATCCCAAACTCCTAATTTATCCCTCCCCCCTACATTTCCCCTTTGGTAACCGTAAATTTGTTTTCTATGTCTGTGAGTCTGTTTCTGTTTTGTAAGTAAGTTCATTTGTATCATTTTTTTAGATTCCACATATAATTGATGTCATATGGTATTTGTCTTTCTCTTTCTGACTTACTTCACTTAGTATGATAATCTCTAGGTCCATCCATGTTGCTGCAAATGGCATTATTTCATTCTTTTTATGCCTGAGTAGTATTCCATTATATACATGTACCACATCTTCTTTATCCATTTATCTGTCAGTGGTCATTTAGGTTGCTTCTATGTCTTGGCTATTGTAAATAGTTGTGCAATGCACATTGGGATGCATGTATCTTTTTGAATTATAGTTTTCTCTGGATATATGCCCAGGAGTGGGATTGCAGGATCATATGGTAGCTATATTTTAAATTTCTTAAGGAACCTCTGTATGTTTCCCATAGTGACTGCACCAGCTTACATTCCCACCATCAGTGGAGGGTTTGCCCATTTTTTAATTGGGTGGTTTGGTTTTTTGATATTCAGTTATATGAGCTGTTTGTATATTTTGAAAATTAGCCCCTTGTCAGTTGCATCATTTGCAAATATTTTCACCCAGCCCATAGATTGTCTTTTCATTTTGTTTATGGTTTCCTTTGCTGTGCAAAAGTTTTAAGTTTGATAATTCCCCATTTGTTTATTTTTGCTTTATTTCTATTGCCTTGGGAGACTGGTCTAAGGGAATATTGCTATGATTTATGTCAGAGAGTGGTTTGCCTATGTTTTCTTCTAGGAGTTTTATGGTGGCATGTCTTATATTTAGGTCTTTAAACCATTTTGAGTTTATTTTTGTATATGGTATGAAGGTGTGAGGGAGTGTTCTAATTTATTGATTTTATGTAGCTGTCCAACTTTTCTAACACTGCTTGCTGAAGAGACTGTCTTTTCTCCACTGTATATTCTTGCCTCCTTTGTTGAAGATTAATGGACCATAGTTGTGTGGGTTTTTCTGGACTGTCTATTCTGTTCCGTTGATCCTTATGTCTGTTTTTATGCCAATACCATGCTCTTTTGATTACTGTAGCTTTGTAGTATTGTCTGAAGTCTGGGAGGGTTATGCCTCCAGCTTTGTTCTTTTTACTCAGGATTACTTTGGCAATTCTGGGTCTTTTGTGGTTCCGTGTAAATTTTAGGATTATTTGTTCTATATTCTGGTTTCTCTACCCAGGAACTGAACCAGTTGAATATATGCTCAGTAACAGTTACTTATTGGTCCCTAAACTGACAAACTACTGTTACCTGTGTATGTTCTAAATAAAACTTCTTGAAAGTGTCTATTGTGTCTTGAAGTGGATATTTATGAAAAAGTAACTTGTTGATGAGGATGACTGTTATTGTTAAGTTGACAACACATTTCTCTTTAACTTCCAATCAAGAGGAAAGGTAGGTGTGAACCTGGTAGTTTTGGTAGAGTGTGTTTCTTCCTCTGCTCAGCTACCTGGCCTTGTTGGGGACCCTGTAGCTAATCTGATAATTTGCTGTTGCAAATTACATGAGGACTACAATATCATGCTACTGCTCACAGTACCTCATTGCCTTTTAGGAATCTCTCTATAAGTCAGTTTAACTATTTATATCCCATTTCATTTAGAAGGCACTAAAAAAATGTTTTACTATACTGGAGCTAAGTTTTCCAGAGGAAAACACCCACATATTAAACCAATTTAAGAGAAATAGGAGTATTCCCCCCTGCACAAAAGGACCCCCAGAAAACTGAAGTGAAGAATGAGAAGTTTATCTTTGCTTCTTTTGTGCTTATAGTCACTCATCTTTTTCTTTGGTGACTTGGTGTTAGAGTTCCATTTTCTCTACACAATTATTTTAGGTCACTATTTCCCACCATTTTTGTCCTTTCTGAGTCCTTGATTTACCTTTTAGAGACTGTGTGTTAAGTTGTGATATGAGATTGTAATTATTGCATCCCATTAGAATGTAATATTATCTAATACTTCCTTTTAACATATTTGAATCTAGACTTAATCCTTATGAAATGGAGAAAGAAGATATAAAGTGGAGGAAAATGTAAGTTATAAAACTATTTAGTTAAAGAAGGTGGAGACCAGGAAACTGTGGGGTGAGGGTGGTAATATAGAAGGAGAAACAGAAAACTCTCTTTGAATATATGATTGCATTATCTCTGTTGCAAGGTATTACAAAGTTGGGGCAGTAATAAAAATTTGTTTTATCTGTACATTATTTTTGTTTCAGGTTGTTTCCAGAGATGTTGATAAAACAAATTATTTCTATTTAAAATTATTTTTCAAATTATTTCTATTCTATAATATGAATTTTCTTGATAGCTGTTGGTTTAGTAAGAGACCTTGATATTTATGTAGAAATGTGGAAACTGTGTATTTCACAATTGAATGAGTTTTCTGTTAATAGATATTTATAACTTTTTTCAACCTACCAAGAAAATCTCTGAAGCAAAGGAACATGATTTTGAGGAGCATTTTGCAGTTAGATTTGCTTTATTGCACTAGTGAAATGTTAGGCTTCAATTAGGAAATATTTTTAATTATTGCTGTTGATTGTTGGACTAGGAAAACTGAAAGCAAGAAGCTCTGGGATTCTAACTCTGACTCTTCCTTTTTGATCTTACATGTAATACTATTTTCTTAATAAAATATCAGAGTTTTGGCTGCATCTATGACTGTCTTAATCCATTTGGGCTGCTATAACAAAAATACCATAGACTGGGCATTTATAAACAACACGAATTTATTTCTCACAGTTCTGTAGGCTAGGAAGTCTAGGATCAAGGCGTTGGCACATTCAGTGTCTGGTGAGAGCCCATTTCACAGTTCACCGAGAGCTTCTTTTTGCTGTGTCCTCACTTGGGGAGGAGGGCAAAGAGCTCTCTAGAGTATCTTTTACAAAAGCACTGAATCCCATTCATGAGTGTTTTGCCTTCATGACCTAATAGCCTCCAAAAAGGCCACATCCAAATACCCTGCCATTGAAGATTAGGTGTTTTTTTTTTTAAACATCTTTATTGGAGTATAATTGCTTTACAGTGGTGTGTAGTTTCTGCTTTATAACAAAGTGAATCAGTTATACATATACATATGTTCCCATATCTCTTCCCTCTTGCATCTCCCTCCCTCCCGCCCTCCCTATCCCACACCTCTAGGTGGTCACGAAGCACAGAGCTGATCTCCCTGTGCTATGCAGTTGCTTCCCACTAGCCAAACGTAAAATAGATAGCTAGTGGGAAGACTAGGTTTTAACATATGAATTTTGAGGGAACACAAACATTCAGTCTATTGCAATGACCATGTCACAAAAGTTGATATGAAGCAATGAACAGAATAGTTGAAACTTTTGTGCAGTGTTATTGAAATAATACCTAAAAGTTACCTGGGCTAGCAAATCATCAGAACAGCATTTGTGTTTAAACCTTGGTAAATTGTAGAATGTTGATAAATTGGATATTTGATATCTAATGAATGAACCAATAGGAAAGCACGTTTAGAATTGTAATCAGAGATAATGACCCACACAGGAGCTATTATAGATTCCATTACAGTGGCTTCGTGTAAACAAACTCCCTCTAGTACATTTAGAAGGTAGTATATCCATTGCTAGACCAAATTAAATTACTTAGATATGCAGTTCATCTTTGAATACAGCCTTTTCCAACAATATTGCTCCTTTAAAATTGAACTATGTAGAACATTAAGGATTTAAAAAGAGAATAAAAATATAAATGGGAAACATGGACATCTTATTGTCTAAATTTAGTAGGGGTTTTTTTCCCCTTTGCTCTTTCTAATTTTTAGAGGAGTGAGTTAATATGACATCAGAAAGTTATATAGTACCATACTTGCTTTTATGGGCAAAGTTAGGTGCTTTAGCTGACCTGCTTTTCATATTTATGTGGTTTTATATATACATATGGTTTTCTTAGTGGACAATTTTTTTGTGTGAGAATTTGAAATTTTGAGAAATTGTCTAAGAAGAAGTGGCAACACCAAAAAATTCTATTTAATATCTTGACATTTATTTCACTTAAATGAATATACTACAATTAAAGTTTGAAATATATTCCTAGAAAAGTCTTGTATGACATTTCATATGCAAATTATTTCAGAATCTGAAGAATGTATTTCTGTAAACAGAATTGCAGGAGTGTAACTGAAATCATCCTACAAAACACAGGTTTAATCTAAAAATAGTAGTAGCTTTTGATAAATGCTACTGTGGTAATTCCTTAGAATGAGGACATTTTCCCCTTAGAATTAGTGGTAAATGAAATGATCATGCACCTTAACTTTTCCAAAGAAGTTATTTTATTTTATCTTCTTTTACTTTTCAGGGTCCTATGTCTGAGAGGCTGTGTGGTATAATGATGACAAAGGTAGAAGATTAATATTTTAACCTGGCCTATGGCATGGATAGAGTCATTTTTTATTGAAGTATAGTTGATGCACAATATTACATTAGTTTCAGGTGTACTACATAGTGATTTGACGTTTACATACATTATGTAATGATCACCATGATGAGTCTAGTAAGCATATATCCACAAACAAATATTATTGACCATATTCTTTATGTTTGTATATTATATCCCTGTGGCTTAGTTATTTTATATCTGAAAGTTGGTACCTCTTAATCCCCTTTGCCTATTTTTCCCAACCTTCCACCTACCTCCCCTCTGGCAACCACCCGTTTTTTTCTCTGTATCTATGAGTCTTGTTTTCATTTTGTTTTGTTTACTTGTTTCTTTTGCCTTTAGATAGATTCATATTTTGAATGGATCCAGCTGTTGTGTTCTGTTATCACTAACTAGGTATGACACATATGTTCTAATCTTAGTTGAATCATTTTGTTTTATGTAGGTAAATTCTGTATGTAAGGTGGCAATGATTTTCACAGAAAGAAGAAATAAGACGAAACAAGATAGGTTATGTCCTATGAAAAAGTGAATATTGGTTTCACCATTCATGTTGGGCTCTGGGGATTTCAATTAAAGGCTAAATATATAGTAGTAGACACTTTGGACCACTTATTTCTCAAAAAAGGGCCAAATCCTAAGGTCTTTAACAGATGGAAAGAAACATTAATTTTTATTTTCAGGAATAAACTTCATTTTAGTATAAAAATTAAGGATTATGCACAAACCTTCACGTACAACACTGAGCCAAGAACATTGGTTTTGTAATTTAAATGGTCATACTTGAGGTAGCTAGGTAAAAAGTAGAAAGAGCCCAGAGGCCATCTTTTCATACAGTTTATGTGTTGGTGTGTCATGAGCATCCAAATATTTTCTCTTTCTTTGTTCAAATTCAGGTCTTTCTTTGGAGAACTTTTAATATAGCCTTTAAAATGCTATCATTTAATAGGAAATTATTTTATTGAAGTGACACTATTTGTGATTTTTTTTGTCCTTACCTATAAATAAACACACAGTCTCTCAGATATTTTAAATTTCAGTGTAAGAAAAAAAATCCAAAGTAATAAAACAAGGACAGGCATTATATCCTTGTGTTATTGGCAGATCTGAATTGAGATAAAAAGCTGTGTTAGTCAAATAGTAGTTGCTAACAATGAAATATTTTTGAGAATATCAAAATTAACATGTAGTTTTGTCATGACAAATATTGTACCAAAGAAAATTTTAGAAGCTTTGAAATGATACTCTCTTTGTTAGAGTGCCAGTTCCTTTGGTATGTGTTTCCTTTTGTCACCTGGGGCAATTTTTCCAACACGTAACACATGTGATGTTTTTTCTGCGTTTGGAATAATCAGCTTTTCCCTGTGCTCATTAAGGGGGAAAAAACTGCGCCAAGGTATTAACACAAAGCAAGGTATTAACAGTGCCCAATCTCTACCAAATACCAAGTTCCTTTGTCTATTACCTAATTAACATACTTTAATGAGTTCACCAAGTTTAATGAATACTTCGTGTAAAACTCAGCTCTTTCTACCTCCTAGATTAATCTGACACCTGATGTAACAGATCTGGCTAGATATTATGAATAATTCATGAGCTAGTATTTCTCAAATAACAAATAATAAAGAATACAAAACATTTAATATGGAAGGAGTTCTTAAAGACTTGTTATATACTTACTTGAATATAATATAATTCTTTCCAGCATCTATTGAAGTGCATGTTCTAGTTAATAATAACTTGAAAGAAACAGTGTAATTTATGTAAATATATGTCTGTTCATGCTAATGATTTTAAAAATTCAATGAACCATTTAATAGTAAAACTGCTTATAAGTTATAGTCTGTAAATAGAGTTGGTTACTTTGACACTATTGGGTTGGTTTGCAAAGTCTTTTTTAGTTTTGTGATGTGAATAATAAACGTTTCTTTCATTAAAAAATAGACTTTTTGAACTGTTGAAGTTGGAAAGAGTATTCATAATAATTTTTATTGATTTGTATTGACATATAGTTTGTGGATTCATATATATGTGCAGCATTTCATTTACCATTATATTTGGGGGTATAATAGGCCTGAAAATTTTAAGTACCCTGTCTTAAGGTAATATCTGGATGTCAGGATCTATTTTCCTCCCATTTTCTTCAACCTACTGAAAAAAAGAGGGGTGGAAAAATATGGATAAGTCATCTAATTTTATGATTTTTTGAAAATATTAAGAATATTAGCAAGTATTATTGTGTTCCAGGCTCTGTTCTAGGAGCTGGTGAAACAGTGATGAAAATTAGCATCTCTGCTCTCAAGGAGCTTAGACTCTAATGCAGAAGACAAGTTAACAAATAATTGCAGTACCCAATATGTATATTATGTACATACACTTAGCCATTTATGATTCAGCAACAAAAAGAAATGTCTAATTTGACACTGCACAAAGTGGAATAGGAAGACATTGTGACATCCCTACTTACTATTTCAGCATATGTTCAGTATAATCTATAACCATAAGCTAATGTGGATTTTTTAACCTATCAAAATATAACTAGTACAATGACTTGATGTCAGTTACTTTAAGAGAGAAATACATTCAAGTAATATTGCCGTCATTCAAACTATTTTTGCTCTTCTTCTTTTTGACTTGTGTTCAGAGCCTATGGCAAACTGTTTTCACTGTAGTAGCAGATGGTCATACTTTGAGGGTAGATTTGATTTCCCAAAAGAACCAGAAATTATCCAGAACAAAATATGTCAAATACAGTAGTTAAATAACAGTACAAAATTATTTTTGTTGTTTAAAAATAATTATAAAATAACAGATACAACAGTCAAACAAAAGTGTGACTGTGAGACAATGAGTTTAATTTTCTTCTATACTTGTATACTGACTCTAAAGGCAGTTTCAAAAAAGGTATTATCAAAATATGCTGCACTGGAGCAGCAATGCTGGTATACGTTGCTTCGGTAACAGGAACTTTGTAGTTGCAGTATGTATACATTAGTTGACTAATAAATGATTACAAACTTTTAAATATTCTACTAGTTAGAGTAAGGAATATCAGATTTTCACGAGTCCCCTTCTAGTCTATGTACTTAGAGTTTTGTATTTAAGAGGAGAGCAGCAGGGGTTGAGGAGGAGGGGAAGGAACTTGAATATGCCACTAAGGAATGGGTGAAGGAATCAAGAAAATTTGGCCTAGATGGGGGAGAATTCAGAGAAGATATGATAACTGTTTGAAATTATCTGAAAGGCTTTCATGTAGAAGAATTAGGTTTATTCAGTGTGGGCTAGAGAACACAACTAGAGCCAGGGAGTGCATGATACAGAGAAACAGTTTATCTTCACTGGAAGAGGCACCTTCAGAAGGAGTGAGTTCCTCATCAGTAGAAGTATTCAAGTAGAGAACACATGATCAAATAATTATTTTTGGAGGGGAATTGAAATATTAGATGGTAGTGTTTTGTCAACTCTGTGATTCTGTCTATGACAGCTGAAGATTTTCTTTTCCAAAATAGATTTTACTGGTGTAGGGAATCAATCCACAACTTTCTTTACATGCATTTCAATTCTCATATCTTGAAATATATTCAGGTTATAAGATAGTCTTTTGGAATGCATTACTTGATTTTGGGTTTTTTTTATCCCCAGAGGATATGGATATGTATAATTTCCCCCTTTTTAGAGGAGTCTTTTGTAGAAGATTTCTAAGATTAATTTATCCTTATTCCTGGTTCTCTATCTTAAGTTTGTGCACAGAGAAATAAGGCTGCATTTTCACCTTTCAATTTGTTTCACTTTGAATGTTCCTCAAGATGCCATATTTCATTAAATAAAGCATTGTGTCATGCTATCAAGTTCCAGTTTTTCATGGTTTATGCTAAGAATTTTGTGTAGAAGTTCTTTCCCCCCTTTTGAGTGAATCAGTTTGTATCTGCTTCATGTTGAAGCTTGCTTTCTGTCAGTATTTGTGATAGAGTCTGAATATAATTTGGAATACTAGATATAAGCTCTATGACTATAAAACAGTTTCCATTATAGCAGATGAAACAATTTGTTTTCAGCCCACTAGACTGACTGTCTTATTTTTTTGTGGAGAAACAAGCTAAATTCAATGTCTTTGCTACCAGATTGGGATTATGGGACTGGGTAGGATTTGTGGCTTTTGTAGAAAAACATTTCCTATTTAGAAACACTGAAAGATGTATCTGAGTGAAAAGGCACTTGGTCTGTTTCACTTATTTGAGATTATATATTTTGAAAAATACAGATTAGTGTTTTTTGGATTGCTCCTTTTCACGTCTAAGCAGATTAATTTGACAGTTAAATGTGGCTTGGTTACTTTTGGTGCAATTAATTTGGTACACAGCTATTGTTATATGCAATGCTAATGTGAATAACACACTTGGATTTAGAGCTCATTTTATAATGATAGGTACCTTTTATAGTATTAAATTTGTAATAAGAATATCATGTGATATATAAATATAAGGCACAGTCGATATTTTAAATGTGATTAACCCTCACTGTTCATCCAGAGTAGGCAGAGGAAAGTATGTTACTCTTATTTTTATTTTAAGGATGAGGCAACACATGCTCATTGCTGCTGTCACTCTGTAAAACAGTAGTGTGGTGAGTCATAATTTAGATAACCCATCCAGGTCTTCAACTGGGTGACTCAGTGAAACTGACTAGACTCATTCTGAAGGTGTGGTTTGATATATTCTCCAAAGGCTGAGGAAAATGACCTCCTTTTCAGGGTTATGAGTGCAGGGCCTGGAGTCAAAAGGTCTGAGTTAAAATTCTGGTTGTACTGCTTACTGTCTGTTTGTGTCTTGCTGTGGCTCTGATCCTCAGTTCTTGTATCCATAAATTTGTTATAATAATTGTACCTACTTCTTAGGTTGTGGTGAGGATTAAAAGAATTATTACATATAAAGTGTTTATAACTGTGCCTGGCACAGAGGGATAAATAACATTATTATTGTTTCAGACTCTAGGGTCTTTCACAGTATCTTTTTTTCTGAGAAACCACCTTTCAAGTTGCTGTTTCCAGTCTTCCCTCCCTCCCTACCTTTTTTCCTTCCTTCCATAAGCATTTATTATTTTCTATGCTCTAGGCATTGGATATGAAGGGAAGAAAACTTCCTTTCCCCTGTTTGTTAGATTGAACCATCTGCTGGTCTAGAAGTCCTCTTGTTTTGAGTTGTTCAGCCATTCCAGAATGAATGAGGCAAGGGTGTTGGAATCTTTGATACCCTCAGTTCTTCCTGTCTTTCAAGTTTTGAGTACTTTCTGCTCTTGGCTAGGTTTTGTCTTACATCCACCTAATTTACTCCCCTATTAACTTTTCTTTCAGATAATAATCAAGGTCACAAAATTAACTCTATCTGCAAGCATTTCTACAGTCTGGTCCAACCTAATTTCTCTTTCTTAGTTTTGCAAAAATTATCTGTCTATTTCTCTTGAGGTCTCCACACCTCTGCTGACATAGTTCATTTTACTTGAATATAGCATTTCCTGTAGTCAGAAAATTACATTATCGAGACCCCAGATCAAACCTCACTCTTCCATAAAGTCTTCTCAGATCGCTTTAAGTGTAATTTGTCTTCCTTCCTTGAGAACCTGTTGCTGAGTATCCTTTGGATGCGGGAATCATTTTAATATTTCTTTGTATGCTTCCTCCCAGCATTTGGTACTGAACAGGTACAATAATAATAAATCTTCAGTAAATATCAGTTGATTTCATTTGTTGACACAGGGACAGTTTCTTTGTATTACATATCTTAGTGTTAAGTATAATGTAAATTTAAAAATTGTCTGAAAATAATTGAACTATGTTAAATCTTTTTCATAGCAATTCAGAGTTTAGGGAATTTTTAGCTTTTAGGTTATAACCATAATGCTAGGTACGGGGGTGTGTATGTAGATAGATTAGTATGATCTTTGATCTCAAGGTACTTGCAACTCAGAAAGGGGGAAAAAGCATTAAATCAAGGCAGAAGGAAACAAATTCTTAAGAAGTGGTATTGTGTTTTGCTGGTGTGGGGAAAGGACTATTTAATTTTGATTAGGAGAATGTTTTATCAAGAAAGTTGAGCTGAGCTTTGACTCCCAAAAGGAATTTGTTAGGGAATGGGGGTGTGGGCAAACTGTCATGATAGGAAGGTAGGGTACTTGGTGGGATGGGCTGAGAGGTGAGTCTGGTGATGTAGTTGGGAATCAGTTCATTAAGGTTTTGATGGCTTTTGAGAAGTGAAATAACATGGGCCAAACTGTTTAAGCATGAACAGCCCTGGCGGACTCTCTATTTAGAGATAAATGAGATTTGAATGATTTGAAAAGGGAATTTCAATTTTATTATAAGAAGTTTTTCTGCTTTATGCATTTTTAGAAACTTGAGAAGTATCCAAAGAGTGTCTTTCAAAATTTAATGTTGTAAAAAAGCCCGATGTTTCTAATGCGAAATGAAGTAACAAATATCCACCCCCCCTTTTTGTTTCAAATTAGAGACTGCAGTCTTTCTTATTAACTGAGTTTTTCCTTTGCCTTCTTGATTTTCTGCAACATCTTTTACTTGAGGGGTGTTAGAAATATGAAAACATTTTATGCTTTTTGTGTATAGATTTTTGTTCTTTCAAGATAAACAAGCAGGGCTTCCCTGGTGGCGCAGTGGTTGAGAGTCTGCCTGCCAATGCAGGAGACACGGGTTCGAGCCCTGGTCTGGGAAGATCCCACATGCCGCGGAGCAACTAAGCCCGTGAGCCATAACTACTGAGCCTGCGCGTCTGGAGCCTGTGCCTCGGCAACGGGAGAGGCCGCGACGGTGAGAGGCCCGCGCACCGCGATGAGGAGTGGCCCCCGCTCGCCGCAATTGGAGAAAGCCCTCGCACAGAAACGAAGACCCAACACAGCCAAAAATAAATAAACAAATAAATAAAAAAAAAAAGATAAACAAGCAGTTCACAGTTTAGAAAAATGAATTGTGGCATTAACAATTGAGGTTATCAGGCATTAACCTCAGGATACAAATTATTGATCTAATTCTCAGTCAGTATTAAATCCCAATGCTAAATTATACCAAAGTGCATATCTACTTTTACACTTCTTTAAGTATAAAGGATTATATGAAGGGATTTCTGACCTTTTTCACTTAATTGTAGTTATTTTGGTTACTTTAAAAATTTGTGTTCAGAGGTACAAGGTAAAAGAAAAACATCTTGGAATGGTGTAGCTCCAGAAATGAGGACAGTTATTTTAGGTCATCAAAAAAAGGGCAAACCACTCTGGAGTTTTCTGAGTCTCAGAACAATGCTTATATCGTCTGGGTATGTTAATGTAGTGTCATCTCATTGGGAAACTGCCTTGGGAAGGGAGCTGAGGAATGAATTGTACACTAACTGATACACTAAACTATCCAGCTAACACTCTTGAAGCAATGGAATAACTAAGAATGGAATTAGCAACATGGAATTAGCCACAGCATTCTTGGATGGATGTTGAAAGCGTCTGAGTATCTGGACTCTTTCCATAACTCACTGTGTGACCCTGAGATTTCAGTTTCCTGACGTTAAAATAAAGCACACCATGCATTGCCTTGATTTCAGCTGGTAATGGATTTATCTTGAGTGTCAGTTTCATCAGGTAAAGGTATTCTTTGAAATGTTTGATAGAAATAACCCAGTGAAATAATAATCACTGTTTCCAATGTTGGTAGTTACTTTAAAAAAGAGAAATTAGCATTAATTCTGAATAAATTGCTGGAGTTGGGAGGGGGGAGGAGAAGAATAACCATTTTTTCAAAATTATCTAAAAGAGGCAACCTGGTAAGATTTTTCCTAAGAGCAATGAGTATGATTTACTTTGACAAACAGATTACACAAATAGCACAACCTTTGCTTCTATATTTCATTAAAATGCCACATAAAAGTTTTTAAAAAGTTGCCTTGAAACATGAGAATCTTGGGTATAAAGCATTTAGATAGTAATGCACTTTTTGTTAAATGAAGATTAGTTCATTGTACCAGACATATTAGAAAAAATAGAATATATATTTAAAAATAGATACATTTCAACAAGATGTTCACAGTTATTATCAGCTGAAATGGTTAAAAAACATTAAATGGATAAATATTTATTAAATGTTTCCTGAGAAGGCAGTGGGGTGTACTGAAATGATGTGGAATGTGGCATTAAGCAGGTTTGAATTTGAAATCCGGATCTAATATTCTTGTGTGTGAGACTAGGAAAATATCTTGACCTCTCCGAACCTTAGTGCTCTTTTTAAAAAAAATTTGTTTTAATTGAAGGATGGTTGATTTACAATGTTGTATTAATTTCTGCTGTACAGCAAGTGATTCAGTTATACACATATATACATTCTTTTTTTTTTTTTTTTTTTTAAGAATTATTTATTTATTTATTTATGGCTGTGTTGGGTCTTTGTTTCTGTGCGAGGGCTTTCTCTAGTTGTGGCAAGCGGGGGCCACTCTTCATCGCGGTGCGCGGGCCTCTCACTATCGCGGCCTCTCTTGTTGTGGAGCACAGGCTCCAGACGCGCAGGCTCAGTAGTTGTGGCTCACGGGCCTAGTTGCTCCGCGGCATGTGGGATCTTTCCAGACCAGGGCTCGAACCCGTGTCCCCTGCATTGGCAGGCAGATTCTCAACCACTGCGCCACCAGGGAAGCCCTATACATTCTTTTTTATATTCTTTTCCATTATGATTTGTCACAGGATATTGAATATAGTTCCCTGTGCTATACAGTAGGACCTTGTTGTTTATCCATTCTATATATACTAGTTTGCATCTACTAACCCCAAATTCCCACTCCATCCCTCCCCCACCTCCTCCCCCTTGGCAACCACAACTCTGTTCTCTATGTCTGTGAGTCTGTTTCTGTTTCGTAGATAAGTTCATTTGTGTCATATTTTAGATTTGACATATAAGTGATAGCATATGGCATTTGTCTTTCTCTTTGTGACTTACTTCACTAAGTATGATCATCTCTAAGTCCATCCATGCCACTGTAAATGGCCTTATTTCATTCTTTTTTATGACTGAGTAGTATTCCATTATATATATATATATGTACCTCATCTTCTTTATCCATTCATCTGTCGATGGGCATTTAGGTTGCTTCCATGTCTTGGCTATTGTAAACAGTGCTGCAATGAACATTGAGGTGCATGTATCTTTTCAAATTATGGTTTTCTCTGGGTATATGCCCAGGAATGGGATTGCTGGATCATATGGCAACTCTGTTTTTAGTTTTTTGAGGAACCTCCATACTGTTCTCCATAGTGGCTACACCAACTTACATTCCTACCAACAGTGTAGGAGGGTTCCCTTTTCTCCACACCCTTCCAGCATTTATTATTTGTAGACTTTTTGATGATGGCCATTCTGACTGGTGTGATGTGGTATCTCATTGTAGTTTTGATTTGCATTTCTCTAATAATTAGCAATGTTGAGCATCTTTTCAGGTGCCCATTGGCCATCTTATGTCTCTTTTGGAGAAATGTCTATCTAGGTCTTCTGCCCATTTTTCCATTGGGTTATTTGTTTTTTTTTTGTTGAGTTGTATGAGTTGTTTGTATATTTTGGAAATTAAGCCCTTGTTGGTCACATCATTTGCAAATATTTTCTCCCATTCCGTAGGTTGTCTTTTTGTTTTGTTTATGGTTTCTTTTGCTGTGCAGAAGCTTTTAAGTTTGATTAGGTCCCATTTGTTTATTTTTGCTTTTATTTCTTTTGCCTTGGGAGACTGACTTAAGAAAACATTGGTACGATTTATGTCAGAGAATGTTTTGCCTGTGTTCTCTTCCAGAAGTTTAATGGTGTCATGTTTTATATTTAAGTCTTTAGGCCATTTTGAGTTTATTTTTGTGTATGGTATGAGGGTGTGTTCTAACTTCATTGATTCACATGCAGCTGTCCAACTTTCCCAACACCACTTATGAAGCGAATTTTTCCCATTGTATATTCTTGCCTCCTTTGTTGAAGATTAATGGACCATAGTTGTGTGGGTTTATTTCTGGGCTCTCTTTTCTGTTCCATTGCGCCTTACGTCTGTTTGTATGCCAATACCATGCTGTTTTGATTACTGTAGCTTTGTAGTATTGTCTGAAGTCTGGAAGGGTTATGCCTCCTGCTTTTGAACCTTAGTATTCTTATCTGTAAAATGGGGTAAAAATTCTTCACAAAATTGTGAGAATTATGAATAGCACATTTAAAGTGCCTAGTACCTGGTAGGTACTAAATGAGTGATGTATTACAGCAGATATTTAATAGACAGTAACTACTATAAATATTTCTTCTACAAATATGTAAATAGTTTTGTTGAGCATATACTTGACACAAGCTACTGTATTATGTCCTGGGTATATAGCAGCGAACAAGACAAAAATGCCTTCTGCTATTAAAGAGTCTACATTCTAGTGAGACAGACAGACATAAAGAGCTGAGTTTTTTTGTTAAGTTAACTCAAACATTAAAAAAAAATGTTAGAAACCAGACACCTTCAAGCATAACATTTCTCCAAGTGGGCAAGCATCTAGTGCTTGTTTCTCCTTCCAAGTAATAGCAGCTTAATGGGACTTTTAATAAAAAGTTCTTACACAGGAGACCTATCCCATTTCAATAATCTTAAGAAAATAAAATCCATTTCAAGATTAGAATTGTGAAGTTGCAATCGAACCAGCTTACTGTAGCTGTAATTAACTTTGTGTGACAGTGGCCTGTAAGGCCAGAGCCTGTATTATGTGATGAGGAATAACTCCCACTTGGCCACTGACTTAATTGTGCCCTTGAGGCCTTCTTGAAACCTCATGAGTTTCCTCTCATTCTATTTTTGTATTTGATTGCCCTTAACATATGCTAAAGATGACCTTCATCATGGTGAATATCTTTCTGACAGAGGGAGGATAGACCTGAGGCCTGCTCACACAGTGTCTGCCCAGCTTAGAGGGCTCTGAATGTCAGCACAAACAGGGCACCCAGGGGTTCAGAGTACCCATGTCTTGCTCTGGTAGCTTTTTTCAAATAATAATTTTTCTAAAAATCAAAAACTCAGCTTCATTGCAGTTTTTTATTTTTTATTTTGGAAGATAGTTATAGGATTTAAAAGGTTAAGATGTAAAAGTAAAGAAACCATAATATATGCCATACTTGTTAGCTATGTAACTTTAGGCAAGGCTCTTAAGCTCTTTGACTTTCCCTTTTCCTCATCTATAAAATAAGGTGACTTGCCTAAATCTTTTCTAAGTGCTTTCCTAACTCCCAAAGAATTCTATACTTTTATAATTCCATGGACTCTTTTTTTCTTATGTTTTACATTTCTACATTTTCTCTATTTAAAATAAAATAGTTATTTTTTGCTCCAATTCACATTTACCAAAAATCATGAAAAATGTGTAAAGCATACACTCTTTATTTAAAAATTTTATTTCAAAATAAACACCATATATCTTGGCTTTGCTCTTCTATGGCTATTTTTAAAATTCTTCTGTCACAAGTATTTGAATCCCTCAATGAAATAATGTATCTTTTCTTTTGGGTTTTTATTCAAAATTAGAATTCTGTTTTTGAATTTAAGCAGGCTGGGAAAACACCCTCTATGCTAAACATCTAGACTAGAACCCGAGGGCCAGAGAACATGGATTCGTTTCAAGGGTTCCATGAATCACTTGAAATTGTAGGCACAACACTTTGTGGAAGTGTATGTGTGCCTTGTAAGTGTATGTGAGCAGAGAGCTGTCTTCAGATTATCAAAAGAGCCCATAATCCCCCCAAATTTAAGAACTACTTACTGCTTCAGGTAGACCAGAAAAAAGGTGTTATTTTGAGAGAGGGAGGCCTTTTTACTCATCTTCACCAATCTCGTTTTCTACCTTTTCTCTCTTTCTCTGTGTATTTTAAAATGTTAACTTTAGACAGATTCATCTTTCCTTATAAACTGACTTCCTTTAGGCCCAACTGAATTTCTTTGAGGACACAGTCTGGATGATTAGCTTAGATAATGAATCTGGGGGAGTTGTTAGGAAGTGACTGAATATGAAGTGGGAATACAGCATTGCATTCAAGCTCTGGATACCTCCATAGAGGTGGAGAAAGTGCTTTACCTACTTAAAAACTAGCTCATTTTTGCTTTTTATAGAGAGGAAGTACTATACACATGAAGCCAGATGCTCATCAGTTCCCCTCAGATGTGACAATTTGTATTTATTAATGCCAAAATAAGGGATTATACAGATATTTAAAATTTTTATTGAATTATAATTTACACACGATAAAGTGCCTAAATCTTAGGCAAGTGAGTGTTTGCATATACATACGCCTGTGTAACCACCACTCTGATGAAGAGACGCAACTTTTTCAACACCTAAGAATGATCCCTCATGCCCCTTTTCAGTCAGTTCCCTCTCTTACTCAGAGGTAACCATTATTCCAATGTCTATCACCATAGATTAATTTTTCCTGTTCTTTAGCTTCATATGCATTGAAATCATACAGTATGAACTCTTTAGTGTCTGACTTCTTTTGATTATCATTATGTCTGTGAGCTTCATCCATGAGCTTGCATGAAGTAATATTTCACTCTTTTTTTAGTGTAGCATTCCATTACATGAATATATATCACAATTTATTTTTTACCCATTTTACTATTGATGCATATTGGATTACTTCAACTTTTAGCTATTATGAATAAAACTGATATAAACATTCTTACATATTTCTTTTTTATAAGCACATGAACTTCTTTCTCCTGGGTATATAACTATGGGTAAAATTTTTGGGTCATAGTGTATGCATACAAAGTGATTTCACATTTCTACTGGTTACATATGAGAGTTCTAGTTGCTCCACATACTTGCTAGTTCTTGGTATTGTCAGTCTTATGTTTTAGCCATTCTGGAGACTGTTCAGTGACATAGTTCATGCCCAGGGAGGAATTTAAGACTTCTGTATCTTTTATTTTGTTTTTTAGTTCAACAAATACATATTTATTTCAATCTTATTGTGTTCACAGTGCTCAAATGTATTTAGTCCAAGCTCATAGTCTAAAGTCACATTTTGCTTAATGGAGCATATAATAATTTATTCATTAAATATTTAGTAATACTTGTTAAGCACTTAGTAGTGTGCTTAGTTCTGAGAAGGATACAAAAAGTAAAAGTAGAAGCCTAGTGCTTGCCCTCAATGACTGTACTGTCTGTGTAGGGAGATAAAAACAATGCATGTAAAATGGGAAATCCAAAATGAAATGATGGCATGTAAATGCTAAGTTGTGTGTGATAGACTGTAAGTAGTATGGGAAGAAGGAATTGACATTGGTGTTCTTTAGGTAACCTCTATAAGCTCGCTTCTTTCTCAATTGCCCATATTGACTCAATCACTAAATGCTATCAATTCTGTTTTCTAAATATCTGAAATCTCTTTGCTTCTTTTACTGCAACTTCAGGTCAACATATTAGATTTGTTTGTTTGTGTGTAGTATATTAAAATTGCCTGTGAGTGGTCTCTCTGCCTTCATTTTGAACCCCCTTTTATCCGTATACCCATCAGAATGTTCTTCCTAAAAGCTAGGTCTCATCATTTGAAGTCACTCTTACTTAACATTCTTCAATTGTTTCCTGTTGTTTTTTGGGCAAAATCAAAACTCTTTACTGTGTTACCTAAGACTTTATCATACTGCAGCCCTGGCCAGTATTTCTAGCTTCATATCTTGCCACCTCTTACAGGTATACATATAATTTTCCGTATACCCTGAATTTCTTCCATTTTTCTGAATCTACTATAATATTTCATACTTTTGCATATGGTATTTTCCTTTGTGTTTCTCTTCCTTAAAAACTTGGATGAAGGTTTACTTCTTCTAGGAAGCCATTTTTGATGGACCATTTATATCTGGTTTAAATGCTCCTTCTCTGTGCTCCATGTATTCAGAACTCTGTGTGTTCTGCTTGCAGAGTATTGTAATTGTTGGTTCATTTATTCAGTTTCTCTACTAGACTGTGACCTTCTTGAGGGCAAGGCTGCTGTCATTCATACTTAATAGGCAGTCAGTAAATATGTAGATTGGCTGGGATTTTAGCCACTTACTATATAGGACTTTTATAGATGAACAGGATGGGATAAAGTATTTTTGAGAGGTGGAACATATAGGAAAGGCATGGAGGTGGGAATTAACATTGTGTGTATGGGAAATAGGAGAAATAAATGGAGAGGTGTATGGAAGAGTAGCCTCTACTGGACTAGAATGGATAGTTTATGTTGAGGAATAGAGACTGAAAAGGTGGGATGAAGTCAGATTATGGAGGCCCTTGAGAGTCTGATAAAGAGGTTTACGCTTGATATGGATAGCAAGAGGAAGTCATTATAGGTTTTTGAATGGGGAATAATGTGATGAAAACAAGTTTTAAGGAATATTATTTTAATAGAAATCTGCAGAATGAACTTTAGAGGAGAGATTAGAGCCAGTGAGATCCAATATAAGGTTTTCAAGGTAACCTAGGTGAGATGATGAGAATTTAGGTAACAGTAATGGCCCTGTGGATACAGAGGAAGAGATAGATACAAGTAACATTTTAAAGGAGATATTGATATGACTTAGCAATAGACTGGGACATAACTTCATTTCTCTTTAACTCTTTTCAGTTTAGTAAGAAGTCGGGAGTATTGGCTTACCCTGTTTTACTTGAATATCAAATTGCAGCACTTTCCCTCCTTCATCTTGTGTGAAGTTGATGCCACTTACTTCAGATCCTCATTATCGTTTACTACCCACCCAAATCCATTTATAACACTCATAGAGAACATAATGGACTCACAATCTTAAAGTTAAAGACTTAATCATTGTATGGCATGAATCCACCTAGAATCAGAGGCTCACAGAATTCTGAAACCAGAAAGGACTGTACAGTTAATTTTCATTTTGGAGGTGAGAATCTGAGGCCAGAAATATTACCTGACTTATCTGGTGTAACACAGCTAGTTACTTCTAAATAGTCCAATAAGCTTTTAATTATATCATAATGTATTTTCTAACCCTTAAATTCTTTGTTCCAAAACATGATTAGCTCTTTCTTAGATCAAAAATTTAATCGCTTTACTCCTTTATTCATGTACTAACTGAACAAGCTTCTCACCTTTACCAGGATTCCTGTCTTCAGGAACTACTTTACTCCATTAAACACCTTCTTACTACATATGACTGCTTGTTTGGTCTCTAGGACATTGATAGCTATTTTAATACACTCCTTACTAATATAGTAAGCTTTCCTCATACTTTTAATCTTTTGATATGATCACTGTGGATATTTCTTTCTCTTCTCAACTTTTGTGTTTCTGGTCCTAGAATGCAAAGCTAGTTTAGGAAAAAAAAAAAAAAGACTCATGCAATTATGCTGGGATGAACCACTACAATTTCATGCTGTTGCTTCTTAATATTGTCATACCTATCCCTGTCTCTACTTTGAGCTGTTTCTATTTTTCTCTACTTTTATTAAAGTATAGTATACATATAGAAAAATGTGCTTTTGCTTTAGACTTTTGAGAAAATAAAGGCCTTCAGGAGCCATCAGACTTGTCCTCTTTTTTTCTTGACCTTAACATGATGCTTTGTCCTTACTTTGTCCATTTTCCTAAAGTGTGTTTTTAAAAAGCGAGTCCCACCAAATACTTTGTGGAATTCAGAATTCCATGTCAAATATATTTTGAAAATACCCATTTTATATCTCTTTCTTGAATTCAACAAACTCAATAGCAAAGTCTCTAAAAAATCTAATAGTAAAGACAGTTTCATAATTTCATCTAATCCAGTGTTTTTCAAATTTACTTGTTTATGGAATTATTTTTGTTCTAACATTCATTAATATCCTTCAGTACTGATGCACCATAAAAGGAGTGAATATAGATGATGTTTTTAGACTTCTATACTTGTGAGAATGGTAAGATGAAACTTGAATGGGAGGACAGATGAATTCAGTTTTCAGTTTTTAAGATTGATAAACATATATGTGGAAATTTACAGGACTTAAGTTCAGTGAGATGCTGTCTTGTTTATCTAATTCTATATGACAAACCACTCCCAAATTTAAAAATCAATCATTTTATTTGCTCATGATCCTGCAGTCTGGACTGGGCTCGTATTGATGGCTCTTTGGCTGTTCTTGAGGCTTCTCATCTAGAGTTGGCTAGGAGCTCGGCTCAGCTAAGAGTCTGGGTGGCTGGGTTTTTTTTTTCTGTCTCCATGTAGTCTTAGGACCTCTCCTAATGGTGTCTCCTATAGGGTAGACAGACTTTTTACATGGTAGTTTATGGTTCACAACAATGCAAAAGTGGAAGCTGCCAGGCTTCCTGAAGGCATGGGCTCAGAATTGGCACAACGTAATTTATTCTGCACTTTATTGTTTAAAGCAAGTCACAGGCCTAGCTCAGCTTCAGGGTGAGGATTACGGAAGGATGTACATCCAGAGTGGCATGGTTGATTGGGGGCCACCACACAGCAGATTACCACAGATGCCATGTAGCAAATAGAATAGAAAGTAGGTCCATTTGAGAAAAAGATTTTAAAATTTCCCATCTAGTTGTGCTTCCCACACTAGAACATTGAGGCAAGGATTGTATTTGGTTTACTATTGTATTCCTAGCTGTTTGCACAGTGTGAAGTACTTACGAGGAATTCAATAAAACTGTGTTTAATAAATGAATATGTATAAAGAGACGAGCAGAGGGTTAAGTACTGAAAATATAGAAACGATTCACAGAGTGGGGTATATAGGAAGCAGAGAATCAGCCAAAGGGACAGTTTCAAGGGAAAGGATGGTGGATGATAGTATCCACTGTAAAAGTCAAGGAGAATTAAGGTAGAGAAAAGCCTATAAGCTTTTATTAGCCTTCCTCGAAGCAGCAAGTATCATTCTTTTTCTGTCTTCCTTTGTCGGTTGGTTGAAATGTTTTTAGAGACTTCTCAAATTTTTAAATATCTAGTTTAACTAAATCTCATGCTTTTAGGCACTTTAAAGTGTAATGACCCCAGTGAATTTGTATTAAGATAATCAGACTGAAAGAGGAATAATGCTTGATAAGTAACCAAAACATTTTTTTAAATGTTATCATTTTGTAAAATCTTTAATAATATGTAGGAAACATAAAAACTCGTAAGATTAGAAAAAACAATAAACTCTAGAGTTACAATCAGAAGTAGAAATCACATCTATTTTTTTTTGTGGTAAAGTGTATATAAGACAAAATTTACCATTTTAACCCTTTTGAATGTACAATTCAGTGGCATTAAGTACATTCACATTGTTGTGCAACCATTATCACTATCCATCTCCAGAACTTTTCTATCACCTCATTCTGAAATTCTGTAGCTATTAAATATGAACTCCCCATTTTTCCCTCTCCCCCTCACAATCCCTGGTAATCATTATTCTACTTTCTTTCTCTATAAATTTGACTATTCTAGGTTCCTCATATAAGTGGAATCATACAACATTTTCCCCTTTGTATTTGACTTATTTGACTTAGCATAATGTTTTCAAGGTTCACCTATGTTGAAGCATGTATCAGAATTTCATTCCTCTATAAGGCTGAATAGTATTCCATTGCATGTATGTATTACAGTTTGTTTATCCATTTGCTTATCAATAGACATTTGGATTGTTTCCACCTTTTGTTTATTGTGACTGTTTTTTTCTTTTTTTTTTCTGCATGAGAATAGTAATTTTGCATTTTTCTTTCCTTGAAGTCTATTTGAATTACCCATATTCCCTTTTTTAGTTCTGCTCATTCAGGAAATTTTCTGGAAAAGTGCCCTGGAGAGAACAGTGAAAGATATATTCCAGCTGTAGATAGAAAACAGGGCCATACTTCTCTCATGGTTGGAGAAGGGCTTTAACAAGAAGATGATGATTATGTGTGGCGATAGGGTTTTTATAAAAAGAAAGGAAAATAATTTTGCCACTTAGGTAGCTGTGTGATCTTGGATAACGTATTTGATCTGTCTGAGCCTTGGTTTCTTCAACTGTAAAATAGGGAAATAATATCCATCTCACAGGTTTGTTGCAGGAATTAAATGAAAGTACGTGGCTCATAAGAGATTAATACATTGAATGAAGTTTCTGCATGGAATTTTTGTTGTTGTTCTGGCATCATGGATGGTGGATTTCACAAACATAGGCCAAATACCTGGGATGATATAACTTAAAATGTGGATTTGTTGCATAATCATTCAGGGGGCTGGAGAAAGTGTAGTGAGAAATGGGTAATCATCTTCCAGAGATGCTGATACTGAGGTCCAAAAAGAGACCAGTTAAGGAGTCACGTGGTATACATGTTAAGATGCTGTGGGAAGAGAAGATAAGCAACAGGTTTGCATATGGGTCCCATCCCATAGAGAAGCATAAAGGCAGACAACCTAATTGCAGGTATTGACCTACAATTGAGTAGCTTATCGCCTGGGATACTTAATTTTGCTAGACCCAGGGTGATTACCAGCAGGAATTTATTTATTCAGTTATGGTTAATGATTCTTCCAAGCAACAGTAGGTAGGTCAGTTAAAAACTAATAATAGCTGCCACTTATTGAGTGTTTACTATGTTCTCGACCTTGTGTTAAGTGAATTACCTGTGTCATCTCATATAATCCTCACAACATTCTGTGATGTATGTACCATCACCAATTCCATTTTATAGATGAAGAATTTGAGGTTTACAGAGATTAACTAATTTGTCCAAGATGGTATACTAATAAGTGGGGAAGTTGGAATTTGAGCTCAAGCATTTTGTCTTAACTGAGCTTTTAACTACTGCACAAAAATGAATTTTCCCCTTTCTTTTTATATCCTGATAACTATCATCCAAAGTTATTTGACTTAATACCAATTACATTTACACAGAATTTATCTAGAAGATTCTCAATTACTAAATTATAAAAGAAATAGTTAGGAAGGTTAAAATGAGAAGACGATCAGTATTTTACTTAATGTTAATTTTTAACTTCCTACATCTCTACAAAGAGAGGCACTATACATCAAAACGATTCAAGGGCAAAGATGTTGCAGTTAAGCCTGGAGAGGATGTTATGAAGTCACTAAATATTGTCTTTTTCAAGTAATATTTTTATTATTAAGAAGTTTCCTTCTCTGGAAATTGTACCAGAGCAAAGGCCTAGTCTTTCATTACATTCACCTGATAAATATTTATTAAACATCTACTGGAAATTATGTACTTTCCATAAAGGCTTTAAATATAAAGGTTTAGGTTTGCAATATTAAGAAAGGAGTCTTGCCTTCATGGACGTGGTAGTCTGGTGGTGGGAATGGACTAACAAGTACTATAATGAAGTATTGATATAAGCTCCTGGGGGCAGAGAAGTTAGCCCTCAACAAGGAGTTGGAGAAAAGAAAGCTAGAGGAGAGACAATCCAGTGGAAGCTGAGTTGCCTAAAAGTTCAAGGGGAAATTATTAAAAAGAAAAAATAAAACTAAAAACCAAGTGACAAACTTGGAAAAAGATTTACAGCATATGTGATACAAAATATGTGATATTTTTAGTATATAAACCACTTTTATAAACAATTTAAAAATCAAACCCCTTAGACAGGGTTTTGAGAGAGGAAGTTAACAAAGGACATTGTCAGTGTCCTTGTGGAAGAAGAAAGAGAACAAGAAATTCTCAAAAGAATTACAAATGACCTTAATAGTAATAGGAATGACAAAATTGAGATCTATTTTTTTAAATATCAACTTATTAAAATAAAAAGATAGATAATAGCCAGTGTTGATGAGGCAAGGATAAGGGAAAGGGTACTACCATTCTCTTACAGACACAGATTAAATAGTTTCATGCTTCTTAGAGGATCCTTGGGCATCATGTATTGGGAGCAGTACTTTCTTCTGTCAGAGAAATTTTACTTCCAGTAATTCATTTAAAGGAAATAACTAATCAGAATTCTGAGCAAAATTGTGTGTAGGAGCTATATTGCAGCATCGTTTACACCAGCAAAATAATTGGAAATCATGTTGGTTAACTGATTAGGTTTGTCTTTGTGACAGATTGATATCCTGCCATTAGCATTGGATTGTAGAAGACTTTTAAAGAAAATAACAAAAAACATGCATAATGAATTCCTAAGTTAAAAAGGGTATATATATATATATATATATATATATATATATATATGTATGTATATTTTGATTCTTTGTGTGAATTTAAATATTGGAGGGACATACATCAATATGTTTGCAGTGGCTCTCTCAATGTGTTAAAACTGCAGGTAGGTTTTTCTTCTTTGTGCTCTTTTTTTTCCCCATGTTTTCTGTGCTAAACAAGTATATTTTAGTAATTAAGAAAAATAAATGGACATAATTTGAAAACAATATCTTGGATTTGTAAATTAGAATGATCATATAAGTCAATTTAGTTAGTGTCAATTCAGTTATGTAATTAAGTAAATTATAATTTAAAAGTTTAATATAGCCTCTCCTAATTTCACTGATTTTTCTCTCTAATCTATACTTTTTCCAAAGAAAATGTCTTGTAGACATTTGTTAAGCAATGTCTTCATGTTAAGAGACACGGTAAGCTATGTTCATCTTTCTCCCAAAGCAGTTGTTCTTTATTGCTCATAAAAATAACAGTATAATTATATTTCATTCAGTTATCAAAGTAAAAGTAAAAAGTTCTAGTGATTTTCTAGTAAGAAAATCACTTATAAACAAAGTTTCAAAAAATTTTGTTTTTAAAGTAAGCACTAAATAGTGTTACCAAGGAAAAGCTCTCCATTCTCTATCTTGTCTAAAAATAGGATAGAAGAGTCATCTGCTTTAGAAGGCTTAGGTGTAATCTTTACTGAGGCAGAATCATTTGACTTAATGACCTCTTGCTATTGTTTATAATTTTGTAATTTTATAGTCTTTAAGAAAGAATATTTTCTTCATTTTTTGTATTTAGAATAATGAAAAGTATATCCTAGAATAATGATTATAAAGTTACTGAACCAAATAGAGTCTCTGTATCTCTCGTGTAAAGTCTGAAATGCATTAGTACTCACTGAGGTTGGGTAGTTAAGACCACAACTGTTACATTATTTCACTCATTATTTCTACAAATTTATTAGGTAAAAACTTTTACGATCAAAGCTATAGTTTGAAAATTGTGCCTTGGAACTATTTCTTTCATGTTAAGGAATAATGTGGTTTTTTTTATTAAAGGGTAGGAACTGACACCTTTTTTGGCGCTTTTATGTTCTTTAGTCTTCCACTCACAGCTAAATAATAACTTTTATTCACAATGTTGTTAATGTAATTTAGTGGTTGGCTTCATTATTCAAGAAGGAATAAAGGGAAAATTATGAAAGTAAGTAGAGTGCTACCAGAGATTATTGATTTTCTAGTAATTAAGGTTTAGAATCATAGTCTTTTAAGAGCAAGATCTTTACAGATGTTATAGTAAATTTTTTATTAATGCTTCTGGGCACCAAAGCTTTCTGCTAGTTAAATCAACACTTTGGTGGGCAAGTCAACTATGCAGTAAGTACAGCAGGCTCTTGGCAAAATTTTGAAGTAAAGCAAACACATCTTCGGACCTTTCACCTCTTCTTTTGGAGCATTTCTATTCAGATTCTTTATCTAGATTCTTTTTGGCTTGCTCTGCCCTGCGTACTCCCATATTCTCGGACTACTGAAAACTTTCTCATTCTCCAAAGAGAGTAGTGGATTCATGACATATACTAATCTTCAAAATGAATTAAAAGTTCCATCTCAGTAACATAATTTCTTTTTTTTAAAAATGTGCAAGTCATTGGTTTTTAGTATATTCTCAGAGTTGTACAACTATCACCACAATCAAATTTAGAACATCTTTATCACCTGAAAAAGAAACTCGCCTTGGTAGTCACTCCCCATTTCCCCCAAACCCACCTACTTTTTGTCTACTCTTTTTGCCTGTTGTGGACATTTCACTTAGATGGAATCGTGCAATATATGGCCCTTTGTGTCTGGTTTCTCTCAGTGTGTTTTCAGGGTTCATCCATGTTGTAGCATGTGTCAGTATTTCACTTTTTATTGCTAAATTATATTCCATTGCATGGATAAACACCATATTTTATTTACCCATTCATTAGTTGGTAAAAAATTGAGTTGTTTCCATTTTTTGGCTGTTATGACTGATGCTATGAATATTTGTTTATGAGTTTTTCTATAGATCTATATTTTCATTTCCCTTGGGAGTAGAACTGCTCGGCCATATGGTAGCTCTGTGTCTAACCTTTTGAGAAAATGCCAGACTGTTTTCCAAAGTGACTGCACCATTTTACATTACCACTAGCAGTGTATGAGGGTTCCAGTTTCTCCACATCTTTGCCAATATTTGTTATTATCTGTCTTTTACCTGTAGCCATTCTAGTGGGTGTGAAGTGGTATCTCATTGTGGTTTTGATTTGCATTTCCCTGATGACTAATGATGTTGAGCAACTTTTCAGGTCTAAGTAACATAATTTCTTAATCCAGTAAAATATGGAATGACAGCTGATGCTGAGAATTTCAGACACTGCTGACATTTTTCCTGTGTCTTAAATCCCAGTGTGTGAGCCTGCCCAATCCATCTTGGTCTGTTCCCAAATCAACTCATACAGAACCTTGCTTATTTGTGTCCTTTTATACTATGGCAGGTGCTATTTGTGTACTAAAAGGTCTGGAGTCAGCACCATAGAATGTATTTTCTTAAACTGGAATTTGAAAGAGATGATGATCACGTTAATGCAGATGTTAATTTTATTTCTGTGTGAATATACACTATATATACATGTGTGTATAGAGAGAGACTATATAAAATATCTTTTACATTATACTTTATTACCTGCAATCAGATATTATACAATGAGATAATAATATAAACTTTCACGGTACATTGAGAAAATAAAAAGTACATTTATGCATATTTAGCCCAATAGTTTATTGCCTTAAAAAAAGAAAGTTTAGAATGTAATTTAAACAATTAGAGACTATGTTTGTACAGATATATAATTAATCTTGTCCTCAAGAAATAATATTACTGAGCACTTATTATACACTCAATTCTGTGATTTTAAATAATCATAAAATATGTTTCCTGCCCTAAGGAGGTTTATAATCTCATTGAGGAGATAGCCTTTTATTCTTTGGTTCAGCAAACATTTATTGAATGTTTATATATATAATTAAAAATCCTTCATCTGAGGAGTTTACAGGCTAAGGAGATAAAACATGCACATGAATTTTATGAAACAAGTCTTTGAATGGTAAACTGGCATAATAGACATTCAAATAAAATGTTATAGATTTGGGAGGCCACATACATTAAAAAGGAAGATGTCAATGTAAAGTAACATAGGCTAAATGCTAAATGAGTGAGGTTCATAACACAGAGCTTTAGAGGAAAGAGTACTCACCTAGGTACAGGTAGTTGAAGAAAATTTCACTTATGAGGTAAAACTTAAATTCTCCTTAAAAAAACAAAAAATCCTAAGTAGAGCCTGTGGGGAGAACAGTCCAGAAGGACTTACAAACATGTGGTTCCACTCACTGGAATCCAATCCTTTGCCTTTTCATAAGTTAGCATTTTTCCAAGGCTTTAAAAAATTTTATGTTGGTATGTAGAAATATAAAATTATATTATTATGCAAATAAAAATATATAAGAATAATGAAATATTGTGGTATATTTTCCTGTGGGCTGAAATTTTAAATGTTGAATATATATGACCCATTTCATTGTGGGAAAATATTCCTTGTCTGCATTATGGTAGAATTTTGTTCCAGCTTGTTGCACCCAAATTATTTGAATACAAGGTAGTGAGTTCCTTATGAGAATTAAACCTTAGAGCCAACACGTCATGCATAAAGATATGAAACATTGCTTTAAAGGGACCAAATGACTCCCAAACCTAAAAAAGCTTATTAAAAGCAATTTGGGCTTCCCTGGTGGCGCAGTGGTTGAGAATCTGCCTGCCAATGCAGGGGACACGGGTTCGAGCCCTGGTCTGGGAAGATCCCACATGCCACGGAGCAGCTGGGCCCGTGAGCCACAATTACTGAGCCTGCGCGTCTGGAGCCTGTGCTCCGCAACAAGAGAGGCCGCGATAGTGAGAGGCCCGCGCACCGTGATGAAGAGTTGCCCCCGCTTGCCACAACTAGAGAAAGCCCTCGCACAGAAACGAAGACCCAACACAGCCATAAATAATAAATAAATAAAAATTTTTTAAAAAAAAGCAATTTAAGTATTAACATTACCAAAGACTATTCAATCAGAAGGAAGAATAGTCAGCAGCTAGTAGAACATGGACAAAAGAAGGTCACTGTGGCAAATTCTGATAGTACCCATGAAGTCAGGGTAGGGAACTGAGTCCTTGACCTATCTTACACCACGAATGACCTATCTAGATATAGATGGGATGTGTTTAAACAATCAAACATTTGAATCTTATAACTAAGTCATCCAGATTTGATGCCATACTCACTAAAACACCTTTTAATTACAATTTGACTTTCCATGGTGATGTACTGGAGAGAGTACCTCTGCAGTCATATACTCTAAATTAATAAATCTTGGTAAACAAACAATATTGTATTTTTTAGAGTGCAGGTTTAAGAGAATTTCTCAAAACTTGACACAGTTGATAACATAATGCTAATCTTTGAGGACTATTAAGAGATTGCTGGCTTTTCTGCCCCCCTTTTTTTTTCATTACTCATTTTACTTACATCCTCCATGTATCTAGGACATGTGTGACTTTGAAACACGTCATTTATTAAATATGACCTGGTATCGTGGCTTCTTAGTGTAAATAAACAAAAATTGTGGGGTCAGGGTAACAAGTAGTTTGAGTTTAGAGGTTAACCATGAAAAACCTTTGAAGGGTTCAGATCCCTCGACAGCCAGAAAACTTGTATGTACAAATCATATGTTTGCACTATTCTTATCTGTGCACAGTTTTTCCCCCCCAAATATACCTCAAATTGCCTAAGGTCAGAGACCATATTTTACCTCTTATAGACTTCATAGTGTTAAAGCATCATACCATAAAATGAATGATATTCAGAAACTACAGCAGGTTGTTAAAAAATAGAGCCTTCTATTTTTATGTGTACTTTTTTTTGTAGAAAGGAATTTATAATAGAAGGAAAAGAAAAAAAAGCCATGGTAAGTACAAATGCTTTAACGAAAAAATATTGAGGCATAACACATTATTTTGTTTGTGGCTGTGGCCAGAATAATTCAGATTTTTGTTTGATTTATGTTTGGTGAGAGAAATATGTTTGATAGGAGTTTGCTAGTTCATCTAATTAATTTAAAATAGAGTTTAAAATGTTCTTAACCCAATTTAAAACTTGAAAGGTAACCATCAGTCAACATAAAACAAATTTGCAGAATTTCTCTTCAGAAGGAATATCAACATTTCCTTCTGTAAGTGTTTTATGCTTCTAATACAGGTAATTATTTTAGTTTAAAACTACTGCTGGAGGTAGATAATATTGAGATAGATTATTTTAAAAATCTTAGTATGTCAACATTGAATAAATGTTTCTATCTCTGTGTCCTGTAGTCAAAGTCATTGCAGCCTTTAGATTAGATTTCAATAATCCATTGAATTCTCCATGTATCTTTACACAAAAAGAATTGAATGTGAAATTGTAACTAAGTAAAAATATTTGTGAATATGAATATGATGTAGCAATTACTTTTTGTTCTTAAAATAATAACAGTAAGATAGCTTGAGTTCAATAAAATGGAGACTGAATAAATATTATAACTTTCGAATACAGAGAAATTAAGAATCCTAGGGTCAATTGAGAAGCGATTGTTTTTCTTACTTTTTTCTGTCCTGTAAAACAGACTGAAATTGATTTTTAGCACACTTATAATCAACATACATTTCTGCAATTTTGAAAAATGGCATTGATATTTTGATAGGGATTGCATTGGATCTGTAGATTGCCTTGGGTAGTCTGGCCATTTTAACAATATTAATTCTTCCAATCCAAGAACATGGTATATCTTTCTGTCTGTTTATGTCTTCTTCAATTTCTTTCATCAGTGTCTTATAGTTTTCCAAGTACAGGTCTTTTACCTCCTTAGGTAAGTTTATTCCTAGGTATCTTATTCTTTTTGATGCACTGGTAAATGGGATTTTTCCCTTAATTTCTCTTTCTGATAGTTCATTGTTAGTGTATTGAAATGCAACAGACTTCTGTATATTCATTTTGTATCCTACAACCTTACGGAATTCATTGATGAGCTATAGATCTTCTTAATAGACGAATTCCTGCATTCTACAACTATAACACTAAAGAGAATAAGAATTCAACAGAACAAACATTTTGTGACAACAAACATATTTGCCACCTGACATTAATCATACTTGCCTTATTTGAGTCATCTTTGAAACTGCTCTTCTATTTGCCATAAGAGTACTGGTTTTGAAACAACTGTCCCAGAACAGAAAGGTATATTTTAAGTGGCCTGAAAAGTGACAATTGGATTTCATTCTTTCACTAATCCCATAAATATTTTCAAGTACATATTAAGTTCAGGGAACTATATTAAGTGCAATATGAAAATGATCATACACAGATTTTTGTCTTAAGGAACTTAATAATTGAGAATGAGAGATAACATAAGGCCATATATAATTCTAAAAGAAAGCACAGCTATTTCAGAGAAGCCAGAAAGATAACTGAGGATTAATTAAAGAGCTGTGAGAGAGCAAGGTAAGATTAAAGTCTTGTGGTCAGAGAAGGATTCATGGAAATGTGTTATGTTAACCTTTGATGAATAGATAGGATCTATACCTGTGGAGATGAGGGAGAAAGGCATGCATTCTAACAACAACAGTTGTTAAGCATTTATTATGTTCTGGTAGGCACTGTGTGAATTAAGCACTTTATATTTTTAAACCATCTAATCCTCCAGGAACACTACGTAGATAGGTACTGTTATTATCGCTACTTTACTAATAGGGAAACTGAGGCCCATAGATGTTTTATAACTTGTAAAATGGTCTGCAGTAATAAATGGCAGCACCAAGATCTGAACCACGATCAACGTGTACTAGCATGAGCAAAACTAGAGGCCTAAAGTACAGAATAATTATTGGGAATGGTGAGCTATTGAGTTTAGGTGCAGTATCAGACAACTCAAGGAGGGTACTGTTAATAACATTGGAAAGGTATGTCAGGTCAGTCCATGGAGGTCATCAAGTGCTAGACTGGAATATTTGTAGAGAGTTTCTGACTAGGTAGTGACACAGTAGTTTCAGATATGTTGAAAATAATAAAGATAAAAAATGGTTGCTGGATTTGGTGTCTAGCTGATCATTAATATATCAACCACATTTATTCAGTGGTTACATTATGCCAGGATTGTGAGGCAAATCATGCCAAAGTTGAGAATAATGAGGGCAGAGATGGCCATTGCATATGGCAAGGGGAAAGAACTGGTCATCTTCCCTTATGTACTTTCCCCCCTATCTTTAGCTTATCAGCTTTTAAAATGATCTGTTGATTCTTCTCTTCACTGAACCAATAAACAATAATAAGTTATTGTTATTTATTGAGCTTATATATTAGTAGACTGTGCTGATTGCCCTGTGTATATTCTCTTATTTAACCTTCAAAAAATTTTTATGAGATAGATAACATTTATTAAGTGTATGTTACAGATGAAGAAACTGAGGTTAGGAGCTTAAGCAAATTGCTCATGGTCACTAACTGGTGAATCTAAGATTTAATCAATGCTTGTCTGACTCTAAAACCACTAAAGTATAAAGGTTGTGTTATACGCCTGAATTTTTTTTTAACATATTCTGCTTAACTAGGTCTGAAGGGTCTACATTGCCATCCTCAGATCTTGAAAACTCTACTCAATCATTTATATACTGCTGGTTGTTTCATAATCTTATTTTACACAGTTGTTTCTTCTTTTTCATTTTTTGGTACTATAACAAGCCTATAACTATAACTATATCTTTCCTGGAATGACAGTAGCAAATATTTATTCAGTGATTCCTCTGTGCCAGGCACTGCTTTAACTTGCTTCATATGTATTAATTATATTTAATCCTTACAACAACCCTAGTAGGATTATCATCATTTTACATATAAGGAGGCTGAGGCAGAGAGTACACAGAGATCCCAAGGTTATAGAACTAGGATCTGAACTCCACAGCTTGCCTCCATAGCCTGTGCTTTTAGCTATAAACCTGTAGGTCCTTTTGACAAATAAAGGCTGTTTTGAGGTATTTTTTTCAGTCTTTTTTTTTTTGCTGTAAATAAATAAATCGTATTTATTTTTAATCTGTGACCCAGTCTACATTAGAATCAAAAAGGACAAACATGTTTTCAATTTTTCATAATCATCCCTTTAAATACAGTTTTAGTATTGTCAAAATTGCATTTTAATTATAGCTAAATCTATCAGAAAATTCCACACAAGAGATCATTATTTTATTGATATTTTTAATGGCAAAAGCTTTCAAAGATCAAACACACTGTACGTTTTAAATTTGTTTTTCCACCATTTACTTAGCACTGGAATGAATGGTGCTTGGAGAAAATAAACTTACACACACAAAAGTTTTTTTACACGTGGTATTTTGGGAGGCTTAGTGGTCCTCCTGAGTGGTTCCTCGGTTGAAGTTATATCTGCTATTTGAAAGATTTCCTAAGGCTAAAAACTCTGTCTTTCTGTTTGTATGTTTGTGTGTTCCATATTTTGTATGAGTAAAATAGCATCGTGCTGAGTGATGGATTTCCCCTCTGTAGATTGATTTATTCCACACATATCGCAGAGAAAAAAAAAGACTAAAAGTTCACATTTATAATTACGTTTGTTTTAAATTAGTCTTTGCCACCTTTTAGTAACTTCTTTCAAAAGGTTGTTGTTTTGTTTTACAGTCCTAGGTATATTCCCTAAGGAACAGTGTTTTATCCTTGTCAATAAGCATAGAAAGAGGAAAGTTTATTTTTTCTAGGTTTTTGTTGTTGTTAGAAAACTTATAAAGATAACTCTATTTAGTTTAATTAGTTTAATTTAAGCCTTTGTCTTAATGTATTCTTGGTTTTCCTTTATTTTCATATTAACTTATTGAGACTACTATCGTACATAAAGTCTGTGTGATAATACCTGGTTCTGGCAAGACAGTGAGAAAAGAGGGCTTTTCTTTTGGAGAATGTAAATGGATATAGCTTTTCTGTAGGGTAATTTGGCAACTCTTATGTAAAAGCTCAAAAATGTTCATACTTTTTGATCCAGTAAGTCTATTTATTGGAGTTTATCCTAAGGAAATAGACAGTGTGTGTAAGGCTACATGCACAAATATATCATTACACTATTATTTATAGTATTGAAAAATGGAAAAAACTGAAATCTCTAAGAATAGGGGATTGGATAAAGTGTGGTACCTCTATTTGATAGAGTACCATTAAACATTATTATAGAAAAAATTAATGACTCAGGGAAATGTTCATAATATAATACTAGGTAGAGATGGATAGTTTAAGATAGTTTTTAGTTGTTTATTAACCAAGAACTGGAAGTAAAATATCAGTAATATCTGCACTAATTCTCAGTGCTTCCCATTGTCCTGCTGTTCGTAAAAATCAATTTAGATTATACCACAATGACGAGTTAAGACAAATAGTAACACAAAGTCATTCCACATAAATTCTTTCATTTTTTTCATTAACATTGAAACTGGTGTGAGAGCTAATTTGCCAGAAATAGTCTATACCAGTGTGAGCCCAATATAAGTAGTGTTAAAACAAACACATGCCTAAATAGTTAATGATATGCAAGTCACATAAAATTATTTTTTAAAGTATAGATAGCCTAATAGAAGTAGATTTGAATATTTTCATTAAATTGGAGTAGAAATATGGGTAAAACATTAGAAAGACTAAAATTTGAGACATAATTTTTAGTGGAAAGAAGCACATGGGAACAGGAGTATGTGTTCAATTATTAAAACAGTACTCAGAAACTATTTCCTATTTTTATAGAAAACCATGAACTCTGCAGGTATACATTTGTAAGATAAGTTATATTGGGGGCCATCTTTTAAAATTCATATTTTGTCTTCCTTGTATATTTTACATAGCTGAGGTTGTACTACATAAATATATTGGTATTTTTGTTTTTCATTTAATATTCTATTACAATACACATTTTTCTTTGTCATTAACATCTTTCATTCAATGGTTACAAATGCATTCCATTTTTGTTGTCTCATAATTTAATTAACCTTTCTCTTATTATTTCCATTTTTTCCCTTCTAATAACGTAGCACCAAACATCTTTGTGCGTAAACCTCAATCTGCCTTATTTCCTTTGTACAGATTCTCCAAACTGGAAATACTAGAAAGGCTTGAATATTTTTAAGAATCTTAATACATTTTGCCAAATTACTTTCAAAGGTGAACTACTTTACACTTTTTAAAGCAGTATTATATAAAACAGAGTAGATTACTTAGGTTTTCAGAGGTATTCTCTGAAATAAGTTGTTCTTTGGGGAAGGGGGTGGGATCCGAGCCACAGGAGCAGCCCCAGCATGCTGCCCATCCGTGCCTTGGGCGCCTGCAGAGCCGCGTGCGTTTGCTTCGTGCTAATAAGCATGATGTAGAGGATGCTGCCCTGCCACTGGTGGTCCTTGCCCACCGTGGCCCTCCGAGCCTGTAGCCTGGCTCTGTCTGAAATAAGTTTTTTAATTATGTAAGTTTCATGGGTATAGCATTATAATTTGGCATCTGTATACACTACAAAGTGATCACCACCACAAGTCTGGTTACCATCCATCACCATCCACCCCCTTCATCTGTTTTGCCCACTCCACCAACCCTTTTCACCCTGGTAACCGCTAATCTGTTCTATGGATCTATGAGTTTGATTTTTTGTTTTATTTTGTTTGTTTGTTTTGTCTTTCACATATGAGTGAAATCATACAATATTTGTCTTTCTCTGTCTTATTTCACTTAGCATAATACCCTCTAGGTTCATCCATGTTGTTGCAAATGATAGGATTTCATCCCTTTTTCATGGCTGAGTAGTATTCCGTTGTGTATATATACCACATATTCTTTATTCATTCATCCATTGATGGACACTTAGGTTGCTTCCATATCTTGGCTATTGTAAATAATGTTGCAATGAACAGAGGGGTGCATATATCTTTTCAAATTAGTATTTTCATGTTTTTCACTTAAATACCCAGAAGTGGAATAGCTGGGTCAAGTGATAATTGTAGTCTTGATTTTTTTGAGGAATCTCCATACTGTTTTACATAGTGGCTGCACCAATTTACAGTTCCACCAATAGTGTAAGAGGGTTTCCAATTCTCCATATCCTCTCCAACATTTTTCACTTCTTGTCTTTTTGGTAATAGCCATTATAACAGGTGTGAGGTGATATCTCATTGTGGTTTGGTTTGCATTTCCCTAATAATGACGTGATACTGAAAATCTGTTCAGTGCTTGTTGGCTATCTGTATGTCTTCTTTGGAAAAATGTCTATTCAGCTACTCAGCCCATTTTCAAATCAGGTTGCTTGTTTTCTTTTGTTGTTGATGAGTTGAATGAGGAGTTCTTTATATATTTCGGATATTAACCTCTTATCAGATATATGATTTGCAAATATCTTCTCTCATTCAGTAGGTTGCTTTTCATTTTGTTGATGGTTTCCTTCACTGTGCAGAAGATTTTTAGTTTGATATAGTCCCATTTGTTTATGTTTGCTTTTGTTTCCCTTGCCTTTGGAGTCAAATCCACAAAAACATTGCTAAGACTTATGTCCATAAGATTACAGCCTATGTTTTCCTCTAGGAATTTTATGGTTTCAGTTCTTACATTCAAGTCTTTAATTCATTTTGAGTTAATTTTTGTGTATGGTGTCAGATAGTGGTCTAGCTTCATTCTTTTGCTTGTGGCTGGCCAGTATTCCCAGCACCATTTATTGAGGAGACTATAGTTTCTCCATTGTATGTTCTTTGCTTTTTATCATAAATTAATTGTACATATATGTGTGAGATTTCTCTTCTGTTCCGTTGATGTGTGTGTCTATTTTTGTGCCATTACCCATACTGTTTTTGGGTTTTTTTAAACATCTTTATTGGAGTATAATTGCTTTACAATTGTGTGTTAGTTTCTGCTTTATAACAAAGTGAATCAGCTATACATATACATATATCCCCATATCGCTTCCCTCTTGCATCTCCCTCCCTCTCACCCTCCCTATCCCACCCCTCTAGGTGGTCACAAAGCACCGAGCTGATCTCCCTGTGCTATGCAGCTGCTTCCCACTAGCTATCGGTTTTACATTTGGTAGTGTATATATGTCCATGCCACTCTCTCACTTTGTCCCAGCTTACCCTTCCCTCTCCCTGTGTCCTCAAGTCCATTCTCTAGTAGGTCTGCATCTTTATTCCCGTCCTGCCCCTAGGTTCTTCATGACTTTTTTTTTTTTTTAGATTCCATATATATGTGTTAGCATATGGTATTTGCTTTTCTCCTTCTGACTTACTTCACTCTTATGACAGACTCTAGGCCCATCCACCTCACTACAAATAACTCAATTTCATTTCTTTTTATGGCTGAGTAATATTCCATTGAATATATGTGCCACATCTTCTTTATCCATTCATCTGTCGACGGACACTTAGGTTGCCTCCATGCCCTGGCTTTTGTAAATAGTGCTGCAATGAACATTTTGGTACATGACTCTTTTGGAATTATGGTTTTCTCAGGGTATGTGCCCAGTAGTGGGATTGCTGGGTCGTATGGTAATTCTATTTTTAGTTTTTTAAGGAACCTCCATACTATTCTCCATAGTGGCTGTATCAATTTACATTCCCACCAACAGTGCAAGAGGGTTCCCTTTTCTTCACACCCTCTCCAGTATTTCTTGTTTGTAGATTTTTTGATGATGGCCATTCTGACCGATGTGAGATGATATCTCATTGTAGTTTTGATTTGCATTTCTCTAATGATTAATGATGTTGAGCATCCTTTCATGTGTTTGTTGGCAATCTGTATATCTTCTTTGGAGAAATGTCTATTTAGGTCTTCTGCCCATTTTTGGATTGGGTTGTTTGTTTTTTTGATATTGAGCTGCATGAGCTGCTTGTAAATTTTGGAGATTAATCCTTTGTCAGTTGCTTCCTTTGCAAATATTTTCTCCCATTCTGAGGGTTGTCTTTTTGTCTTGCTTATGGTTTCCTTCGCTGTGCAAAAGCTTTTAAGTTTCATTAGGTCCCATTTGTTTATTTTTGTTTTTATTTCCATTTCTCTAGGAGGTGGGGCAAAAAGGATCTTGCTGTGATTTATGTCATAGAGTGTTCTGCCTTTGTTTTCCTCTAAGGGTTTTGTAGTGTCTAGCCTTACATTTAGGTCTTTAATCCATTTTGAGTTTATTTTTGTGTATGGTGTTAGGGAGTGTTCTAATTTCATTCTTTTACATGTAGCTGTCCAATTTTCCCAGCACCACTTATTAAAGAGGCTTTCTTTTCTGCACTGTATATTCTTTCCTCCTTTATCAAAAATAAGGTGACCATATGTGCATGGGTTTATCTCTGGGATTTCTATCCTGTTCCATTGATCTACATCTCTGTTTTTGTGTCAGTACCATACTGTCTCGATTACTGTAGCTTTGTAGTATAGTCTGAAGTCCAGGAGCCTGATTCCTCCAGCTCTGTTTTTCTTTCTCAGGATTGCTTTGGCTATTCAGGGTCTTTTGTGTTTCCATATAAATTGTGAAATTTTTTGTTCTAGTTCTGTGAAAAATGCCAATGGTAGTTTGATAGGGATTGCGTTGAATCTGTAGATTGCTTTGGGTAGTAGAGTCATTTTCACAATGTTGATTCTTCCAATCCAAGAACATGGTATATCTCTCCATCTATTTGTATCATCTTTAATTTCTTTCATCAGTGTCTTATAGTTTTCTGCATACAGGTCTTTTGTTGCCTTACTTAGGTTTATTCCTAGGTATTTTATTCTTTTTGTTGCAGTGGTAAATGGGAGTGTTTCCTTAATTTCATTTTCAGATACCCATACTGTTTTGAACACTATAGTATAGTTTGAAATCAGGGAGCCTGATACCTCCACCTTTTTTCTTTCTCAAGGTTGTTTTGCTTGTTTGGGATCTTTTGTGGTTCCATGCACATTTTATTTATTTTATTTTATTTTTTAAAAATTATTTTCATTTTATTTATTTATTTACTTGGCCATGCTGTGCAGCATGCAGGATCTAAGTTCTCCAACCAGGGAGCGAACCCGTGCCCCCTGCAGTGGAGGTGTGGAGTCTTAATGACTTGACCACCCGGGAAGTCCCTTCATGCACAGTTCAAAATTATTTTTTCTAGTTCTGTGAAATATGCCATTGGGATTTTGATAGGGATTGCATTGACCCTGTAGATTTCTTTGGGTCGTATGGACATTTTAACAATATTAATTCTTCCATTTCATGCACACAGAATATCTATTTGTGTATTCTTCAATTTCTTTCATCAGTGTCTTACACTTTTTGGTGTACAGGTCTTTCACCTTCTTGGTTAAATTTATTCCTAGGTATTTTTTTTGATGCTATTTTAAAAGGGAACATTTTGTCTGTTTCTCTTTCTGATAGCTCATTATTAGTGAATAGAAAAGCCGAAGACTTCTGTATCTTGATTTTGTATCCTGTGGCTTTACTGAATTTATTTATTATCTTTAACTGGTTTTTTTGGTGACATCTTTAGGGTTTTCTATGTATAATATCATGTCATCTGCAAATAATGACTGTTTTACTTCTTTCTTTCCAATTTGGTTGCTCAGTATTTCTTTTTCTTGCCTAATTGCTGTGGCTAGGAATTCCAATTCTATGTTGAAGAGAAGTGGCAAGAGTGAGCATCCTTGTGTTTTTCTTGATCTTAGAGGAAAATATTTCAATTTTTCACCATTGAGAATAACATTAGCTGCGGGTTTGTCATATATGGTCTTTATTATATTGAGGTACATTCTTGTATACTCATTTTGTTGAGAGTTTTTATCATAAATGGGTATTGAATTTTGTTAAATGCTTTTTCTGCATCTATTGAGATGATTATATCATTTTTGTCCTTAATTCTGTTAATATGATGTATCATGTTTATTTTGTAGATGTTGAACCCTCCTTGCATCCCTGGAATAAATTCAACTTGATCATGGTGTATGATTCTTTTAATGTACGGTTTGATTTGGTTTACTAGTATTTTGTTAAGGTTTTTTGCATCTGTGTTCATCAAGGGTATTGGACTGTAGTTTTCCTTTTTGTGGTGTTATTATCTGGTTTTGGTATCAGGGTAATTCTGGTTTCACAAAATGTGTTTGTAAAGTGTCCTTCCTCTTCAGTTTTTTGGAAGAGCTTGGGAAGTAGAAGTATTAAATCTTTGAATGTTTTGTAGAATTCTCCAGTGAAGCCCTCTGGTCCTGGACTTGTGTTGTTGGGGAGATTTTTGATTACCATTTAAGTTTCCTTATTAGTAATTAATCTATTCATATTTTTGTTTCTTCATGATTCAGTCTTGGAGGATTGTATGTTTCTAGGAATTTATTAATTTCTTCTAGGGTATCCAACTTATTGGTGTATAGTTGTTCATAAAAGTTTCTTATGATCCTTTGTATTTCTGTAGTATCAGTTATAAGTTCTCTTCTTTCATTTCTGACTTTATTTATGAGAGTCCTCTACTTTTTTCTTAGTTAGTTAGCTAAAGGTTTGTTAATTTTGTTTATCTTTTCAAAGAAACAGCTCTTAGTTTCATTGATTTTTTAAAAAAAATTTAACTATAGTTGATTTACAATATGGTGTTAGTTTCAGATATACAGCTTCAGATTCTTTTCCCTTTTATCTTTTCTATTTTTTTGTCTCCATTTCATTTATTTACCCTCTGATCTTTGTGTGAGTGTATGTGTCCTTTTTAAAAATTTTTATTTATTTATTTAAATTTTTATTTTTATATAATTTGTAAAGGTTATGTTCCACTTTCAGTTATTACCAAATGTTGGCTGTATTCTCCGTGTTGTACAATACATCTTGGAGCCTATCTTACACCCAATAGTTTATACCTCCACTCCACTCCTCTATTGTCCCTCCCACTGGTCATAACTAGTTTGTTCTCTGTATCTGTGAGTCAGCTTCTTTTTTGGTAAAATTTATATGGAAAAACAAAAGAACCTGAATAGCTGAAACAATCTTGAGAAAGAAGAACAGAGCTGGAGGAATCATGATCCCTGACTTCAGACTATACTACAAAGCTATAGTAATCAAAACAGTATGGTACTGGCACAAACCAGACACAGATCAATGAAACAGGATAGAGAGCCCAGAAATAAACCCACACACTTATGGTCAATTAATCTACAACAAAGGGGGCAGGAATATACAATGGAGAAAAGATAGTCTCTTCAATAAGTGTTGTTAGGAAAACTGGACAGATACATGTAAAGAAGGAAATTAGAACATTCTCTAACACCATATACAAAACTCAACTTAAAATGGATTAAAGACCAAAATCTAAGACTAGATATTATAAAACTCATGGAGGAAAACACAGGCAGAACACAACATAAATCACAGCAATATTTTTTTGGATCCGTCTTCTAAAGTAAAGGAAATAAAAGCAAAAATAAACAAATGGGACCTAATTAAACTTAAAAGCTTTTCACAACAGAGGAAACAATAGACAAAATGAAAAGACAACCTACTGAATGGGAGAATATATTTACGAATGAGATGACTGATAATGGGTTTAATATCCAACATATATAAACAGCTCATACAGCTCAACATCAAAGAAACAAACAACCCAATTAGATAATGGGCAGAAGAACTGAATAGATATTTTTCCAAAGAGGAAATGCAGATGGCCAAAAGTCACATGAAAAGATGCTCAACATTGCTAATCATCAGGGAAATGCAAATCAGAACCACAATGAGATTTCACCTCATGCCTGTTAGAATGGCTATCATCAAAAAGAACACAGATAACAAATGTTGGTGAGGTTGTGGAGAAAGGGAACTCTCCTAAATTGTTGGTGGGAATGTAAATTGGTGCAGCCACTGTGGAAAACAATATGGAGGTTTCTCAAAAAACTAAAAATAGAACTACCATATGACCCGGCAATTCCACTCCTGGGTAGATATCCAAAAAAACCAAAAACAAAAACAAAAAACACTAATTGGAAAAGATACATGTACCCCAAAGTTCATAGCAGCATTATTTATAATAGCCAAGACATGGAAGCAACATAAATGTCCATCAGCAGATAAATGCATAAAGAAGATGTATATACGCACAATGGAATACTGCTCAGCCATGAAAAAGAATGAAATTTTGCCATTTGCAGCACCATGGATGGACTTGGAGGGCATTATGCTAAGTGAAACAAGTCAGACAGAGAAAGACAAATACTGTGTGATATCACTTATATGTGGAATCAAAAATATACAACAAACTAGTGAATATAACAAAAACAGAAGCAGACCTCTCCTCTGATCTTTATTATTTCCTTCTTTCTACTAATTTTGGGCTTCATTTGTTCTTTTCCTATTTCCCTTAGGTGTACTTAGATTGTTTATTGGGGATTTTTCTTGTTTTTTTTTTTAGGAAGGCCTATATTGCTATGAACTTCCCTCTTAGAACCACTTTTGCTGCATCCCATAGATTTTGGTATGTCATATTTCTGTTTTCATTTGTCTGTAGGTATTTTTTGATTTCTCCTTTGATTTCTTTGATGACCCATTGGTTGTTCAGTGGGATGTAATCTAATCTCTATGTAATTTAATCTCCATGTGTTTGTGGGTTTTCCCATTTTTTTCTTTATGATTGATTTCTAGTTTCATACCATTGTGGTCAGAGAAGATGCTTGATATGATTTCAGTCTTCTTGAATTTATTGAGACTTATTTTGTGACCTAATATGTGATCTATCCTGGAGAATATTTCATGTGCACTTGAGAAGAATGTGTTTTGTGCTGCTTTTGGATAGAAAGTCTATTAAGTCTGTCTGGTCTAATGTGTTATTTAAGTCCAATATTTCCTCATTGATTTTCTACCCAGATGACCTATCCATTGATGTAAGTAAGATGTTAGAATTCCCTATTATTATTGTTTTGCTTTAAATTTCTCCCTTAAAGTCTGTTAATATTTGCTTTATATATCTTGGTGCTCCTCCATTGGGTGCATATATACTTATAAGTGTTATATCTTCTTGCTGGATTGACCCCTTTATCATTATGTAATGCCTTTCTTTGTCATTTATTTTTCTGTTTTAAAGTCTATTTTGTCTGATATGAGGATAGCTACTTCAGCTTTCTTTTCATTTCCATTTGCATGAAATATCTTTTTCCACCCGTTCACTTTCAGTCTGTGTGTGTCCTTCTGAAGTGAGTCTCTTGTAGGCAGTATATAGGTGAATTTTGTTTTTTTATCTATTCAGCCACTCTATGTGGTGAATTTTGATTGATGAATTTAGTCTATTTACACTTAAAGTAATTATTAATAGGTATGTACTTATTGCCATTTTGTTATTTGCTTTCTGGCTGTTTTGTAGATCCTCTCTGTTTCTTACTTCTCTTTTTCTTGTCCCTTGTGTTTTGGTGGTTTTCTTTAGTGCTATGTTTAGATTCCTTTTGCAATTTCTTTTGTGTATTTACTATAGGCTTTTCTTTGTGGTTACTGTGAGGTTCACATATAACATCTTATGTAAATAGTGACCTTTTTTAAGTTGGTAGTAACTTAAATTTGAACACATTCCAAAGCTTTATCTTTTTATTTACTCCCCCACTCAATATTTTATACTCTTGATGACACATTTTACATCTTATTTTAATGCATCCTTTGACTATTGTAATTTTAGTTAATTTTAATACTTTTGCCTTTTAACCTTCATACTTGCTTTATACTTGACTCATCCACCACCTTTAGTATATATTTACTTTTTCCAGTGGGATTTTTACCTTTATATGTTCTCTTATTATTAATTAATGCCATTTCTTTTCAGCTTAAAGAAGTCCTTTTACCATTTCGTATAGAGGTGGTTTAGTGCTGATGAACTCCTTTAGCTTTTGGTTATCGGGAAAACTCTTGGTCTCTCCTTCAATTCTGAATGATAACCTTGCTGGGTAGAAATTCTTGTTTGGAAATTCTTTTTGTGCAGGTGCTGTGGCTACTACTGCAGCACACTGGTGGGCAAGGCTTGTCTCCAGATCTGCTGTGGGACCTGGCCATGTGATATAAGTTATCTTTAAATAAATATGAAAAAAGAATGCTTTATGACAAAAACTTTAATAAACAACTTTTGATTCTTATGGATATTTTTCTGAAATATTTACTATGTTTTTCAATCTAACAAAAACATATGAAACTGTTAAAATGAAAGTTTTTTAATTACTGAAGGTAAAATATATTATTACAAAGACAATGAAAAGACATAGTGATTTATTATTTTTTCATTTTTAAAAAAAATTTTATTGGCGTATAGTTGATTTTCAATATTGTGTTAGTTTCAGGTGTACAGAAAAGTGAATCAGTTATACATAAACATATATCCATCCTTTTATAGATTCCTTTGCCATATAGGCCATTACAGAGTACTGAGTAGAGTTGCCTGTGCTATACAGTAGGTCCTTATTAGTTATATATTTTATACATAGTAGTGTGTATATGTCCATCCCAATCTCCCAATTTATCTCTTCCCCACCCCCCACCTTACCCCCTGGTAACCATAAGTTTGTTTTCTACATCTGTAACTCTATTTCTGTTTTGTAGATAAGCTCATTTGTACCCTTTTTAAATTCATTTATTTATTTTTTTATTGGAGTATAGTTGCTTTACAATGTTGTGTTAGTTTCTGCTGTGCAGCAAAGTGAATCAGTTTTATGTATACATATATCCACTCTTTTTTAGATTTCTTTCCCAATTAGGTTACCACAGAGCACTGAGTAGAGTTCCCTGTGAGTACCCTTTTTTAGATTCCACACGTAGGTGATATCATATATTTGTCTTTCTCTGTCTGACTTACTTCATTCAGTGACATAGTGATTTATATTGGGGAAAACCTTGAAACTAGGAGACAAGAATTTTGAATTCTGGCCTTGGCTCTGCTACTAGCTGGTCTTAGACAAATCATTTAACGTCTCTAAATTTCAGTTACCTCATCTGTAAAATGAGGGCATTGGATTGCATAGTCCCTGAGACATAAAAAGTAAGAGCTAAATATGTGATAATTATTATAAAGCTCTTACTGTTTTTAAGATGCTGATCCTTTATTATTCAGGATGGTCTGATGTTCAGCAAATAATTAAATAGACAAAGTTTTTTAATTTATTTGACCCTTTTAGTTATTACCTCATTCAAACCAAGGGGTTCTTTTGCTATATTCTGGTTGTCCTTCATTGCTTTTAATCAAACCTTTGTTAGATAGACTTGCTAGGGAAAATGTAGAGGCACTGTGCCTTCCTCTTATGAGAGTACCTTAATAACATTGCTATGTGTAAGCATACTGTATGAATAAATATTTATTTTCATAGAGCAATAGTTTTCTAAAAAATAGGTGTCTATTAGTTTTAACTGGTTAGCCCAGGTTAAATTACTATTAATGGTTATATTTAACATATGTTAATCCATTACTTTATTAATGAATTATAAATGAATTTTTTTTTGGCTTAAGTTGATTTTATCAACTAAATGGTAGAGAGATTAAGAGCTTCTTTGTATTCTGGTTTTCATATTCTTATTGCAAAGATCAATTAAATGTGTTGGCAAGAAAACACTGAAGAAAATTAGATTGTATATACTAATTAATAATGTCCGGTAACTGATGTAAACAAAGTTTATATCAATGTTATGACACAATATATGAAAGAAAAGTACAATTTTTAGTTTATTTCCCATTTATTCATTTATAATAACTTTGCTCAAAGTTAAGCACATTATAAGAGGACAAAGAATGAACGTCAGAGGAGTCTTCCTTCTCACAATTTTCTGGCTATTTTATAAAAACTAAACATATACACATGAAATGGATTAATGATAATGCAATGGAGCATGTGATGAAAGTATATTGATTTGTCAAAATGAAATCTATAACAATTTAGGAGGTTATAAGTAAACCTTGACCCTGACATTTCTCTTTACCTCATTTCTTACATTTAGTCCCCAAATCCCATTCCTTCTAACTAAAAAGTATATCTGGTGTCTATCCATTTCCCTTCATTCCTACTGCCACCACTTTGGTTCAGGCCATCATTATCTCCTACCCCAAATTATATAACTTGTCTCTCTCCAGTTTTATTTTACTTGATTGATTCTCTACCATAGCCAGAATAATCTTAAACTACAAAAATTATTGTGTTGATAGATTACCATTCCCCTGAAGATTAAATCCATACTCTTTAAATGGCTTCTGAAGAGTCCTGTGATTAGACCTTGGCTTACCCTTTTAGCCTCGTCTCTTCCCTCTGTCCTACTTAAACTTTATGGTCGAACCATGCTGTAGTTAGCATTAGTTGAATATGATCTGCTCAGGATCTTCTCAGTTTTAACAGTACTTCCTTAGGAAGATCTTTTCTGATCCCTAGATTAGGGTCAGATGCCCTGCTATCACTCTTATATCACCTCTTAATCTTCTGTCATAGCAAAACATACTTGTTTAATTATTTGCTTTTGTGATGGCATATCTTATGTTGTCACAGATTTTCTAGCACAGTATCTGACACATAGAAGATGTTTAATATTTTCTACATGAAGAAATAAATATAGAAAGGGAGATAGATGTTAAGATAGCTCTTAAAGAATGAGTACCTATTTTGTTTACGATAAGAGAGTAAATATTGCATATATAAATCATATTTGCCTACATATGATTTTCCATTCAGGTCTGTCATTGTATACATACAGCCAAAATACCAAACCCTTTGAATATGCGCAGTTAGAGGCAATAATTTCTCTAAGAGCATAATGTAGATCAGGCTACTAAAGAAGACTAATTTCTTTCTACAAATAAAAATTGGATATATTTAAGGTATAATAATTTCCCCTAGATTTATTGAGATATAATTGACCTATAACATTGTGTAAGTTTAAGGTGTACGACGTGTTAATTTGATACACTTATATATTGCCAAATAATTACCACCATCGTGTAACTTTCAAGTATATAATACAATATTATTAACTATAATCACTATCCTGTTTAGATCTCTAGAACTTACTCATCTTATAACTGGAAGTTTGTACTTTTGACCAACATCTCCCTTATGCCCCTACCCCTCAGCTTCTTAAAGAAGCCCACTTTTTAAGACCCATTTTGACTAGTCTCCATGATAATACAAATTATGCTCATATGCTCATCAAATGTTGTGAGTGTAAATTTATACTGGTTCGTAATTAGTCTACACTTACCTGAAGCATTTTCTGTATAGCATTTTAGCTATCACTAAATTTCATTTAGTTTATATCACAGGTATATAAATAAAGCATTCATAGGTATATAAAGAAAATATCCATTAATTCAAGCTATACATAATGCGAAGAGTGTTTTAGGGTAATATATTGTACTTGGTGTCCCAATTTTGCATTCAATTAAATATATTATTATTTTAGTCTTTGTTTTATTTCTAAAACATAATCTTTTATCACATGGTAAAGAGAAAGTATTTACATTTATAATTTTAGAGGATATTGGTTTTCTGTTATCAGACTACTTTATTAATCTTAAAATTCCTTGATTCTACTCTTTTGTGGAAAAGAAAGCATTACAAGAACCCTAATGAACACAAATAAGATGCAATGAAAAATCACAATAAAAATACCAATAATGTAGGTTTAAGTCCTAGATTTAGATTTAACCATGCAGTTTTGGAATTTGATAATAGCATGTTGTCTTTTGCATATTAAACTCTGTAGGAGATATTATACCTTTTATAATAGTGTAAAAGCTATTTTGATTTGAAGCATGTTGTTCTGAAGAATATGAAATAAAAATGAAGTTCATGAGAATTAAAAAAGTGAATATGCATTTACCTATTTATCTATCTACTGTTATACACAATTATCAAAGATTGCCAGAATAAAAACTGATCATTTTTAGGGACTTCTATTTTGATGGGTTGGATGAGTGATGATACACATGGTTTGGAGGGAAGAGTCCTTTTTTAGAGTATAATTTTGCTTGTTAAATCATTAAAGCTTAGTCATGTATGGAGAAAACTGCCTAATAATTATGAACTAACATTTTAACATGGCATTTGCAACAGATACATTAGACACTTAATTAAATAGAATGTTGCTTATTTTTAAAGGAATGACAAAAAAAATCAAACTTTCCTTGGCATGTGAAATCTTTATATTATCAGAAGTGGGAAATCTGAAAGATGTGGTTCATTCTCTGTTTGGATGATGCAGAATTGCTCTAAGCAGTAAGCTTACTGTTTTCAGACAGCATTAGCAGCTTCAGCAAATACAACTGTGTCATCCTCCCTTAATACGCAGTGTTTGTAACTGCAAAGGGGAGATGATAAACAGCATATGAGATCTGATATCTTCATGATGACTTAAACAGATACTGATGGACAGATCTGCTGTTTGATGTTTTCTTCACTAGCCCTGAAGATGCTGAGACATAGAGATGGCTGTGATTATCTTTTGTAAGACAGGAAATGCAATCTTTAGGGGTCTCTGGAAATAGAAAGGTTATGCAGTCTGGAACCTGTGAGCCTTTTCAATCTCTAAGTCATCAGGTATGACATCATGAATTATGATTATACCATTAGATTATAGAGTTATTGCTTTTTCTAGCTCTTAGTCATTTACAACATATTAATCAATGTAATTGTTTATTATTAGATTTTCCTTAGGATATTTGAACAAGTAATATTTATAGTACTAGACACCAGTTAAACAATATGAATTTTAGAAATGTGTGTGTGTTTAAGTTTGTGTTTACTGTAGCTTTTTATGGGGAAGTGGGAGGTAAGGAAATAGATTCTTTGTATGTGATTAAGGGCAAGATTTTGGGCTCTACAGATTTTTCCAGATTAAACCTGAATACAGTCAAATTGCATCTTTTATTTCAAATGATGAAAATAGCATAAATTGTTCAAACTTATAAGGATACACCATAGCTAGCTGCTTATATATAGTGACATATTAAAATTTTTTATCTGGGATTACTTAAGCATAGAAATAGATGTTGCTACCATCGTACTGTGCAACCACACAGCAACCCAAGTGTGATGAGTAGAATCATGTTTATCAGCATCTGAGCTATTTTCCTGAAATTTGTATTTCAGTATCTAAACTGTTTTAGAATGCATTACTTTTAATCATTTCTCAGATCTATTGAAATAATTATGCTCTTTGTCCTCTTAATGTAGAGATCTGCTAAGGCATTGCTTATAGATTAAAGTAGATGATAAATCTGTTTTTTGTTTTGGTTTGGTTTTTTACACAGAAATCTGGTGACATATAAGCCTGTTTAATGTTTTTGACCCAGAGATATTCTACATTTGTTTACTTTCATTTTCAAAATGGAAAGACTTGACTACATTAAACATGTTAACTACAAAGAGTAGAAAATCATCACAGCAAAGAATTTGGATTTATATATCTATTTTATGCTGAAACTCTGCTATTTATTTTAAACCATTTTCCCCTATCACGTTTAATTTTGTTTGTTATAGCATGTCCTCAGAATTACATGCTTGGGTAAGAAACTGTGCCTCTGTTTGACATTCAGATTTTGAAGGAAATTTATTTTATTTTTTTATGTTATAATATTTCTGCCTCAGTATTAGGGGACTTGGCAGATACTTGACAAGGCATTCCATATTAAATGAGCAAAATGAGAGAAAATGTTGCAGCATTTCTCAGCAGAAAGATAGTTTTGTCTTCGTGATTCCATAGCTCGATTAGAATTTAATGGCTCATCAGGGTAAAATGATGTATTAAATATGAATATATTTATCAAAAGACTGAAGTGGAAGTCTGAAACAGTGATTTGATTCAGTTAAGGGGTCAGTTTCTCCTTTTTAATTAAAAGCACACTAAAATTTTACCTACTGATATTGGCGATAATTTATATGTTATTCAGGCTACTTAGTCAGCTTAGATTCTTATTAGCAGGGAAGACTGCCATATTCTTAAGCTTGATTAGTTTTGGAATGATTTGAATATACCTTTTAGTTGCTACAAAACCTGTTTAATCTGTTAGAATTTATTTCCAGCATTTGCATGTATTAGTCACTATGAGTACATTCTGTTTCTTGGCATTGCTTTGGGATTCCTCTAGGTATTGGTTTCACAACATTTTGCTAGATTTTTCACTGTATTTGTGACCTTTCAAGAGAACCAAACCATAAAAATTCTTAGTTACCTTCTTCAGTGGCACTTAAATGAGGATATCTCAATAATTCTGTAAGGTGAAAAAAATTACTGTCTTAGAGTTATTTCTTTTACAAAGTGGAGAAAAATTTCTCTCTGTTGCTATGTCAAAATATATAACATTAAAAAGTTAAGATTGATTAAAATGTCACAGACATTTAATGTAATGTCAACCTTTTTCCTGTACAGCAAGATGATCTTGACCTTTTGAATGGTGAAATTGATTGTATATCTGCTCAGTAACAATTGGTCATCTTCTTTTTGCAATGGTTGCCTCTATCTGTACCATTTTATACATGCGTTTCATTATATATTGTAAAGGTTTCTGAAGGTAAGCTGTCTGTAAACAACTATTTGAGTACTTGTTCAATTATAAACAACTATTTGAGTAATTTGAGTAATTGTGAAATATGATCATTTGCACAATACTGTATTTGGTGTTGTGAGGAGAATACAGAAAAGAAAGAGTTGTTTCCTGCTTTCAAGATTATGAGAAAATGTACATAATGAGCTATGTTCACATTTTGAATTGACTTTTCAAAAGTGGATGCTACAGTCAGTTTTAATTTAATTTATAAATTGGTGAATCTTAGGATGAGTTACATATAATTCTTTTCTTCCTCATGTAAATCTCTTGATATTAGAGAAATAAAAGATTGGGTCAAACTGTATAATCAAGCATTTTGTAATTTTGATAACTGCATTAACTTCTTTTATAACATGTTAAATTCTTTTTATTAGGGCATTATAAACTGTGAATAAATAAAATAACATTGTAAGTTTTATAAGTCATAGTTTTCAATTTGAGAGTGAAGGGAGATCTAGCCCATTGGCAGGAAGCAGAAGCAGGTACCCCAAGAATCAGCTCAAAACAGGGATGTGACCAATCCAGTGTAATTCCAGGCTAGGCATAGGTCATTATGTGTTATGGAAGGGGGTTTCGATTTAGTAGGGATTAAACTTTGGAAATAAGGAGTAGCAAGTTTGGAGTGTTTAATGCTAGGTAGGTCATTTATGGAGTACTTTGAATAAACTGGGGAGGATAGGATTCACCTTAGGCTCTGAGGAAGAGGACTGGGAGGAACTAGTAGGGAAGTAGACCTTAACCAGCTGGCTGTTAGACATCCAAGCACTACTCTCTTCTCTTTCGTATCAGTGTGCTGGCTGAAAGTAGCAGGGAGGTGGGTAGAGCAGATGCAAAAACCTTGTTTCCCTAGAATCCTAGACTGGCACATGCTGACCAATAGTGCCTGTTTTCTTGGATTAGAGCAATAGAAAATTGATTTACAAATTCTTCTGGTTTGTATAGTGTGGTAGTTAAGCATCCAGACTGCCGTGTTCACTAGGTTCAAATCTTAGCTACACCACTTACCAGCTGTGTGATCATGGGCAAGTTATTTAACCTTTCTGGGTATCAGTTTCCTCAGATGTGATATAGGGATAGTAATGGTGCCTACCTCAAAGACTTGTGAAGATCAAGCAAGTTAATGTATATAAAGTACCTCTAAGAGTACTGGTACATACTAAGCACATTACTGCCAACATTATTTATTGGCAAACATTATTATGTACACTCTTAGAGCTAGGATGGGCTATTGGTAATGGTCGTCATGAGTTTAATTTTGATCTCTCTCCCTCACTCTTCTTATCAAGTAAGAAATTCAGTCAAAAACACGTGGTACACTGAAATAAAGATGGTTATAAAAATGCAAACAAGAAAAACATGCTACATCTGACTAAATTCTAACATTGACTGACTATAAGAATTGTGACTTGATGAAAAATTTTGTTTAAAGTTTTTTTGCACCTGCTTACTAGCCTGATTTAAACTTCTATTAAGATCCTATGTGTATAGATCCTTTGCTTTCCTATATTATACCAACTACTTCATTACAGGAAAATTACTGGGTCTTTGGGAAAACTTAACAGCAATGTCAGGTCTTCTTTAGTAACAGTTGGAGATTAAAATTAAGGAGTAAAATCAAGGTTTAAATAAAATAATAGACAAGTTATATAGCTTAGGTTTAATGATCTGAGTTACTTTTTAAATCATAAAAAATGTTTTCGACAGAAACTTCACTGGAAATTATACTCAGCTTGTTTTAGTAATTTTTTAAAAATTTATTTATTTATTTATTTATGGCTGTGTTGGGTCTTCATTGCTGCACAGGGGCTTTTTCTAGTTGCAGCGCGCGGGGGCTACTCTTCGTTGCACTGCGCGGGCTTCTCATTGCGGTGGCTTCTCTTGTTGCGAAGCGCGGGCTCTAGAGCGCAGGCTCAGTAGTTGTGGTGCTCGGGCTTAGTTGCTCCGTGGCATGTGGGATCTTCCCGGACCAGGGCTCGAACCCGTGTCCCCTGCATTGGCAGGCGGATTCTTAACCACTGTGACGCCAGGGAAGTCCCTAGTAATTTTGTTAATGAAAATTTTTATTCTAGATGAAAGACTGAAATGAAATATGCTATAAATACAATGCTATATATGAATAAGACAATTCAAGTTCCTGTTTGATAGAGTATACTGTTTTGAATTGCTGATGTTATTTAATGTAAAGACATCAATTTGCTTAAAAATTGCCAAGCTCCTAAGTACAAGTGTGTAATTTGATAGTTGGATGAAATCTAAATCTAAATCTTAAATAATCTTAAGTGTTACATTTTGTGACTTTTTTTCATTTTAATTCTCTTCTCTTGAGCAATTTTCTCAATGTGCAGCTATTTCCCCAAATTGGCACACAGTCAACCAAATCTCAGCACAATGCAATTTGTTAAAACAAACAAAAAGCCAAACATACAAAACCCTACAGTGTTCCAGTAAGCACAGTACTGGGCAAGGATATAAAGACCAATGGGTCCCTGCCTTCAGGAATTCATAGGTAGTGAATTGTAAACACTAAATACAAGTAACTATAACAGAATGTGGAAAGCAGTGAGTGCCACAGAGATTCAAAAGAGATATGAAAGAAGCATAAATTATTCTGCTATGAGTTCAGTGGGCAGAATATTTCAAGCTGAGTGGGGAGAGAAGGAGAGAAGCTAGATGGGGAGTTGGGGAAGTATGGTAAGGTAGCATCTGAGTTAGACCTTGAAGAGTGGCCAAGATAGGGAAGAGGTCATTTTGGGCAGAGGAAACAACATGAGTAAAAGTTGGGAGACAGAAAGCAAATAATATGTTTGAGTAATACGGAATAGCTCATTTTGGCTTATAACCTGGTGGGGTGATTCAAACTATCACAGGAAAGATTTGTTGGGACCAGATAATGCAGAATCTTGAGTGTTAGATTATGATTACTAAACTGAGAACATTTCTGTGCTGAACTACTTATTCTTGGGAGAAAATAAAATAAAAAACAAAAGAACAGTAGCTATATTTTGCAGTCATTTTCAGAGCTCTAACTCTGTTGACTTTGAAAATGAAAATTAAATTCCTGAGTAGATTTAGTAGTTAGTAGACAAGGTAGGGGGTAGAAGCAAAATGAAGGATTTTAATAAAATTCTCTATCAAAATTGCACGTGAGAGCATTTCTCAGTCTATCCACAACCACTCAAAAGTCCTACATTTCAGATCCTAAGAGACCTCCTGCTTGTCCCTGATGTAAACTCTATTTTATTGGTAGGTAATCAGATTTAGCTTTGGCTTTATTTTTGACATTTCCTAGACCAAGGACAATCTAGAGGGATCATTTTAATACAATGAATATGCATGTCACTATGGTGAATATTTGGATAATAAGGACTTTGTCTTAGGAAAAATTGGAAGGAGAAATTGCTATTTATAACCATGGAAGTTACAGGGATATTTAAGCTTTGCTCTTTGTTAATATAGCAATGATAAAGTAAACTGTCATTGCTAATACCTTTAATATCACCTTTAAATCTTCTACTCCACACACCAGAATTTAGTCAGTATTGTGTGAGGTTAGTAAAAAAGCTGGGTAACATCCAAGAGCAGATTTCCTTTAGGTGTGACATCTGGGATGTGACTTTTGTTATCAGGAGGATGATATTTGTGCATGGGAATTGTGAAAAAATTGGAATTGAATCCTCTCATTTAGTACATCATCCATATAAAGTATGTCAGAAATAAACTAATGGAATTCCACAAGTGTGAGTAAAAATGAAGCCAGACAGAATTGCTCTTCTGGCCCTTTATTTAGAGCAATAACAGATCCATATAATTGAGAGTACTCTCTTTCTTTCTGTAGAAGTCTGCATTATTTGAAAAAGCCATTTTTCTAGAAGTTCTTGTGAAGTTGTTTTTATTAATCCTGTGACTTCACATTGCCTGGGAAATAGCCATACATATGGTAGGGGCCCAATAAGTTTTCAATACTTATTTTAGAATCATAGATCCATTTCTGGGAGAAACTTTGGAGAACATTGGGCTTTGGGTTGCTTTAAAACTTTTAAACACTTTTTACCTTAGAAAACAGATAAGAGACATTTACTGAAATGATCCTTTCCTTATCCCAAGCCTTTTTAAAAATGATAATACAGGAATATAAGTAAGTTAAAAAGGTAATTGAATATTCTTTTATCAAACTTCTTTTTATAAAAGGCAACAGAACCTAGTTTCAATGATGTACATTGCAAAATGTGCTGCATATAAATGGATGCCATCTATTTCTAGCCATTCCTTTCTTTCTAAATTTTATTCAAACTCATAATAATTTATTGAGTCTATTGTGTAGTATGGAGGGAGGCAGTAGAGCGCAGTAGTTAAGAGCTCAAGTTAATTGAGCTGGATTTGCTTCTTTAGACCCCATATCCTCCACTTACAGACAGTATTTATCTTAGTAATGTTAACTCACCTCTCTTTCTCAATACTGTCATCTGTAAAATGAGGGTACTAATATGCTAATCTCTAGGCTTGTAATGAAAATCAATTGAATTAATGAATTAATGTAAGTAAATTGCTTCAAACAGTGACTAGCTTAACAAATATTAGTTATTATAATTACTCCCCACTGGACTAGGTAAAGTTGAGGAGAAAGCTACAAAAGATAAACAAGATATAAAACAAATCCACCCCTTCAAGGAATTTACGTTATAGTATATGTAAAGTATCACCTGTATATGTATATAAATATAAAATACATACACACACAAACACATACATATGTAGTACATATGTATGTATACATACACACACATTATACTTTAATTATATATAGTATACTAAAAAGAAACTAAACAACTTGCCTAAGATCAAAATTGCCAGCAAAGGGTAGGATGACATGGGGTTCAAACCAGGAGGTCTAGCTCTACAGCTCTTGCTCTTAACCACTGTGTTATACTGCTTAAGGTTATATACATTCAAATTAGGTACTAGATAGCCTTGTATAAGTTACTATATTCTAAATACCAAATTGAGATGAGAGACATCAAGGTAAACTGAAAGTGCTGTGGAAGACTTCATGTAAGAGGCGTGATGACTTTCATCTGACACATTCTTTTTGATTTCTCTTCCACTACAAATAACATGTATAAAGTCTTTAGCACAGTTTCTACCATAGGTAATAAATTATAGTTGTTGTTATTATTATCACAATCTTTCTGATAATTGCTTCTAAATCTCCCCTAATTGGTGCAATGTGCTGTTTGAAAACCATAAATCTAATCTATGCTCATGACTTAAATTACCCATCAGTGATTCTTAATTGTAATTATGCATCAAAATCAAATGTTTAGCTTTTTAAAAACATTGATGCCCCAGGCTTATTTCAGAAGTACTAAATAAAGTCTATGGATTTTTAGCCCAGGCTTCTATATTTACAAAAAGCTTTCCAAGTGAATCTGATGGGCTGCCAAAATTGAGAAATGCTGCTTTACATGGTGGTGAATTGCAAATCTATAGCTTAAATCTACATCTTAACCTCTATCTAGTGTTCCAGACTGCATCTCTGCTCATTTACCTCATCAATATCTCAAACTTGGTATGCCCCAAGCAAAACATTATTTTATCTTCAAAACCTCTTTGTCTTTCCTAGCATGATGACCTAGTAATAATTTTCAACTTTTTAATCCAACCATAGGTCCAATTACTCACTAAGTTATGTAGATTCTTTCTTCCAAGGAGTCCAAAATTTACCTTTTCTTTCCATTCCCCATTGTCTTGATCTCAATGTAAGTTCACGTTCATTTCTCACCTGGACTACTGTAGTCATTTCTTAATTGGTATTTGTTTTTTCTTCCCATTGCTCATCTCCAAAGCAACCTATTCACTCCTCAGCTACCAGAGTATGCTTTCTAAAATGGAAACCAAGAACAGGCATTTGCCTACTTAAACTCATTCTAAGGCTCCCCATTACCTTCATGATAATTTTCAGAGTTCAGATAAGTGAGAACATACAATATTTATCTTTCCCTGTGTGACTTATTTCACTTAGCATAACGTCCTCAAGGTCCATCCATGTTGTTGCAAATGGCAGGATTTCCTTCTTTCTCATGGCTAAATAATATTCCACTGCATTTATTTTATTCATTCATCTGTTGATGTACACTTAGGTTGTTTCCATATTTTGGATATCGTCAATAATGTGGCAACAAACATGGGAGTGCAGACTTCTCTTTGAGATAGTTATTTTATTTCCTTCAAATACTTACGCAGAAGCGGTACTGCTAGATCATATGGTAGTTCTATTTTTAATTTTTTGAGGAATGAGGAAGTGACATTTAAACTTAGCCATTTTTAGTTAAACTTAGTCTAAATTCTACTAGTTAGAGAGAGACAGCCTCTCTCAAATCTTTTAAAATGCTATTCTCTTTGCCTATAATGCCTTTGGTCCCTCATTTCTCTTGTTTTTGCCTGGCTAACTCTCTCTTATATCTCAAGATTTATTTAGATTAAGCATTACCTCCTTTTGAAACATCCCCTCATCTCTTCAGAGTGAATTAGGTGTTTTTTCTATATCTTCTTCTGGATCCTAGTATTTACCTTAAATGAAGCACAATACATGCTGTACTGAAGTCATTGATTTTCCTGTCTTGACTGTGAACTGCTTAAAGGCAAAGTTAGTGTCTTTTACTTTTTTCAATCCAGCACTAATATTGTTCCTGGCACACTGTAACTACTTAATAAATTTTTGTTGAATATCAAAATGGGTAATGAGTATGAAATGTTCATGGAAACATATGGCCTAGGTCACTTTGGACACCATTGGGAATTCATAGTAGCTGAGGTGTATAAGCACGGTTGGACCAGACTTTGAAGTGTTTAAAAGTTAAATTAAGGAATTTTAGATTTTATACTTAACTAATATAATATCGTTGCAGTATAGCATATTGATTAAGAGTATTGACCTGCCGGGACTTCCCTGGTGACACAGTGGTTAAGAATCACTTGCCAGTGTAGGGAACACGGGTTCGATCCCTGGTCGGGGAAGATCCCACGTGCCGCGGAGCAACTAAGCCCATGTGCCACAACTACTGAGCCTGCGCTCTAGAGCCCGCAAGCCACAACTACTGAAGCCCCCGTGCCTAGAGCCTGTGCTCGGCAACAAGCGAAGCCACCGCAATGAGAAGCCCGCGCACCTCAACAAAAAGTAGCCCCCGCTCGCCCCAACTAGAGAAAGCCCCCGCGCAGCAATGAAGACGCAGTGCAGCCAAATATAAATAAATAAATATTAAAAAAAAGAAAAGTATTGACCTACCTTCAAACCCCGCCTATGCCTCTTAATAGCTAAGGGTTCCTGGGAAAGTTTCTTAGCCTCTTTAAGTCTCAGAATACTCAACCGTTTTGAAGAATTTTAATGAGTAACAGTATGTAAAGTTCTAGCACTGTACCTGGCAGGTTGTAAGCCTTACAATGTTACTTATTATTATTATTGCAATTGTATGCAACATTGAGAAAAATCAGACAGCTAAAGGACTAACAGTTTCAGAATGTAGAGTTAAAATTATCCAATGATTGACCATTCAGCTGGCAATCAGAAAACCAAAATTTTAGTTCTCGTTCTATCTCTGCTATTGGCTTACTGTAAAGCTTGAATGTATCTCAGTTTCCTCATACAAAAAAGTATGTTAATGCTTTTAATGTATGTTAATGCAAAAGTAGTAGTGTTAATGCTTTCCTCACCAGGATGTTGTAATCGTTTGAGATGTCTAAAGAAAATAAACTGTTAAATTATAAAGGGTGGGAATCTATATTCTTTGAAGTCGCTGATATCATCATGCTTTTTGTACAAGCTGTGCCATCATTTGCCTAGAATGCTCTTCTTATTCACCTTGATAATCGTATTTTTCCTTTAAGACTCCGTTTAAGCATCAGTTATTGGGTTTAGGTGGTCATTTATATATCCCTTAGAATACTAAGCCTACTTCTGGTATAACATTTACCATGTATAACATTTGAAAAAACACCTACTTGTATGTCTTCTCCCATAGAATGTAAAATTCTAGAAGGCAAGTGTGTCTTATAATTCAGTGTTCCCACTGAATTATACTATTTTTATAAATAACTATAATTATTTACCAATAATTTAACATGTGCCAGAATCTGCTAGTACAGATTCTGGCACATGTTAAATTATTAGTAAATATTAACTCAAAGAATGGATTATGTTATATAAATTTAAGAATACTGAAGTATGTTTTAAAGCAGCAAAAAAGTTTCTAAAGCTCATTCAGAGGTTGTTTGCTGTGAACTGGAGATTAGAAAATGTGGTAATAGTTAGAATGAACTATAATAGTAGCAGAATAAATATTAACAATAGAATAATAGCAAGAAGAAAATATTACCCTGGTAGATATTTTCTGAAAATATAGCAAAGATGAAGGAAAATCAGGAGACTTTAGGTAAAACTACCAGGTAGAATACACCCAGCTACATTTCCTTTCTCCCAGAATCCTATTAAAGAGACAATTAATGGTATTTCTAACCTTTTCTCTATACCAAAACTAAATTAGGGTGGGGAAAGTGGGAGAGGAAAAAAAAACAGTGACAAAACTTTGTGAGCAAAACAGCAGAAGGAAAATGTCAAGTGACTTGGCTAACTGAGAAAACAGAATTGTAAACTAGCATTGGCAAAAGCTGAGAACCAACACAATTTATACTGAAGCATCCTGAAAGGCACCAGATACCTCTGAAGGAGAGAATCAAGCTACTAAAGTAAAAAGTATTGAATTAAAATTCAGTCACATTTCCGGATCATCTTTCTCCTTTACTTCAGTCAACTAGGCAAATATCCCACCTCTACTCCAGCAGTGGACTGGAGAGGGGAAAATAGACTCTCTTTGGACTGAGTAACCCAGGAGCAGATCAGTTCATAAAGCACCATATTAAAAACTTCAGTAAGAATACTGTGATCCCAGCTCTCTTCCTCTATTTTGCTCCTAGAAAGCTGGCAGCCAGGCGTTCATCTGCCAGGCAAGATAATGGAAGATCCAACTGGACTCAACAAGCTCAGGAGGAAGGTCCCAGACATATTGACATCAGGGTTTCCCAAAGAAACAGCCAAATCATATCACTTTACAATATGCTCAAAGTTGACAAGCCCTATCCAAATACTCAGGGCTTCCAATTAGCTTTTTGGTTTCATACTTTTAAATATGAGCACAAAACCAAAAACCATAAAACCTCTGAGGAAATCTTCTAACATAAAAGATAGAGGCCAATGTTTTTTTGGATTTGATATCAAAAACAAAGGTAACAAAAGCAAAAATAAACAAGTGGAACTACATCAAATTAAAAGGTTGCTTCACAGCAAAGGAAACCATCAACAAAATAAAGAGGCAACCTACTGAATGGGAGAAAATATTTGCATATCATATATCTGATAAGGGGTTAATATCTAAAATATGTAAAGAACTCATACAACTCAATAGCCAAAAGACAATCCTATTAAAAAATGGGCAGAGCACCTGAATAGACATTTTTTCCAAAGAAAATATGTGGACAGCCAACAGGTACATAAAAAGATGCTCACTAATTATCAGGGAAATGCAAATGAAAACCACAATGAGACATCACCTCACACCTGTTAGAATGGCTGTTATCAAAAAGCCAAGAAATGACAAGTGTTGGAGAGGGTGTGGAGAAAAGGGAACCCCTATGTGCTGTTGGTGGGAATGTAAATTGGGGCAGCCACTATGGAGACTCCTTAAAAAGAGAACTACCAAATGATCCAGCAATTCCACTTCTGGGTATTTATCCAAAGAAAACAAAAGCACTAACTCAAAAAGATATATATATCTATATAGATAAATATATATAGATCGATCTATCTATGTATATCTATCTATATAGATATATATATATCTCCATCCTAATGTTCATTGCAGTGTTATTTACAATAGCCAAGATATGGAAACAACCTAAGTGTTCATTGACAGATGAACAGATAAAGAAAATGTGGTGTATGTATTGTATAGGCAGTGGAATATTATTCAACCACAAAAAAGAATGAAATGAACTCTTGCGATTTGCAACAACATGGGTGGAACTTGAGGGCATTATGCTAAGTGAAATAAGTCAGACAGAAAGACAAATACCATATGATTCAATAATGAATTAATTATACATATATAATTATTTTTATTTACAATCCCTATTTTGCATATGAGGCACAAAGAACTTGTGCAAAGTCACATGGCTAAGTAAGTAGTAAGTGCCATAGCTGGATATGAACCCTGGAGGTCTGGTTTTAGAGATCTTATTAGGCACCACTCTGCTTCCTCTTATCTTAGTGCCTATTGATAGCACGAATTTAATAAACGAGAGCTGTTTATAGTATAAGACTAGCTATAAATTAGTTTTGGCTGTTTCTATTAGATACTAAGTAGAGGAGGAAATTAATCACATATATTTCTTTTTTTAAAATTGTGATACAACTTTTACACACTATTTTCAAACTTGCAAAATAATACACCATGTTTTTGTGGATATTTACACATGTGGTAAAAGTGTAAAAACATACATGGAGATAACTTGCGTACTGGCTATTTTTTTTATGCATCTTTATTGGAGTATAATTGCTTTAAAATGTTGTGTTCATTTCTGCTGTACAACAAAGTGAATCAGCTATATGCATACATATATTCCCATATCCCCTCCCTCTTGAGCCTCCCTCCCACCCTGCCCTCCCTATGCCACCCCTCTAGGTTGTCACAAACACCAAGCTGATCTCCCTGTGCTATGCAGCAGCTTCCCACTAGCTATCTATTTTACATTTGGTAGTGTATATATGTCAATGCTACTCTCTCACTACGTCCCAGCATCTGCTTCCTGCCCTGTGTCCTCAAGTCCATTCTCAACATTGTCATCTTTATTCCTGCCCTACCACTAGGTTCATCAGTACCATTTTTCTAGATTCCATATATATGCGTTAGCATACAGTATTTGTTTTTCTCTTTTTGAATTACTTCACTCTGTATGACAGGCTCTAGGTCCATCCACCTCACTACAAATAATTTCGTTCCCTTTTATGGCTGAGTAATATTCCATTGTATACATGTGCCACATCTTCTTTATCCATTCATCTGTCGATGGACATTTAGTTTGTTTCCATGTTCTGGCTATTGTAAATAGTTATGCAATGAATATTGTGGTAAATGTATCTTTTTGAATTATGTTTTTCTCAGGGTATATGCCTGAGTAGTGGTATTGCAAGGTCATATGGTAGTTCTATTTTTAGATTTTTAAGGAACCTCCATACTGTTCTCCATAGTGGCTGTATCAATTTACATTCCCACCAACAGTGCAAGAGGGTTCCCTTTTCTTCACACCCTCTCCAGCATTTATTGTTTCTAGATTTTTTGATGATGGCCATTCTGACTAGTGTGAGGTGATACCTCAATGTGGTTTTGATTTGTATTTCTCTGATGATTAATGTTGTTGAGCATCTTTTCATGTGTTTGTTGGCCATCTGTATGCCCTCTTTGGAGAAATGTCTATTTAGGTCTTCCACACGTTTTTGGATTGGGTTGTTTGATTTTTTGATATTGAGCTGCATGAGCTGCTTGTATATTTTGGAGATTAATCCTTTGTCAGTTGTTTCATTTGCAAATATTTTCTCCCATTCTGAGGGTTGTCTTTTCGTCTTGTTCATGGTTTCTTTTGCTGGGCAATAGCCTTTAAGTTTCATTAGGTCCCATTTATTTAGTTTTGTTTTTATTTCCATTACTTTAGCAGGTGGGTTAAAAAGGATCTTGCTGTGATTTATGTCATAGAGTGTTCAGCCTATGTTTTCCTCTAAGAGTTTTATAGTGTCTGGCCTTACATTGAGGTCTTTAACCCATATTGAGTTTATTTTTGTTTTGTATGGTGTTAGGAAGTGTTCTTTAATCCATATTGAGTTTATTTTTGTTTTGTATGGTGTTAGGAAGTGTTCTAATTTCATTCTTTTACATGTAGCTGTCCAGTTTTCTCAGCACCACTTATTGAAGAGGCTGTCTTTTCTCCATTGTATATTCTTGCCTCCTTTATCAAAGATAAGGTGACCATGTGTTCATGGGTTTATTTCTGGGCTTTCTATCCTGTTCCATTGATCTATATTTCTGTTTTTGTGCCATTACCATACTGTCTTGATTATTGTAGCTTTGTAGTATAGTCTGAAGTCAGGGAGCCTGATTCCTCCAGCTCCATTTTTCTTTCTCAAGATTGCTTTGGCTATTTGGGGTCTTTTGTGTTTCCATACAAATTGTACAATTTTTTATTCTAGTTCTGTGAAAAATGCCATTGGTAATTTGGTAGGGATTGCATTGAATCTGTAGATTGCTTTGGGGAGCATCGTCATTTTCACAATGTTGATTCTTCCAATCCAAGAACATGGTATATCTCTCCATCTGTTTGTATAATCTTTAATTTCTTTCATCAGTGTCTTATAGTTTTCTGCATATAGGTCTTTTGCCTCCTTAGGTAGGTTTACTCCTGGGTATTTTTTCTTTTTGTTGCAATGGTAAATGGGAGTGTTTCCTTAATTTCTCTTTCTGATCTTTTGTTGTTAGTGTATAGGAAAGCAAGAGATTTCTGTGCATTCCTTTTATATCCTGCTACTTTACCAAATTCATTGATTAGCTCTAGTAGTTTTCTGGTGGCATCTTTAGGATTTTCTACATATAGTAAGTATCATGTCATCTGCAAACAGTGATAGTTTTACTTCTTGTTTTCCGATGTGGATTCCTTTTATTTCTTTTTCTTTGTTGATTGCCGTGGCTAAAACTTCCAAAACTATGTTGAATAATAGTGGTGAGAATGGGAAACCTTGTCTTGCTCCTGATCTTAGAGGAAATGCTTTCACTTTTTTACCATTCAGCATGATGTTGGCTGTGGGTTTGTCATATATGGCCTTTATTATGTTGAGGTAGGTTCCCTCTATGCCCACTTTCTGGAGGGCTTTTACTATAAATGGGTGTTGAATTTTGTCAAAAGCTTTTTCTGCATCTATTGAGATTATCATATGGTTTTTATTCTCCAATTTGTTAATATGGTGTATCACATTGATGGATTTGCATATATTGAAGAATCCTTGCATTCCTGGGATAAACCCCACTTGATCATGGTGTATGATCCTTTTAACGTGCTGTTGGATTCTGTTTGCTAGTATTTTGTTCAGGACATTTGCATCTATATTCATCAGTGATATTGGCCTGTAATTTTCTTTTTTGTGACATCTTTGTCTGGTTTTGGTATCAGGGTGATGGTGTCCTCATAGAATGAGTTTGGGAGTGTTCCTCCCTCTGCTATATTTTGGAAGAGTTTGAGAAGGATAGGTGTTAGCTCTTCTCTAAATTTCTGTTAAAATTCGCCTGTGAAGCCATCTGGTCCTGCGCTTTTGTTTGTTGGAAGATTTTAAATAACAGCTTCAATTTCAGTGCTTCTGATTGGTATGTTCATATTTTCTATTTTTTCCTGGTTCAGTCTCAGAAGGTTGTGCTTTTCTAAGAATTTGTCCATTTCTTCCAGGTTGTCCATTTTATTGTCATATAGTTGCTTGTAGTAGTCTCTCATGATCCTTTGTATTTCTGCAGGGTCAGTTGTTACTTCTCCTTTTTCATTTCTAATTCTGTTGATTTGAGTCTTCTCCCTTTTTTCCTGCTGTATCTGGCTAATGGTTTATCAATTTTGTTTATCTTCTAAAAGAACCAGCTTTTAGTTTTATTGATCTTTGCTATTTTTTCCTTCATTTCTTTTTCATTTATTTCTCATCTAACCTTTATGATTTCTTTCCTTCTGCTAATTTTGGGGTGTTTTTTGTTGTTCTTCTCCTTTCTCTAATTGCTTTAGGTGTAAGGTTATGCTGTTTATTTGAGATTTTTCTTGTTTCTTGAGGTAGGATTGTATTGCTATAAACTTCCCTCTTAGAACTGCTTTTGCTGCATCCCATAGGTTTGGGTCTATGTGTTTTTATTGTCATTTGTTTCTAGGTATTTTTTGATTTCCTCTTTGATTTTTCCAGTGATCTCTTGGTTATTTAGTAGTGTGTTGTTTAGCCTTCATGCGTTTGTATTTTTTACAGTTTTTATTTTCCTGTAATTGATATCTAGTCTCATAGCATTGTGGTCGGAAAAGATGCTTGATACAATTTCAGTTTACCTAGGCATAGTTTGTGACACAAGATGTGATCTATCCTGGAGAATGTTCCTCAAGAATGTGCACTTGAGAAGAAAGTGTATTCTGTTGTTTTTGGATGGAACATCCTATAAATATAAATTAAGTCCATCTGGTCTAATGTGTCATTTAAAGCTTGTGTTTCCTTACTTATTTTCTGTTTGGATGTTCTGTCCATTGGTGTAAGTGGGGTGTTAAAGTCTCCTAATATTATTGTGTTACTGTTGATTTCCCCTTTTATTCCTGTTAACATTTGCCTTAGGTATAGTGGTGCTCGTATGTTGGGTGCATAAATATTTACAAGTGTGATATCTTCTTCTTGGATTGATCCTTTGATCATTATGTAGTGTCCTTCCTTGTCTCTTATAAGAGTCTTTAATTTAAAGTCTATTTTGTCTGATATGAGTATTGCTACTCCAGCTTTCTTTTGATTTCCATTTGCAAGGAGTATCTTCTTCCATCCCCTCACTTTCAGTCTGTATGTGTCCCTAGGTCTGAAGTGGGTCTCTTGTAGATAACATATATAGGAGTCTTGTTTTTGTAACCATTCAGCCAGTTTGTGTCTTTTGTTTGGAGCATTTAATCCATTCACATTTAAGGTAATTATCAATATGTATGTTCCTGTTACCATTTTCTTAATTGCTTTGGGTTTGTTTTTATAGCTCCTTTGTTTCTCTTGTGTTTCCTGCCTAAAGAAGTTCCTTTAGCATTTGTTGTAGAGCTGATTTGGTGGTGCTGAATTCTTTTAACTTTTGCTTGTCTGTAAAGCTTTTGATTTCTCTATTGAATCTGAATGAGATCCTTGCTGGGTAGAGTAATCTTGGTTGTAGGTTTTTCCCTGTCATCATTTGAAATATATCCTTCCACTCCCTTCTGGCCTGCAGAATTTCTGCTGAAAAATCAGCTGGTAAATTTATGGGGATTCTCTTGTATATTATCTGTTGCTTTTCTCTTGCTGCTTTTAATATTTTTTCTTTGTATTTAATTTTTGATAGTTTGATTAATATGTGTTTCAGTGTGTTTCTCCTTGGGTTTATCCTGTGTGGGACTCTCTGCGCATCCTGGAGTTGATTGACTATTTCCTTTCCCATGTTATTGAAGTTTTCAACTATAATCTCTTCAAATATTTTCTCAGACCCTTTCTCTTTCTCTTCTTCTTCTGGGACCCCTATAACTCAAATGTTGGTGTGTTTAATGTTGTCCCAGAGGTCTCTGAGACTGTCTTCAATTCTTTTCATTCTTTTTTCTTTATTCTGCTCCTTGGCAGTTATTTCCACCATTCTATCTCCCAGGTCATTTATTCGTTCTTCTGCCTCAGTTATTCTGCTACTGATTCCTTCTAGAGTATTTTTAATTTCAGTTATTGTGTCGTTCATCACTATTTGTTTGTTCTTTAGTTCTTCTAGGCCCTTGTTAATTGCTTCTTGTATTTTCTCCATTCTATTTCTGAGATTTTGGATAATCTTTACTGTCATTACTCTGAATTGTTTTTCTGGTAGACTGCCTATTTTCTCTTCATTTGTTTGGTCTAGTGGGTTTTTACCTTGCTCCTTCATCTGCTGCTTATTTCTGTTTTCTCATTTTGTTTAGCTTACTGTGTTTGGGGTCTCCTTTCTGCAGGCTGCAGGGTCATAGTTCCTCTACTTCTGTTGTCTGTCTGCAGTGGGTGAGGTTGGTCCAGTGGCTTGTGTAGGCTTCCTGGTGGAGGTGACTGATGCCTGTGTTCTGGCAGGTGGATTTGGATCTTGTCCCTCTGATGGGCAGGAATTCATCTGATGGTGTATTTTGGGGTGTCTGTGAGCTTAGTATGACTTTAGGCAGCCTGTCTGCTAATGGGTGGCATTGTGTTCCTGTCTTGCTAATTGTTTGGCATGAGACGTCCAGCACTGGAGCTTCCTGGCTGCTGGGTGGAGCCAGGTCTTAGTGTTGAGATGAAGACCTCTGGGAGAGCACTCACCAATTAATTTTCCACAGGGCCAGGAGTTCTTTGGTGGCCTGATGTCCTGGACTTGGCTCTCCCACCTTGGAGGCTCAGGCCCAACCCCCAGGCGGAGCACCAAGACCCTGCAAGCCACATGGCACGGAAGAAAAGGAAGCAGCAAAAACAAAACAAAAAACAAAACAAAAAACCCAAACAAACGAACAGACAAAACCCCAAGACAAATGGTAAAAGCAAAAATAAACAGACAAAATCACGCAAAGAAACATACACACATGCACTCACAAAAAGAAAATTAAAAAAAAGAGAGAGAGAGAAAACAAAGAAGAAGAGAGCAACCTTACCAATAAACAAACCCCAAAATGAAAACAAACACTAAACACTAAACTAACAAAAACATAAAACCAGAAACAAATCAAATGCAGAATCACATATATTTCTAATAATTGGTGTTTGGTTCTTCTAAGTAGTGGAAAAAATTCTCACATCTCAATTATATACAAATTTAATTCAGATAATATGTAGCTTTTGGTTTTGTGAAGGGAATAAATAATTGAGGAAATTTAAGAAGTTATCCATCAAAAGTGTTATATATATTTTTACTCATTTTTCTTTTTTCCTCATTTCTCATTTCAAATCTAATTCCATCTTTTCCATGTTTAAGATTTTTAATTTTCTTTCTCTATGTCCCTTGAATTTTGACATAATTAGAAAATTTAAGAGCACAGATTTTTTTTTGGTTTGGTTTTCTCCTTTTTTAGATTTAAAGGGGAAAGTAAATAAAGTGGCCCTTCTCCTTTCACTCTCCACATTTTTGACATGTGTATAATTAGGAAAATTGCTTTGCTTAGAGTTACTATTAAATGTAATAGAAGTTAATTTTTTTAGTAAATTTCATGACTACTCAGATTTGTACCACTTTACTAATGATATGATAAAACATATCACTGAGGCTAAAGAAAAAATTATATAACTGCTTAGACTTGCTTACTTTACTTTTTACATTATTTAAACACTATACTTTTTGTAGCTTAAGCATATACCTGAAGTATCTCTTTTTACTGCTTGTTATCATTGAAGTTCATCTTCTAATGTTTTATTAGTTACTCCTCAGAACAATTTTAGTTATGTAAAAATATTTTGAAATTTCCTTATTTATTTAATCCATAATGCTTTACAAATATTGTTTTATTATTCCTACTCTCTGACTTGATTTGTTTGATTTACTTATATTAGAAAACTCCTTTCTTTCTTAAGTTTGCAAATTATTGAATATTCAAGTCCAATTCACCTATAAATCATTAAAATACAGACACTATGGGCTTATTTCAGTTTAAATAACTCATATAATTGACTATTTTGTATGTAGGCCAACTCAGAACTGTCCTAATTTGTGATGGGAAGGTTAAATACTTGTGCAGTACTCTAATTTTGTAGATTCTTACAAAGTTGAAAAGAACAAGCCTTTATTCACAATGGAAAGGTTAGAAATTGATAATTTTACTTAAAAATGTATCTGTATACCTTTATCTCCTTCCTATAATTGATACTTATGTCTCCAACAAGTCCATAGTATCTCAGTAAAAATATCAGGAATGGAAAAGTGTATTAATATATGGAAGGATTATAAATGTTATAATTCATTTTTATAATGTAAGCTGAAGTACACATAGGTACTTAATACAGACAAAAATGACCCTTACACTGAAGTAGAAAACAATTGAATATAAAAAAATTCAAGTATTGTACAACTGGAAAGGATCTTAGATATCATGAAGTAATGTTTAAATTCATCTTATTTTTATTTTATTTATATTTGTTTATGTCCTTCAGTTTCTTAGCTCAGGATTCCTTCTTGCATCTCATACCTTCTTTCTGGGATCATTTTATTTCTTTCTGAAATATATACTTAGAAGTTCCTTTAGAAAGGATGCCTTAGTGATAAATTCTCTCAGTTTCTATTTGTCTGAAGTGCCTTTCTTGAATGATAGCTTAGCTGGGTATCTACCTCTAGATTAACAATTATTTTTTCTTAGTATCCTGAAGATATTATTTTACTGTCTTCTGGCTTCTATTTTTGTTAGTTTGTCATTCCTTTGTAGGTAATCTCTTTTTTTCCCTTGCTGCTTTAAAAATGTGTCATTCTGCAGTTTCACATGATATATCTACGTGTGAATTGTCTTTTAATTATACTGTTTGTGATTACTGAATCTGAGGATTCATGTCTTCTATCAATTCTGGAAATTTTTTCACCTATTATTTTCAAACAGTACTTCTCCCTCATTTTCTCTATTCTCATCTTCTGGAACTCCAATTACGTACATGTTAGACTTTACCATATTATCCTTCATTTAAAAATTATCTATTTCATATTTTTCACATTGTTATTCTGTGATATATTCTGTATAATTTTTCAGATATTTTCCCCAGTTCCTTAATTCTTGTCTCTCCAGCCCACTGTTTTACCTGTTCATGGAGTTTTAAATTTTAAGAATATTATCTATGTAATTATTATTTCTCCACTTTCTAGAAATTCTACTTTTTGCACATCAGGATTTTTTATCCTGTCCCAGGTTTTAGGAGACATTTTCTTTCTAGGCATTTGCATTGTAAGGAGAACCAAATCAGTAGTCCTTCTCTGGTCCTACTAATGTCTTTCACCCTTATTCAGATAAATAGGGTTTTTTCTTGATATTTATGCCCAAACTACCACTTTGTCCCCTTGTCTGCCTTGCAAAGATACATTGATCTTTTAAAAATCAACTGAAGTGTCGCTTTTAATGGAGTTTTTACTGACTTTCTTGGAGAAAAATAATAATCTTTATGATTGAGTTTCACCTGTATGAATTTCTTTCATGATACCATTGTGCATTGTACCTAACATGAAGCCTATAAACTCTTTGAGGGAAGGAGCTAGGTCTTACTGATTTTTGTGGCTCTGATAGTGCAAATAATAATATAAATAACAATGTTATAATTAACATTTACTGAGAACTTAATACATGCTTGGCAAACTCAAGAACTTTACATGTATTAATAAATCACTCGAGATGCAGAGAGATTACATAAAATTGTGAAGTCACACAGCTAGGAATTAATTGAAACAAGACTTAAATCCAGGAGATATGTGGCCCCACATACAAACCCTCAGTGTTTATCCAATACTGCCTTTATGTTGACCTCCTAAAGGGAGTATCAGCAGCAGAGGGACAGATTATACCACCAAAACTTGTACTTGAGCTCCAAACAAGATCATGGGGATGTGGCAAATGCTTAGGGAAGGACACAGCAGGACAAATAAGGAAGGCCTACAAAGACAGGTGGAGCCTCGTAGGGCATTTTACATGCAAGCAATATGAACAGAGTAGAGACAGCATGAAGCAGCAGTAGGAAATTTAGCAGCAGTTAGCATCATTTTTCTGGGTACAGAATTGGGTTTATCTGCAGAAATGAGGCTGTAAGAGGACTCAATGACAAGGCAAGAGTCAAGTCCAGAATTCAAAACAAACAAATCTGGAGGATGAGGTGGGCAAACAAGGCAGGAACTCAATCATGAAGGTATCACTACCCATTAAAATATTTTTGGCTAGTTGAAATTGTTCTTAACTTCTCAAACACTTTTTATCCTTAAACCATGAGATGTTAGGCCCCCTAGAAGACCTGACAGGAGAGACAGTATTCTTTGGATCACAGTGGCAGTAATAAGTACAGTACTATATGTTGTGATGAAATTAATCCTGAGCCAGAAATAGCTTAGCATTGGAAGATTTTCACCACTGAGCTTTTCAGCATTTCAACATTTCAGTATTTCAACCTGACTTTGGAGTACTTCATTTCAACAGATTAACACACCTGACATAAATGTGTAGCCCCCAACAGGTCTTTAATGTTTGCACAGGTGGAGTTTTCCAAGTAAATGAGATGAGAAGAATCTTAAAATTTTTACATGATTATTTAGTTTATGCCTTCTTATCCTTATTCCTATGACAGAGGGTTTTACTCTCCAATTCTTATTCTCAGTTCTATTTATTCTTGAATGTGTAAAGACGAAATAACACATTTACTTCGCATAAGCAAATGAAACCTAATTGCCACCTCCCCAATTAGACACTTTAGAAGCAGACTCACTTCTTTTTTATTTAAATAAACACCAGAAAGGAGAAAGAGTGATTTATTGGACTACTTTAAATATGTTTCATATGAGTTAATTAATACAGTGTATAAAATAGATGGATTGAACTTGTATTACCATGAAATGGTATAGTCTATATTTTAAAGTAGATGCAAGATTTTCAATACCTAATTTCAAAATAATATGCTAGTAAAAATATATGGGTTCACTTATTTTATTAAACTATAATATACTAAGTGACACTCAAAGTTAGGCCTGACATATGCTTAGATTTCAGTTCAGCTAGTATGTACTGAACTCCTATGAAATGTTAATCTCTGAGCTGATGCTTTCACATCTATTGCCCTATGTAATACAGCATAATGCAATTACAGATTAAACAGCTGACCTTTTTATATTTGTAAAATACTTTAGCTTACATGGAAAACTGAAAAAAATAGGAGGGCTCCAGAGTAAATATGGATGTATATGATTAATATTAACATTGAATCCAAGTGTTAATGTTTAATTTTCTTATTTTCATTATTTAAAATAAAAAGTAATGAGATGGGTACAACGAGTTAAAATTCTGCATGTCTTTAATGAAACAGTAGCAACACATTATTAAAGCAAAGTATGAAAATAATGTGGTATGTGAGATGTTACCAGTTATTAACAGCATGTTTTTTTTTTTTTAAACATCTTTATTGGAGTATAATTGCTTTACAATGGTGTGTTAGTTTCTGCTGTATAACAAAGTGAATCAGCTATACATATACATATATCCCCATATCTCTTCCCTCTTGCATCTCCCTCCCTCCCACCCTCCCTATCCCACCCCTCTAGGTGGTCACAAAGCACCGAGCTGATCTCCCTGTGCTATGCGGCTGATTCCCACTAGCTATCGGTTTTACATTTGGTAGTGTATATATGTCCATGCCACTCTCTCACCCTGTCACATCTTACCCCTCCCCCTCCCCATATCCTCAAGTCCATTCTCTAGTAGGTCTGTGTCTTTATTCCCATCTTGCCACTAGGTTCTTCATGACCTTTTTTTTTTCCCTTAGATTCCATATATATGTGTTAGCATACTGTATTTGTTTTTCTCTTTCTGACTTACTTCACTCTGTATGACAGACTCTAACTCCATCCACCTCACTACAAATACCTCCATTTCATTTCTTATTATGGCTGAGTAATATTCCATTGTATATATGTGCCACATCTTCTTTATCCATTCATCCAATGACGGACACTTAGGTTGCTTCCATGTCCTGGCTATTGTAAATAGAGCTGCAATTAACATTGTGGTACATGACTCTTTTTGAATTATGGTTTTCTCAGGGTATATGCCCAGTAGTGGGATTGCTGGGTCGTATGGTAGTTCTATTTTTAGTTTTTTAAGGACCCTCCATACTGTTCTCCATAGTGGCTGTATCAATTTACATTCCCACCAACAGTGCAAGAGGGTTCCCTTTTCTCCACACCCTCTCCAGCATTTATTGTTTCTAGATTTTTTGATGATGGCCGTTCTGACCAGTGTGAGATGATATCTCATTGTAGTTTTGATTTGCATTTCTCTAATGATTAATGATGTTGAGCATTCTTTCATGTGTCTGTTGGCAATATGTATATCTTCTTTGGAGAAATGTCTATTTAGGTCTTCTGCCCATTTTTGGATTGGGTTGTTTGTTTTTTGATATTGAGCTGCATGAGCTGCTTGTAAATCTTGGAGATTAATCCTTTGTCAGTTGCTTCATTTGCAAATATTTTCTCCCATTCTGAGGGTTGTCTTTTGGTCTTGTTTATGGTTTCCTTTGCTGTGCAAAAGCTTAAGTTTCATTAGGTCCCATTTGTTTATTTGTGTTTTTATTTCCATTTCTCTAGGATGTGGGTCAAAAAGGATCTTGCTGTGATTTATGTCATAGAGTGTTCTATGTTTTCCTCTAAGAGTTTGATAGTGTCTAGCCTTACACTTAGGTCTTTAATCCATTTTGAGTTTATTTTTGTGTATGGTGTCAGGGAGTGTTCTAATTTCATACTTTTACATGTACCTGTCCAATTTTCCCAGCACCACTTATTGAAGAGGCTGTCTTTTCTCCACTGTATATGCTTGCCTCCTTTATCAAAGATAAGGTGACCATATGGTGTGGGTTTATCTCTGGGCTTTCTATCCTGTTCCATTGATCTATATTTCTGTTTTTGTGCCAGTACCAAACTGTCTTGATTACTGTAGCTTTGTAATATAGTCTGAAGTCAGGGAGCCTGATTCCTCCAGCTCCATTTTTCGTGCTCAAGATTGCTTTGGCTATTCGGGGTCTTTTGTGTTTCCATACAAATTGTGAAAGTTTTTGTTCTAGTTCTGTGAAAAATGCCAGTGGTAGTTTGATAGGGATTGCATTGAATCTGTAGATTGCTTTGGGTAGTAGAGTCATTTTCACAATATTGATTCTTCCAATCCAAGAACATGGTATATCTCTCCATCTCTTTGTATCATCTTTAATTTCTTTCATCAGGGACTTATAATTTTCTTCATACAGGTCTCTTGTCTCCTTAAGTAGGTTTATTCCTAGATATTTTATTCTTTTTGTTGCAATGGTAAACGGGAGTGTTTTCTTAATTTCACTTTCAGATTTTTTATCATTAGTGTATAGGAATGCAAGAGATTTCTGTGCATTAATTTTGTATCCTGCTACTTTACCAAATTCATTGATTAGCTCTAGTAGTTTTCTGGTAGCATCTTTAGGATTCTCTATGTATAGTATCATGTCATCTGCAAACAGTGACAGCTTTACTTCTTCTTTTCTGATTTGGATTCCTTTTATTTCTTTTTCTTCTCTGATCGCTGTGGCTAACACTTCCAAAACTATGTTGAATAATAGTGGTGAGAGTGGGCAACCTTGTCTTGTTCCTGATCTTAGTGGAAATGGTTTCAGTTTTTCACCATTGAGGACAATGTTGGCTGTGGGTTTGTCATATATGGCCTTTATTATGTTGAGGAAAGTTCCCTCTATGCCTACTTTCTGCAGGGCTTTTATCATAAATGGGTGTTGAATTTTGTCGAAAGCTTTCTCTGCATCTATTGAGATGATCATATGGTTTTTCTCCTTCAATTTGTTAATATAATGTATCATGTTGGTTGATTTGCGTATATTGAAGAATCCTTGCATTCCTGGAATAAACCCCACTTGATCATGGTGTATGATCCTTTTAATGTGCTGTTGGATTCTGTTTGCTAGTATTTTGTTGAGGATTTTTGCATCTATGTTCATCAGTGATATTGGCCTGTGGTTTTCTTTCTTTGTGACATCTTTGTCTGGTTTTGGTATCAGAGTGATGGTGGCCTCCTAGAATGAGTTTGGGAGTGTTCCTCCCTCTGAAATATTTTGGAAGAGTTTGAGAAGGATAGGTGTTAGCTCTTCTCTAAATGTTTGATAGAATTCGCCTGTGAAGCCTTCTGGTCCTGGGCTTTTGTTTGTTGGAAGATTTTTAATTACAGTTTCAATTTCAGTGCTTGTGATTGGTCTGTTCGTATTTTCTATTTCTTCCTGGTTCAGCCTCGGCAGGTTGTGCATTTCTAAGAATCTGCCCATTTCTTCCAGGTTGTCTATTTTATTGGCATAGAGTTGCTTGTAGTAATCTCTCATGATCCTTTGTATTTCTGCAGGGTCAGTGGTTACTTCTTTTTCATTTCTAATTCTATTGATTTGAGTCTTCTCCCTTTTTCTCTTGATGAGTCTGGCTAATGGTTTATCAATTTTGTTTATCTTCTCAAGGAACCACCTTTTAGTTTTATTGATCTTTGCTATTGTCTCCTTCATTTCTTTTTCATTTATTTCTGATCTGATCTTTATGATTTCTTTCCTTCTGCTAGCTTTGGGGTTTTTTTGTTCTTCTTTCTCTAATTGCTTTAGGTGCAAGGTTAGGTTGTTTATTCGAGATGTTTCCTGTTTCTTGAGGTAGGCTTGTATTGCTATAAACGTCCCTCTTAGAACTGCTTTTGCTGCATCCCATAGGTTTTGAGTCGTCGTATCTCCATTGTCATTTGTTTCTAGGTATTTTTTGATTTCCCCTTTGATTTCTTCAGTGATCACTTCGTTATTAAGTAGTGTATTGTGTAGCCTCCATGTGTTTGTATTTTTTACAGGTCTTTTCCTGTAATTGATATCTAGTCTCATAGCGTTGTGGTCAGAAAAGATACTTGAAACGATTTCAATTTTCTTAAATTTACCAAGGCTTGATTTGTGACTCAAGATATGATCTATCCTGGAGAATGTTCCATGAGCACTTGAGAAAAATGTGTATTCTGTTGTTTTTGGGTGGAATGTCCTATAAATATCAATTAAGTCCATCTTGTTTAATGTATCATTTAAAACTTGTGTTTCCTTATTTATTTTCATTTTGGATGATCTGTCCATTGGTGAAAGTGGGGTGTTAAAGTCCCCTACTATGATTGTGTTGCTGTCGATTTCCCCTTTTATAGCTGTTAGTATTTGCCTTATGTATTGAGGTGCTCCTATGTTGGGTGCATAAATATTTACAATTGTTATACCTTCCTCTTGGATCGATCCCTTGATCATTATATAGTGTCCTTCTTTGTCTCTTGTAATAGTCTTTATTTTAAAGTCTATTTTGTCTGATATGAGAATTGCTACTCCAGCTTTCTTTTGATTTCCATTTGTATGGAATATCTTTTTCCATCCCCTCACTTTCAGTCTGTATGTGTCTCTAGGTCTGAAGTGGGTCTCTTGTAGACAGCATATATATTTGGTCTTGATTTTGTATCCATTCAGCCAGTCTGTGTCTTTTGGTTGGAGCATTTAATCCATTTACATTTAAGGTAATTATCGATATGTATGTTCCTATTCCCATTTTCTTAAATGTTTTGGCTTTGTTATTGTAGGTGTTTTCCTTTCTTGTGTTTCTTGCCTAAAGAAGTTCCTTTAGCATTTGTTGTAAAGCTGGTGTGGTGGGACTGAATTCTGTTAACTTTTGCTTGTCTGTAAAGGTTTTAATTTCTCCGTTGAATCTGAATGAGATCCTTGCTGGGTAGAGTAATCTTGGTTGTAGGTTTTTCTCCTTCATCACTTTAAGTATATCCTGCCACTCCCTTCTGGCTTGCAGAGTTTCTGCTGAAAGATCAGCTGTTAACCTTATGGGGATTCCCTTGTGTGTTATTTATTGTTTTTCCCTTGCTGCTTTTAACATGTTTTCTTTATATTTAATTTTTGATAGTTTGATTAATATGTGTCTTGGCGTGTTTCTCCTTGGATTTTTCCTGTATGGGACTCTCTGTGCTTCCAGGACTTAATTAACTATTTCCTTTCCCATAGTAGGGAAGTTTTCAACTATAATCTCTTCAAATATTTTCTCAGTCCCTTTCTTTTTCTCTTCTTCTTCTGGGACCCCTATAATTCGAATGTTGGTGCACTTAATGTTGTCCCAGAGGTCTCTGAGACTGTCCTCAGTTCTTTTCATTCTTTTTTCTTTATTCTGCTCTGCAGTAATTATTTCCACCATTTTATCTTCCAGGTCACTTATCCGTTCTTCTGCCTCAGTTATTCTGCTATTGATCCCATCTAGAGTATTTTTAATTTCATTTATTGTGTTTTTCATCTTTGCTTGGTTCCTCTTTAGTTCTTCTACGTCCTTGTTAAATGTTTCTTGTATTTTGTCTATTCTATTTCCAAGATTTTGGATCATCTTTACTATCATTATTCTGAATTCTTTTTCAGGTAGACTACCTATTTCCTCTTCATTTGTTAGGTCTGGTGTGTTTTGATCCTGCTCCTTCATCTGCTGTGTATTTTTCTGTCTTCTCATTTTGCTTATCTTACTGTGTTTGGGGTCTCCTTTTCACTGGCTGCAGCTTCGTAGTTCCCGTTGTTTTTGGTATCTGTCCCCAGTGGCTAAGGTTGGTTCAGTGGGTTGTGTAGGCTTCCTGGTGGAGGGGACTAGTGCCTGTGTTCTGGTGGATGAGGCTGGATCTTGTCTTTCTGGTGGACACGTCCACGTCTGGTGGTGTGTTTTGGGGTGTCTGTGGCCTTATTATGATTTTAGGTAGCCTCTCTTCTAATGGATGGGGCTGTGTTCCTGTCTTGCTAGTTGTTTGGCATAGGGTGTCCAGCACTGTAGCTTGGTGGTCGTTGAGTGAAGCTGGGTCTTGATGTTGAGATGGAGATCTCTGAGAGATTTTCGCCGTTTGGTATTACGTGGAGCTGGAAGGTCTCTTGTGGACCAGTGTCCTGAAGTTGGCTCTCCCACCTCAGAGGCACAGCCCTGATGCCTGGCTGGAGCACCAAGAGCCTTTCATCCACACGGCTCAGAATAAAAGGGAGAAAAAATAGAAAGAAAGAAAGGATAAAATAAAATAAAGCTATTATAATAAAAAATAAGAAAAAAAATTATTAAGAAAAAATTTATTAAGAAAATTTTTTTTTAATTTTTAAAATAAATTTATTAATTTTTTATAATAAAAAATAAGAAAAAAATTATTAAGAAAGAAATTTAAGAAAAACATTTTTAATTTTTTAAAATAAAAAATATGAAAAAACTTATTAAGAAAAAAATTTTTTAATTTTTAAAAATAGAAAATAAGGAAAAAATTATTAAGAAAACATTTATTAAGAAAAGAAAATTTTTTTAAGTTAAAAAAAAAAAAAAAAAAGAAACGGACGGACCAAACCCTAGGACAAATGGTGAAAGGAAAGCTATACAGACAAAATCTCACCCAGAAGCATACACATATACACTCACAAAAAAAGGAAAAGGGGAAAAATTAATATGTCCTGCTCCCAAAGTCCACCTCCTGAATTTGGGATGATTCGTTGTCTATTCAGGTATTCAACAGATGCAGGCACATCAAGTTGTTGGTGGAGTTTTAATCCGCTGCTTCTGAGGCTGCTGGGAGAGATTTCCCTTTCTCTTTGTTCGCACAGCTCCCGGGGTTCAGCTTTGGATTTGGCACCGCCTCTGCGTGTAGGTCGCCTGAGGGCGTCTGTTCCCCGCCCAGGCAGAACGGGGTTAAAGGAGCAGCTGCTTCGGGGGCTCTGGCTCACTCAGGCGGGGGGGAGGAAAGGGTACGGAGGAGGCGGGGCGAGCCTGCGGCGGCAGAGGCCAGCATGACATTGCACCAGCCCGAGGCGCACCGTGCGTTCTCCCGGGGAAGTTGTCCCCGGATCCCGGGACCCTGGCAGTGGCGGGCTGCACCGGCTCCCGGGAGGGGCGATGTGGAGGGTGACCTGTGCTCGCACACAGGCTTCTTGGTGGCGGCAGCAGCAGCCCCAGCGTCTCACGCCCGTCTCTGGGGTCCGCGCTGATCGCCGTGGCTCGCGCCCGTCTCTGGAGCTCGTTTAGGCGGCGCTCTGAATCCCCTCTCCTTGCACACCGCGAAGCAAAGAGGCAAGAAAAAGTCTCTTGCCTCTTCGGCAGCTGCAGACTTTTTCCTGGACTCCCTCCCGGCTAGCTGTGTCGCACTAGCCCCTTCAGGCTGTGTTTACGCCGCCAACCCCAGTCCTCTCCCTGCGATCCGACCAAAGCCCAAGCCTCAGCTCCCAGCCCCGCCCTCCCCGGCGGGTGAGCAGACAAGCCTCTCGGGCTGGTGAACAATGCTCGGCGCCGAGCCTCTGTGCAGGAATCTCTCCGCTTTTCCCTCTGCGCCCCTGTTGCTGTGCGGTCCGCGCTGATAGCCGCGGCTCGCGCCCGTCTCTGGAGCTCGTTTAGGTGGCGCTCTGAATCCCCTCTCCTCGCGCACCAGGAAACAAAGAGGTAAGACAAAGTCTCTTGCCTCTTCGGCAGCTGCAGACTTTTCCCCGGACTCCCTCCCGGCTAGCTGTGGTGCACTAGCCCCCTTCAGGCTGTGTTCATGCCGCCAACCCCAGTCCTCTCCCTGGGATCCGACCTCTGAAGCCCAAGCCTCAGCTCCCAGCCCCCGCCCGCCCCGGTGGGTGAGCAAACAAGCCTCTCGGGCTGGTGAGTGCTGCTTGGCGCCAATCCTCTGTGCGGGAATCTCTCCGCTTTGCCCTCCGCACCCCTGTGGCTGTGCTCTCCTCCGTGGCTCCGAAGCTTCTCCCCTCCGCCACCTGCAGTCTCCGCCCGCGAAGGGCCTTCCTAGTGTGTGGTAACCTTTCCTCCTTCACGGCTCCCTCCCACTGGTGCAGATCCCGTCCCTATTCTTTTGTCTCTGTTGTTTCTTTTTTCTTTTGCCCTACCCAAGTACGTGGGGAGTTTCTTGCCTTTTGGGAGGTCTGACATCTTCTGCCAGCATTCAGTGGGTGTTCTGTAGGAGCAATTCCACGTGTAGATGTATTTCTAATGTGTCTGTGGGAGGGAAGGTGATCTCCACCTCTTACTGTTCCGCCATCTTGCCCCCCTCCCAACAACAGCATGTTTTAACATTAGTGAAGTGAGTAAAATCAACCTTAATTTTCTGTGAAGTATTTTAACATTAATGAGAATTGACAAGTTTGGAGCCCTTGGAAATAAACACTTAAGAAATGAACTCTCAGGTCATGTTTATAAAATACGTGTCTATATGTTTCTACTACTTCTTAAATCAATACTGGAAACTGTTTCATTAATGTTAAACCAGATATTAATCCATAGGTTGAGAGAGACCTTGTAAACTGAATAAAAGGTAATTTCTACATGGATCCTCATGGGTAGAAATATATACATATATTCCTTCAGTTACAGGGAACATTCTTCACATAAGTTTAATACTTACATTTGATTAGTTACTCACTCTTTTTCACTCCCTTATCACACATCCAGAAGTTTACTCTATACTCTATTTTTAATTCCTTTCAGAAATTAAGCATTCTTTTTTTAAAAAATAAATTTATTTTATTCATTTATTTTTGGCTGTGTTGGGTCTTCATTGCTGTGCGCGGACTTTCTCTATTTGTGGTGAGCAGGGGCTACTCATTGTTGCGGTGCACGGGCTTCTCGTTGTGGTGGCTTTTCTTGTTGTGGAGCACGGCCTCTAGGTGTGCGGGCTTCAGTAGTTGTGGCATGCAGGCTCAGTAGTTGTGGCTTGCGGGCTCTAGAACACAGGCTCAGTAGTTGTGGTGCATGGGCTTAGTTGCTTACAGCATGTGGGATCTTCCCAGACCAGGGCTCGAACCCGCGTCCCCTGCATTGACAGGCGGATTGGTAAACTCTGCACCACCAGGGAAGCCCAGAAATAAAGCATTCTTGAGTTATTTATGCTATTGAGAACTCTTTGATGATTCAGAGTCTCTTCCCCACCATTTTGTCCTCTACTCTTCATTCAACAGTATCTTTTTTTGTTAATCAAAACATTTTTGAATTGTATTTTATTCTTACAGATTGTATAGAGACTCTATTTGTAAAAATACAGAGGTGGCTGTATTTATTTATTTAGGTGGCTTTTTTTTTTTACTGAAATATACTTGATTTACAAAGTTATATTAGTTTCAGGTGTACACAATAGTGATTCAACATTTTTATAGATTATACTCCTTTTGAAGTTATAACAAAATAATGGCTACATTTCCCTGTGTTGTATAGTATATCCTTGTTTCTTATCTATTTTAGAGTGAACATGCTAAGTGTTTTTTTTTAATTTTTTAAACATCTTTATTGGAGTATAATTGCTTTACAATGGTGTGTTAGTTTCTGCTTTATAACAAAGTGAATCAGCTATACATATACATATATCCCCATATCTCCTCCCTCTTGCATCTCCCTCCCACCCTCCCTATCCCACCCTTCTAGGTGGTCAGAAAGCACCAAACTGATCTCCCTGTGCTATGTGGCTTCTTCCCACTAGCTATCTATTTTACATTTGGTAGTGTGTATATGTCCATGCCACTCTCTCACTTCGTCCCACCTTACCATTCCCACTTTCCGTATCCTCAAGTCCATTCTCTACGTTTGCGTCTTTATTCCTGTCCTGCCCCTAGGTACTTCAGAACCATTTTTTGTTTTTGATTCCATATATATGTGTTAGCATAGGATATTTGTTTTTTCTTTCTGACGTACTTCACTCTGTATGACAGTCTCCAGGCCCATCCACCTCACTACAAATAACTCAATTTCGTTTCTTTTTATAGCTGAGTAATATTCCATTGTATATATGTGCCACAGCTTCTTTTTCTGTTCATCTGTTTATGGACACTTAAGTTGCTTCCATGTCCTGGCTATTGTAAATAGAGCTGCAATGAACATTGTGGTACATGACTCTTTTTGAATTATGGTTTCTCAGGATATATGCCCAATAGTGGGATTCCTGGGTCGTATGGTAGTTCTATTTTTAGTTTTTTAAGGAACCTTCATACTGTTCTCCATAGTGGCTGTATCAATTTACATTCCCACCAACAGTGCAAGAGGGTTCCCTTTTCTCCACACCCTCTCCAGCATTTATTGTTTGTAGATTCTTTGATGATGGCCATTCTGACCGGTGTGAGGTAATACCTCATTGTAGTTTTGATTTGCATTTCTCTAATGATTAGTGATGTTGAACATCGTTTCATGTGTTTGTTGGCAATCTGTATATCTTCTTTGGACAAATGTCTATTTAGGTCTTCTGCCCATTTTTGGATTTGGTTGTTTGTTTTTTTGATATTGAGCTGCATGAGCTGCTTGTATATTTTGGAGATTAATCCTTTGTCAGTTGCTTCATTTGCAAATATTTTTCTCCCATTCTGAGGGTTGTCTTTTGGTCTTGTTTATGGTTTCCTTTGCTGTGCAAAAGCTTTTAAGTTTCATTAAGTCCCATTTGTTTTTATTTGTTTTTGTTTTTATTTCCATTTCTCCAGGATGTGGGTCAAAAAGGATCTTGCTGTGGTTTATGTCATATATTGTTCTGCCTTTGTTTTTCTCTAAGAGTTTTATAGTGTCTGGCCTTACATTTAGGTCTTTAATCCATTTTGAGTTTGTTTTTGTGTATGGTGTTAGGGAGTGTTCTAATTTCATTCTTTTAAATATAGCTGTCCAGTTTTCCCAGCACAAGTTATTGGAGAGGCTGTCTTTTCTCCACTGTATATTCTTGCCTCCTTTATCAAAGATAAGGTGACTATATGGGCGTGGGTTTATCTCTGGGCTTTCTATCCTGTTCCATTGATCTATATTTCTGTTTTTGTGCCAGTACCATACAGTCTTGATTACTGTAGCTTTGTAGTATAGTCTGAAGTCAGGGAGCCTGATTCCTCCAGCTCCGTTTTTCTTTCTCAAGATTTCTTTGGTTATTCGGGGTCTTTTTTGTTTCCACACAAATGTTGAAACTTTTTGTTCTAGTTCTGTGAAAAATGCCATTGGTAGTTTGATACGGATGGCATTGAATATGTAGATTGCTTTGGGGAGTATCGTCATTTTCACAATGTTGATTCTTCCAATCCAGGAACATGGTATATCTCTCCATCTGTTTGTATCATCTTTAATTTGTTTCATCAGTGTCTTATAGTTTCCTGCATACAGGTCTTTTGTCTCCCTAGGTAGGTTCATTCCTAGGTATTTTATTCTTTTTGTTGAAATGGTAAATGAGAGTGTTTCCTTAATTTCTCTTTCAGATTTTTCATCATTAGTGTAGAGGAATGCAAGAGATTTCTGTCCATAATTTTCTATCCTGCTACTTTACCAGATTCAATGATTAGCTCTAGTAGTTTTCTGGTAGCATCTTTAGGATTCTCTATGTATAGTATCATGTCATCTGCAAACAGTGACAGTTTTACTTCCTCTTTTCTGCTTTGGATTTCTTTTATTTCTTCTCTGATTGCTGTGGCTAAAACTTCCAAAATTATATTGAATAAGAGTGGTGAGAGTGGACAACCTTGTCTTGCTCCTGATCTTAGAGGAAATGGTTTCAGTTTTTCACCATTGAGAAAGATGTTGGCTGTGGGTTTGTCATATATGGCCTCTATTATGTTGAGGTAAGTTCCCGCTATGCCTACTTTCTGGAGGGTTCGTATCATAAATGGGTGTTGAATTTTGTCAAAAGCTTTTTCTGCATCTATTGAGATGATCATGTGGTTTTTCTCCTTCAATTTGTCAATATGATGTATCACACTGATTGATTTGCATATATTGAAGAATCCTTATTTTACTGGGACAAACCCCACTTGATCATGGTGTATGATTCTTTTAATGTGCTGTTGGATTCTGTTTGCTAGTATTTTGTTGAGGATTTTTGCATCTATGTTCATCAGTGATATTGGCCTGTGGTTTTCTTTCTTTGTGACATCTTTGTCTGGTTTTGGTATCAGGGTGATGGTGGCCTCATAGAATGAGTTTGGGAGTGTTCCTTCCTCTACTATATTTTGGAAGAGTTTGAGAAGGATAGGTGTTTACTCTTCTCTAAATGTTTGATAGAATTCGCCTGTGAAGCCATGTGGTCCTGGCTTTTGTTTGTTGGAAGATTTTAAATCACAGTCTCAATTTCATTGCCTGTGATTGGTCTGTTTATATTTTCTATTTCTTCCTGGTTCAGTCTCAGAAGGTTGTGCTTTTCTAATAATTTATCCATTTTTTCCAGGTTGTCCATTTTATCGGCATATAGTTGCTTGTAGTAATCTCTATGATCCTTTGTATTTCTGCAGTGTCAGTTGTTACTTCTCCTTTTTCATTTCTATTGCTATTGATTTGAGTCCTCTCTTTTTTTCTTGATGAGTCTGGCTAATGGTTTATCAATTTGTTTATCTTCTCAAAGAACCAGCTTTTAGTTTTATTGATCTTTGCTCTTGTTTCCTTTGTTTCTATTTCATTTATTTCTGCTCTGGTCTTTATGATTTCTTTCCTTCTACTAACTTAGGGTTTTGTTGTTCTTCTTTCTCTAGTTTCTTTAGGTGTAAGGTTAGATTGTTTATTTGAGAAGTTTCCTTGTTTCTTGAGGTAGGATTGTATTCCTATAAACTTCCCTCTTAAACTGGTTTTGCTGCATCCCATGGGTTGTGGGTCATCGTGCTTTCACTGTCATTTGTTTCTAGGTATTTTTTGATTTACTCTTTGATCTTCAGTGATCTCTTGGTTATTTTGTAGTGTGTTGTTTAGCCTCCATGTGTTTGTATTTTTTACAGATTTTTTCTTGTCATTGATATCTAGTCTCATAGCGTTGTGATCGGAAAAGATACTTGATACGATTTCAATTTTCTTACATATACCAAGGCTTGATTTGTGACCCAATATATGGTCTATCCTGGAGAATGTTCCATGAGCACTTGAGAAGAAAGTGTATTCTGTTGTTTTTGGATGGAATGTCCTACAAATATCAATTAGGTCAATCTTGTTTAATGTATTATTGAAAGCTTGTGTTTCCTTATTTATTTTCATTTTGGATGATCTGTCCATTGGTGAAAGTGGAGTGGTAAAGTCCCCTACTATGATTGTGTTACTGTCTGTTCCCCCTTTTATGGCTGTTAGTATTTGCCTTATGTATCGAGGGTCTCCTATGTTGTGTGCATAAATATTTACAATTGTTATATCTCTTTCTTGGATTGATCCCTTGATCATTATGTAGTGTCCTTCTTTGTCTCTTGTAATAACCTTTATTTTAAAGCCTATTTTGTCTGATATGAGAATTGCTAGTCCAGCTTTCTTTTGATTTCCATTTGCATGGAATATCTTTTTCCATTCCCTCACTTTCAGTCTGTATGTGTCCATAGGTCTGAAGTGGGTCTCTTGTAGACAGCATATATACGGGTCTTGTTTTTGTATCCATTCAGCCTGTCTGTGTCTTTTGGTTAGAGCATTTAATCCATTTACATTTAAGGGGGTTTTCGTTATGTATGTTCCTATTACCATTTTTTAAAATCGTTTTAGGTTTGTTATTGTACCTCTTTTCCTTCTCTTGTGTTTCCTGCCTAGAGAAGTTCCTTTAGCATTTGTAAAGCTGGTTTGGTTGTGCTGAATTCTCTTAGCTTTTGCTTGTCTGTTAAGGTTTTAATTTCTCCATCAAATCTGAATGAGATCCTTGCTGGGTAGAGTAATCTTGGTTGTAGGTTTTCCCCTTTCATCACTCTAAATATGTCTTGCCACTACATTCTGGCTTGCAGAGTTTCTGCTGAAAGATCAGCTGTTAACCTTATGGTGTTTCCCTTGTGTATTGTTTGTTGTTTTTCCCTTGCTGCTTTTAATATTTTTTCTTTGTATTTAATTTTGGTAGTTTGATTAATATGTGTCTTGGTTTGTTTCTCCTTGTATTTATCCTGTATGAGTCTCTCTGCACTTCCTGGACTTGATTGACTATTTCCTTTCCCATATTAGGGAAATTTTCAACTATAATGTCTTCAAATATTTTCTCAGTCCTTTTCTTTTTCTCTTCTTCTTCTGGGACCCCTATAATACGAATGTTGGTGCATTTAATGTTGTCCCAGTGGTCTCTGAGACAGTCCTCAATTCTTTTCATTCTTTTTTCTTTATTCAGCTCTGTGGTATTTTTTTCCACTATTTTATCTTCCATGTCACTTATCCGTTCTTCTGCCTCAGTTATTCTGCTATTGATTCCTTCTAGAGAATTTTAAATTTCATTTATTGTGTTGTTCATCATTGTTTACTCTTTAATTCTTCTAGGTCCTTGTTAAGCATTTCTTTTATTTTCTCCATTCTATTTCCAAGATTTTGCATCATCTTTACTCTCTTTACTCTGAATTGTTTTTCAGGTAGTCTGCCTATTTCCTCTTCATTTGTTTGGTCTGGTGGGTTTTTACCTTGCTCCTTCATTGGCTGTGTGTGTTTCTCTGTCATCTCATTTTGCTTCAGTTACTGAGTTGGGGCCTCCTTTTTACAGGCTGCAACTTCATAGTTCCCATTGGTTTTGGTGTCTGTACCCATTGGCTAATTATGTTTCAGTTGGTTGTGTAGGCTTCTTGGTGGAGTGGACTGGTGCCTGTGTTCTGGTGGATGAGGCTGAATCATATCTTTCTGGTGGGCAGGACCACATCCGGTGGTGTGTTTTGGGGTGTCTGTGACCTTATTATGATTTTAGGCATCCTCTCTGGTAATGGGTGGGGTTGTGTTCCTGTCTTGCTATTTGTTTGGCACAGGGTATCTAGCACTGTAGCTTGCTGGTCATTGAGTGAAGCTGGGTCTTAGCGTTGAGATGGAGATCTCTGGGAGAGCTTTTGCTGTTTGATATTACATGGAGCTGGGAGGTCTCTGGTGAACCAATGTCCTGAACTCAGCTCTCCCACCTCAGAGGCATGGGCCTGACACCAGGCCAGAGCACGAAGACCCTGTCAAGCCACACAGTTCAGAAGGAAAGGAAGGAAAGGAAGGAAGGAAGGAAGGAAGGAAGGAAGGAAGGAAGGAAGGAAGGAAAAATAGAAAAGAAAGTTATTAAAATAAAAATTATTAAAAATAAAAAAATTATAAAGTATTAAAAAAAAGAAAGAAAGAAGAGAGCAACCAAACCAAAAATGAAATCCACCAATAATAACGAGTGCTAAAAACTATAGTAAACAAACAAACAAACAAAAAACCGGACAGACAGAACCCTAGGAGAAATGGTAAAAGCAAAGCTATACAGACAAAATCACACAAAGAAGAATACACATACACACTCACAAAAAGAGAAAAGGAAAAAATATATATATCTTTTGGGAAGTCTGAGGTCTTCTGCCAGCGTTCAGTAGGTGTTCTGTAGGAGTTGTTTCACATGTAGATGTGTTTCTGATGTATTTGTGGGGAGGAAGGTGATCTCCACATCTTATACCTCCACCATCTTGAATGTCTCCCACTTATCTATTTTATACATAGTATTTTGTATCTTCTTAATTCCATACCCCTATCTTGCCCCTCCCCCTTCCCTCTCCCCACTGGTACCCACTAGTTTGCTTTCTGTATCTGTGAGTCTGTTTCTATTTTGTTTTATGCATTCATTTGTTTTATTTTTTTAGATTTCACATATAAGTGAAAACACAGTATTTGTCTTTCTCTGTCTGATTTATTTCACTAAGCATAATACTCTGTAGGTCCATGCACATCATTGCAAATGGCAGAATTTCATTCTTTTTTATGGCTGAGTAATATTTCTTTATATATATTATACATTATATATGTATATACATATATATATACATACCACATGTTCTTTATCCATTCATCTGTTGATGGACACTTGGGTTGCTTCCATATCTTGGCTATTGAAAATAATGCTGCTAAAGCAATCTTGAGAAAAAAGAATAAAGCTGCAGGTATCATTCTCCCTGACTTCAGACTATACTACCAAGCTACAGAAATCAAAACAGCATGGTAGTGGCACAAAAATAAACACATAGATCAATGGATCAGAATAGAGAACCCAGAAATAGATCCATGTGACTATGGTCAATTAGTCTATGACAAAGGAGGCAAAAAGCAATTGGAGAAAAGACAGTCTCTTCAATAAGTGGTGCTGGGAAAACTGGACAGCTACATGTAAAAGAATGAGATTAGAACATTTCCTCACACCATATATAAAAATAAACTCAAAATAGATTAAAGACCTACATATAAGACTTGAAACCATAAAAATCCTAGAAGAGAACATAGGCAGAATGCTCTTTCACATAAATGGTAGTAATATTTTTTGGGGGTCTGTCTCCTAAAGGCAAAAGATAAAAACAAAATAAATAATTGTACATAATTAAACATTCAACAGTATTTTTTGATAGATAGTTCTTAGTCAAAGTTATGTATGTAGGTTACCACTTTGATTATATGTTCATCTCTATGAAACTTGATACCATGGCTTTTAGTCATTGAAATAAATGTGACGTGTAAATCAGGGTCATAGCAAGAAAGAGATGGTCACTCAAGAAGGGTGATAAAAAGAATTTAATGAAAGGACTGATTGGGATTGACATATACACACTACTATATATAAAATAGGTAACTAATAACGACCTACTGTATAGCACAGAGAACTCTACTCAATACTCTGTAATGGCCTATATGGGAAAAGAATTTTAAAAAGAGTGGATGTATGTATATGTATAACTGATTCACTTTGCTGTACAGCAGAAACTAACACAACATTGTAAATCAACTATACTCCAATAAAAATTTTTTTAAAAAGTGTGGGCAGGATAAAGGGTAATCAGCGAGGGTTAGTGAAATCCCAGAAACCTGCAACAGTCAGAAACGGTCACTATTTCTAGGCCTCAAGGAGCAAGGTGGGGGAGCAGTTAATGCAAACCAGCAAGACCTATAGCTGTAGAAGAGACACATGACAAGCGATTTGGTGTTTGATAGAAGATCACAGCCATTGCCAAACTATGGTCCAACAGGGGCCATGTTTCTCTCCTCCCAGCTCTATAGTCTTCTGTCATTATCTCTCATTGGCTGAACTCAATAGGAAGCTAAAAGACAAGGGATCCTAGCGATGCAGTCTGTAAAGACACAGAGCATGGTGAATAAGAGTGGAAAGTGGATCTGTAAGGGTTAGTGGAGAGTATACAGCACACAATACTATCCTAATATCTAATACCTAAAAAAAAAGGCAGAAAAAGTGGTTACTTTTTAAAAATGATATGATAAATAGTTCTAAGGAAGAAAGAATTCTGAATTGAAAATGAACTGCTTTCTCCTCTATTCATTTTCAAATGAGATGAGAATTAAAAGGATATTTAAAAAGTTTGAGTTTTCCTGCTCACAAGATTACTGTTAGATTTTGGTTTGTAAAACTAGAAAAGTTTATTTCATTGATGGCTGTGCTCAAGAGCTTTGGTAAATCAGAAAAAGGTGATTTTTACATATTCATAGAGCTAATGATATTTACAAACAAGTCTAGAAGAAATTTCTGTGTGAATTTAGTTACTGTTAGTTTGTCTCATGGCCATAGTCTATACCAATGTTTTTCAAATTGCATGTCACAAGCCATTTTTCAGTCCTGAAATAAATTTAATGGGTAGTGACTAGGACTTCTAAATGAAATAGTATACCCTGGAACAGAAAATATCAGAGTGCATTTTTTATACTAAGAGTAAATGCTGGTTTGTGAAACTTTTGTTTTTATTACATGTATATGAATATGTGACTGTGTTGGGATATATATTTCTCAATATGGGCCACGTTCCCCCCAAATTTAAAACATTGCCCTATACTATTTACTGGACTCAATCATCTTATAAACATTTACCCAACAGTGTAGTAAGGGTGAATTGTATTGAAAGGCAATGTAATATATTTATGTGTTCTCTCCCTACACAGTGCTAAAATTTGTTCCTAGGTGAGTAAATACATATGGAAATTAGGGTGCACTAATATATTTGATGTTCACCAATTCTAAAGATAGTAACAGTTCAAAATGAAGTGAAAATGTATCTTATTGCTCTATTACTGCATAGAGTGGCACCCAGTGCCATAAGTCCCTCTGCATTCCCATCATCACACCTCATACTTACTTGCTCTTGGTAATAAGGGGGAAGGGAAATATTCTGCTAAAAAGTCTTGAATAATATTGAAGTGATCTTTTGAGCTATAGCCAAAGTAGAGGAATTTCAGTATATGTATTAACATTAATCTGTATCTTGGGAGTTTTCAGCTGAAAATATGGAACATCCAGAGAGTATTTAAAAAGAGGATAATATGAAACTACAAAATGAGTCACTTACATTGAGTTATATTCATATTCTAGCTTCTAGTTCTTTTTCTTTTAAAGAAAAATTAAAATTAGGTCACTTCTGCTTGTAACCTGCATAGTAATTAAATAATCAGCTATTTCCTATTTAGATTCCATTTCTACTTCTGCTGCAAAATTTGATTTTCTCTCAATATCTCAACATTGGCGATTCAACAGAATTATCTTTTGTATGTGGACAGTATACATGCTTTATATAAATAAAGGGAAAAAACATTTTGTATAAGCTGAAAATTATTTCAGGTCCTTGAAATCAAAATCAAATATTTATTGTATAGGGGGAAACATCTTTGTGTATTCTATATAAGCTTTCCATTTTGCAGTTGTTTTCAGAGACTGCCATTTTGAGTTATATTGGAATAGTGTTCCTTCTGACCTTTGAACAAGGATGCATGACTTAGTTTTTGGCATTCTTCCTAACAACACCCCAGAGGGCAGAGTTGTATTCTAGTGTGACATATATTTGAAAATGTCTTGCACAGAGGGTAAATTTGATTTGTAAATGTATCAAGAACAGATTCAAAATAGGCTGAAACTTGAATTTGTCTGGTTCAGGAAAATTATAAAAGTCTCAACTTTAGTTTTTCTATTGCTATTATTGGTTAAACCAACAGATTTTCTTAAACTTTGCCAAACAGAAGAGCAATGGGTTCTGAAATCTATCTTCATTTTAATTTTTTTCTCTCATTTTCTCTCATTTATAGTGTAAGTTTATCTAACTCTGATTTCAAAGACTTTACCCTGACTTGTGTCAGTACAAGTTGTCAGAAAGACAACAGGACTATAGGCTATAAAACATGTCCTTCTGCTGCATATTGTGCTGCATTTGAAGCATACGAGAGCTGATCTTTTTAGGCTGAGATATGTCTATACTCCTGCAGTTGAAAGTACTGATTTGTCAAACATGGAGAACAAATCTTTATTAAGATTATGTTCAGGAATTAAAAAGCTTTCAAAGAAGAAACAAAAAATCTTTTACTTTTCTAATAGTAATAAACTAGAATAGGCTTAGAAATAGATCTTGAAAGGTTTCATTCAACTTTAGTCTACCTTTTCATTTCTCCTTTTGTACTCGGTATTCACTTTTAAGGCAATTTTTACCTGGGCATTCACAGATAAAAGTTGTAAATAATTCGTATTTCACTTCATTCAGTATTTCATATTTTGTCCATTCCTGCATGGTCAAAATGGATTATGCTCACACCTCCCCCATTATTTTATTGAGTACCAAATCACTGAGTATACTATTTTGAGTTATGTGTACAGGGTTCAGAAGACAAAGCCTATGCCCAGCCCTTCTAAATAGGTAAAAAATTTATAGAAACTGAATGAAGGTTTAATGCACATGATTGTAATTTACAGTTTAGTTTGAATAAAATGCATTATACTGAAACAAAGTCATTAGAGTTTTAGTTTACATAGTAATTGCTACTAATTGCTTTCAAGAGATTAGTTCCCCCCAACCCCATTTATAATGGCAATGGAATTATTTCTACCTGACATAGCACTAATGATTTTCATATTTTCCTTGTATAGTTCAAAATGTCATCTTGTTAACAAGAGTTCTTTATCAGAGATAAAAATACATGTTACTAAATTGACAGGATAACTGTTTGTTTTCTAGTTTTCATCTCACTAACAAATGATGCCAACTGGAATGTTTGACTGCCTTCAGTTTCGTGGAAAATCAAATGACATTCCTTCTCTGAATGTGTGGTCAAGTTAATCTTAGTCTTTTGTAAACTAACACTTGATAATCAAATAGAATAGTCATGTACAAGTAGGTTTATGTTACTGAATTAAACCCCTAAATTATTAGATCACATTAAAGTTTATTTGCTGAAATTAAGAGAATCTATGTATTATCATTTAGTCTTCTTTCTCTCTATTCTACAGAGAAATGATGAAGAGGCAGTTGTGGATAGAGGTGGAACTCGTTCTATTCTCAAAACACACTTTGAGAAAGAAGATTTAGAAGGTAAGACTATTTTGGTGGGGGGGATACCTATTGGTGTTTCAAAGAGAAATGTGGAGTTTGTTGCTATGTGGAGAACTGCAAAAGTTGATATCAGAGTAATAATGGTGGTGGTGGTGGTGGGGTGGATATGACTGTTTTGGTGTAGTCTGGAGTGCCAATAGTCAGTCCTGCAAGCAATGAGAAGCATTAATTTGTTCAACAGACATTTATTGAACCTCTCCTATATTCCTGTACTGTGTTGTGTGCCAGTCTTTCAATAATCCTTCCTTCAAGGAATTACAATTAATTGGGGAATGAAAAGAAAAAAATTATGACAGACCAGCATATTGGGTGTTATGTGACAGGGGAGGACAGGAGGGGCATCTAATTCACCCTATGTTGTCAGAGTAGGCTGTCACTGGAAGGGAGTTAAGGACAATTGGTATTCTAGTTTTACTGAGATATATATGAGAGAGGGCTGGAGGCATCATTTGTGTGTGTTCTCTTCAGTAGGAAGAAGGTCAGATAATTCAACAGGGAGGTAGTATGGTCTAGATGCTCGTAAAGTATAGAGGCTCTGAAACCAGACTGTATTGGGTTCAAATATCACCTCTGTCCCTTATTTGTTATGGAAGGTTTAGCTGATTAGTTAACTTCTCTGCACCTGTTTTCTCTGTTGTTAAAATAAGGATAACACTGGAATATATTTCCTAAATTTTTATGAGAAATAAGGGAAAAATACTTAGAATAGTACCTGGCCTAAGAGTTACATAAGTATTGACAATTATTATTCCACTGCAATTTAATGTATACACGCCATTAGTTCATTTAAATTTTTTAACAAGAAATTATTACTAGTGAGATACAAGGTATGTGGTGTTTTTCATCTTTTTGTTAAAAAGTGAAACCCAAATCATCTTAAGTAAAACTAATCAGAGATAGCTCCTAATAATCTACAGCAGCTGAAAAGTAAGTGTTCATTCCCCTTAAGAATTGTAGCCACTTAAATTACGGTTAAATTCATTATTATTGGGTCTTATATTTAGTTACAACAATTAAATAACAGAAGAGTTAACATACTATTTAGAGACAACTTTCAACAACTATACCCACTCTGTGTTTGACATTTTGCTTGATGCACAGAAAGCACCCAAGGTCTGGAAAGGTTATACTTACTGGGCAGGCGTAGTAATTTGCATGCTATCCATATTCATTACACAAATTAAAGGAAGCAGAAACTTGAAAAATCTAACCCAGTAATGTCTAATATAAAGCGAATTTTTCTTTAGATTTGAAAAGCAGCATAGCTACTGTCCTACTTATGTCATACCATGACTTAAGCTATGCTTATATTCACTAAACTCACACAAGTAAACCTAATAAATCAAGAACTTAGTGTAAAAATATACTCAATTCCAGTGAAACATCATCTTGGGTTTAAAGATTGTGATTGATAATCCACACACAGATAATTAGCGGTTAACGGTAATTTATAAATAATTACAGTAAAATATTAAATGGTCCCTTTGAATGGAAAATACATAATACAAAAATAAGATTTAATACAGTCCCTTTAATTGTTGTATCAACATGTATTACATACATTTCTTTTTACTGGGAATACACATAACAGTGTACAATGCTTCTTAAAAGAGATTTCTGGTTGGCAAAGCACAGTTGGATAAATCAGATTTTGTTCTGTTTGCTGATGTCTATAGTGGGTATTTTAATCCCAGAAGTGAATAACTGTGACTTAGTCACTGGTGATTGAAGTTAACATCACAGAATGCAAAGGCAACATTTTAGAATTTTGAAAGAAAATAAGAAAAACCTTATCTATGTTGACTTTCTTAATATTTGTTCTGCTCCCAGATCATGTTAAGTAGATAAACATTCCGGCATTTGAGGATGCCGTGGGGGATTCTGTTGTGATGCACACAGAGAGTTAATACATCTGTTAGTGGTTCCCAGATTGATTACCCTGAATCGGAAAATAACGCAGGGGCAATGAGGTGGATGTCACGGTTCAGGAAAACATCAACTGGTAGCATAATATAATATAACGTGGGTAAGTGGGAGAGCACCAGAGAGAAAGGTGGCATTACTGAGGGTAAGGGTGGTGGATGGATGGGTGGGGTCAGTTTCCACATGGGCCTAATAAAAATAACCAAGTGCCTCTTCAGTTCTTTTTTTTTTTTATTGAGCAGAGTTCCCTGTGCTCTACAGTAGGTCCTTGTTGATTATCCATTTTAAATATAGCAGTGTGTACATGTCAATCCGAAACTCCCTTATCACTTATATGCGGGGAATCTAAAAAAATGATACAAATGAACTTATTTACAAAACAGAGACAGACAGACTTAGGGAACGAATTTATGGTTACCAGGGGGAAGGGTGGGGGACAGGGATAGTTAGGGAGTTCAGTTATTCTTAAACATCTCCATTCTCTCTTCGTTGTTCAGCCGTGTCCAGCTTTTCTCAGAATGGATGCCTGAACTTTTAAAAAATTTAATGAATATTTTATTTTTTCAGATATGACCATTGTTATATTTTCTGCAGGCATAAGAGCAAATTAATAAGTTGCTAAAAATAGTATGTCTTATTAATAATTAGATGATAACAAAGAGAAGAAAACTCAGTAGCTGAAGATGATATGCTATTATTTTAGCCATTTTGACTGAGCGGATCGATTTCCAGTCAAGAATATTCTGTCAAACAACTGGATTGCTTTTTTTAAAAAATTAAAAAAAATTTTTTTTGTGGTAAAAAATTCATAACATAAAATGTATCATCATAGCCAATTCTAAGTATACAGTTCAATAGTGTTAAATATATTTACAGTGTTGTGTAAGCAGTGTCAGAACTTTTTCATCTTGGAAAACTGAAACTCCGTAACAACAACTCCCCATTTCCTTCTCCCCCTGGCAAACACCATTCTATCTTCTGTTTCTATGAATCTGACTACGCTAGATACCTCACAGAAGTGAAATCATGCAGTGTTTGTCCTTTTGTGACTGACTTATTTCACTTAGCATAATGTCATGAAGTTGTATCAATGCTGTAGTGTTAGAAATTACTTTCCTTTTTAAGGCTGAATGATATCCATTGTATGTATATACTACATTTTGTTTATCCATTCATCTATCGATGGACATGATTGCTTCCATCTTTTGGAAGCAATTGTGAAATACTGCTGTGCTGTTTGGCTAGTGCTGTTATGAGCATGATTGTGCAAATATTGCTTCAAGACCCTGCTTTCAATTCTTTTGAGTATATACCCATAAGTGGGATTGCTGGATCATAGGGTCATTCTATTTTTAATTTTTAGAGAAACTGACATACTGTTTTTCATAGAAGATGCACAATTTTACATTCCTACCAACACCGCGCAAGGGTTCCAATTTCTTCACATCCTCACTAACACTTGCAGTTTTCTAGGTTTTCTTGATAGTAGCCATCCTAATGGGTGTCAGGTTTTGATTTGCATTTTCCTAATAATTAGTGATATTGAACATTTTCTCATATGCATGTTGGCCATTTGTATATCATCTTTGGAGAAATGTCTATTCAAGTCCTTTGTGCATTGTTTAACTGGATTTTTTTTTTTTTTTAAACTGGATTTTTTAATGTGTTGTTCAGTTGTAGGAGTTCTTTATGTATTCTAGATATTAACTCCTTATCAGGTATATATGATTTGCAAATATTTTCTCCCATTCTGTAGGTTGCCTTTTTGCTCTGTTGACTATGTTCTTTGATATGCAGAAAATTTTAATTTTTTGATATAGTCCAATTTGTCTGGTTTTACTTTTGTTGCCTATGCTTTTGGTGTTATTTCCAGGAAATCCTTGCCAAATCCAATGTCATAAAGCTTTTCCCTGTGTTTCCTTCTAATTTATAGTTTTGGGTCTTACATTTAGGTCTTTGACCCATTTTGAGTTAATTTCTGTATATGGTGTAGAATGCCTGCACTTTTATCCTTCATATTCCTTTGTTATCTAACTTTACACTTGTTATAGCTTGCATTACTCCTTACAGGTTAAATTTTCCCCCAAATCACTGATATATAAAGAACTTCTTTAGTGAGAGAGAGACTGTTTGTTTTCCATGCATTTAGCACATATTTCTAAAATAATACCTGCTATTTTTCTACAGTCTGAGAACATGGAAGATGCAGTAAAACCACAAGAATATTATTAAAAATTTTGTGTTCAAAACCTTTTTGTTGCTCCATACAAAATTGGTGCCTTCTCATCTTCTCCACAAAGAACAGAATGTCCATTCTGCCCATCCATTAGCCTTACCTGATCCCTCCTGGCAGAATAATTATCTTCCTCCTCCAGATCTCTCTTTCTGAATTTACATCATTTCTTATATTATTATTATGTATATATTTCTTATCATTCTTATTTGATTATAAGCTTGTTGAGGGACAAATCTTTGTCTTATACGTATTTGCATTCTACCATGGTATCGGTCCAGCAGTTTTTCTTAAACTAGATAGGTACTAAAAAATGTGTTGCATTGAATCTCATTTATATATAATTCAATAATATATCACTAATCATGTAAGAAGTTAAGTTTATATACTGTAATTAGGTGCATAATCAACACTCATCAGATATTGAATTAGCTTTCAAATATTTAACATGTAAATACAGGAGTTTCTAATTATGTTGCACTGTACTAAGATAAATAAATCTAGTTACATTTTAATCTGATATTCAGGAATTCATAAATTTAAAACTTTAGTGGAAAAGTTAAACTAATATTTAAATCTTGGCTATGAATTAAATTAAAAAGACATTTTCTTTATTCTGTATTGCTTTTAGCAGAGAGTAAAATACTTTTAAGTCAGGAATTTAATAGAGAAAATTATACCTCTGTCTTGATATTTTTGCTCATTTTATTTGAGATAAAAAATTTTGGTTTACTAGTTTATTTCTTTTGGGGACCACTTAATATATCGTGGACCTAAAGTCCAGAGATACTGTAAGTAAAATACCTAGCACAAAGCTATCATACAACATAATTTTATTAATGATAATACCCTCCCACTTTCTTCATTTCACCCAATGCATTCCTGAGCTCTTAAGATTACTAAAATGCTTTTCTGATCATAATCATTGTAATGTCAAAAGCGTTTTTCACTAAAAAACAGAAGATAGTAAGTGCTGATCCTATAATTATGATGCACTATTTTGAAACCAAAGTAGAAAATAATTTGAAAAAATAAAGAAAAAGCCAAAAATTAGGCTTAGATCTTTTTCTTTCTGATCTTTTATCTCCAAAAATTGCCATTAGAAGGAAAAAATGAATTCTGCTGAGAGAAACAAAAGTTGGCTTCACAGAGACAGAGATGGGCTTAGAAGGATGAATGAGAGTTCTGAAGGCAAAGAAGGAAGGATCCATTATATTCTGGGAATGGCAAATATGGTGTGGCTAACACATTGGGATTGTGTGCATGGGGGTAAAGAGTGACTAGAGATGAAGTTTAAACATTTGCATGAGGTAGGTCAAATAATGGAGAATGAATTAATTTTTGAAGTTACTCAGTGAGGTAAGTACTATTATCATCTCCATCTTATAGATAAGGAAACTAAAGCACAAAAGATTGACTTGCCCAGGCCATGACTAGCAAGTGTAAGAGCAGGGATTCAAACTCACAAGGGTCTGGGCTTTTAACAACTATGTTATAGAAGTAAACATAATGTGGAGCCTTGTTTTTTAGGTGACTGAATGGGGCAAGATGTTTATTAACTGGAAGACTGGGGCATATTTACTCACTTAATCATGACTGTTTTTAAAAAGTTGAGACTATCCTATAAAGCAATAATGAATTCGATAGTTAGTACCCCTATCACAATAGTTTTCCAAATAATTTTGCAAAAATTTGAAAAATTTTATAGTTAGTAAATTCCCATTAGACAGATTCATTTCCACAAAAGGAAAGGCCTGTCCCACTGGAGACTAGTTTTAATAATAACCTCATGTTCTCTTATTTTAAATTCTTGTCTCTGCTGCACCACAGAATGAATAATCTTATTGTTTCCGTGTTCCAAATGTCCTTTATTTGAAAAAGAAAGAACTGTTTTTCCTGCTATTATGGGTTGTTAACTTTTGTGCAATTTAGTATTGTTGATACAGGCTCAATGTCACTTGAAACAGCAATTCTAAGTGGTATTTGGTCCATTGGTAATAATTAGTGAAGTTAATTAATTACATAGGATCCATTTAAAATTGTACATTCTGCCTGCCAAACACTTTGGATATTTGAGGATGGGAATTAGGCAGATAGACTAATACTGAAGATTCCAGAAAAAAATAGCCAGTAGTAAATTTTATTCCCTAATTGACTATCTTTGCCACCTATGCACATTTCATAATGAATTGTTCTATTTTTCTCCAGGGTATCCTAAAAATAAGAACCAAATAAGAGAATGTTTTTTAACAGTCTGTAATAATGGAATTACTTTTATTCCTAAAATTAACTCTCAGGTGAGCTATATATTATGTTCCATGTTTCTTCATATTAATTGTTTCACATGATTTTTGTATGTGACCCACATCAATTTATTTTGATATATAAATTTATTAATGATATTTTGTCTATTTAAAGTGAGTGGTAACTTGCTAGTTATTTACAGTCTGCTTTTAGAGTGTATTGTAAATTTGAAAGATCTAAAGTTTTCTAAATTTGGTTTATTAGACCATTTGCAAGTAGTTATAGACGTGTTTGCATGAGTATAGTAACAAATATTCTAATGTGTATATGTGGCTAAGAAATCCTGCAATGTATGTTTTCTTAATTTAGGGGTCCTCATCATATATTTTCCATCCCTAGTTTAGGATGTCTGTTTTTAGGCAGATGATTTTAGAATAAGAGCCCATATTCTTAATCTCCCTCATCGTTTCTTATAAATCTGGCTCTATTTACTACTACTCTCTACCTATCAAAGGCACAGTACAATATTTGAGGTATTTGCTATGTAATGTGACCTAAGACATATCCTTTGTGAATAAGGAGAACTGTATATTTGTTTGTGTATATGTAACATTTTCAATCAATTGCTATTTTAGAGATAGATGAAAAGAAATTCCTTTTCATTACATTAAATATAATCCTATAAATATTAAAAGAGGGTATTTTACAGCAAAGAATTTATTCCTTTAATCCTTCTATATTTTTCTTCGAAAAAATTTAATACTTTGAAGACAAACCACAAATGGCCAAAGCTTCTTAATATGTACTCTGTAGGTTTATATTAACACTATACTTTTGTTTTGAGTTTTCCAGACGTCTGAGACTTAAGTGCGTTGATTATTTAGTTATACAGTTTAATAGTATGAGAATCATACTATGAAGGTGACATTGTGAAGGAGATCAACTTAGTCTACTTCTTGATTAAATTCTTAAATCTCTATTTCAGCTGCTAATCTTTCCCCTAGAGCTATCCTACTTTAAAGCTCCTGGGCTGCATGTGATCATAGCCTCCACAGGTTATCTCCTCACAATAGAAGCAGGGGTGGGCTACCAGTCAATTAGGGCTTTTCTTGTGAAGTCATCATCATTCACCAATATTAATTAAGTGCTAATGGTATATAAGCACTGAACAAAATTTGTTTTATATTTTTTATTCTCCAAAGTGGTTTACATACTGGTGCTGTCAGTAGGGCACTTGAGTTCTAGACCTCCTTGGGGAAAAGTAACAGTGGCCACCCGGCACATAAATGTTTACGTTTAAATATCCATTGAGATAAATACTGATAATACTGAACAAGTTTTAAATAGTAGTTGAAAGAGGTGATATTCTTGATTTTCTGGATTACACACACCTATAATTTTATCAGTACTAGCATCACTGGAACTTAATAGAATTAAGTGATTTGGTGTACCGGTATTCTGAGGTTACTTTTTGGAATGCTCTCTTTTATATTTTCTCCCGGTGACATTGTTCACTACCCCATTCTATCGTCCCTCTTTCCTGGCTGCCTAGTCATCCCTACTGCTCTTAGTTTGTCAGAACTGCTGAAAGCACAATGAAAAAATCTAATTCTTTTTCCTTTCTTTCTCTATCATTTCTACCCCTAATGAGAGCCTCAGGTGGGAAGATAATATAGAAAACCAAAATGATTGAAATCATGATTAAAAGAAAGTAAAATTTTAATTTTCTGCTGGTAAATTAAGCTTTTGTCTTGTCTCTGCAGAAGGAACATTATGAATATCCTTTTTTTATTGAAGTATAGCTGGTTTACAGTATTAGTTTCAGGTGTATAAAACATAGTGACTCAATATTTTTATAGATTATACTCCATTTAATGTTATTACAAAACAGTGGCTATGTTTCCCTGGGCTGTACAATGTATCCTTGTTGTTTATCTATTTTATACATAGTGTTTGTATCTCTTAATCCTGTACCCCTATCTTGCCCCTCACCTCTCCCCTCTCCCTGCTGGTAACCACTAGTTTATCCTCTGTACCTGTGAGTCTGTTTCTGTTTTGTTATATATATTCATTTGTTTTATTTTTTAGATTCCACACATAAGTGATAACATAGAGTGTTTGTCTTTCTCTCAATTATTTCATTAAGCAAAATGCTCTCTAGTTTCATCCATCCATGTTGCTACAGATGGCAGAACTTCATTCTTTTTTATGGCTGAGTAATATTTCATTATATATATTATACATTATATATATGTATGTACATATATATGTATGCACCACGTGTTCTTTATCCATTCATCTGTTGACAGACATTTAGAATGCTTCCATATCTTGACTATGAATATTCTTTTTTGACTACTTTCAAAACTGCTTCTAAATTACCTTTGGAGCATCTGTGAAAAAAGTATTACAGTCTTATTAGAAAAAGGATTTCTAATATCTAGCTAAATTATTTACAATTGTACCTATTTTTTCCTTTGCATAACTCAATTTTTTTCATGTAATGATAAATTGCTGTTTTGTAATTAGATGACAATATGGCAGGAAAGCATTTTATGATATCACAGTGATTAATACAAAAGTATAGTGTCTGCAACACCAATGCAGTTAACAGTACTGATCATGAAAATGAAAGTCATGTTTACTAAGTTGAAATACTATTTCTCTCATGCTATCTCACTTTAATATTCTCTTAAGGTTTATTAATATGCATTCTATTTAAAAAGTGCTCTTAATTGCCAAGTATAGTGATCCCCTGTTGTCAGCCCTTTTGAAGTCTCAGTTGCTTTTAAAACTTTTGACTATACCTTTGCTTTTAGATCTTCCTTCTCTTCTCTCATACCCCTCCCTTGGCTTCTCTTCTCAGGTAGTCTTCCTTGGTATTTTTTCTTTCTTTTTTTTTTTTTTAAAGTTATCCGAGGGAGGATGTGGTTCTTTTTTATTTATTTATTTATTTATCTATTTATTTATGGCTGTGTTGGGTCTTCGTTTCTGTGCGAAGGCTTTCTCCAGTTGTGGCAAGTGGGGGCCACTCTTCATCGCGGTGTGCGGGCCTCTCACCATCGCGGCCCCTCTTGTTGCGGAGCACAGGCTCCAGACGTGCAGGCTCAGTAATTGTGGCTCTCGGGCCTAGCCGCTCCACGGCATGTGGGATCTTCCCAGACCAGGGCTCGAACCCGTGTCCCCTGCATTGGCAGGCAGACTCTCAACCACTGCGCCACCAGGGAAGCCCTATTTTTTCTATTTTATCCACTGGCCCCTCTTACTCTGCCTGACATTTCTATGTTTTTTTCCCAAAATTAAAATCGTTTTATTGTTTTAAAACTATTTTAAAACAAAAAACTATTTTGAGTTAGAAAAATCCAAGAAATATAAAAAAGCATAAGGTATAAAGAAGGCAAACAAAACAACCCTCAAAACCTACTGTTTAGAAGAAATACAATTAATATTTCTGAACAGAATTACAGAATTAATATTATAAAAGAATATAATTTAATTATGTATCATAAACAGATGTAATTATAACTAAATTACATATAAGTAAAATTATGGTACAATTTTTAATCTTTTCAGCTACTCTCTTTTCATTAAAAAAATCAGCATCATTCCATGTTAATATTGATATTGCCCATTTTAATTATGCTTAGTATTTCATTGCATGATTGTACCGTGCTTTATTTAACCAATCCCTTATCAATGGACATTTTATTTCTCATTTATCTCTTTTAAACAAAGCTGCTATGAATTATCGTATATGTATTCTTGTGCACTTTACTGATATAATTCTCAGGAGGATTGCTGGGTCAAAAAGTTATAGAGTTAAAAATTTTGATCTATGTTTTATACTCCCATTGACATAATATGAGAAGTTCCATCCATTTCTTCAAACCTGTGACAATTCTCATCTATCTTTTAACTGTTGGTTTCTCTCTATATCTATCCTTGATTTTTTCCCCTCTTATTCTTCATTCTCTCTCTGGATGATTCACTTCCTGGAATGTTATTTCCACCTGTAAGTGCTGTAGGAGTCCATATGGATGTATCCAAAATGTTCCATATGTGTCTTGTGGACTTCCACACAATGAATAAACCTAAGGTAGGCACACTGAAGAAGATGAATATTACTAAAGTAGAGGTCATCCTATACAAATATTAGTTGAGGAAAATGCTAAAGGAATATGTAGAAAGAACATGACTGCTAACTTAGAGTATTTGAAAGATGGTTATATGGAAGATGAAATATACCATCATTTTATGTTACACAGAAATAGTAGAGTTTTGTATAAGGAAAATAAACTAAGTTGTTAAAATTTCCCTATTGGATACGACTACTTAGAAATGCTTAGTTTTGGAAATATTGGGATAACTTCTTCAACTACTGTTTATTTCACATGTGAAAATGAGAGGTCTCAATCAAGTGCTCTCTGAAGAATTTTCCATCTCTAAATTCTGTGATCTTTAAGTGAACTTCTAGAGTATGCTTTAAAATTTAAATTTCTTGTTAACTTTACTTAATATTTAAATACCTTTAAGTTTTTCAGTTCTCTGACAAGAAAAGTTCATTAGTTTTGAATTTGAAAAGGACTGCTCGCTCTGTATAAATGGTTTAAAAAATGTCATATTAATGATTCATGCCTCTTGGAAAGTACAGAAACTTATTCTTTACCTTTCTTGAGGAAGAAAGAAATTTGAAGTAGAGTAGATGTGGCAAAAAATATCACCAGATATAAATTTTTTAATGGAAAGGGTATGTCTGGCTTTATCATCTTGAGATATAAAGTTAGGTCATATTTGGTTAACATTAACAATATAATAACCCAGAGGAACCACCTGCCTGGATATTCTGAAAGTATGGCATTTCTCCTGGGGTTCTTCTTCCAAGGTTCCATAGGGTTACTTAGATTAAATGGTTTAATCAGTCCTTAATATCTCTAACCTATTGCCACCCTCAGTGAGAATTAATGGGACTTCAGATTCATTAATTCATTCATTCCTCCAACTCTATTTAATGCCTATTATTAAGTGTCAGACACTACTCCAGGTACTAGTAATACTGCAGTGAAAAAAAAAGAGACAAAAATATGAACCTTACAAACTAGATATGCCCCTCATGGTTGATTTCAACAAGTGTTTAACCCTGGAGAGCTTAGCCTATTATTCTCAGTATCTTCTACCACCAATTAGAAGTCTGGTGGCATCCAGGGAGTTGGGATGACGCAAGTTGCACTGGAGTTTGTGACTACCCACTATCATTTGATACAAGGCCCTGTCCATTAAAGCTGTTGATCCTTCCTGGTTTATCTGCACATGTTTATCCAGTCAGCTACACAACCTCCTCCTCCACATACATACATACCAAAACCTGCCTTGAGCCTTAAGTGTTATACTTCAAGTTTTTTATTTCCCTTATTGTAAGGGCACACATGCATCTCCTTTCCCCACTCAGAGTAAGCTCCTTAGTACCAAAGTGACTTTGTCAGAAAGGCTGTGAGCATAAGTCACATAATGGGCCATTAAAATCAGACACACACACACACAGACACACGCAGTAATCTAGTGGCTGCTGTTGAGTTTGGAAAAGGGTCCAGACCCGCCTCCCATCAATGGTGTTTCTTCTTAATGGGGAGTGGAAGTGGGGGGCTGTTATCCATTCCTGCTTGTCTTCATTTAGGGCACTATACTCCTTCAGAAATGATTTAATGATTTTAAATCTCAAAGCAAAGGGATTTGGGTTCAGCTTCCCTTCTTCCTAAGAGGCTCTTAGGATTCTATGTAAATGAGAGGATGAAAATGGATGCCCCTTAATTTCACTTTTCAACCTCATCTTAGCTCTGTGGTTTTGCATTGCCCCAAATAATTATTTTATCCTCTTTACTCAGAAGTGGGTACTTACTAAATATCCGCATAATTACAGAACTGCACAAGTGGATCTTTCTAGAAAGTGAACTCAGCCTTATTAAGGTAAATTGATCAGATTATTTATGGGTATATAAAATTGTCAACAACTTAAAAAGTAGGAAGTTCCATCTTTATGTACCCACCAGGTACCAGGCAGTGGTGTTCTGATAACCCTCCTTGCCTCTCTCCTCCCTGCTGTCTCCATAGCCTTAATTTGTAGCATATGCCAATTTTCATGGCTGCTTTCACATCACTGAAGTGTTTTCACTGTACACAGAGTTAGGAAGAGATGTGCACAACTAGCTCTGGCGAACTGGTGTAAGCCAGTTCCAGCACACCACTGCTGTCAGGTAAAGTCATTGTCTTCATCTAAAATTTCCTGTAAAATATAAAAAAAAAAAGAAATGTTGTTTCTATAGCAGTATAAATGCATGTTTATTCATGAGCAATGAATAAAGCATTTAATAAATAAAGCATTCATTAAACAATGGATGTTTAAGGAAATAAAAATTCTGTTTACTTCCCGATAAAAACAAGGTACACATATCTCTGGACCCTCTGTGTGCCTGTGCCTCCCTTCACAAGGCATGCTATCTATTTTTCACTTGCCAATACAAATCCTATCTTCCTCAAAGTTCTCTCTCCTTCTCTGAGCCAGTTTTTGAATTTTCCAGCTTACTCCAGCATAAAATGAGTAAAAAAGAGTTTGGATTTGTTGTCATTCATTTATTTATTCAACACTTATCGAGCTTTTAATATGCCAGGTACTGGGAATGTGAACATGATTAGACAGACCATATTATTGCCTATAGAGCCTATCATAGGCATTATTACCTGATTATACAATTAGCTATTTAATCAAAATTTTGAAAAATTTTATAAGGAAATGTAAGGTGCTAAGAGAATGTATACTGGCAATTGTATGTGATTAAATTAGATAGATTTGATACATCTGATTACATGGTGGCACAAAAGTCCCGAGAAGCAGTAGAGGGAAGAACCAGGGCACAAGCTCTCTCTAAGTCTTTGTATCACATGTGCTAATGTCCCAAAGATCAAGCCGGGGTTCAAGGGTTAGAAGAATAGATTCTACCATTTGATGGGAGAAGCTGCTAAAATATTGTGGCCATTAAAAAATCTGCAACACTATTATTTGTAAACATCTATGAAGAAATGCCAAGTATTTTCCATCTTTGCTTTCAGATGTTTTAATTGTTTCATTCCTTCAGTTTCACAGTTGAATTCCATCAACTGTCTTCATGGAAATCTGTGTTTCTCCTCAACAAGTCTTCAGCTTTTCCAAGCAACCCTTCTGTCCTTAATTACCACAGTTCCCAGAATGAGCCACTTTCTATATGTGTCTTTCAGATTAATACAAGGCAAAACTAAATCTGGAAATTTTTACAGTTTTAAATTTTTGCTTATTTTCTACCTATTTCCCTGAAGCAAAGTGGCAGGGCTGTTCAGAAATCATAATTTAATTAAAATGAGGTTGAGGAGATGGGGAGTACCACGTTGTCTTTTGCATTCATTTTTTAAAAGTATCCCAGAACATATGTTGATGTCTTTTTTCCCCTCTTCCTTGTAAAAACAACAAAACATAAGTTTTTTAAAATAATAGTGAAATTGCAAGCTTTTGTGATTATAAAAATACATGCTCTATCTCACCTTATTTTTCCCCTGCTCTAACATGCACCTCAGATTATCACCCAAAATTGTTCTTCTGTTTTTGTGCACATTATTTTCTTTTTCTAGATTTCCCACTCCTCTGCTAATCCAAAACCTATTTTGTTTAAGACTCAACTCAAGTCCTTCTCCCTGAAACCTTCCTTAATTGCCCAGGTTATCTTTGATTTCACTCTATTTATGAACTCCTACAGCATTTAATGCCTGATACAACACAAGAACATTAGCTTTAATGCAGATTGTTATTGTTTTCTGCTTCTTATTTGTATTATTTCGTGCTGTTTTCTTTGTTGAACTTGATTTTTGAGCAATTGAATGGCTATCTTATTTTAAGTTCAGGGATCATATCCTATAAGCATTTCTTATTATCCTGTTTCTTGACTAATTTGTATTAGCCTCCCTTTGAGCACTGTAAACATCCAACATCATGCTGTCTTACAGCCTATAAAAATGGGGAATTCTCCTGTCTTTTCTTTTTTTTCTTAGAAGATATATATTATTAGGATTCATTCATTTAATCAAGAAATGTTAAGGCTTATTGTGCTCTAAGATGAAAAATAACACTGCTATTGCAAGATACACAGTAATTTAGTTACTATGTTTTGCTAAAGATAGTGTTATAAACTTATAAGAAATAGTATTTTTTAAAATATGCTACAGTATCTTCTAAACTGGTAAATCTCAGAACTATGGTTCCTTTGATGAACAACTTTAGTACTTATAAGACTTTTACTTTCTGTATAGAATAGTCACAGTCATGTGGCCCTTTGTTTTGTAATAATTAAAAATACGGCCCTAGGGTCAGGTGACTATGACCGGCATTGGTGTGACTTTTTTATTCTTTCAGCAAAATAACACAAGAAACAACAGTGCAGTAAGTAGCCTAATAGTATCTCTTTGCAATGCACACATACGCTCACTTACACCCTCTAGGTCTCTTTTCTTTCTCTCCATTGCTGTCCCTCAGCAGAGAATTTCTCTTGGACTTAGAGTTCTTTGATATGTTATGATAAATGATGCCTTGTTGTGTTTTCTGACTCTGTTAGAGTCTCCATGGAATTAAAGATCACATGCTTATTTGGCTTAATGTACTTGACCTTTTCCCATGATTGACATGTCTAAATAAATGGCTGTAGCAACTCAGTAATTATGCACCAGCTGTGTATATTCATTTCACAGAAAAAACACACAGTTCTCTTCAAGAGTAGATAGCTTGACCCCTTCCCTGCCAGCTAAATAAAGGAGAGTAGTTAATTACTATTATTATTAATCATAGTAAGATTCCTTTCCATCCCCAAATGCATCTCTTTCCTCACTGCATTTTTTAAACAGTATACTATGACCACAGCTACATAAAGTGTTGTTTCAGTACTGGCATTTCTTATACAATAAAAATATTTACAATAATTCTGGACCTACTCGACAAGATAGTTCCACAAAATTTGTGTCAAAAAATCCAGGATTTGTTAGCAAGATTTGTGTTCAGAAAGCAGTATTACCTTTAATGAACCCTTTGTTTTTCTAATGGGGAAACTGTGTTTTCCCTCAACTGACATACAGGTAAATTCTGAATAAATTCTAGGGTTCCGTGCTTATTTCAAAAAAATCTTTTCTCTTAACAGCACATTGTTCCATTCTCACTTATCCAAAATATGTTCATATCTAAATTATCTGTATTTTTATTAATTGGGGGTTTTAAAAAATATGATATAAAGTTAATTCTTGTTGACCACTTTGACTAATTTAAGAAATGCTCATTTGAAAATGTTCCTTCTTTAAACTAAATTTTTGGTCTTTATTTACTATAAAATAAAAACTGTTCCCTATATAATCTTGAAAAATAATTCATTAGGTTTAATAACTGTCAATTCATTTCAGAACCATGACATTTATCATTGGTTCTTGAATTCTTCATGTTCTTAAGTGGCGTCTATTAAATTTTGGAAATAATATTGTAGGTAAATTTTATGATAACCTTAACCTGGAAATGTTATTTGTATACTGTTTTCCACAGGATCTAAGGTGATTCTCTAATTCCTTAGGCCAGGGTTATTATAGTTGGGCTTAGAAAAGTTGGCAATGTATAGAAAAGCAGGAAGACAATGAAATAGGACAGGAAATTTTATTTTGCCTTCATTCTTCTTTAAGCATCTGAAGGTGAGCAGCATGAAGGGGGAAGGGAACTAACACAAGTGTGAGTGTCTATCATGTGACAGGCACCATGTTCAATATTTTATACCAGTTATATTATCTCATATAATCTTTGTAGAAAATCTCCTAAACATATTGATACATTTTTAATACATATATTTATTTAATTTGTCCTAAAAGCAAGGATGAGGTTTCTGGATCAAAGGAGAACTGTTATTATTTCTTACAGCAATAACCACATTGCTTCACCATGCCCCATTCTTCCCCTTCAGGGTAATGTGATGAGAACTTGGAGGTTATGTGCACAGGAAGGGAGTCCCAAAATCATGAATCTGGGAATTTATATAGGAACTGCTATATAGCTGTCTCCTTTCCACTTTGAGAGGCAGGGAAATCTTTTCTCCCTTATGTAAACAAATAGCAGGGAAGACAAGGGGAAGGTCCCCAGTTAAACCCTTTGGAATACAAACCGGTAGCTCTGGGGCTTTATTATGTTTTGAAGTGTAAACGTATAAATCTGGGTGATAAGTATCTATATCTCTTTGAAGGTCTCTATCTATTCAGTCAACCTTTAACTTCCAAAGCTTGTCCTTTAACCCAGGTTCCAGTTTTCTTTGCTTTATAAGTCTCTACCCATACAGAAACATGAAAATATTTTCTCTGTAGTTTCATAGCCCTAAATTGTGGCAATTTCAGTATTGTTGCTATGAAATTTGTGGCCATTAGCTTTGTTTCCATTCTTAAGTCTCTTAGTGTATTTAGTAGCATAATGCATCATTACGTCTATTGTCTATGTATTTTACTTAAAGTATCATCTCTGTGTGAAGATTTATATACGCAATAAAAATTTATTAAGCACCAAGAACTATCAAGCACTGTTCTAGATACTTGGGATACATCAGTGAACAAGTTAAAAATCGCTGCTGTTCTGAAATTTAAAAACTTTTGGGAGAAGCTAGAAATTAAACACTAAGCATAATAAGTAAAAAACTTATTATGGAAAGTTCCTGGGTGGCAGTGGGAATGCCAAGGAAGCCAGTATGGCTAGAGTGAAGTGGAGTGATGGGGAGACCAGCAGGAGAGGAGATGGAAGAGATGACAGGAATGAGACATGCAGATCGCAGAGGACCTCATAGAGCATTAGGGAAACCTTGGCCTTTTCTTTGAGTGAAATAGGGTAACATTAGAAGGTTTAGCTGAAGAATGACATAATCTGACTTGTCTTTTCAGAGGGCCACACTGGCTGCTGTGTTTAGGACAGATTGTAGGGGCTAAAGTAGACTCAAGAAGACCTGTTTGGAGGCTAATGCAGTAATTCAGGTTGGGTGTCATGTGGCCCTGACCAGTGCGGTGAAGTGAAATAACAAGCAGACAAATTTTGGATATATTTTGAAAGTTGATCCAACAGAGTTTCTGATGGATTGGTCGTAGGCTTAAGAGAAAAAGAGAAGTCTAAAGTGATTCCAAGGTTTTTGTTCTGAGCAACTAGAAAAATGTTTTATCATCAACTGAGACAGACAAGATTGGGAGGGAGCAGTTTATTGGAGGGGGTTGGGCTGGGGAAGATTAGGAGTTTAGTCCTGAACCTGTTGATTTTGAGATGTCTTTTAGACATGCAGTGGAGGTGTCCGGTAGGCAGATGGGTATGCCAGTTCGGAGTTTGGGAAAGAGGTTTGAGCTGGAGATAGAAAATTGGGAGCTGCCCACACATAGGTCGTATTAGGGACAGATGTAGGCTTTGTGGGGCCTGAAGCTTATGCAATTTTGAGGGTTCTCTAAAGAGAAGGAATTCAAAATTTGAATTCAAATTATGTACAAAGGTGAATATTTATTTATAATGAGAAAAATCAAAACAAATACTTATTTGGAAACTGATAAATAGCACAAAATCATACCATTTGGAGAAATAGCATAATATTTTAAATAACTTCCTGACATACCTCTGTAATATAACTTCCTGACATACCTCTGTAATATTTTCCCCCTACATTATTGACCTTTAATGTCAAGGATTTTGAAATATTATTTTCTGTTGAGGATATGGAAAATTAATTCTGTCTTTATCATGACTAATAAAATTTCTTTTTATTAATGATAGTCTAGAAAGGTTTTTTCATCTTTACAACTTATTTACAATTTCATGAAAATTTTCAGAGTTGTCTTAAAATTTAAAACTTCTATCAAGCTTCTTGCATGTATTACCTGAAAGATTTGGAAGAGTTTTCCAAAGACTAACTCTGGCCCTATGCAACTGAAACCTTGCTTCTTTTCCACTGTCCACATATTTCCAATGCTAGGCAAATTGTGATTCCTTTGCATATTGTCACACCGCTTCAGCCCTGAACATTTGTGTCACAATGTCAGGTGAGTTTATCACAGTGGGTACTAGACCACTGGAAACTATTTCTACTTTAGGATAGTCAGGATAGCTAACAATAATTTACTCATATATGGAAGTATTGTGAATCACATAAATATGTTCCTTTAAACCCAACCTGAATATATCTCCAACTCTGTTTCCTCTTAGTTTCCCAAAAATGTTCACAGACACACAAGTGCCCCCCCCACCATGAAGGTATCTTATATTTACAAATTTTCCTAAAATATATGACCATGAAAACACAGTTTTTTAAAAAATTAAAAGACTTTACTTTTTAGAGCAGTTTTAGGTTTGGGGAGGTTGCACAGAAAGTACAGAGTTCCCATATGCTCCTTTTCTCCCCTGCACATCGTTTCCCTATTATAAACATTTTGCATTAGTGTAGTACATTTGTTACCATTGATGAAACAATATTAATAGATTATTATTACTAAACTCCACAGTTGACATTTGGATTTACTCTTTGTTTTGTATTTCTGTGGGTTTTGACAAATGTATAATATTTCATATCTACCATTACAGTATCATACAGGGTAGTGTCACTTCTCTTAAAATGCCCTGTGCTCCACCTATTCATCCCTAACCCCACTCCTTGAACCCTCAGAATCTCTGATATTTTTAATTGTCTCTATAGTTCTACCCTTTCCAGAATATCATATACTGGTTAACATCTTAGAGTATGTAGCTTTTTCATTGACTTCTTTCACTTATCAATATGCATTTAAGGTTCCTCCATGTCTTTTTTCGTTGTTGTTGATTAATACTCCATTGTATAGATGTACCACAGTTTGTTTATTCATTCACCTATTAAAGGACATCTTGGTTGTTTCCCATTTTTTGACAATTATGAATAAAGCTGCTACAAACATTTGTGTGCAGGTTTTTGTGTGGGCATTAGTTTTTAACTCACTGGAACAAATGCCTAGTGAGGAAATTAGTGTTTAGATTAGGATCTAGACACAGACCTTACACCTTTCACAAAAATTAACTGAAAAGTAATCATTTACCTAAATGTAAAACAAAATTATACAACTTCTAGAAGATAACATAGGAGAAAATCTAGGTGACCTTGAATTTGGTGATGACTTTTTATATACAGCATCATACAGCATAATCCATGAAAGAAAAATTGATAAATTGGACTTCTTTAAAATTAAAACTTCTGCTCTGTGAAAGACACTGTTATAGGATTGAAAAGATAAGCCACAGACTGGGAGAATACTCTTGCAAAATATACCTAATGAAAGGCTGTTATCCAAAATACACAAAGAACTCTTAAAATTCAACAATAAGAAAACAAATAATCCAATTACAAAATAGGAAAAGATCTGAACAGACATCGCAGCAAAGAAGATATACAGATGGTAAATAAGCATATGAAAAGATGCTCAACATCATGTGTCATTAGGAAATTGCAAATTAAAACAATGAGATACCATTACACATCTATTAGAATGGCTAAAATCCAAAACATTGACATCACCAAATGTTGGCAAGGATGTGGTACAACAGGAACTCTCATTCTTTGCTCCCGGAATGCAAAATGGTACAGCCACTTTGGAAGATAGTCTGATAGTTTCTAACAGAGGTAAACATAAGCTTACCATATAATCCAGCAGTTATAGTCATAGTATTTACCCAAATGAGTCTTTACTTTTTAACCAGCTCTGCAAGATTCTGCCTCAGGAAATTCTTTCAGGCTGGTCTTCCTTGCATTTAATGTTCTCAAGACATGAGTTCAGCTGTGCTGTCTTGGCAGCCTCTTCCTATCTGAATATATTTGGATATAGTTTCAGATTGTTTGTTTTAACCTTGACTTGGCAACTTCTTAGGATGTTACTTCTGGCAATTGCCCATCAGATTCACATTCCACAAACAAAGGCAATATTCACTATTCCCAACCAGACCCTCTGGACTTGCCAGCCTGGTGCATGGTGCTCCTTACCTTTGTCTGCCCAGGAATGGTTATCTTAATTAGTAATTGTTAGAAACCTTTGCAATCTTTGAAGTTTAGCTCTAGGAAATAGTCACTGTCTGAACTTCCTCAATTTTTATCCATTTCCCTATCCACTGAAACTGCTCTTAAGAAAGTTACAGATAAACATTAATTTACAACTGTAATGACAGATTTTTAGTATTAATCTTGTTTGACTCCTTTATAGCATATAAACTGGTAACTGAACCCATCTTAAAACTCCTTTCCTTTGGTTTCTTTAAAAATTTTTTAAATTGTGAAATGAAGCATACATCCAGAAAAGTGCAGAAAGCTTAAGTACAAAGTTTAATAAACATTTTTAAAGCAAAAACTTGTATTATGAAACAGAACATTTTTAACACCCCAGAAGCTCCTCATGTACCTCTCCCCAGTCACAATGCCTATTCTTCTTTATGCCAGAAATAACAAATATTCTGACTTTTGTATTGAGTATGCATGCTGTGTATGCATCCTTGAACAATGTATTTTAGTTATTCTATTTTTAAATCTTTATAAAGGGAATTATATATTTTTTGCTCAATATTATGTTTGTGAATATATATATATATATATATATATGTATGTATGTATGTATGTATCACATCTCTAGCCATTCATCTGTTGATGGACACTTAGGTTGCTTCCATATCTTGGCAATTGTAAATAATGCTGGTTATTTTTCTTTCAAGTTTTTCTGTATATATTTTAGATTGTCCAAGTTCTGTTACAATAATAATATTGGAAATTTGCAATTTTGTCGAGTATATAGATTAATACATGTCTGTTTGGGGGGATGGGTTCACATATTCTCACTGATTCTAATACATATGTCTAGAGGACACCCAGAGCAATATATCACACTGTGAAGGCCACTTTTTACATAAGTTGGAAAGGCTGAAGCCTGCTGATTTGTAAGAATAAAATAATGTCTTCTTATTCATATTTGTATCCCTGATACCCAGCACAGTACCACTCAATAAGTTGTTCATTTCAGTAAACATTTGTTAGGCATCTGCTGTATGCCAGGCACTGTGCAAAGTGCTAAAGATACAAAATGACTAACACATGGGCCTTCCCTAAGGAAGATTCATAAGAAAACTACTTGTAAGCAAACAACTACAATCAAGAGTTATTGTGCTTTGGTGTATATGATTAAGCACTAGAGTATCCTAAGCAGGAAAATGGTCATCTGTATTTAGACTGAGGAGGTATGCAAAATTTCATAGATCGCATAATCCTTGAACTGAGACTTGGGAGGTGAGTTAGGTATGCATCAGATAATCAGGAAAGACAAAGATATTTCATACAGTTGGAAGAATAAGAGCAGCATTGAGTAAAAGAGAGACTTGAGAACACCTGGCAATTCAGGAATGAAAGGGCACACACTGGCTTACAGTATGTGTGGCAGAGTGGATTTAGAAGCCTGCCTGGAGAAATAGGCAGATGTCAGATATTGTTTGGCTTTATAGAGTAAAAAACTTTATCATATAGGCAACAGAAAGCAATGAATGAGTTTAAAGCAGGGAAGTAATGTAGGCAGATTTGCATTTTGGAAATAAAAAGCCATCAATATTCAGGATGGATTAAGTGGGACAAGAATGGAATTAGAAAAGATAATGCTAGGGAGAATGTTCTAATAGTCCTGGTGAGACATGAGGGTCCAAATTAAGACAGCAGCACTAGGGATATTGAAGAGAGCATGGATTCAAGAGACGTAAAAGAGGACCTAGTGACAAATTGGATGTGCTTTGAGATGACTGGATAGATGATGCATTTACTGAGATAGATGATAGATACTTGGGGGACAAAGAAAAGGATGAGTTCCATGGACATGATGACTTTGACATGCCTGTGGGAAAGATGTTTAGGTAAATATGTCTAATAGGTGGATGGATGGATATATAAGTCTGCAGTCTAAGAAAAAGATCTGGTGTCAAGTCCTAGGGATCCCAATCTTGAATGAATAAACAGAAGAAAAGCCAGAAGAGGAAACAAATATGAGAAGAAAAAAAAAAGGAGGAGGAGGAGGAAGACCAAGAGAAATTTAAATCATAGAGAAAAGAATGGTCAATGATATTAAGTGCCACAGAAAGAAACAGTAGAGCGGAAAAAAACTCCCACGGGATTTGGCATTACTAGGACCTTGGTGAAATCTGTTTTATTAGAGATAGTGATTGTTTCACAGAGTTAACCGTGAAGGGAAGGGAACTGGTGAGATAACTAGTTAGTTGAGTGTAAGGAGAAAATAGAACAAAAAAAAATGTTAATGAAAAAAGTATAATTATAAACTATGGGGAATAGACACAGAGAGATTATTATGATAGCTAATAAATTAATGGTGGTTATAAAATATAGTATAACCAAATAATTAGTATTGTAGATGTTTATGATAGACCCGTGTACCAAAGTACAGTGCCAAGCCCCAAGTTTATCACATTATAAATACTCAAAAACTATTTCCTGAATTGAATTGGATTGGGTTTCCCTTAACATGTAAATAATCATCTTCTGCGCCTTAGAATAATTTAGAGTTTAATTTGTGTATTTACTTCTGATGAAGGTCATCGGACACTATTTATTGGAGTTCACGTGCCCCTGGGAGGAAGAAAAAGCCATCGACGTCACAGGCATCGTGGTCATAAACACAGAAAGAGAGACAGAGAGAGAGATTCAGGACTAGAGGATGGCAGAGAGTCACCTTCCTTTGGTAAGAATCTGTCTCTTTGTTTTACTTAAATTTATGATTGTAATATTATACTTGTTTGTACAATCCATAATTAGCAGTAATACCTCACTCATAAAGTTGTTTATACCTTTATAAAAGATTTGGGCAGATACCTCACTCATAAAGTTGTTTATAACTTTATAAAAGATTTGGGCAGATTGGGGAGAAGTGGGAGAGAGAATGTTTAATCTTTATTTTTCTCTTGTGCATCTGCTTTGTGAAGGTGAGGATTGGCTTAGTTTTGTGATGGAGGAAATACACTTAAGTAGTAGAACTTAGTTGTATTAACTCTTGATAATTTGTACACATAATAGTCATTGCTCTGAGTAGTTTGAAAATCCAAGGGGAAATGCCTCTATTAAGTTCCCAGTTACACTATTGTTGATGCTCCCCAAATTTCACTCTTAGGATGTGAACTTTCTACTGTTTTGAATATTCTTCTTTTAAAAGTATACAATTGACCCTTGAATAACACAGGTTTGAGCTGGGAAGGTCTACTTATACATGAATTTTTTTCAATAGTAAATACTACAGCACTACATTATCCATGGTTGGTTGAATCCATGGATGTGGAACCGGATACAACTGACTATAAATTATACATGGATTTTCAACTGTGAGGAGGGTCAGTGCCCCTAATCCCCACATTGTTCAAGGGTCAACTATATATAGAATATCAAAGTATAGTGATATGGAAGTTGTTAACAATTCCTGAGTGCCATGAGAGCCTATGTACATGACATAATTAAGAACCTGACTTTCAGTTTCCTGACCATCCCACGTCCTATGACCTCCTTCACTGCACCTTGTTCACTTACTCATTCATTTTGTTCTCTGACCACAGCTTCACTCCTTACTTGCTTGTTCAACTACTTGACCTCTCTACTTTTTTTTCTATCCATGTTATCTTTATTTCCTGATCCTATTCTGATTTCATAGCCTGTAATTTTAGTATACTTTTGCTAATATTCTAAATGCCTTAATTTCCCTGTTTTAGTTTTATTCATACTTTCACCCCCATTTTAAAAACCAGATTTGTTATGTTCTTCCATGTCCCTACTTTCTCCCTGCCTTTCCAAGTAGGCATGCTCTTCAGGACATAGTCATTCAACAGGGCAGGTTGTAACCATTTAAGTTCATTACTCAAGTAGGAATTCCCTGGCAGTCCAGTGGTTAGGACTTGGCACTTTCACTCCCAGGGCCGGGTTCGATCCCTGGTCAGGGAACTAAGATCCCTCAAGCCTCATGTTGTGGCCAAGAAAGAAAAAAAAAAAAACCCCAAAAGTAAATAAATAAATTCATTACTCAAGTGGACCTTCAACACCTCCTCCCAATTCTATTGAATGTTTTCAATTTTTGAAATAAGTATTTTTCAATCTTCTTCACCATTCTCCAACACCCCCCTTTTCACGGTCACCTAGCAGATGCTTTCTACTTCAAAAGGAGAATATGTCACCAGAAAGAATTAACTCAACTTCCCTCCTATGAAACATACAAACATAAACATATACCTACATCTGCAACTGTTTTTTCCTCATAATGCAATAAGGAAGTTTTCTTTTCAATTATGTTTATCTCCTATTCCCTCCCACCTTGAAATTTACACAATTTATTATCTAGTTGACTTCTTCTTCTCAACTGGATTATTCTCATCATCTATCCTTGCAGCTGCCTCAAACCCACATTTCCCCATTCAGTTGTATTCAGATATAAGGTAAGTTAGCATATGAAGTTTGGGCGAACAATTTTACTTTTAATACTCCATAGATATTGCTTTATTTAATATCTGGTTTTGCTAAGTATTGAAGAAAAATTTGTCTCTCTGTTTTTTCATTTTTTAAGTTTATGTCTTTTAAGCTTGAATGCTTATAGACATTTTTTTGTGTCCCTTTATTTAAGAAAACTTGCTAAGATAGACCTTATGGTGAGTACGTTAAAAAGCATTTCCAGTCTGCATACACTGATATTTTTCCACTGAGAGAATATTTTCCTGTCTTATCTGATTCTGTTCCACTTACTTTGGTCTCTTCTTTGTGAATTATATCTGCATGTTGGATTTATGATATCTGCTTGTTGTCCTTTTTTTGGTAGCTTAAAGTTAGTCTGTCATTATTCATTTGATTATCTGCAGTATCGGTTCTGCATTTTACTACTTCTATTAGGGGTTTTGATTTTGCTGTTGCATCTTTAGTTTTCTTAAATTTCTTTCTTATCTCATCTGATTTTCTTTACATTTCCTCCTGTCCTTTCCTAATTAGTATTTTTTTTTCCTGCTTGATAAAGTCTGTGTTTTTAGTCTATTGATGATTCCCACTATTTCTGGACATTTTCTATTGATTCTGAAGTAGATAATTTTCAGAGGTATGATCTTCTTTTGGGCCATCAAGATTATTTTGACTTTCCATTGATTTATAGTATTTTTACAGGCTGCCAGTTTTTTTTATTTTTACTCACCTTTTTCCAAGGCAAAATATATCCATACTATGTATGTCCAGCTATATCCTAAGGTGGCTTAGAGAGGCACTGCCATTAGTGTGCTCTTTGTCTCCATCGCTGTGTATAGTTATGGGCATCAAACTTCCCCAAACACCATGTACTTCTGCCAGAGGTAGAATGATTGATGGGAGTGTGTAAAGAAAAGTACTCTGGGTATCCTGCACCAGCATGGTAGAAGGATGGTCATCTCTAAGTCAGTGGGCAGAAGGGGAGGTGTGAAAGTGTCCCCCACGTTTTCAGGGTTTTTTGTTTCATGAAGTTGAGTCTGGGAGTATAACAAAGAGACACCTGGGTAGACTTCTCTTACTCCAGTTTCATCTGTTTATAGTTAGGAGAGACTCCCTCTTAGACTCTGGGAATGGAATATCTGTTGGAATAAGCTTTAATGGTTACTTTGAGTTTCTTAAATACTTCTAGTATTTGAGAAAATAAGCAACATTCACATTAACTTAGAAATATTTAGTAAACAAACAAAATAAGCTTGTTCCCTCTGCCTCTGTCATGTTATTCTTTTTTCCATAGCTGGATACATTATGTCAGTTTTTCTAGAACAGTGGTTCTCAACCTTGCCTACACCTGGGAGATTTAAAAACATTTTGATGGCCAAATCCCATACCAGTCAGAATCTCTGTGGGTGGGACCCAAGCACAGGTATTTTTAAAAAGTACCCCAGGTGATTCACTTGTGCAACCAAGGTTGAGATCCAGTGTTCTAGAAACTTTGCTATTCAGAGTGTGGTCCATCACAATGCTATGAGACTAGTTATCAGTTACAGGAAAAAAACTGTAAAAAATACAAACACATGGAGTCTAAACAATACGCTACTAAATAGCCAAGAGATCACTGAAGAAATCAAAGAGGAAATCAAAAAAATCTAGAAACAAATGACAATGAAAACACGATGACCCAAAACCTATGGGATGCAGCGAAAGCAGTTTAAGAGGGAAGTTTATAGCAATACAATCCTACCTCAAGAAACAAGAAATATCTCAAATAAACAACCTAACTGTACATCTAAAGCAGTTAGAGAAAGAACAACAAAAAACCCTAGAATTAGCAGAAGGAAAGAAATCATAAAGATCAGATCAGAAATAAATGAAAAAGATATGAAGGAAACAGTAGCAAAGATCAATAAAACTAAAAGCTGGCTCTTTGAGAAGATAAACAAAATCGATAAACCGTTAGCCAGACTCATCAAGAAAAAAAGGGAGAAGACTCAAATCGACAGAATTAGAAATGAAAAAGGAGAAGTAACAACTGACACTGCAGGAATACAAAGGATCATGAGAGATTACTATAAGCAACTGTACACCAATAAAATGGACAACCTGGAAGAAATGGACAAATTCTTAGAAAAGTGCAACCTTCTGAGTCTGAAACAGGAGGAAATAGAAAATATAAACAGACCAATCACAAGCACTGAAATTGAAACTGTGATTGATTAAAAATCTTCCAACAAACAAAAGCCCAGGACCAGGTGGCTTCACAGGTGAATTCTATCAAAAATTTAGAGAAGAGCTAAAACCTATCCTTCACAAACTTCCAAAATATAGCAGAGGGAGGAACACTCCCAAACTCATTCTATGAGGCTACCATCACCCTGATACCAAAACCAGACAAAGATGTCACACACAGAAAATTACAGGCCAATATCACTGATGAACATAGATGCAAAAATCCTCAACAAAATACTAGCAGACAGAATCCAACAGCACATTAAAAGGATCATACACCATGATCAAGTGGGATTTACCCCAGGAATGCAAGGATTCTTCAATATACGCAAATCAATCAATGTGACACACCATATTAACAAAGTGAAGGATAAAAACCATATGATAATCTCAATAGATGCAGAGAAAGCTTTTGACAAAATTCAACACCCATATATGATAAAAACTCTCCAGGCATAGAGGGAACCTACCTCAACATAATAAAGGCCATATATGACAAACCCACAGACAACATTGTTCTCCATGGTGAAAAACTGAAACCATTTCCTCTAAGATCAGGAACAAGACAAGGTTGCCCACTCTCACCACGATTATTCAACATAGTTTTGGAAGTTTTAGCCACAGCAATCAAAGAAGAAAAAGAAAAGGAATCCAAATCGGAAAAGAAGTAAAGCTGTCACTGTTTGCAGATGACATGATACTATACATAGAGAATCCTAAAGATGCCACCAGAAAACTACTAGAGCTAATCAATGAATTTGGTAAAGTATCAGGATACAAAACTGATGCACAGAAATCTCTTGCATTCTTATACACTAACTACAAAAACTCTGAAAGAGAAATTAAGGAAACATTTCCCATTTACCACTACAACAAAAATAATAAAATACCTAGGAATAAACCTACCTAAGGAGGCAAAAGACCTGTATGAAGAAAACTATAAGACCCTGATGAAAGAAATTAAAGATGATACAAACAGATGGATAGATATACCATGTTCTTGGATTAGAAGAATGAACATTGTGAAAATGACGATACTACCCAAAGCGATCTACAGATTCAATACAATCCCTATCAAATTACCAATGGCATTTTTCACAGAACTAGAACAAAAATTTCACCATTTGTTTGGAAACACAAAAGACCCCAAATAGACAAAGCAATCTTGAGAAAGAAAAACGGAGCTGGAGGAATCAGGCTGCCTGACTTCAGACTATACTATAACGCTACAGTAATCAAGACAGTATGTTGATTTTGTGCCAGTAGGCACAAAAACAGAAATATAGATCAATGGAACAGGATAGAAAGCCCAAAGATAAAACCATGCACATATGGTCACCTTATTTTTGATAAAGGGGGCAAGAATATACAATGGAGAAAAGACAGCCTCTTCAATAAGTGGTGCTGGGAAAACTGGACAGCTACATGTAAAAGAATGAAATTAGAACACTCCCTGACACCATACAGAAAAATAAACTCAAAATGGATTAAAGACCTAAATATAAGGCCAGACACTATAAAACTCTTAGAGGAAAACAAAGGCAGAACACTCTATGACATAAATCACAGCAACAGCCTTTTTCACCCACCTCCTAGATAAATGGAAATAAAAACAAAATAAACAAATGAGACCTAAGGAAACTTAAAAGCTTTTGCACAGCAAAGGAAACCATAAACAAGACGAAAAGACAACCCTCAGAATGGGAGAAAATATTTGCAAACGAAGCAACTGACAAAGGATTAATCTCCAAAATTTACAAGCAGCTCATGCAGCTCAATATCAAAAAAACAAACAACCCAATCCAAAAATGGGCAGAAGACCTAAATAGACATTTCTCCAAAGATGATATACAGATTGCCAACAAACACATGAAAGGATGCTCAACATCACTAATCATTAGAGAAATGCAAATCAAAACTGCAATGAGGTATCACCTCACACCAGTCAGAATGGCCTTCATCAAAAAATCTACAAACAAGAAATGCTGGAGAGGGTGTGGAGAAGAGGGAACCCTCTTGCACTGTTGGTGGGAATGTAAATTGATACAGCCACTGTGGAGAACAGTATGGAGGTTCCTTAAATACTTGTGTTATACTTTACATAAAATCATTTTTTAAAAAACTCATTGATATTCTTATATATCAGCCAATTGGGAGTTAAATAGGAACAAGAAGCTATTGCCATCAATAAACAGATTTTGTTTATCTATCTTCTCAAATATCTTCTTAAATAGAACTACTGTACGACCCAGAAATCGCACTACTCAACATATACCCTGTGAAAACCATAACTCAAAAAGAGTCATGTACCACAGTGTTCATTGCAGCTCTATTTACCATAGCCAGGACATGGAAGCAAACTAAGTGTCCATTGACAGATGAATGGATAAAGAAGATGTGGCACATGTTTACAATGGTATATTACTCAGCCATAAAAAGAAATGAAATTGAGTTATTTGTAGTGAGGTGGATGGACCTAGAGTCTGTCATACAGAGTGAAGTGAAAGAGAAAAACAAATACTGTATGCTAACACATATATATGGATTCTAAAAAAAAAAAGTGGTTCTGACGAACCTAGGGGCAGGACAGGAATAAAGATGCAGAAGTAGAGAATGGGCTTGAAGGCATGGGGAGGAGGAAGGGTAAGCTGGGATGAAGTGAGAGAATAGCATTGACATATATACACTACCAAATGTAAAATAGATAGCTAGTGGGAAGCAGCCGCATAGCACAGGGAGATCAGCTCGGTGCTTTGTGACCACCTAGAGGGGTGGGATAGGGAAGGTGGGAGGGAGACGCAAGAGGGAGGGGATATGGGGATATGTGTATACATATAGCTGATTCACTTTGTTATACAGCAGAAACTAACACAACATTGTAAAACAATGATACTCCAATAAAGACGTTTAAAAAAATGAAAGACACTGGAGCAGGAATAGCACAAATACCTATTATGGTTGGACTCAAGTAGCAGAAGTGGGAGAAGTGGCTGGACTAAAACAAAAGGGAGTGGTAAGGATATGATGAATGAGGGTGCAAACTGTGTAATGGCATTCATGGTCAAAAACATTTATACTCTGCTCTTTATAAAGAAAATAGTTCAGAGTCAGCTGGAAGGCTGGGACTCAATAACAAGGGATTAAGTAGAAGAAAAGAGAATTTTAAAATGTACTTATCGAATAAAGAATGTTAAATATTAAAAAGAAAAATAGTGTGGTCCATGAGCCAGCAATATTAGCATCACATTTGAGCTTGTTAGAAATACAGACTCTCAGGCCCCATCCCAGACTTCTTGAATCAGAATCTGTGTATTAACAATAACTTTTGGTAACTTATATGCACATTAAAATTGGACAAACTCTAGAATATTGCTTGTCAAATCTTGTTGCATGTTACACTCATCTGAGGAGCTTTTAAAAAATATTGATGCTCAAAGGCTTTTATTGAATTAATCTTGGGTGTTTTCCTAGGTCGTGGTATTTTTAAAAAGTATCCCAGGTGATTTAATATCCAGCTAGGATCAAGAGCCATTGATCTATCTCAAGAAAGTCCTGCCTCTTTAATTTGGGAAACTTGGCAATAAGCCAGGTAGTCCAGATTCTCCCACTGATGTGTCAGCCACTATTTTTGGATGCCACCTATTCCTTCCTCCACCAACCATCTGCGAATCTTTATTGCCATTTAGACCTAAGATCTGTTTTATCAGGGACAAAGGTTTGGCACCCTAGTGGTCGCTAAGCAGTAGAACCTCCTATATTTCACTTTTTAAAGTTTCTTCAGGACTAATACCTGCCTTTATTCCTATTCCACAGTCAGTTTAAGTGCTTTGATAATCAAGTACTCAGTTACATGCTGAGACTGAAACCATATTATGAACACCATCCCACTTGATTTGAGCTTTGATACTCAGCATAGAGTGAATATATGAGATTACTATGCTGAAGCCTTCGAAGAAAATTTCTGACTACTTAAGAAATACTTATTTTACTTGGAAAGATTTCAAAGAAAATCTTTGGAAGACATCCCTACAGGTGCTTTAAAATTATAAAGCATTCAACTTCCAAAGAGGTATGAGATAGAGGAGAATGTAAGGAAGCATCAGGTTCCTCTGCTGGGATCCTGGAGCTTTTATATTGTAAATTGGAGTATGGGTTTATGAAGACATGGAATAATTTGGACCCATATTTCTGGAGCAAGGATCAATTTAACAAAAAGATTTTAGTGTAAATGTTTGAATTTTGGCACTCAAAAATTTTGTCATTCCAATATACGAGAAACATCCGCAGAATCCCACTTTATTATATGACCCAATCATGTAAGGCAGTGTTGTTAGGAACCTGGTTGTATCAGTGCTGCATCCAGGGAAAACTGAACAGGCCTTACCGTAGCCAAAGAGATTATGCTCATGTCACAGGCCTGCAATGGCTGGGTTTAGTCCACCAGATCCCATGGTTGGAATGTGATTTCTAGGTGAGTCCAAAGATAGACCCAGCTTTTTGACTGTGTCGTAATGGTGGTGGTGATACTTCGATTATACAAAACTTCTGATGCCTGCAAATAAGTTCAATCTACTTTTGTTACTGCACTTAACACAATTGTTTGTATAAGATTGTGATGATTAATTTTTCTTCCTACTGTAATCAATTCCCTGATGACAGAGTACTGCTAAAACTTTGCATCTTGTTATTTTTAATATTGTCTTTCATTCACCTTATATAATTTTAAATTATATTTTCAACCAGGAACATGGTTGAGTTGTTTAAAAATAAGTTTGAAGCATTAGCTTGAAGTCAGTGAAAATATAAAAGATAATGAGAGAAATTCAGAACACTTTAATGTGAATTTGCTCCTCAGCCTCCCAACAAAGAAACAGGAGAGATGACAAGAGTGTATAAATTATAATTAATCTATAAGCACTAGAAATAAATCTTAAAGACATCTACTTTATTAAATGCTTATTTAAAATATGGTACTCAAAGGTACTGTATAACTTAGCGCACCCCTTGAATTAGACCTGGGATTTTTCCATTCTTAGATGATAAATTGTGTACACATTTTAGGAAGAATGAAGCAAATGCAGAAAACATGACTTCAAATCTGTTTATTGATGGCAATAGCTTCCTGTTCCTATTTAACTCCCAATTGGCTGATATATAAGAATATCAATGAGGTTTTAAAAAAATTATTTTATGTAAAGTATAACACAAGTATTTATGAATGTTAAAACATAGAAACATAAGCGTACAACTCAATGATTTATGACAAAGAAACATCTGTGTAAATATTGTCTTGGCCAGCACTCCAGAAACCCCCTTTGTCCTCCCTCCCAGTCACTACTCTCTCCCTTCTCCCCAAAAGGATCTCTAGTCTGTCTTCTTACATTGGGTGTTATGCCTGTTTTTGAACTTCTTATAAACGAAGTCATACAGGAGGTATTTGTGTCTCTGTTGTTCAACACTGTGTTGTTAGTGGGATTCACCAATGTTTTTAGCTGTAGCTTTGGTTTATTCATTTTCGTTATTGTACAGTGCTCATTTGTTTGTATATACCATGCATTCTACTATTAATGAAAATTTAGGTTATTTAATTTTTGGAGATACTATGAAGAACAGTGCTGTGAACATTTCTGTATATGTCTCTTGGTGCACATATGCATTTCTCATACCTAGGAATGAAATTATTTGTTGCTGAGTCATAGGATATGTGTATTTCAACTTTAGTAGATAATGCCAAACAGTTTCCAAAATAGGGTACGTATTAACACTTTCACCAGCAAAGTGTGAGAGCATATGTTGTTTTACATTCTAACTACCACTTGACAATTTCATTCTATTAACATTAACCATCTAATGAGGGGCATAATGGTATGTCATTATCTTAATTTGCATTTCTTGATTACCAGTGAGGTTGTGTAACTTTGTATGTGCTTTTTTGGCCATTTGGATAGCCTCTTCTATGAAGTGCCTATTCAGGTCTTATGCTTGTTTTGTTTTTTTTTTAATTGGATCATTTATTCTTTTTGATTTGTAGACGTTCTTTATATATTATGGACATAAGTCTTTTGTTGGTTTTTCATGTTTCAATTATCTCACATTTGTGGCTTATCTTTTCACTCTTTTAATGGTGTCTTTTGATGTATCTACAAATTCCAGAAGAGGATACTAAGAGGCTGAGACCCTTATTCCCTAGTGCAGCTTTCTCCACGCTGTAATTTATTTCCATTATATATTTTACTAAATACAGAAAAGAACCTTATCTTAATCTATCATAGTCTTAGCTACAGTTTGTATTACAATGATCTATGTTTTCAGTGGCTATCTTAAAAATGAATAAAATACCTATCAACATAGGAGAAATATTTAGGCTTAGAAAAATTCTTTCTGATTGTGATATTACTATAATTTACATGATTTATGTCATACAATTTTAAGTTGCATAGATATTTAAAAAGTCATTGAATAACACATTTTGAATATTTGCTGTATTGAAACATAATCTGAGCCTCTTTTTCAGACATTAAAGGTATGTTGATGCGATGATCATAAAAAGACTTTTGTGAGCATAACCTAATACCTATAAAATCATTTCTACTCTAAAGAATGAAAAGCCAGATACACGGAGTCATATGTTGTTTAAAACCCAAATAAAATACCTCTTGTCCATGAATAGATTATCCTACTTAAATAAATTATTATTTCCTATGCTGTTATCATTGTGTCTTCGAGAAGTCTTTTAAACATATGATGCCCTACCTCAGACTTTCAAATCCTCTTTATTCATAACTATGAGGGTCTTATTTCCTCGTGTTTATTTAATGACTATGTTGTGATGAGTGATCCTCATACTTTATTAGGGGAAATACTAATAAGTCTTAAATGCAAGCTTCCTGCACATAGTACTTGAGTTTGGGGGGTTGGATGCATGGTAAATGTTATAGATACCCAGATTACTGATGCAGAGTAAACTGAAATAAGTCATTGAAAACAGTGATGAGAGAAATTGTTTCAAAAGCATGAGAAACATAATACTAATGTTGAGGCATGGCTACTCTGGAATTTGGTTTCTGACAAGTGAGTGAGTACTTAGAATAGGCTGTCATGAAACACAAAACTGCTATGTCTGGTCACACTGGGTAGGTCTAATAGAAAAATTTAATTGATTTCTTAGTGTAACTCTAAAATTGCAACTTATGCTCTTTTTTACGGCTGTTTGAAGCACTGACTTTATTTTTAAATTATTATTATTTTTTTTGTCCAGAAGAACCAGCCACAGAGGTAACAGGCTGTCAAGAAGCATTTCATTTGACTCTGATGTCATTGGGTTTAGTAATGCTAGCTTCTTATTTCAGATAAATTAAATCATAAATGTATATGCTGCACTGTGATTTCCTTAAGTACATTTGATATTTATGGAAATCTGTCAGTCTCATTTCAAAATCAACATTCGTGTTACATCTAAGAAATTGGCATATTCTTTTGAAGAGGTTGTTAAGCAGGAGACTTGGCTATTGACTCAATTCTTATTCATTTTGCTATAAAATTTAGTTTGACAAATTTCTTAAAATATTTGGCAATAAACCATATCTCATATATTAACATTCTAAAAGAGAAATGCTTTACTAATGCCTGCAGCAAATATGCTATATAAAAGTAGTTTCTTTTTCCTTTCTTATAATTTCTTGAATATATGTAATCATATATAAGATATAGTGCTGCACATTGGTGGGAATAATTAAACAATTTAAAAACTGAGATGCCCTGTATTTTAAGACTTTATTTTTTGGCCCAGAGATAAACCCACGCACATGTGGTCACCTTATCTTTGATAAAGGAGGCAAGAATATACAATGGAGAAAAGACAGCCTCTTCAATAAGTGGTACTGGGACAACTGGACAGCTACATGTAAAAGAATGAAATTAGAACACTCCCTAACACTGTACACAAAAATAAACTCAAAGTGGATTAAAGACCTAAATGTAAGGCCAGACACTATAATCCTCTTAGAGGAAAACATAGGCAGAACACTCTATGACATAAATCACAGCAAGATCCTTTTTCACCCACCTCCTAGAGAAATGGAAATAAAAACAAAAATAAACAAATGGGACCTAATGAAACTTAAAAGCTTTTACACAGCAAAAGAAATCATAAACAAGACGAAAAGACAACCCTCAGAATGGGAGAAAATATGTGCAAACGAAGCAACTGACAAAGGATTAATCTCCAAAATATACAAGCAGCTCATGCAGCTCAATATCAAAAAAACAAACAACCCAATCCAAAAATGGGCAGAAGACCTAAACAGACATTTCTCCAAAGAAGATATACAGATTGCCAACAAACACATGAAAGGATGCTCAACAACAGTACTCATTAGAGAAATGCAAATCAAAACTACAATGAGGTATTACCTCACACCGGTCAGAATGTCCATCATCAAAAAATCTACGAACAAGAAATGCTGGTGTGGAGAAAAGGGAACCCTCTTGCACTGTTGGTAGGAATGCAAATTGATACAGCCAATATGGAGAACAGTATGGAGGTTCCTTAAAGAACTAAAAATAGAACTACCATATGACCCAGCAATCCCACTACTGGGCATATACCCTGAGAAACCATAATTCAAAAAGAGTCATGTACCACAACGTTCATTGCAACTCTGTTTACAATAGCCAGGCCATGGAAGCAACCTAAGTGTCCATCAACAGATGAATGGATAAAGAAGATGTGGCACATATATACAATGGAATATTACTCAGCCATAAAAAGAAATGAAATTGAGTTATTTGTAGTGAGGTGGATGGACCTAGAGACTGTCATACAGAGTGAAGTAAGTCAGAAAGAGAAAAACAAATACTGTATGCTGAAACATATGTATGGAATCTAAAAAAAAAGGTTCTGAATAACCTAGGGGCAGGACAGGAATAAAGACACAGAAGTAGAGAATGGACTTGAGGACACAGCGTGGGGGGAGGGTAAGCTGGGACGAAGTGAGAGAGTGGCATTGACATATATACTCTACCAAATGTAAAACCGAAAGCTAGTGGGAATCAGCCGCATAGCACAGGGAGATCAGCTCGGTGCTTTGTGACCACATAGAGGGGTGGGATAGGGAGGGTGGGAGCGAGACGCAAGAAGGAAGATATATGGGGATATATGTATACGTATAGCTGATTCACTTTGTTAATACAGCAGAAACTAACACACCATTGTAAAGCAATTATACTCCAATAAAGATGTTACAAAAAAGACTTTATTTTTTAGAGCAGTTTTAGGTTTACATGAAAATTGACAGGAAGGTACAGAGATTTCCCATATACTCCTTGGCTCCACACAGGTATAGCCATCCCCATTATTAACATCACTCACCAGAATGGTACATTTTTTTACCAAGGATGAACTTACATGGACACATCATAATCATGCACAAAACCATAGTTTACCTTAGGGCTCACTGTTGGTGTTGTATGTTCTATGGGTTTGGACAAATGTATAATGACATATATCTGTCATTATAATATCATACAGAGTATTTAAAATCCTGTGTTCTCAGCCTATTCATCCCACTCCCACCCCCAGCAACCACTGATCTTTTTACTCTCTCCATAGTTCTCCAGAATGTCATATAGTTGAAATCATACAGTATGTAGCCTTTTTAGATCAGCTCCTTTCACTTACTAATATACATTTAAGATTTCTCCATGTCTTTTCATGGCTTACTATCTCATTTCTTTTTAGCGTTGAATAATATTTTATTGTCTGGGTGAATCATAATAAGTTTATCCATTCACCTACTGAAGGACATCTTGGTTTCTTCCAAGTTTTGGCAATTATGAATAAAGCTGCTGTAAACATCTGTGTGCAGCGTCTTTTGGTGGACATAAGTTTCAACTCCTTTGGGTAAATACCAAGGAGTGCAATGCTCTACCATATAGTAAAAGTATGTTTAGTTTTGTAAGAGACTGCTAAGCTCTCTTCCAAAGGAGTTATACCATTTTGCATTCCCAACAGCAGTGAAAGAGAGTTCCTGTTGTTTCACATCCTTGCCAGCATTTGGTGTGGTTAGTGTTCTGGATTTGGGGCATTTTAATTGGTGCATAATGGTATCTCATTGTTTTAATCTGCATTTCCCTGACAATATATGATGTGGAGCATCTTTTCATATGCTTATTTGTCATCTGTATATCTTCTTTGGTGAGTTGCCTGTTAAAATCTTTGGCCCATTTTTTGATCAGGTTGTTAGTTTTGAGTTTGAAGGACTCATTTATGAATATGAAAGAACTATAATCATTTCTAGGATTCTTGTAACTTTTATATTGACTGAACACTACTTGTGGGATTTAATTATAAAGTAACTCTATTCTGGCTTGTACCATCCCTTTGTATTTACTCAATGGATCTAATTGTTATTCTGCTCCTGAATGAAAACTCTGATGGGTTCTCCAGCCTTTCTAGTCACTCGTAGGTAACTTGAAGTCCTCTAATAAGTAACTAAAATATTTAGTCTCATGTAATAGTGAAAACTTTGAACTTGCTTTAACTGTAAGGCCTTTTGCCTCCCTCTCTTACCCAGGTGTGCTCCAGTTGAGAACAGAGAATGTAGGTGCTTTTTTCCCCTCCTACCCTGAACTTCTTCTCCTTCTTCCAGATGCTCCATCATCTTTCTAACTCTAGTTTCTGATCCATTCAGATCTGGAGCATAGGAAATGAAAAGAACTAAGTGGAACGGGGCAGGAAAGCTCTTACTTAGCTGGTAGTCTTACAAGCTGATGTCATACTCTCTAGGCTTAGCAAGAATTTAAATTGACTCATCTTCTTTTACCTGCACTCTCTTCTGCCTTATTACTTATTCTTCCTTATCCCCCAGGTATTCGGCTACAGTGATGGATTCCCCCTGCTAAAGTCTTGTAATTACGCCATGGCAGCCTCTTGGACAGCATCTAAGATGACCCCACATTCCACATTCTCTCTGTCTTGCATATTCTCTCTCTCTCTCTGTCTCTCTGCTTCTCTCCGACTCTCTCTGTCTCATAGGTGCAGCCCATATATGATTCACAGAAGACATGCACACACTCATTGCCCTGGTATATTCTGGAGTGCATGTTATTCACAGCAGCAATCTCAGCCATCAGCAGCTAGGCAGACTTTGTTTCTCAGGGAGGAATCATACCCTAGTCCATTGCGGGGAGACATGTGAAATTCATGATGCCCTAGAGCACTACTGACTTGTCTTGAGGGACAGGCAGACACCCTACTCCCCTCCTTTTGTAAGGGATTAAGGAAACCTGGGACTCACATTACAGCTTTCTTTGAAGAAATTCTTTCCAGAATGTGTCTGCTATTTTCAGCTTATGGTCTTTTTATAGTCTTAGCATGGGTAAAGAGTTAGAGTTAAATAACTAGGTTTTTAGGAACATAGTTTGTAAATTCTGCATGTAGTCTCACGTCCCCTTTGGAGAGGAATACCTGTTGGTTCTTGATGCTTCAGCTGAAATGTTCTTTTTATCAATCCATAACAAAATTAACTAATTAGCATTAATAATAAATATATTATTTCAATTATAAAATGAATTAAAATATAGGAATCCAAACGAATAGATTATATAGGACATTCAAATAATATGAGCAAAATTTTAAAGTTCAAATGAAGATGGAAAATAATACTGAGCTGCAAAGAGACTGGAGACATCAATTTGGAACAGAACCATTAAACTTGTCACCATTTCATGATTTCAGAAGATAATCTGAATATTGATTTATCTGAAATATAACAAGGATAAAGAAGAAGAAAAGCACTTATAATTCAGAAATGCAAAATGGTAAACATCTAGTGAATCTGCTTTCTTGATCTAAATGTCATTGTGTATGAGGCCTGTGGTTTTCATGACAGTAAGATCATATATGTAAAAGGGAATTTTCCAATTCACTTCTGTCATTATACTTGTTCTGTTGTTATAAGAAGTATATTTCTCAACATATTTTTGACTATTCTCCAGAAAGGGCCTGAAAAATAGAGAACTTTTGGACAGGGCCTACAGAAAGGAGAGTATTTTCACTGATTATTAGGAAAAATGTATCTAAGACCCTGGTTAATTCATATGTGAGTAATTAAAGCAGTAGGAGTAACATAGCTAACAATGAAAAGATGAAAGTTTGCAAAGGAACTTGCTTATTTCCAGTTATGATTCTATTAGTGGCTTTCCTCAGATAACTTTGTAAGTTTGATTTTAACTAACCATTTGTTGAAAATATGGTCTGTATTCCAAAAGAAATATTGATAGTTTGTTTATTTCTGATTGTAAAAGTAATATACGGTCTCTGGCATTCCAGTGCTGTTGAACATTAAGCTGTCCAAATCCTCTCGCTCCTAGTTCGCCTCATTGATTCTACAGCATCTGACATTACTGACTTCTTCTTCTTCTTGAAATCCTTTTCTACCTTGACCCCTGTTGTACTACTCTCACCATCAGATGTAAGCTTTATAAGGGCAGAGGGTTTTTTTCTGTTTATATCTGTCTAATTCACCTGACCAATGGAAGGTGCTCATTATATATATATATTTTTTTAAATTAATTAATTAATTTATTTATTTATTTATCTTTTGGCTGTGTTGGGTCTTCGTTTCTGTGCGAGGGCTTTCTCCAGTTGCGGCAAGCGGGGGCCACTCTTCATCGCGGTCCGCGGGCCTCTCACTATCGCGGCCTCTCTCGTTGCGGAGCACAGGCTCCAGACCCGCAGGCTCAGTAGTTGTGGTGCACGGGCCTAGTTGCTCCGCGGCATGTGGGATCTTCCCAGACCAGGGCTCGAACCCGTGTCCCCTGCATTGGCAGGCAGATTCTCAACCACTGCGCCACCAGGGAAGCCCCTATATATTTGTTTAATGTATAAATTCTTTTACATATCTACCTAATCCTCTTCTGATTTTTTTAACTCTTCCTCATCCTAAATCTTAAACCTTATTATTCCCCTGATGCTGAGTCTTCTCTCTCTATTCTTTCATTTTTGAGTCCTCATCCATTGTAATCAAATGACTTCTCTAGTTAAAGGCAACCCATGTCTTTACCTCTGACCCTGTCGTCTTTTCCAGAATCAAATATCCACCTTTCCTGTGACCATCTTTATACGTTTGAACCATCATCACCTCAAACTCAGCATATCTAAAAGTTGTCTCTTGTGCTCTCAGCCGACAATACTGGCTCCTCATTCTGACAACCCTTTTTTTCCCCGAGTTTTATTGAAAAATAATTGACATACCTCACTGTATAATTTTAAGGTGTATGGCATGATGGTTTGCTTTACATGTGTTGTGAAATGACTACCATGATAGGTTTAGTTAGCATTCATCATCTCATATAGATACAATAAAAAGAAAAGAAAAAAATGTCTCCTTGAGACGAGTACTCTTAGGATCTACTCAGCAACTTTCCTGTATATCATACAGCAGTGTTAACTATAGTCATCATGTTGTACATTACATCCCTAGGACTTATTTATCTTATAACTGGAAGTTTATACCTTTTGACCATTTTCCTCCAGTTCCCCGCCTCCCTCCCTGCCAAAGCCGGTAAGCACAAATCTGATCCCTTTTTCCATGAGTTTGGTGTTTTTGTTTTGTTTTATTGTTTTGTTTCATCTTGTCTTTTTTTTTTTTTTTTTTAGATTCCACATGTAAGTGAGATCATATAGTATTTACCTTTCGCTGTCTTATTTCACTTAGTGCCTTCAAGGCTTACCCGTGTTACAACCCTCTTTTAATTAACGGCACTGTTATTTTCTCATTCTCCGTGCTTCAATTCTAAACCTCTCTATTCTGACAGGCCTATATTTCATTGTAACCATCCCCACTACCGCTAGCATCAGCATCAGTCATCATTAATAATATTTATATAATGCTTTATAATTTGAAAAGTATTTTTGCATGCATAATTTCTTCTTTAGGGACTAGATCCTATCTCCTTCTAAGAGACTAATTCTGGCAGCTGGAAATATTTTCTATTTAAAGTATTTAATTTGTTATTGAACAGTAAGTTTTAAATGACAATTGAGATAAGTAGAGCAAGGAGAAGTATAGAGTGCTATGAGTTAAGATAACAGGTGCCTGACTTAGTTATTGCATATGAGTGTGCTTATATGTGTGTTTGTGTTTTATGAGGCCGATTAGGTAGGCTTGCTGAAGCATATTACAGTGAAGTAGATGCTGAAAGATACATAGGAGATCTAGAGGAAACAGTATGTGCGATGGCCCTGAAGTGGGAAGGAGCATGGTATTTTTAAAAATCTGAAAGAAGGCTAAGGTACCCAGAATTGCAAGGGAAAGAGTGGCAGAAGGTAAGGCTAATAACGTAGACAGAGGCTAGGGCCCCATCACAAACATATATTGATACAGAAAGTATGACACTATATTATGTTTTATGTAATATGTATATTTTTCACTTTTGACTTCTGAAATCCTCAGTCGTGACTTAATTATAACCTAATCCTTTAAGTTACTGATTAATTGGTTTATTTTCACAAAGTATTTAATATTATAGATTTCAGTAATCACTGTTGCTTGTTACTGATTTACTCATTCTTTTGTGTTTTAAAAAATGTTTGAAAATACCAGATGTTTTACTGGAATAACATTGAATTTACAAGATGGTTTTCCACTATTGGGCTTTCCCATTAATATAAACTTATTCATTTATTTAGGTCTACTTTTACATCATTCAATAAAATTTTATAATTTTCATCACGAATGTATTGATTGAACAACACATTTACCAGGTAACCCAGCAATCCTACTCCTAGGTATTTGCCCTAGAGAATAAAAACTTATGTTCACAAAAAAACCTGTACAAGAATACTTATAGCACTTCTATTCATAATTGAAAAAATTGTAAACTAAATACCCTGCAGTAAGTGAATGGATAAGAAAACTATGGTACATTCCTGCAATGGACTATTACTCAGCAATAAAAAGCAGGAATTACTGATACATTCAGTGAAACAGATAAATCTCAAAATCTCAAAGGCATTATGATAAGTGAATAACAACAGTCTCAAAAAGCTATACATTGTATGTTTCCATTTATATGGCATTCTGGAAAAGGCAAAACTATAGCAGTAGGGGCCAGACTAGTGGTTGCCAGGGGTTAGGAGAGGGATAAGGTTGTGACTACAAAGAAGCATCACAAGGGAGTTCTTTGGTGAATTATATTCAGCACAGTTTTAGTATAAGTGAATTTTATCATAGTCTACTCTTATGAATATTACCATAAAAGGTAGCATATGTGATGAAAGAAAATGAGTGTGTGTATAAGAGAGATGTAGAAATAGTTTCCATGATGTTATAAGTAATCCAAAATAATCATCACATTTGACTTTATCTTTGATAATATAGATACATTACATATTTACATTTTACATATTTATGATCCCGCATTATACTAGGCTTAATATAATGCCAAATTTAGTCTTAATTTCCCGAGTCTACTCTGGCTGCGTGCTGCAGTGTGGGGGGCAGGGGAGAGGTGAGTTTGGAGTGGTGTTGAAGGCGGTGACCGGGACATTTCAAGCTCCGAGTCGTGATAATGCATGTCCATGTCTCTGATTTCCATAGACACCCCATCACAGCGGGTACAGTTTATTCTTGGGACTGAGGATGACGATGAGGAACACATCCCTCATGACCTTTTTACGGAACTGGATGAGATTTGCTGGCGTGAAGGTGAGGATGCTGAATGGCGAGAAACAGCCAGGTGAGGATATTTTTTGTTGAAGGACGAAGGTATACTAAAGAATGTTCATGCTATTAGAAAGAGAGATATCTAATGCCACAATTTTGCAAACATCCATCAGTGCTGCTGATTTCTGAAATTGCTCATCTGGCCTGGGCATATCCTATAACGGGATATGGGTCAGGATGAAACCTGAAGGCTGTAATTAGAGTAAACAGTGATGCAGAACCAGCAGCGGCCGCAGTCTTAAGCAGTAGCATAATTTGCGTGTCATCAGGAAAACAGTAGATATCTAACAGTAATCTATTTCTATCTTTTCAACTGCTAGGTTGTGCCCCAACTGGTGATATTATATGGGACTTTTTAAAAGAAAGGGCAAACATTATAAGAAACTTTAGTTCGAGTCCTGAATTTATGTACTATTTGTTGAGGGTAAAAATATTTTGTAATGTGTTTCTAGGATATATATACATTTAAACATAGTGGTTTTTAAAATTAATTTTTAAGAAATTACTTTTTCTGTCATTTGTAATTAGTATTTCCATATTGCCATGTAATTGATGAATTGCTGTCATCCTTTCTTGCTTATTTACTCATTTATTTAACAAACATTTATGGTCTGTTATGTGCCAGGTTCAGTGGATATAGAACAACAACAACAAAAATCTTAGGGAATTCCCTGGCGGTCCAGTGGTTAGGACTGTGCTTTCACTGTCGAGGGCCCGAGTTCAATCCCTGGTTGAGGAACTAAGATCCCACAAGCCACACGAAAAACAAGAAAAAAAGAGAAAGAAAAAAAACACCTTAGGGCTTCCCTGGTGGCGCAGTGGTTGAGAGTCTGCCTGCTGATGCAGGGGACACGGGTTCAAGCCCTGGTCTGGGAAGATCCCACATGCCGCGGAGCAACTAGGCCCGTGAGCCACAACTACTGAGCCTGCGCTCCGCAACAAGAGAGGCCGCGATAGTGAGAGGCCCGTGCACCGCAATGAAGAGTGGCCCCCGCTCGTCGCAACTAGGGAAAGCCCTCGCACAGAAACGAAGACCCAACACAGCCATAAATAAATAAATAAATAAATAATTTTTTAAAAAAAGAATGAGGATTAAAAAAAAAAAGAAAAAAACACCTTAGATCTTGCTTTTAACAACCTCACCTCTAATGCAGGATTTAGATAAGTAAACAAAGTTGTTAAGTACTGTATAATGAATGCTGTGATACAGGTGTGCACTAGGAACTGCGGGCACGCCTAGGGTTGTCTTTTACCTGCTGCTTCCGAAATTTTAATGTGAATACATATCACCAGGGATCTTGCTGAAATGTAGATTCAGTAGACCTTAGGAATAGAGTCTCAGGTCTTGCATTTAATCATTGCCTTAACTCTAGCCAGAGGTAGTGTGGAATTAAATGTTCAATTATGGTAATATTATAAATAATACTGGCCTGGTTAATTCTTGTTTGATATAGTTTAAGTGGTCTTTGTAGCTCTCTTTTATTTAAAATATACTAAAAGTAAATAGAAGAAGATAAAAATGGCTTTCACCTAGTTCATCTCTGTTAACATTAAAAGAATAAAACTAACTGCTAATATTTAAAATTCAAAAATCATAGAAAGGTAAAAAAGCAAGAATATTGCTCTACTCTTCTTCATAGTACTTCTCCTCAAAGGTAATCACTATTAATCGCTTCTTGTACATCTTTTCATAAAAATTTTAATGCCTAGATCTGCGTGTAATGTATGCCCTTTTTATATTTACATAAGAGGTGTTATATAGTGCGTTCATGCCTTGCTTTTTTCACTTAATATATTTGGATCATTTTCCATATTATCAATACAGATTACTCAATCTTTTTAATCTCTTTAATGACTGCATCACATTTAGTTATGGATGAACTTTCATTTATTTAGCCAGTCTTGATAGGGATTTAGGTTGCTCTGGGTTTTTTTGCTGTAAACATCGCTGCAATAATCATTTACACATATATTTTGGGATTGTTTTGTAGGTATTCATGTAGGGTGAATTTTTAGCAGTGGAATTTATGTGTCAAAGAGAGCAGACTTTTTGTTACTTTTATAGATATTGCAAAATTGCCTTCATAAAATGTTTTGGTAGTTTATACTTCCCTCAACAATGTATGAGAATGCTTATTTCCCCCAAACCTTTGCCACACAAAATCATCAAACTTGTAAAAATTTTGGCTAATTTTATAGATGCAAAATAAATCTCAGTGTTTTAATTTGTATTTCTCTAATTATTAGTGAGATTGAACATCTTTTCATATGTTTTTATTGTTTTCCTGAGAACTAGCTGTTCATTTCCTTTACCTGTTTTATTTCAAGTCATTCATTTTTTTACTTGTGTTTTTTAATGCCTTAAACTGGTGGTATGTTATTCTGTGTGAATTACCTTTTTTAATGAAAAAACTACATAAATTAAATTCTTTCTGTTGCTATTATAATATTTTAAATATAGAACTAAATTTGAAACAGTTTTTATATGACCTGGCAAATTTTGAGATTAAGAACCATCTACCTAATTTTTTTCTTCCAACTGCATCAAAAACTAAGTATTATTTTCAAGGATATAATATGTGTGCTCATCTTCTTTGATGACAAAAAAACAATATATGATCATATTCTCCACCAATTAGTGTTATACATTTTGCTCTTTCATGATTAAAGAGTTGTTGATAAGGAATTTGAAGTGCAAACCTCCCTGTTTAAGGCCAGAGGCATCCATCTTCAGCTGGTTCTAAGAAACAGGTGTTCCTGGCTGACTTGAAGGAAGGAGATCTGGTGGTTATGATGACGATATAGCTCCGGTTAGAATCTCTTTAATCAATTGCTGAGAAGTACTTTTTGGAAGCATTTCTTTTATATTTCTTTCTTCACTCTCATCCCTCAGAATAGAGCTGAGAAGTAAGATTGGAATACGCGTTTTGACAGGAGTAACTCCCTTATTGTTAAAATGGTTGGTGATTTTTCACCTTCCAGATCAAATGGTGATCTATTCCTTTTAAGCAGTAACTTCCTTGTAACTTTCCCACTCTTCATCAAGCTAGGAGATAGCAGAGCAATGCTAGAATCTAGCTCTTTTCGTGTCACAATTGAGCAGGTAGGATTTTATCATGCTCTAATGGATTAACTTGAACAACATGTTTATCCTAAGCCATCAAAATATGTTGCTGTTTATTTATAAAGAGTGAGAGAGGTGACCCAGTTACTTATTAGTATTCTCTAATGTTGTTAGATAGGACTTGTGTTCTTAGCCCTGCTTCTGGAACCTTATGCACCGTGCAGGTATTTGAGGTTTGGGAGACATCTGATGAACAATCAAAATAGTAACAGACATTGAAGAGGAGAGTAGATGAATTTTGGCTGAGACACAATACGTCAGGGAAGAAAAGAACGTGTTTACTGAGGACTTAGAAATGGAGTAGGTTTTAAAGTGGTGGAAGTAATTTTGTTCTTGATGCCCTAGTTCATCTCACAAAACTAAGTTTAGTTAATTCATGACTCCATCTGATTTTTCAAATGCAATTTAATTCTAATAAATCATTACCATAACCATTTGAAGTACTTCTTTCTTTTGATTAGTATTCCAGGGGGATTAATAATTTTCTACCCTAATAGTAGAAATAAAAAGGATATTTTATCAGCACATTGCACCTGCCACATATCACATCTTGAATAATTCATGCCCACTGTTGTTGCCAAGTACAACTTAAGCAAAGTTTCAGGTTTTGAAGCTAAATTTTTGAATAATAATTATTTAATAAATGTTTATGAAAACCAGCTGTTCACTTTTTAAAAACCCTAAAAGAAGCCAGATGACAGAGCTAATGAAATCAACACAATTACAATGTCCTGCTTATAAATAACATATAATGTTATTAATAGAAAAATACCCGAAGATACCACAGCTGTGCAGTTGTGGAGACAACATGCTTGACTCACTGTGGTTGCCCTTTAAAAATGCTTCCCTCAAATGAGCTCAGCAGAGGCAAAGAAAGGGATAGCAGTTAGGCCTCTGATACATACATGGTAATGTGGAAAAAGATTATTACATCAAAACAATTTTATTGATGATGTGGAGGTATTTGATATTTAAAATTGGTAAAGGGTCAAGTCATCAGGATTTTTCAGTGCAATGTGAGGTGTGAAAATAATATGAATTAAGAACAGCTAATGTCAATAAACTCTAAGTTTGGATATATTTTAATACCCCTTTCCTCTTGAAATAGGTACTTTATGATTACATATGTTAATCTCCAGCCCCCACTCTAACCATGTTCCCCCTTCACCCTCCATATCCTTAACTCTACCCAAAAAGGATGTTTTCTCTTGAGAATTCATGACTTCCCCCGAGACTATCATTTTGGATGATATGGTAACTCCTTTACTCCCTTTTTGGGTAGAATCAGAGAATAAAAATTATTAGAAAAGTTAAACTAAATTAGTGAGAATAAAATAAACAGAAAGTTAAGTTCTATAGAAAACATCTATCTCTAATTTGCAGAGGAATTTTATTTTGTACATTTCTAATATGAGTATTGTAGAGGAGATTATCATCAACTTAATCCTCAAAGAATTCAGGAAACACCTATTTTATGTTGTTGTTGCTTAGTAGAAAGAGATTCCAATGTGTTAATTATGGATGAAAAGAGACACAGACATACTGAAGGAAATGAAAATAATCTCAACAGAGTTTAAATCCACCCCTCCCCCCATAGAAAATGTCATGAAGTTGGCCTACAATTTCTGTTTTTTTCATTGTCCATCACATCTCATTCATGCCTGTGAGACTCTTGTTTGCTTTGGTTTGCTAGTCAAACAAATGTCAGCTGAGTTTATTTGAAAACTGGAATAAATTGCAGCACTTTAGGTCATTAACTGAAACCAGGCATTTTGTAACTGACAGTATATTCAGTGACTACAAATCTTAAAACAGGATTTGGTGTGTTCTTAGACCTGCTAATTTCTATCTTTGGAGTATGAAATGGAATGAAAAACAGAAAAGAGAGATATACTTATGTATCTTTAAAATATATTCATTTAAATATCTTTTAAGGCTTTTGGCATCATTCTGGAGTTGGCATAAAACACTGAATCTTGAAATGTTTAGTAACTTGATATTTGTAACTTGTGGGTTCCTTTTTATGGAAAGTATCTTATGTTTCCTCCTGTAATACTCATAAAACCTATGCTTATATCAAACCATCCATGCATATAACTTATGTTTGGCTGTCCAAACTGCTTGGAACTCACAAGAGTCTCCATTCTTGATCTAAAAGATCAAGCCCCCAGTTTGAAAGAAATTATTCTAAAGGAAGGAGTTTTTGTTTTTAAAATGTCTTCTCAGACAGACATGTAGATCAATGGAACAGAATAGAGAACTAAGAAAAACTAACCCAAGTACAGCTAACTGATTTTTGACAAAGGTGAAGGAAGAATTGTCTTTTCAACAAATGGTAATGGAACAATTAGAGATCTACATATAGGTAAAAAATATTAACTTCAATCTAAACTTCACAGTGTATACAAAAATTAATTCCAAATTAATCATAAATCTAAATGTAAAACATAAAGCTATACAGATGTTAGAGAAAACATAAGAGAAAATCTTCAGGACCTAGGGCTAGAAGATGAGTTTTTAGGCATGATACCAAAAACACAATCTTTTGAATAAAAGAAGAAAAGAAAATATTCTTAAATTGGACTTCACCAGAATTAAAAACTTTTTGCTGTGAAAAATCCTGTTAGAGGATGAAGACAAACTACAGACAGGGAGAAAATATTTGGAAACCATATATTTGACAAAAATATTATATCTAGAATATGTAAAGCACTCTAAATGTTCAACAGTATGAAAACAAATCAAGTGGAAAAATGGGCAAGAAAACAGGCCTTTCAAAGAAGAGATACACATGGCACATAAACACATAAAATGGTGTTCAACATCATTAGTCATTAGAGAAATGTAAATTAAAACCACTATGAGATACCACTGCACACCTAATAGAATAACTAAAGTAAAAAAAAAAGTCATAATAGCAAATGCTGGTGAAGATATAGAGACACTGGATCTCTCAGCTATTGCTGGTGTGAATGTAAAATGGTAGCACTGCTCTAGAAAACAGTTTGATCGTTTCTTATAAAACTAAGCATGCATTAGTAAATATGACTCAGCAATCACAGTCTTGGGCATTTATCCTAGAGAAATGAAAACTTATGTTCACACAAAACCTCTACATGAATGTTCATAGCAGCTTCATTTGTAATTGCAAAAACCTATAAACAACTCAAATATCCTTCAGTGGGTGAATGGTTAAATAAACCTTGGTACATCCATACAGTGGAATACTTTTCAGCAATAAAAAGGAACAAACTATTGATATATACAACAACTTGGATGGATCTCAAGGGCATTGTGTTTTAGTGAAAAAAATGTCTATCTCAAAAAGTTGCAAACTATATGATTCTATTTACATAACATCCTCAAAATGACAAAACTATAGTGATGAAGAACAGATTAATGATTACCAGGGGAAAGAAACAGGGTGAAGATTGGGAATATAAAGGAAGCTCATTTGTGGTGATGGAACAGTTTTGTATCTTGATTATGGTGGTGGTTTTTACACACACACAAACACACGTACACCCCCCCTCCCCATATCTTCTCAAGATTCTTAATCTAAATATTCCCTTGCAAAGGAACCAAGATAAAATGATGTAGATGCTTCGTTACTTATTTAATTATTTTCACTGTTATCTGGAAGTAAAATTTAACTATAAATTCCCTTGGAAGAAGGGGTTGGATCATTTTGCATAGATCAAGAAGCCCATGGATATTTAAAAATGAATTTATTATTAGCGTTATTACAACTTACAAACAATATTATTGTATGGGTCAGTCTATAGATTTATACTTAAGTAATTAAGAAACAATATGGTTTTTTTAGTAATGTATCAACACTCTTTTCAGGATTTCTTGAGTGAAAATTTTAAATACAACATTTTAGTAGCAATTCTATATAGAAAGATGACAGAAAGTACCAGAGCTCCAGAAATGAGAAATCTATAGTCCACCAAACAGAATTACACCCTTTTATGACCCTAATTCTTTTTTTTTTAGACGTATTTTTTAAAAATATTTATTTATTTATTTATTTATGGCTGTGTTGGGTCTTTGTTTCTGTGCGAGGGCTTTCTCTAGTTGCGGCAAGTGGGGGCCACTCTTCATCGCGGTGCGCGGGCCTCTCACTATCGCAGCCTCTCTTGTTGCGGAGCACAGGCTCCAGACGCGCATGCTCAGTAGTTGTGGCTCACGGGCCCAGTTGCTCCGCGGCATGTGGGATCTTCCCAGACCAGGGCTCGAACCCGTGTCCTCTGCATTGGCAGGCAGATTCTCAACCACTGCGCCACCCGGGAAGCCCCCTAATTCTTCTTTACTGCACAACAGACTGGAAACTAGATTTCAAATCTAACAAGGTTCTTCAGTCAAAATAACACCAGCATAAGTGACGCTGTAAAGACTCCCTTCTTTTATTCTTTTTGTCTGAAAAACCACGTCATATGTGAGTAGTATATAAGGTGACAAAAGATTTAATAAAAGTTGTGTCCACTCTCTTGGTACACCTTCTGTGGATAACATAAGACGAGAGGGAGAGAACACAGAACATTTTTCAACTTGAGATTTGTTCCAGACAAGAACGAAAATTAAATGTTAAATCCGTTTTCACTATAGGCTTTAGCGTAAGATATCTGAGCTAAAAAAGTCCATAAATCCAACTGAAGTAATTGTATTATGGTAGAAAATGGGCACAGACTCTGGAGAAAAACAAGAACAGTTAGAGTGGATCTGGTTTGACTAGGTTAGTGACTAGGTGATCTTGGACAAGTTTTGAATGTGTTGAATTTGTCTCATCATTTTACAGATGAGAAAACTGTGGCCCAGAGAAGTTGAAAGACTTTCCCTTGGTCACACAGCAATTTAGATACAGAGTAGGGCCCAAAACCTAGATTTCTTTTTATTCCCAACTAGTCCAATGCACTTTCCACAGTACTATCCCATTTCAAAATGTCCGTCAAGAGGTTGATCCTTGGAGATATTGACATTCACAATGTGACCATGGCCTTACTTTTATACCTGACAAGAAATACTAGATTATTATATTTATCAAAAGTATATTCACTCTCACCATTAATTCTAATTAGGAACTTGATGCTGGTATGAATTGCTAAAATTTTTTTGTATCAGTTAGGATAGGCTAAATTATGCTAGAAGAAATATCCTGTAATTTCAAAAGCTTAAAATCACAAAGGTTTATTTATGGTTCATGATACATGTCCATCCTGAATCAGTGGAGGCTTGCACCACTGCACTAGTCGTTACTCAGAGACTCTGGATGATAGAACCGCCTACATCTTGAACATAGCTGGTGGCCACAGAGGGAAAAAGAGCTCCAGAGGGTCTCACCCTAGCAATGAAAAACTCCAGTCTGGAAGTGGCACAGATAATTTCTGCTCACAATTCTTTGTCAACAGTGGCCTCACCCAGTTAAAAGAAAGCCAGGTAGTGATATCCTACTCTTTACTAAGAAGAGAGGGAGAACTAGTTATAGTTGGTGAGCAGTATTAATGACCATCCCATGATCTGTGATGCATTATGGCCCTGTAAAGGGCTGAAAATCGTTAAGATTCACTAAAATGAAAAAAATTCCCAACTGCGTAGACAAAAATACTCTATAAAATTGTCACCATTTGAAGAGACACTGTCAGTGATTGGTGCTTAAATATAAGTTTTTTCAACCTTCAAGCATTCTCTAAACTTATGATAGGCATAAATATATGCCTGTAAATTTTTGGCAGGCATAACTGTTCTTCCCTATTAGTTTCCTTTTTACTTCCTGATGTTTTCGTCCTTGAACTCTGAGGACAGATCCATAGCTGTCTTTATCTTTCTTGGAACTCTACACACTAATCTTTCTGACTAGCCCTTTTGGTTAGTTTTTTTAGCTGGCCGATATACTGGTTCTTAACTATACAAGATATCCTCTGTTGGAGTTGGAGTTGGGTCATTTGATTACACAAAACAGTAATAAAATATCATATAGAGAGGAAGTTTGAGTGATATTGCATGGAGAGAGGAAGTTAGCGCAAAAGTGACAAGGAGAGAAAAAATGAGGAAAATGGTGGGGGATGGAGAGAGGAGAGGCATTTAGGCTAGGCTTCATTAGAAATGGTGGAATTAATTTGGTTATCTACTAAGATTAAAAAGCAAGTCCCTAAAAGAATAAGAGATTTAGTGCTAGTGCCAGAGCAGTAAAATCATTGATTTCTCTTTATCCCTTCCAGTTATCTTAGTGAGAAACAATCTCAGATATTACTACTCATTTCACTCCAAGAAGGCAGTGGTCTCCCATTTGGCACCGTGTTATCAAGGTTCTTCTCCTATTCTCTGGCCCTGGCAGGAACACTCAGGGAATGGGGGCTGAGCTCAGTTCTCATAAATTTAGTCCCTAGGAAGTGACTACAATCACTAGATTTCATTCAAACAGGCCTAATAAGTATTTTTCCTACAGAATAGTCCCCAAATTATACTAGCTTCCCTAACAATCAAAGGGCAAAATTGTCAAGAGATTCAAATATTGTTTTAAGACCTCCCACTAAAAGAAAAATGAGTACTGTTTCATTTTCTTTTGCATTTTTTCAACCACCGTTATCTTTCCATGCAGTATACTCTCTTTATTAGTTCTACAACAGATTCCCTGTGACCACTGACTAAACATTTATATTAATGTATTTTTTCAGTGCTAGAAAGATTAATTTAAAAAACTGAGTTTTTCTTTGTTTTAAGCATATCTTTCAATGACAAAAAGAATGTTTGTTAAATGGAATTAAAATGAAATAAACCAGATGACTTGGGCTGGCTTTTACTTACTTCTGAAATCCTTGAAACCAAGAAGTAATGTGAATAGCTTTATACTTCTACCTTTTATTGTTGGGATAAAGGTTCATTCATCTACAATGTAATATTCAATGTGCTGATAATAATATTTATTTGTAACTTGGGAAAAAATCAAAATTAGGTAATTTAATGCCTGAAGGGAGATCTCTTAAAGTGAATGCAATGCATGTTTTATGGAAATATTTGTGCCATAAATATCAGTGTCTTTATGGTAGTAAAATCATTTGTTTTATACTTATGGCTAAAATTCACCCCCCTTTCTTTTTTTTTTTCATCTTGGAATGGCCCTCTTTTAATGTGCTTTGTTTTAAGAATAATTTTATAGCAGGGTAATGGTGAAATAAAAACGTGTTACAAATTTTAAAAAAATTATAGTAATATTTATTTGTATAGGTGGTTGAAGTTTGAAGAAGATGTGGAAGATGGAGGGGAAAGGTGGAGCAAGCCTTATGTGGCCACTCTTTCACTGCACAGCTTGTTTGAGTTGAGAAGTTGTATTCTGAATGGAACTGTGTTGCTGGACATGCATGCCAACACTTTAGAAGAAATCGCAGGTACATCCTTTTATTCTCCTTCGTCTATTTCACACTTGTGGGTACAGCTGATTTTTGTTATTCCCTTTTTCTTATAATTCTATACACGTGTGACTTGTAGGAAATTAATTCTCATGATCAGTGTATGAGACCTCAAAAATAACTGTTTTACCACCTCATTTAAGATAAAAGAAGTTGAATCTCAAAGAAATATGGTCTAACATGCCAGTGGCAAGTCTAGAACAAGAATCTATATACCTTGGTTTCCATTTAGCATATACTGTTTTTCACCATCATATGTAATTAGACTGTCACCATTAGAAAATTGAAGGAAAAATCCATAAAACTAGAGACTGATTTTTTTTTCAATATTCAAATACATGAAATAACCAAATGAAAAAGTTTCAGTAATTAGGAAAAATGTTAGCTTAGAATAGAACAGAAAGGTATGACCATTTATTTTAAACTGAATTAAAAATCTTGAATTCCAGAGGAGGCCAAGTGATTCAGTTTAGATTAGTTTGTATTTGAATACTATGGCTTGCCTCTGGGATGAATGATTTGTACTAGAAGTCTATTATGGCTATATCACACAAGCAGTTATATTTAGGAAGCATCTTACTGTTACTCTGGAAATAAAAGCAAAGAACTCCTATATCTTTTCAGCTGGAAGACAAACACATTTTAGTAAAAACAAAATAATACAAAAAAACACAGAAATGAGTTTTGAAAGGGTATAAACGAAATGGTTAATGGAGGTTTTTAAAAATAAAAGCAAAGCTAGGACTCAGGCAGTTTTAAAAATTCCTAGTTTGGAAAAAAATAAAAGCAGTTCCATGTGGAATTTATTTGTGGAGCAGAAAGACTTCAGAGAGACTTCAGTGTCTTAATTATATTGTAGAGATGGGAAAAGAACCCAAAACACTCTGTGTGTTTCTGGATCACATAAACGAGAAAATATTGTATTAGAAAAATAATGTATCTAATTTAATCTTCAGAATAACCTCATAAAGTAAGTGCATTCCCATATTTCAATAAGAAAATAGAAATTCTGAAACTTTCATGGTTCAAGTTCCATTTAAGGGCCTCTGACTTTAAGCTCCATGTTCCTTCTATTACACTACAACTACTGTCTGAAGAAAGAGATGGCTTGAAATGGTTGTTGTTAATTCCTTTAAAATTATTTATTTGGTTGTTGGTGCTGATAGGCATACACACATTGCAATATGTGTGAAAAAAAAGTAAACATGGAGAGATATTTTGGCTCACAATATTAAGCACAAACAAAAATACACACACACAAAAAACAGGAAAGATGAGCTTTCCTCCCCTCAGTTTCATACAACACCTATAAAGAGACTACACTTTAAAATACAGAACTAGAGCCTAAACGACGATATAAAGTTAAATACAGTATACTTTTTGGAAGAACACAGTTTACAGTAACAGGTCACACTAAATCAAGACTTAAGGAAATGATTAACATGGAAATTAGCAAACTTCCTGAGAACGCTGTTATAGTAGCCATCCAATTCAATTTCCTAGCTTTACATTATGGGGTATTGCTGATACCCAATAAAAATTTTTATGTTTTAATTATGAATGAAATGGCTGGGTTTTTCCTAGTACTTTGCAGTTTAGGAAGCTCTTTTTAGTAATTCTACAACTATCTTTTTGATACTCAACACAAACTTGGGGCTTAGTATTATTATTGTTATCCTTCATAAATAAAGTGACTCAGAAGGTTAAAGGTCTTGCCCAAAGTAAGGAGTTTATTTCTGCTACTTATGTCAGTGATGGCATTACCTTTGAAAATGGATTAATTCAAATGAGTTTTGGATTGGCTGTATGTAATGAAGCTGTCAATTTCCTCAACCAGGCAAAATTAGCCTCAGAAAATTCTCTTCATAGTTTTACCAGGCTTTAAATTTCTTAAAACATGTAATTTCTAATGCTTTCTTTAGGAATTTATTTCTACCAGGAAATATTCTCCTGTTATAATTTGACTAAAACTCTGTTGTTTATCACCTTAGCTTTGTTTTGTTGTCTAAACTTATGCTTCCTTTCCCTAAACCTGCCCTCTTTCCCAAGCTCAACTCTGTAGAATATGTAAAGGTTGTTAGCTCTGTTGAATCTAGCTTTTTAAAGCAAATTACATTTTCTAAGTCTATTCTTACAAATGAAAGTAGTTCAGTGGAAGTCTCAATATCCCAAATAGCTTTTTAGTATTCTTTCTTCTCTTCTAATTAGTCTGTATTTTTCTGCCTCCAAAGTAGACCAACTTTTTTAATGTCCCATTTTCAGTGTACAACAGTGTAAACTGCCATTCAGAAAAGGTCAGTAGTTTAAAGTTAACACCACGTAGAAAAATAGGATTACAAGTACCTGTGTTGATCGTTATTTCCTTAGGTTCCTTTTCAATCATTAATGAGAAGAGATTCTCTCTCTTTGAGTAATTTTAATTTAGTGTATTTAATCCAAAGATATTTATTTCTGCCCTCAATAAAATCTCATTAATACATTTTCTCTGATAGCTTGTAATTATTTTCTTATTGTTTACTTATTGATATTTTTACTTTGTGACAATTTAGCTGTATTACTAAGTGTGTAGTAAACGTTTTACATTTTGAAGACTTCTAACTGTGTATTTTCACATCCATTACTATATTTAATTATCACAGAAGCCTTATGAGGTAGGGAGGAGACTATTTCCTCCATTTTATAAACAGATAAATAGAAAGTGATACATTACAGGTAACACTTGCAGAGATGGCAATAATTTCTTTTGATTAATCTATAATCATAAATTCTGTTTTATTCTCTTTCATGGTAATTTGGGACTATAGTGATTAACTTTAAGATTTGGAACTTTTTCTTCACCTCTTATTTATCATACTTTTCTATATGTTAGGCAGTTGCTAATGTATTAGTCACTAGTTTCTGTTTTGCAAAAACTAGATATAATAGTTTATCTTTAAGGGCTCTAAGCCCTAGTACTTTGCAAATGCACAGGCTCTGCAGCTTAATGTTTTCTAGACATTTCCTAGTAGAGGAATATGACCCAGATATTGTTTTAGAATGGTCAAGGATTTTTATATCAATGTTCTGATATGTTTTTAATAGACTCTTAAATAATTCTTTAAAGAGATTTTTGTAGACTTAGCAGGAGAAAATCCCACTTGTATCTGGCAGGTCTGTCAAGAATTTCTGGTGTAATTAAAGTAGGATTTTCTTTTGGATAAAGTTAATTTAAAAGTGTCTATTTCCCAATGCTTTAAGGAACTCAATAAATTTAAACTTCTTCCTTCAAAATATTACTTAACTTTTCAAATCCAAAATTCTCCAGATATATTTTCTTATCCTGATTTATTCTGATATGGAGATTAATTGTATTAAAAATGCTTCTCAATTATATTCATATAAATTATAGGAAATTTTACAGTTTATGTTAATCTCTTTTAAATTCAGCACTGTAAAGATTAATAATGGAAATATTAAAGTAGTATGTCTACTTTAACCTATTGCTGTCAATGAGGGTAAGATATTAAAACCAAACCAAAGTTAGTACCATGGACAGATTAGCAATCATAGTTCTCAACTCATTAAAACAACTCTTGTTGTTTAAAATCTTTCATCAAAGGAAAAATCCATAGTTTGCTCCACTGAATATACTCTGCAGATTTGGGAGTATGTTAATAGCCATATATATATTTTATAATGCCTGTGCTATTACCATCCTTGGTCTGGAAAGTAAGTTTTCTTATGGTAGTTTACATTTTTATTACATACACTCCTGTTAGTAGTGTCAACCAAACTGTAAAATTTAGAACCCCCTATTGCCCACTTCTCCCCCAGCATCTTTGAAGACAATGGATTTTTAAGACAAAGCAATTATATGATCATCTTTAAAGAGGCAGAGATTTATATAGAGTCTGTAAAATCTCATGGTCTCTAGAGGCTTTCATTCAATAGTCAAAATGATAAAATAATTGCCTGATTAGGATGAAAAGTATTTTTTCACTTTCTGAGGTTTTTCTACACAAATGCTGCTAGTTTTTCTGGAGCCTGTTTAGTGCTAGAAGACTGTGACCGATTTATCCCTTTTCTTCTTGCTTCTTCTCTTATCATCCAGATCCTGGCATTGAGCTTTGGCAGGCTGGACTGTATTATTGAGGCATCATAGCCTGCTGAGATTGTTGGTCTTGACTCTGGGCCTAAAGCCATTATGGCCCATTATCCTTTCTTACTTTTCAAGGTTAATACTAATATATATCACAGTGGTGAAGAGAACAATGCAAATGATTAGTGAATCACACTGCCTTTGATACTTAAATTTCACCTTAGCATAAGTTATATTCTTAAGCAAGTTGATTAACTTTTCCAATTCATTAAGACATTGCTTGGTGATGTTATACCTTAAAGGAGTTTACTATGTATTTCTGTGACTAATAAGCAGATAAGTGTTCTTTTCTATTTACTTTATCTTGTGTAACTGTTTTATATAAAGACCTTATCTCTGAAAAACTCTGAAACTAGTGACTTATTTTTTGTAGTGCTTAGGCCTGGAAAGACTGTGCTTTGATAAGAATGAAAAACTGTAACCATGTGCATGTTTTATTACATGATTAATTTTTATTCTGATTAGAATATTGAACTGGGGATACATATCATGGCTTACAGATGAAACTGCTGTATGATGATATCCTTTTGGTGTCTGAATAATCTACTTTACAACTCCTATTATGAAGTATATAATGCATATTTTATATACATTTTTCCATCTTAGCAAAGTTGCAGTGTAAAGTCATGTATGTTGACAATTTATCATTTCCTTTATTTCAAATTAATCCAAGGGTTTTATAACTACTGATCTCCAAAAAACTGAGGTATAAGTTTAAATATTCTATACTATCATACATTTTCAGAACTGGAAGAGACTTTGGAGGTAATTATAGTGGACATTATGGCTGATTCCCAGACATGCATTCTACCTCTTTCCATTGTAAACAGCCAAGTGACAGAGCAAAGTTGGCAAATTATGCTCTATGTGCAAATATGGCCACTGCCTGATTTTGTTAGGCATGTGAGCTAAGAATGGTTATTACATTTTACATGACTGAAACATAATAAAAAGAAAATCAATATTTTGCAACATGAAAATTATATGAAATTCAAATTTTAGTATCCATAAAAATGTTTTATTGAAACACAATTATGGTAATTTGTGTACGTGTTGTCTATGGCTACTTTCACGCTATCAAAATGGAGTTGAGTAGTTGTGACAGAGATTGTATGGCCTGCACAGCCTAAAGTATTTATTATCTGGCCCATTACAGAAAAAGTTTGTCTACCTCTGGTTTAGGGAAATGACTCCACAGTGAAGGGCAGTTCTTGATTAGTCTAAGCCAACTGGGGATCCCATCTTCTTTGTCAGTGATTGGCTCAGCATAGACAGGACTATGTCAATTGAGCTTAGAATTGTTCCTGGGTAGGGGGAAAAGGACTTTCCTTTTAAGAAAAAGTCACAAAAAGGCAAAGAATCTCTGATATGAACAAAGATGTGTATCTCCTTGTTGCTGCTGGCAGCCCCCTTATGACCATAAGGAAAATAGCCTGAGGTTAAAGCTCACACCTCGAGGAGGCGGAAGCTGACAAAATCACAGAGAAATGGAGTTAAATCCAACCTAACTTTGAGTTTTCTGTTATGTAAGCCAGTGAAATTTATTGTTTTAGATAGTTTGATTTGGGTTTTCTGTTATTGATAAATCCAACTTTGCCTCTGCTTGATATACTATTATAAAATACAGATAAATGATTTAAAACCAGCAAAAAATTTAAACCATGAGCCCATAACCTACTTAAAGGAAATTGCAAAGAAAATCTTGTACTGGGAAGTATTTACTGAGGGCCTCAATATTCCAATCAGTGCATTAGGTGCCTTATGTCCTGGCAACAATGCTGTTATGAGGTAGCTATTACCTCTGTCTTAGAAATAAGGACACTGCGATTATTCGACTTTACAAGGCCACACGGCTGGAATGTGGGACAGTGATCCAAGTCTGCTTCCCCAGTCATTTCCTTTTCGCACTGAAGGAAAACATTGTTTGGAAAGGAGGATTCTGCTAATTTTCAAGTCTTCAGTGTACTCAGCGGGGCAGCGGGAGGCAATGCGTTGTACTCTGCTTTACATAAGGAGTTAGCACCTCAGAAAATCAAATACAGTTAATAGTTGATCATATGAAAGCAGATTAATTACACTGAGGTTTATTGAGGTGATCTTTGTATTACCAAGACCTCATCTACTCATTTTGTAGGCATTTCTGACACACATGGTAAATATCAATCTGCTTAGTTACAGCCTTCTGAAATCTCACCTTTTATTCTTTGCTTTATGGGTATAGAAGGTTTTCTAAAATATAAACACATTATCAAGGAAGGTTTGAGAGGACTGACTTTATATTAATGTGAAAGAATTGTTTACTCTCCAAATGCAACCAGCTAGGTAGTTGCCTAAGCCTCCTTGCCTCAGATTTTAACCGATGGACTTAAGGAAGAAACATGGAAATTATTCTCTACTAGAAAAAGGGAGGAAAACCATATTAAAATATATGTATGAGACTTTTTAATTTTAAACATGCTAATTATATTTATATTACTCCTGATACTATTCCCTCTCGTCAGTGTGAATAATGGAGAACATAAAGCACTTTGTTCTCGATACAACTATTCCTGTTTGAAAAATAAAACTCCATAAGATCATTACATATTTAAAAATGAATGGTTTATTTTCCCAAATCTTTCTTGTGTAGCATTTCTACAAAGAAAGACAAACTTCTGTTTCTAAGACCATACTTGGAGATTTTTTAAAGGAATTCATTCCTATTTTAAGAGGAATAATATTATCTAGGGTATGCATATTTGGACTCAGTGGTTCACTACTGGAACATTACAGGAAAGCTGTGCTCATTTTCTTTCTGCCTTCGCTCTTCAGATATGGTCCTTGATCAACAAGTGAGCTCAGGTCAGCTCAATGATGATGTACGCCACAGGGTCCATGAGGCACTGATGAAACAGCACCACCACCAGAATCAGAAAAAACTCACCAATAGGATTCCCATTGTTCGTTCCTTTGCTGATATTGGCAAGAAACAATCAGAACCAAATTCCATGGATAAAAATGGTAAATATTTCTTTATTGTACTCTTATCGTTTATTATAGTTGTCTGAAATATCAAAGTCCTTTAAAATATGTCTTACTTGAAAATGATCTATTGAAATTCAGATTGTTGTGGTAGAATTGTTTCTTTTCATATTCATGTATTGTTTTATTAGCAGGCATCAAATTGTAGAAATTTTATTAACAAAGATTTAAAGTTTCCTGAAAGGCTCATGAAAGAATGCAAGGGACATTTTATCTAATAAGAAGTTATACACTCAAATGTAGCAAACATAAACTGAGTGTCAATTGCATCACAAATAAGGCCCTAGTCTTCGTCTCATAGCTTGAGAACGTAATGCAATGCTTTGACGTAAGGTCTTTTAGTTAAAATGAATAATGATCAACATTTAGTGATTGTGGAAAAAAAGATATTGGCTTCATGTTGCTCATGGTCAACAAATCCCTTTCTAGATTACAGTTGAAAAGAGCAGCTAGTGCATTACTTGTGTCTCTACATATATTAGGCCTGATTTCTAGTTCATGGGCTCATTGCTCTTTGCAGTACTACATCATCAATGTCCATGGAGCCACCGCACTTACCATCTTGGCTCACCAACATAGATGAGCCATTATCATTTGATAGTAAACAACCATTGATAGGAATTGATAGAAAACAACCATTGTTTTCTAGCAGTCATTCATGACTTACTTCTTGGCAATCATGAAGCAAAAGCAGTGTTTCTGATTGTCTTATCCTTTCTTCTGTATTTTGTTCTCTCTTTGCATCCATTTGACCCTTCATCTTTTACATTAAGGAAGTTGCTTAGAAATCTCTTATCATTCATCCTTTCCATCAGTCTTGTGAAGGAAAATGAAGTTACCATGAGGATGATATGAATTGGTTATACTTCCACTAGCTATAAAAGTTCCCAGTTTTAAAGGATAAAAATTAATGAAAAGTAATTTCAAATGTTTTACTAGAAAGACTCCGATTTCCACAAATAGACTAAGCATGTATATTGACAGCATGGACTTTATGTAATTTCACTCCTATTTTCAAAAGCTTCAGAGATGCTTTATATACAAATGCATGAAAATGAGGTTTTTTTCAGATTCTGCTTTATATGGGAATTTTTACCAGTTTTCATACTACTGAATCCAATATACACAAGTAGAAGAAATACTTTAATAAATCAATAAAGATGGTTAGATGTACTGTTGTCTCAGAACACAGAACTAGTTCTAAATGGCAAAATAATTTTTGAAATACTCATTTGATTTTTTTAAAAACCCTTCAATGGCTGAATGTGTAAATCGTTGTTATATTGAAGACTCTGTAGTTGTGCATATATTAAGTTCAATAAAAGTGTTATGAGTGCTTTATGGTATATAACAACTTGTATTTGTAGATCCCACTGGATATTTTGAGGATTTATAACTTGCTTTGAATTACATCATATATTTAAAATATATTCATATTCTAAATCACAATTTGCTTTAAAATATGTTATATATGAAAATGATAAAATGAAGCTTTTATATTCTGAAACTTATTATAAATATATTACTTTTATTATGCTTACAATACTAGCATTTATTTGATATGATGATATTAAGAAAACAGATTAAGATATTTACTAAGTTTGACTATGAACTTATGTCTACGTGATTCTAAAGACCTTATTAAAATATTCTCATTAACTAAATCTCTATGAATGCAAGCACATTTTATAAAAATAAACTTCTGCCTTTATTTCATTACCTTTACTGGAAATCAGACCATAAAATATATGTCTATGAGAATGTTATGTGTTTATTCAAATATGCAAGGATTTTGGGTTGTGAACTAGCTGTATATCTCAAATTTCACTGGGGATAACGTTTACTATCAAATGATTTTATTGCATTATGTTTTTGGAGGGAAGAGGGTACTGAATTCACTAGATGAATTATTTTTTGTAATGTCATGTAGACCTGGACACACTGCTTGTTACAGCTCTAAACTTTTGTTAAACATAGGAAGAGGTGACAGAATTATAGCTTTAAATCGTAAATTCCACATATAGATACATATAGATACAGAGTTTTTCTGAGAGCCTACTTTTTGTCTTATTCAGGCAATTGCTTAGTTTTTCTGAAAACTAGAATATGAGTAGTTCTGAAGTGATTCTGTCACCATCTGTACAATCAGCCTTTATCTGAACACATACAGATCCTTTTGAGGCATACATTAGGGTAATAAAAACTTGGAAACATTTCTAATAAGATTCATATATCCAATTAAGTATTGTTGTAGAGTATGCTGTCAGAAGTGGTTTCCTAAGCCTAGGCTTATAATACCTCCTTGTGACTCTGTTTTGCTTCCTCACACACTTTGCATAATTATGTGTGTTAAGAATTCTGAAAATGTGAATAGACTTCACCAATTTAGAAATAAATCTCCTATCCAGAAGTGAAAAGAAGTGTGAAAGACCTTTATTACTAAGGTTCTCAATCTACTTATGAACTCTAACAACTGATAAACTCTAGATAAACAAAAATCAAAATTCATAGCTGTAAATATAGATTTGACATTCTGCTTCAAAATATGCAGTAGAGATTTAATTTTTTTGTGCAGTAGTACAGAGAGATACAGAAGGATTTCAATACATCCAAAATGGTAAAAATAATATTCTCATTATTAAAAAAAAAACTCTTCAGTAGAGTATATCAGGCAAAAACTGACCTGTTTTTAAATTTAAGATTATAGACTAGGAATTAAATAGAGTATCTTCTAGAGACTTGAAAACAGAAAACATTTTCCTTGCCAAGCATAGGGATGGAAATAAGCCCCCTCCTGTTTAATATACCTTTACTTTAGAAATGAAACAATTGAAATTCCCTCAGAAAACAAACTGATGCTTATATACAGAACTCTAAAAGAGTCATATAGAATAAAGTTTCTAGTTCCTTAGTTGACCTGTTCCTTGAACATGCTACCTTGGTAGTAGTCCCAAGGGTTAAACATTCAGATATTTCAATCTGAAGACCAAATAGGGTTCTTTCCCATTTTATAGATTAGATTTACAAAACAGTAATTTTCTTGCTCCTCTCCTCCATCTGCACTATTTTGTTCATTACATTTTTAGTGATTTGTGATAATTTGTCAATCACTCCTCCGAATACGCTAACTTAACTATTTTGTATAATTTTTTTCTTGGTGTACTGCACATGCTCTTAAGGGCTAAGATGCCGGATGCTATGGTTTCACCAGGCATTTTTAATGCCGCCATGCTGTGTTTAACTTTCACGTTTCATTAAGCATCAAAACTGTGAGAATTAAGTGTCTGATTCTGATATCTCAATAAAAAGTGATAGTTATATTTGGCAAAGCAACAGCAAAAAAATAATAGAAAAATCATATCTTCTTTAACATTAGAACTCTGAAAAGGATGTTGTGGAAAGTACTTAAATATATCAAGAATATTTGAATGATTTCTTGAAACTAGAAGGACTTTCTAAAATAAAAATAAGACTTTTGTTTTTAATGATCTAGAAAGCAAGATATACCAGTATTTGTATTCATCATTTAGGTCATACATTCAATTGTATTCGAGACTTTGGCTTAAAAGTCTACTCTAAGATATTATTATACTTTTGATAACCTTTACATTAAAAAAAAATAACTTAGCACTCAGTTTCCTTAGGTGTAGGGTGTCTTCATTCCACTGTTTCCTTTACTAATAATTCTAACTCTATTTCTTTTCCTTCACATATCTTTTCTCTCACTTACTCTGAGTACTTTCCAGTTGTTCCTTTTATTTAGGATCTTAAAAGGAGTTACAGAGCAGAAGGTCTCTGACTTACTTTCAAAACTATAGGTTACTGGAGAACATTTAGATTTGGAAGGATGGGATGACTTGACTCTTTAGGCCTGCATAGATTTTAGCCCTTAAAGTAATATACACTTCTGTATTGTGAATGATTTTTATTTATGGCTTTTGAAAATCAGTATTATGGCTTTATAATTGCGTCTTTTTACAAATGCGGTACTTTTTAATTTTCAAATGTACAATGTTTTATGTGTGCTTAGATATTTATATGCTGTCTTATTTTTTAAATACTGTGGTCTCATAAATAAGATATCAAGAGTTTGAAAAGTATTCCTTACAATGTTTTATCTTGAAGAAAAAAAAGCTCAAATAATAATTCTTAGAATTGCTTGAAAGAAAACATTTAAAAACTCATGTAGATGATAGAATTAAGCATTATATAATAAAGGTGTTTTCCATTGTTCCAAAAAAAATCAGGATGACATTCTTGACACAGCTGGTGGGTCTGTTGAGAGACTGTATTGTTGCTACTGAGTTTTGGAATCTCAAGACTAAGTCTTAACAGCAAAAATATTTCTAGTATGATGTGTTTAAATTTGTTATTTCTTATCTTACATTAATTATTTCAGGCATACCAGTTTTTCTTCAACTTTAATTGTGTGCATACTTTCATGTTTTTGAAGTATAGGTCACCTAATCAACATTTTCTAGATATATAGCCTTTCTTTCTTCTTGTTTTCTATTCCCATGAAGAAATGTATTGTTACACATGTATGTAACTTTGTCATTCATTTTTATATTTCTTTATTTTGCTCTGTCTTGTGTCTGTCTCTAACAGGCTCATCTCATCTCTGTACCTCCCTCATCTCCTACCCTTTGGGTACTCTAAATGCGTTGAAGGTTTCTGAGGTAGTGTAAACCAGCTTGGTCTCTAGGTTAATAGTAATGTACCTCCATGTCTTCATCCCAGTTTCCTTCTATTACACATGATTTTCAGTGGATTAAGCAGTAGCAAATACTGATATACTTCAGTGGTATCTTCTTCTCCTATTGATTTGAATTTGGCTAAATAGAAATTTAAAAGCTGCTGTTTTATAATACTTATATATGTAATTTACTTAAAGAGGAAGAAAACTATAAGTAAGGACTTGAATTAATGTAATTTTAATACATTTTTTGAGAACATATTTATGGTTGTCTTTCAATACTGAGATGCTTTAATGATACTGACACTACTTAAAGTAGAAAACATAGTAATTCTGACATAGTCTCATGCTCTCCCCACAACTTTATGATGAGGGAAATGACTCTGCCAGTTTCGCAGTGGACTTGGTGAAAAATTTTTTGTGTAACAAGCGGAAAAGCAGAGCTTCCATTTTCTAGTTAGAGGTTGCTTGAATTACTCTCAGTTTTCTCCTGTGCTTGCCCAAATCTTTTATGATTTGCCTTGGAAAAGTACATGGCCTATAATAACTTTTTATCTAACTTATATATGAACCCTACATGGAGGTCCAGAGGAAAAAATGAATTCATGACTCAAAGGAAAATTAACTCAAGCAGTTGCTGATATGAATACTATATAATATGCACTTTAATTGATAAGATGTATAACAAATATTGGAATTTTGGATTTAAGATGGTGAACTCTTTGAGTTTAAAAGGTTGGAAAAATTAAAATATATGGTAAATATATAAGGATGATGTTAGGTTTCTCAAATGTTTACATTCAAATAGTCATGAACATGTCTCACTTAATAATAATAGTGTCCAATTTTCATTAGTTTTTGAATAATTTACCCTGAATATAATAAAGTTTTAAGTTAGTAAATGTCTCTTTTTGGATAATCATCTTAATGTCTCAAAGTTATTTAGTTATTAACAGATGTGATTAAAAATTGCAATGACATTTACTTATAGAATATATTAGTACGGACAGTGATGAGTGGGCATAGTGAAGGTAATATAAAGAAATAGGCAAAAATATGTATGTTCAAAAGCATTATGGCATATTTATTAGAAAAATTATCATAAAAAATAGCATTCATAAAACTTCCACACATATATGGAAATTCTAAATCCTAACTTTATACTATTTTGTCTTGGAGGGGGGAAAATCCTAGCAAATTCTTTGTTATCCTTTTAGGACACATATTCACTTTCTGGCTGAATGTAAAATCCTGTACCTGAAAATTGTCTTCTATGAACTAGTATTGTTTTAGATATCAATGAGAAAATAAGAGATGCCCTTTCAAAACCTAAATTTACTGATTCTTCTTATGTAATAGTATTTGAGTTAATGAAAGTCATTTTGAAATCTAAGCCCATCACCTTCTTCTGAAAGGTAGTGATAACTGGACTAAACTAAAGAAATCAGTGTTTAGACAGAAAAAGATTACAGTTGATAACAGAATTATAAAAAGTATTTAATTTAGGAAATTTCCAGTAGTTAGACTATAATTCATGCGCAGGCTTTAGATGGTTAGGTAGGTAGGTAGGTAGGTAGGTAGATGGAGCAAATAAAATTTTAAGCTTTGTTTAAAGCCTTCAAGTTTTTCAAAATAACCCAAACCAAACCTCTCAGTTTAATTTTTAAATAATAATACCTATGCATTTTTCAGGTTTTCAGTTACTGCCTTGAAAGTATACACATTTAATATGTGTTCTTTCATTTTAACAAATTAACATACACATTGAGAAGTAAGATTTGGAGTACTTTTTAAACTTTGATGAGATTAAATGTATTTAACTACTGATATTTACTAATATTTAACTATTATCTCTGAAATATAAGAGATATCAAACTTGTGGTTTATATTCCTATGTCATAGGCTGGTAGTTTTTATGCTTTTTTCCTGCATTAGCATACATTCTATGCACATACCTAGAATCTAGAACTAGCAGGGAAATTTCTGTCATCTTGTATATCTCCTGCTAGTTAAATACTCTCCACTAGGTCATTATCCATATCACTTAAAATAGTCATAGAAAATATTTTTCAAATCCCTTCCTGATTATCAACTTTATGAGGTAATATTTTGTAAAATTTCCAGAACAAGAATAGCATTGAACAATAAATCTCAAATATATTAATACTTACAAGAGGAAATACAAGTGCCAATGTTTTAAACATATCTCATGGGCTGAAGGTAATTTATGAAATATTCTGCTTTTAAAGTATATATGTGAAAACATAGGCTATCCAATTTCTTCAAATTTTAAGTTACAGCATATTTTCTATCCAATGAAATCTCTTCAAAGTTGATGAGTTTGTACTGGGTTGACTATTTTTGTATGTTTGCTGATTGAGTCAAATAATTGTTCTTCCATGTAGTTTTATATCACATGAAATAAGTTATTATAAGAAAGCAGATATATGTTTATTTAATTTAGCCATGCCTTGAATTTCACTGTTCAATTTTACAGAACATTCAGTAAATTTAGGTTTAAATATAGCTAATGTTCTAACTCATGAAAATATGGAGAAATGATGTGAAACTGGTGATTGAAGACATCTGTTAGTAGCACAAATGCATTATGTAAAAGGTTTTTTTAAAACTACAGTTATTATTTTGAGAATGATAAATTAAATGGCTGCTAATGAACAGTTCACAGTCATAGCTGCACGCTGCAGTTAGAAATGGGAGAATGAAAATAACTGATGCAGCTTAAGTCTGTCACTTCTCTAAAGTTAATATATTTTTTTTGGAATTCACTGTAATCAGAATTTGTGTTGCAATTATACTCCAATAAAGATGTTAAAAAAATTATAACTTTTATATACTTATAAAATTATACTTTATATTGTAAATTACAAATAAGATATAGATGTGTCACTTTAGAAATTTTTTAGGATTGTATTACTCTCAGATTTTTATGTTCTAAATCTATGTCATTTATAGAAGTGCTGTATCATGTAGGGTCAATGATCAATTCTACTGAACTGAACTCTTTCTCATAGTCTAGGGTAAGACACCTCCCCTATAGGTCACAAAAGAGAAGAATATCCTAAAAAAAAAAAAAAAGAATTTGTGTACATGGTTTAAGGTGAATTTGCTTTTAAAATCATTTGAAAAATCTTCACCAAATGTATTACTTTACTTTGTTTAGTGAAAGCAGTGAAATATTTAAATTTTAGAAGAATCTTAAGCCCATTACTCTCTGGCAATATAACAACTTTAAACCATAAAAAAATTGTACCTATTAATAAATGACCCCTGCCTGAGAGGCTTAATAGTTCAAAAAGCCAAATTATAGTGATATTTGAAAGTAAATTATCAGTGTTTTAAGTCACACTTAAATTCTAGTTAACAAAGAATAAGTGGATTTCAAGAGAATTTAAAGAATTTAAAGAAGAGGTATTTGTATATACACTAGCAGTTTAGAGAAATTCAGTAATTGGAGAAGATGAAACTAAAGGTAAACTTGGAATAAAGTTGGGATTTAGGCAAGTAGAGAGAAGAGCTAGGCAGAGAGAAGAGAAAATATTCCCATCTAAGACAGATGAGAATAAGAGCAGTATTTTTGAGTCACTGAGTTATGGTTATAAAATATGGTCAAGGCTTCGAAGCTGGGTTGTCATTACTTGTATCACAGTAAAAGTAACAAGTGAGGATGGAGAGAGTTTAGGGAAAAGAGAGATACATGTGAAATTAAGCAAGCATCGTTAATTTTTATAATTTAATTGCTAAATATGGACAGATTTCATATAAGTTGTGATTGAAAAGACTGTTTCATATTTAGTGAATAATGGAATGTAATTACCCTTGGTTAGCTGTTGTCACATTCTCAGCTGTCCACTTAACTAATATCATAATCTTTCTTATAATGGGGAAAAGACTACAAAATAATTAAGTTGCTGGTTAGTGTTAATGGAAAACAAATACAATTCAAATTTATTGATCTCTTGTCATGCAGACCAATATCAGTATGCTTACACAATTGAATAGTGAGAAGCATAATATCATATTCACAGTATTCGTAGTATGTGAGGTAAAGTTATTTCTAACTGAACCTCTCATATAGAAATCTCTAAAAGTTGTTGTCAAAGAATTTTTTCTCTTTGGTTTGTTTTTTCAGATGCAGTAGAAGCTATAAATATGCTATGTACTTTTCACATAAATATTCGCCCTTTAAAAAACAACATTACATTTAAAATTCTTCAGTCTGAGCTTAAATCATAATAGATGTCTATCTTGTCATATATACACATATGCATATACATATACATATATATCTCAATAGTTTTGGATAAAATTTAGAAATTACTGATGTTTCAGAACCATGATTAGATTAAAATCTTTTTGTAGATGTTCTTTCTTCATAAAGAATAAAGAGTCTTAATCTGAGAGTCTTAATCTGAGAATTAGTTTACATTTTCTTGACTGAATTCTCCCATTTCTATCTGTAACTGATAAATAAGAATATTTGTATTTATATATATCTATTTTTATTGACCCTTCATGCTTACTTCATTAAGAAACCTATGTTGGTTTAGTTTAATTCATATTTCACTCAATATGTCTAGAATTATGTAAGTAATTGTTTGTATTCTGTAATAACAATCTCTTTTAGCAGGTCAGGTTGTTTCTCCTCAGTCGGCTCCAGCCTGCGTTGAGAATAAGAATGATGTGAGCAGGGAAAACAGCACTGTTGACTTTAGCAAGGTAAGCTTTTCTCCCTCTCATTTAAGGAAGCCTCTGAGTTATTGCTAGAAATTATCAACCATTTTAAGAGGTGTTGACACAATTTTTTTTTGCATGCACATTTGTTTTGTTTCTTATCCAAAGCTTGATATTGTTACAGATAATGTTAGCATTTAAGTTCACATGTAATGTTCTGCCTATTCACAAAACCAAACGTGTAAGTTTTATGCATAGTCTTCAGGTTTCAGCCACTTGGTGTGATGCATCTCTTCCAGTAAAAAGGATAACTGGACTTCACAGAGAATTTAACAGAAATTTATTGTTTAAAACTTTTGCTAGTTTTTTTTTTTTTTCAAAATAATTTTTCCTCTATTTGTGGAAAAGCAAATCACGTAACTTAAGGCTTCACTGTCGTGATTCAGAGAGAGGCATTAGTGTTAAGAAACACTAGAACATAGTAAGACTGAGCAGAGTTTTGAATAAAAACATAATAAAGACTGACTGTTGAGGGATCCATCTAATTGGAGACAATTCAGATGAAATCATTTATTTGAATGTATTCTAAGAAAATAATGCGTGTGAAAATAATGTGCTTTTCTTAGCAAATTCCTGACATCCTGTATGTGCTATTGCAGGCTGTGGCAAGCTAACACTTGATCAGGAAAGAAGAGTTTTAATATTGACCAAAAATAAAGACAGTCAACACCTTTCTTTATCTGAGTGGCTGAAACAGTAATCACTCCGAGTAATTTGTTTTTCACAAGGTCCTTAACACTTGGAAGGATTGTAACAGTGGGAGGAGGTGGGAATGGGAGGCAGTTGCCTGCATCAAGCTTCTGAAAAGATTAATAGCGATCAGCTCCTTGCTGCTGTTTCAGAATCCCTCTGCCAGTGCCAAAATGGTCTGGGTCCAGTCTTGTGCATGCTCTCCCTCTGGTGCCTGGTGGAGTCTCTGTGGGAGCGTGGTGTACCAGCTTAAGTCTGTTAATTATGCGTGCAGGGGCTGGGAGGCCAACAAAAGGGGCATGCTAGTCCATGTGGGATGAAACAAAGGCATGAAAAAGGACCTCCACACCAGCAAGAGAGAGAGGTGAGGGCACCCTCGGGCTCTGTTTCTACAGTGGTTCAAAGCTCATCTCACTGTACGGAGGCATGTGATTCAAATATTAAGCCAGTTCAAATGTATTCCATTTCCTCTCCAAAAAATATCTTTTTAAAGCATCACATCATCATTCATCTGCAAGTTGGAATAAAATTGTCGCAAACTGCCATACATTTAATTTCTGATGTTCTTCATTTGAAATAGGATCTTAAAAGCAATGACATAAGAAGTTTCTTACTTATTTGTGCAGGCATCAACAGTATAACAGGAGCACAGTGAACATTCTCAAAAACAGTGATGATAAATCACATCCTTTCAAATAATTACCTTTTACCTTTTTTTAAAGGATATAACCCTTTGACACTGAATTTTATATCTCGGTATCATTTTGCTTTTAGTTGCCTGACCTAGTTTCGCAGCCTTCAAAAATGCTTCAATACATTTGAAAGAAAATGAATATAGCCAATTGGAGACAGTAGTCTTATTCTCAGGGCTCCTAGAACAATTTGAACTATAGAAGAGTGAAAAATAGATTTTCTTTTCTTGAATCCTTTTCTTTCTTATTGCATTTCAAATCACTGGACTGCTCCAGTTTTTAACGAGAAAGTTAAATTTCTACAGCCCTCTACTCAGTGCCAACCATCTATATTTCTTAGTCTCCTGTCCATAGCATGGCACATTGTAAAGAAAATGCTTTTGAGAAAGAGCATTTATAAGCTATCTAATCTTGGAGGAGTTCTCTGACTTCATCTTTCTCATTTGTAAAATAAGAATAATACCTATTTATAATTTTGGGGGGAAGATTAAGTGAGAAATTATAGAGAGAGAGCCTGGCAGAGTGTTGGGCTTATAGCAGGTGTTCAATAAAATGTGGCTACTATTATTACTGTTGTTGTTGTTGATATCAGTGGGAACAGCAGTGTCAGAAGTAAATGCTAGACCAGAATTTAATATGTTTTGGCCCCCACTGGATCTCCAGTGCATTGAACAGTGTTTGGGATGTACATGTTGAGTGAATCCTATGAGGTTCAATATAATTTAAGCCTTCAGCTCTGGATTTTTGGGGTTTTTTTTTGAAAAACAAAGTAATACTTCTTACCTTATAACCTGGAAGGACAGAGTAGTAGGATTTGGAAAGAACAAATGTAATGCATCATTATGGAAACAAACTTTAGTGCCAGATTTTGCAGGTGCATGAGTTAAGGTTTTTTAGCCTAATGATTTCAGTTTGGTAGTAAATTTATCAAAAGTGAATCTGTCAGTTAGTCTACAGATTACTTTGTTTATTTAAATATTTTAAGTTTTAATATGTAGATTCCAAACCCCAGTAGAATTTTGAGATGTTAAGGGATAAAAGTCCTTTTTCATTTCATGTGACTTGATCCTATGTTCTGTCTACATTCAAACTATATATTTTTAACCCTTCCAGTGGTTAGGCCCATCAAACTTATTCGTTTAAGGAATGTTTGAAAATATGATCTGAACTGTCAGGTTTTTTGATTCCTATAATGCTTTTTTTAAAAATTAATTAATTAATTAATTTAGTTATGGCTGCGTTGGGTCTTCGTTGCTGTGCGAGGGCTTTCTCTAGTTGCGGCGAGCGGGGGCCATTCTTCATCACGGTGTGCGGGCCTTTCACTGTCGCAGCCTCTCTTGTTGCGGAGCACAAGCTCCAGACGCGCAGGCTCAGTAGTTGTGGCTCACGGGCCCAGTTGCTCCGCGGCATGTGGGATCTTCCCAGACCAGGGCTCGAACCCGTGTTCCCTGCATTGGCAGGCAGATTCTCAACCACTGCGCCACCAGGGAAGCCCCCTAGAATGCTTTTGAAAAGCAGATGTGTTATGTTTTTAAACTGACAGGTAGAAGATGGCTATTTTATTATTTCCCAAATGTTGGCGATTTCTTTTATTTCAAATGACTTAAAGAAACTTCCACATTATTTTCTGTGTAGAAAGAACTCTCTTCTGCATCAATCTTTAATATGTGAAATATGAAGAGTTGCATTATTAAATCCTGGAATTGTAGGAAACCTTAGAAATCTCATTTAGAAGGTGAGAAAGCTGAACCCCGGATTAAGAGAGCTGCTCAAGATCACTGGTTGGTTACTGTCACAAGACCATTTCTCCCCAGGGAATTTCTATTACTTTTCTTGTACTTTCTATAATGAGCTTAAGACTTAAACTTTCTCCCTAAAGACCCATCTGTATTTCTTTCACATCTCAGCATGTAGCTTGTCCAGACATTTCCAGTTCCACCATGATCTTCTGTCTAAATTTGTTCCCTAGAGATATAAGTGTTTCTCATCCACAACTTAAGTATCAAATAACCAGAATAAAGCATCTTTTCCTTCTTAGCATAAAGGTCTGGAGACCCCAGAAGCATGAGTATAAATCCAGATCCATAAGAGTATAACTTGATTTCTTCAAGATTCTGTTCAGAGGACCAGAAAAATTTCCTTATGTTTATTCCGTATTTGAGTCCACCTGAAGACTATCTTAAGGCCGTAGGTCAACCTAATTCCTCAGAGCTGTTTTTGATATTTGTAGTTTTATAAAAGGTTAAACTGTGGTCCTTAAATGTGATCTTTTGTTATATTAAAAGTTAGGTTGCCAAATAAGGTTCTTTATGAATTGTGTGTTAACTCAAATACAGATATACAGGGCTATCCCAGGAATAATATAATATATAATTGTATAATATAATAATATAATGAGATAATATGTTATATAATCTATTACCCCCAAATATATGACTATGCCAAGAATAATATAATGTAATGAGTATAATATAATGACTACTTTAGATATATATTATTTAACTATAATTTATTACATTTTAAATCAAGATAAATTTGCTAATCCTGAAATTAAATTCAGTATATTTAATGCATTTTTTTCAGTAACAGATATCAATCAATGATATATTAGGTATTGTATAATTCAAAAAATAATATGTAAAGACCATGTATTTTCTTTTATAAAATTAAGCTATTTTAGCATACTGGTACTCCTTGATTTAATTCAATTGAATCTTAAAGCAGTCATGTGTATAATTGCCACCTGCCTGAGGTACAGATGCTCATAGTTAAGGCGATGGCATTTGTCAAGAAATAAATGAATTCACAGAAAGTTTTCCAGGTTGAACTTAAACTTCTCATTAGAGTTATGACAAGTATTACCAGTATGACTCACACTGATTATCAATTATAGATTATCTTAAAAAGCTATTTTCTCATTTTAAATTTTGTTCCAGTGTATTAACATTGTATAATTGTTATTTCTATTGAGGGGGAAAACTTAATAGTTCACTTTTTTAGGCTCTGAGAGACTTATCTCCATAAGTCTTTGTTATGTTTTTCTCACAGGGCTAATAGTGTATAGGTATTACGAGCTTACAAATTTGTATTTGGAAGCAAATTTTTAGGTTAAAAACTTTGGAATTTATAATATTTTTCTTTTTCTTTAAATAGAACATTGCTTCTATTTGATATTTTTAGTGGAGTACTGTGGATTATTTTTATATTTAATCCTTGTGATAAAATGTATACTTCATATAATGGGTTTCATGTTTTGTGGCTCCCTTATCTTACAGAAAATTAAGTAGTTATAAACCTTCTAAATAGCTGTGCTGTGGTCTTGATTTCAGAAAACAACAAATTTAATGTAGTCACTAAAATCTGGCTATGGACATCCTAAGGTATTCCTCCTAAAAGTTTTAATTTTTCTTTCATTTTAAACTGCTTGGAAAAAATATTCTCAAATCATTAAATTTGCAGAAGAAATATCTGACCGAAAAAAAAGTCTTGTTGGCCTCACTGTATTTGCCAGAGCTCTTCTCTCTCTCCCTCTCTCCTCTTCTTTCTCCTCTTAATTTTCCTCTCCCTTCTCCTCCACTTCCTCCTCATCGCCTCATCCCCCTCTCTCTCCCTCTTTCTCCTTCTTCTTTTCCTTCTCTCTGTCTCTGTCTCTCTCTCCTCTTCCCACTTTGATCTTTGGTCCCCATTTCATTAACATGAGAGCATAAAAACAGTTATTACAGCAGTTAAACTATTATTCTCCCTGCAAACAGGTTTCCATTAAAAGCAACTCAAATGAATTAGAAACAAGAAATAGGCCTTGTAAAATTGACTTTAAAATCACTGCTTGGTTTTCACTGAGGCTCTCTGTATGCAAATTGATATTTATGCCTAAGACTATTTTACATTCATTTTCAGACTTCACCCTTTACTCCAAGCATTTCTTTTTGTTAATGATGCTTTTGTTTTGTGTGCATTCATTTCAGTCACAGACATTTCATATCAGAAATTCAACAATGGCTCTTCAGCAACTCCAAATGTTAATATTTTTATTCTTGTTTCCTTTGCTCTGCCATATCTAAATTCTCTGATGAGAAATTAAAATTGAAGATTGATCAAGCCAAGTATAGAATGTGAAGGATATAGAACAATTAAGATAAAGTTGAAGACTAAAGTCATAATTTATACTATAAGGAGAATCATGATTATATTTCTTTTGAAATAGGCATATTTTGAATATTAATTAATTGAAATGTGAACAAAATTAAGATAATGTAGTATGCAAATATTTAAATCTATTGACAAATGCTAGTTAAATTAAGATTAAAGTATATTCATTTAATTGAACACATATTCCTTTCTCCCTGAAAATTTCAAGATTACTGATGCTGAAAAGGAATCTTTTTAAAATATTGAATAGAGAAGCTAGAGTATTCAACGTATTAAAGACAAATTAGAAAAATACGAGGTAAAAGAAAAAAGTTTTTTTTTTAAGGGCAAGTAAGACATTTAACTATTTTTAAATTTATTTAAACTATATTTATATAAGCAATATTTATTTAAACTATATTTATTGATGGGTTACCATGTGTGAAATACTGTGCTAGGATATGATTTAACAAATTTTTCCAATTTTGATTTACCTTATTTTACTTTGTGATGATCTCAGGTTGATCTGCATTTTATGAAGAAGATTCCTCCAGGTGCTGAGGCTTCAAACATCTTAGTTGGGGAATTGGAGTTTTTGGATCGAACTGTAGTTGCGTTTGTCAGGTTGTCTCCAGCTGTATTGCTTCAAGGACTGGCTGAAGTCCCAATCCCAACCAGGTAAAAAGTATAAGAGCATCTTTTGCACTTTTCTTAAGCCACTTATCTGTGGGAAAAAAAGGTGTAAATATAGTTTCCTCTGAGAGTTTTTTCTAGAAACTAAAGTGTAATCGACAAAACTATTGTTTCTTCTTGTTTGTGGAGGAGGGCAAAAAGTGCTTTAAAAATTATTCAGTCCTTTCCTCCTTCCTCTCAAATTTCTATGTTTTCTTTTAGGCATGCTCCTCATCTCTGAATACCCTGGTCTATATCACCATATAAATCCTTTCTTACAATTTTGGTGAAAAGTGATAAAGTATTAGGCTTTTCTCAAAGATTGCATTAGACTGTGGGATCCTGTATATGAGTGTGATCGTACTTAAAAAGATCAAAGTTTTCAAGGCCTGCCTTATGCTTGACTGAGTAGGCCCTCAGAGTACATGTAAGTGCCATCATTAGGATACTACCTGCTGTATCTAATGTACTATAAGATTCAGTCTTAGGCATAGTATACTTCACATACGTAGAGTCTTAAGAATCATTGATAGTAGCATCATGGTACTGTGGTTGAATCTGAATCAAAAGTACAAATTTAATTTGATTACCTGAACTTGTTTTTCATTCAGCTGTACATAAAAACTAACAACTTCACCACAATACAAACTGAATTTTGTTGTTTATTATTTATCTCTATGTTATAGAGATAAGACTGTCCATGGGCAAATTGAAAAAAGAATATTGTCTACAGAACATTAGGTTCCTAGCAATTCCTCCAGGGGACCTTGTTTTCTTTCCTTCTCCCTCCATCAAATGCGATTCCTGTATATAGACAGGCTTTCACTCTGATCCTGTTCCCATAGCAAAACATATCTATGTAGGGCCCCATTTCCTACGTGACTGCTGCCCTTTGTTTGATGCTATAATTATTTCAGATGCTGTTAATATGCCTCCTCGTCCAAACACTGAATGCCTTAGCCAAGTTACATTGATGAAGAGTTCAGGTGCTGTGGCAACTGGGTTTGTAGAATGTTTCTTCTATGGACCTTTGGCCTTAAAACATAGCAGATTACATCACTCTGTGTTTTGATTGTGGTTAAGATATTCCAAAAATATGGAATAGTTTAGTCAGGAGAGGCCTCATTTTATTAGAGCTCAGCTGACTGGAAGGGGATTCAGTGTTTGAGTGCCTCTTCCTGAATCTGTGGAAGAACCGATTTGAGGCAGGTAGCTAGTTACCAGTTCAGGTTATAGAGAGCAGTGTCTCATCCTGTTGGAGGGCTACTGAGACTTCTGATACATACCAACTTTTATTAAAAAAGGGGAAGGATGAACTGGGCACATTAAGATGGCCTCTGACTGTATGATTAAGGCTGCATTTTTCTATTTACACCCTGTAATCTATTCAGAGTTTCTGGGAATTTGGGATTCAGATTTAAGATGTGAAACTTACTAACCATAGAGGTATTACTTTAGTAGATTAAAATTCTTTTGCATCTTCCAAGCAGTGCATTCTTGTTCTACCACTTAGGAAGGTATCCGATGAACTCTGAGTAAATGATGGCTATTTATGACAATGATAGCTCTTGTGTTTCAAAGGAAAGAAAAGGAAAATTCCCAGGAGTAGAGAAAAGCCATAATGGGGTTATATACCCTCACTTTGAAAACTGTAAAGGTTTAGGTGACCTCATTTCATACTGACATAGCAAAATGTGTCTACAGAACAATGGAGGAAAAATTAGGGGCACAGTAGAGCCACTGTACGAGGAGAGATTTAAAAGACTAGACTAGTTTGGAAAGGTGAAAAATAGAAGATTAGTTAGACAAATAAAATAAAGAAAGCCATTCAAGGTTCGTAATTATCCTTTCTTAGGAGGACAAAAGGGCACACCGTGTATATAACAGTAACACATAGTAAAAATGTCAGAAAATAATTTTAGGACTTTATAAATAGCCCATGGAATAGAAACCTGAAAAGTAGCAGGATGTACATAGGTTAGGAAATTTCTTGAAAGTACTATACTTGATAAAGCATCTGCCACCACACTAAATTATTCCTGTTTTAAATGTATAGTAGACATTTCTGTATAGCAGAAGTTGACTTGGATTCAGTAACATCTGACACAAAAAATTAATGTCACATCCTCTAAGACTATGTAATATATGCATCATGTAAAAACATGTACAATCTCTAAAGTTTATAACTAAATGAAAGGTAGAATTGTAGTACCTATTTTAGTACACTTTAAAAAGCCATTAGTCTTCACACTAAAGAGCAAGAACCATTTAACAAATGAATACTGTAGAGTTATATTACAGAATATAGGTCATCTTAAAATTCTCACAATTTCCCTGTAGCATTGACCTTTTCAGAGATAAGACAATAAGACAATTACTGGTCCTCCAAAGTTAAAACACATGTTGATTTCTTCAAAAGCTCCAGCTGTGATGATGTATTTGCTAGACTTTCAACCTAATTGAGATGGAATATCACAGTTCAGCTGCTATTTTTATTCCTGCAGCATTGGAATTAACAGTTTTTTTTTTTTATCCTAACTGATCTTTGATTCCTGGCAATAATTTTTTCTATTTAATGTAAATTTACGTACACCTACTGTTTTTTTGACCCTATGTTCTTTCATTGTTTATACTACTGTATTACCTTTTTCCCCTTCTACCTAATTCTACAATTTACATATCAGTGAGTTCTCTTTCTTACAATTCAGAAAGGTTTAATCAGATTTTACTTTTCTCAGCTTTCTCCTCTATGGATTATAGAATCCTAAAAATTCACACTAACAACTGTGTGGGCACGATAGGTAACTAAATGAAGGAAACAGAGCAAAATAACCACGATTCCAATTGCTCAAGGATCTCAAGCATGAGTCATTTTGAAACATCATAAAATATTTCAAAACCTGTGGAAAAATATGGAACTATTTTACATCGAAATCCCTATCTTCAGTTATTCCTTTGAGATGAGTGATTCTGTACTACTAAAATTATTTTTTATTTCTACCTTGAAACATTTGTGTTTTTTTCTTCTTAATTACAGATTTTTGTTCATTCTTCTGGGACCCATGGGAAAGGGGCAACAGTACCATGAGATTGGCAGATCAATTGCAACCCTAATGACAGATGAGGTATTTATTCAAGTTCATTGGGAACATTTCCCTTTACTAGGTACACCTAACTTTTGGAGTTCTGTATTCATGACAGTTTGCTGTGAATCAGATTTCTCTGTATTGAGTTCCCCTTCTTTTAAATGCTTGTACTATAAAATTTCCTTTGGAAAAATTTGTTCAAAAGGGGTAATAAATTCACACACATGAACATTTTAAAACCTCATACTCTAAAGAAAATTTGTTATTTAGTGACATTTACAATGTATTTATTAATATTCCCCTTGTAGCATATGTGTTGCCAAAGTGATCACCATTGCAAATATCACTGCAGGTCTTGTTTGGGGCAAAATAATTTTAAGGTCTCAAAAAAAAAAAAATGTCAGTTTATCTGAATAGTATACATGACACCAAAAGCCATGCAACGTCTATCAACTCTCTTTATAATTGCCTAAATATAGATGTTCTTAACCTGGGAGTCTTTTAACCATTAGAGGAGCTGAAGATTTCAAGAGGCCTGTGATCTCTGATACAGCCCACAAATTTTTCTATGTACAAAAATTTGTGTGTAGTTTTCTTGGACTGGAAAAAGCTTTCATCAGCTTCTCAAAGAGCTATATGTCTCAAAAATGTAAGATCATAAAAGTAAACATAAAAAGTAGTATCATATAACTGGTTTCTTGGATTCTACAGCACGTTATGAAAATCTGTTTTTATTATTTTATTGTTTTTATTGTAAAAGAAGAGCATATGCAAAAAATCACAGAAGGGACATAAATTCAAAATTCAGTAGTAAATAACAAAGAGATTATATATTTCTAGAATATCATCCAAATAATTTAATAATTTATTTATTGAAATATGTGGCTTCTGATACTTGAAATCTTTGAAAAGAGCTAATTAGTATTACATATAACTTTTCCTAGTTTTATGAAATCTGAAAATTTGAACTTGTGTTTGGGATTCAATATAAATTCTTCTATTATATCTGTTCAAATTATGTTTATTGGTTTTATATGAATTAGTTATTGATATTTACACATAGGAAACCAAAAGCTAGAAGAAAAACATTTTTTTCATCTGTTTCAGAAAGAACCAACTTAATGAGTGTATTAGTTTCCTATGCATAAAAAATTACCACAAACTGGGTAATTAGAACAAAAGTAATTTATTTTTTCATATTTTGGGGGTATTTCAGAAGTCTGAAGTCAAAATGTCAGCAGGGCTACATTCTCTCTGGAGCCTCTAGGGGAGAGTCTTTCCCTGTCTCTCCAGCTTCTGGTGGCTCCTGTCATTCCATGGCTTGTGGCAGCAAAATTCCAGTCTCTGCCTTTGTCTTCACATGGCCTTCTCCCCTTTGTTTCTGTGTGTCTTCTCCTTTTCTGTCTCTTATGTCTTTTATAAGGACACATGTCATTAGATGTAGGGCCCACCCTAATCCAGGATGATCTCATCTTGAGATCCTTAATTACATCTGCGAAGACCCTTATTCCAAATAAGATCACTTTCTGAGGTTCAGGTGGACATATATTTTGAGAAGACACTACTTAGCCTACTATAAAGAGTAACATATTCTGTTGAGGAAATCTGGGAGAAGACAGGAGAGTGACAAAAAGGCTTCATGAGTTCCACAAACCTGTTCTAGTAGAACTCTCTGTGAGAAGGCACTGACAGTATTTTTACTTTTAGTGTTTCCATATTGATTAATATTCTGCAATTTTTACAGTATTGAAAAATAAATGACACTGTCATAATTTAACTACTGTCACTTTCATGCACATATGTTTCATGGTATATTATGTTTCCACATCTAAGACATTAAGATATTACATTGAGATATCTCTGGGGCATGGGACATCTTATGTGGTGAGAGGAGCATATTGTGCATAAATACTCAAGTTATCTCTCTTCCTAATACTTCCTTTCCCCAATTAGGAGTCAAGATTTTCTCAAGAGAAAAAAGTCAATTCCAAAGTTTTTGACTAATCAAGTAGACGTAGAACAGAGAAACATGCATGGTTTTAAAATTTTAGATTTAGAATGAGAGCAGAGAAAGGACTTGCATCTATTTCCTTGGTAAATGAGAATGACCTAATTTGAGAACAAGCATCAGCTCTTGAATGAAGACTCAAACATGAATCCTTTAGACTTGAAAGTTTAGAGCTTAGCTTTGGGGCAATTTGTTTAACTCTCTGTGAGCAGTGGGATAGAGAAGCAGAAATTCAGCCAGAAAGTTACTCCAAAAATGAGAGCTGTTAATTATAATAGGACATTTAAATTATGATAGTACATTCATTGAATATTTTTAAAAATGTTTAAATACTTTTAAAAGAGAAAAAAAGTTTTTATTGTTCAAAGCCCAGGTGGAGAAATTGTTCTGCTTATCTAACTGCTTTGAAATACATTGACCAGTTATACTCATTAAGAATAAAATTCAATATGTTGATTCTTACAGTTTAGTTAAGAAAATGGTGAATTGTATTGCACTATTAAGCTGTAAATTCCATGAGAGCAGTTACCACTTAATATTCATTTTTGTTCCCTGATTTTGTCAGGTGCTCAAATAAATATTTGTTGACTAAGCTCTGTTTGTTCTTTTCCTCTCTGTACCAGGAACTTCTTGTAGGTAGACTGTCTTTTCCTTTTGTATCTTCAAACTTAACGTAGCGTCTGGCCCTCAGTCAGGGTTCAGTCAATTTTTTTTTTAAACGAGTTAATGACTGAATGTGCTAGTCATCCTAGCAACACCTTATCTTGAGTCAGTCTAATCTATTTTCTTCCTTCCTGTTGAGCATTACTAGAAATAAATCATATGATTTTGTTTATTGGCGCTACTACCAATTTATTAATCCTTTTATAGTCTTAAAAATTATTAAGCATTCCAAAGAGCTTTTGTTTATATAGATAAGTATGCTGATATTTATCATAAGAGAACTTAAAACTGAGAATTTTTAAGTGTATTTGTGAATTTATTTTAAAATAACAATAGTAAAGTCATTGTATATTAACATAAATAACATAGTTTTATAAAAACAAAAGCCAAAGCAAAAACAAAAAAAAGGGATTATTTTTCTTTTTCTTGTTTTGGATTTTTGCACCAACAATTTTCTCTATCACCTAGCTCTTAAGTCAACACTGACTTGTTCTGTCAATTAGCAAACATGCCCAACATATAGTAGCTACTTAAGAAATACATATGAAATAAAAGTCCAGGTTTTTCCCATCCTTAAAATTTCTTACTCCTTAACATGGCATGTACCACTGAAAGGTTGAATGAATCTGAATCTCAAGAGTTTTGAAAGACTGATCTCTACTTTGTCCTGAATATCATAACTTCATTTATCTCAGTGTGTTACGGTATGATTTTTGTCACTACCACTCTACTGAAACTGCTTTCTGTAAGGTCACCATTTATGAAATATACTATCCTGTGTTCAGTACTCATGTCACTTGATCTCTTACTGGCATTTGACATTATTGAACACCTGTTTTTTTTTCCCCTTGAAGAACAGCAAAAATTATGTGCTTTGTTTTGACACTAAATCTTTGAGGTTTGTATTATTGCTTACCCTGAGGTAATAAATATATCCTTCTATATTCTGTCCAATGAGTTTAATACTTTAACTCTCATATTTAAGTTTTTAATACCTAGAATTGCTTTTTGTGTGGGATGTGAGTAAAGATCCAATATCACTTTTATATAGATAATTACTTGGCTTATTATCATTTATTGATTAGTCCATCATTTATTCAATGGTTAGCATTAGTTTATGCCACAGTATAAATATTGTTAAAATTTCTAATATGTTCTATAAATTTTTATCTCTATTTTAAAGCAAGGGCTTCTTTCAGGAAGTTTGATTTACACATACTTAAACAATGTTTGCCAAACTTGAATCACTAATTCTAGTTTAATGAGCCTCCTTCTATCCTCCTTTCCCTTCTCTTACTCTTGCCACCAGAAATTTCAACATTCACCTAGCATTCTAAGAAAAAATAAGTGTGTGCAATCATAGAATAAACTAAGCTATATTTTACACTAAAAACTTCTTTAGTTAGAGCTTCTTATTCAGATTGTTATAATCACATGTGAGATAACTGGGAGATGAAAACAAAGAACACATTAAGATTTTAAAATTGTTTTTTATCTATAAATGATTATTTTCCTTCTATAGGTATTTCATGATGTTGCTTACAAAGCTAAAGATCGTAACGACTTGGTATCAGGAATTGATGAATTTCTGGATCAGGTTACTGTTCTCCCTCCTGGAGAATGGGATCCAAGCATTCGAATAGAGCCTCCCAAAAATGTTCCTTCCCAGGTATGTATATACGAAAATACTCTTAAGACTACCATCATTTTGTTGTGTTTTAAATATATGTACTAAAATAGTATAACCAATCCAAAGATTCAAATGATTTAAATTATAACTTCTGTGATATTGTGATTTATAATATGAAACATATATCTGGTCTTTGTCCCTATTTCTGACACAGAGCTCCTGAAATGCTTGGAATTTTCTAAGTGATGAAAGCAACAAAGATGTCTTTTGTTATGTTAATGAGGTTACTCCCTGGAGGTTACCACAAGGGAGGTGAGAGGGGCTAGAGTTTGAGTTCAATCACCAATGGCCATTGGTTTAATCAATCATGCCTGTGTAATGAAGCCTTCACAAAACCCCAAAGGGACAGGGTTCAGAGAGCTTCCGGGTTGGTGAACACATGGAGATTGGGAAGATTGGTGTGCCTGGAGAGGGTATGGAAGTTCCTTGACCTTTCCCCATGCCTTGTCCTATGCACCTCTTCCATCTGGCTGTTCCTGAGTTATATCCTTTTATAATAAAACTGGTGATCAAGTAAATAAAATGTTTCTCTGACTTCTATGAGCCACTCTAGCAAATTAGTTGAACCTGAGAAGGGGTTCATGGGAACCCTCAGATTTATAGCCAGTTGATCGGAAGCACCAGCAACAACCTGAAATGGGGTCTGATTGGTGGGCAGTCTTGCAGGACTGAGCCCTCGACCTGTGGAATCCGATGCTATCTCTGGGTAAATAGTGTCAGAAATGAGTTAAATTTCCCACCACATTTGAATTGGTACCAGAACCTAATAAATCTCTAAAAAGGCAGGGATATGAAGTTGTAAAATCTTCCTTCTTCTTATTCAACACAGATTTGATGTATTGATGATATTCTACTAAATAACAGTCCCATGTGCCTGGAAAGATTTTAGACCCACCTTAAAACATACTATACTGGAGGAAAATTGAAATTTTAATAAAAATAGAAAATATGCTTGAGAAAAAGCTCATTACTGTCTTTCCATATTCTGATACATCACTTTGAAATTGGCAAGTGTTAGGAAAATTCAAAGGCATGGTTTAGTCATATTGCATGGAAAACTCCCTGTCACTGCTAATCACATTTATGATTTGAAGAATTTTTTAAAATAATTCTTTTGTTTCTATTGCTTTTGTGTGGGCATATGGTGTGAAAATTGTAAAAATTCTCCCTATAAAAATCTAATGTGCATTTTACTTGTTATACAATGCAGAAAGATAGAAATAAAGACCATTGCTATTGTTTGGGGTGAGATTCTTATTGCAGGCATGTCTTTGTTGAGAGTGGTGGCCAAATGTCTTAAGCCCACTCATATTGCCATCTCTATTCCTATTGAATCCGCCTCCTCCAACTCTCTCTGCTATCATCTACCCAAGCCTTGCCTTTGGCTCTTGTCCCTGTGGAGTCCAGCTGCCTTAGTAGTTGACTGTGCTGCCTTAGTTGAAGTAACAGATGGCCTAATTGACCCAGCTCTAGACATAGAAGCTTTTCTGGTTAGCCAGAGGTGGGTAAATGAGCAGGTGTACTACTTAACCATTTCAGTTGATCTACTACTAAAATAAAGTAAGTTGCTTAAAAATAATTTTAAGGGTTTAGATGGTCTTATTTTTGTACTTGCATACATCTTTGCACTTACAGTATTAGCAAAGGCAGTATAATGCTTCTTGAAGTAATAAGGAAGAATCTCTTTAATTGATGTTATTCGGAAAAATTTAGTGAAAATACTAATATGTTGAATATGAGACCTTAAAAGTCACTTGTTAACACCAGTTTGCTTTTCAAACATTAAAACTAAAGTCAAGCATTTTTAAAAATATTTATTTATTTATTTTTGGCTGTGTTGGGTCTTCATTGCTGTGTGTGGGCTTTCTCTAGTTGCGGCCAGCGGGGGCTACTCTTTGTTGCGGTGCGCCAGCTTCTCATTGTGGTGGCTTCTCTTGTTGCGGAGCATGGGCTCTAGACACACGAACTTCAGTAGTTGTGGCACATGGGCTCAGTAGTTGTGGCTCTCAGGCTCAGTAGTTGTGGTGCACGGGCTTAGTCGCTCCGCGGCATGTGGGATCTTCCTGGACCAGGGCTTGAACCCCTGTCCCCTGCATTGGCAGGCGGATTCTTTACCACTGCACCACTAGGGAAGCCCTAAAGTCAAGCATTTTTGAAAGCATCTTCCCTTTGAGAAATGATGTTTCTGAGGCAGATGGAGGCATGGGAGCTTTGTATTTTCAAAATTAATTTTATGAGACTTTAAAACCAAGATTAATTATTGGATTCTGGGTATTGAGAGGCAGTAGTAGAAAGAACATTGAATTAAGAATCAAGGCACCTGGGTTCTGCTGTTATCTATTTGTATGATCTTAAACAGATGCCATAACCTTTCTGTACTGGTGTTCTATATCAGTGTGTCCAACAGAACTTTCTGCAATGATAGAAGTGTTCTATATCTGTGCTATCTAATAAGCCAAGCCACTATTGAGCACTAGAAATTTGGCTACTGCAACTGAGGAACTGAATTTTTAATTTTAATTAACTTAAATTTAAATAGCCACGTGTAGTTAGTTACTATAATGTTAGACAACACAATTTTATATAATGAGTTTGAATTAGATACACTCCGTGTTTCTTTACAACATTAGTATTTTTTAAATGTATGTTGGAATTGAATAATAGATACTATGAAACTATGTTTTCTTTGATTAAAATGAATTGAAATAAATTAAGCACTCTGACTTCCTAGTCATTCAAATAATATTTTCCTCCATGGGATAATTTCCATGGTTTTTATTCTTCCAGAATGTGCAAATCACAGTATTTTTTAATACTTTTTACTTTCAGTTAAGAGAAGAATAAACAGTCACCTCAAGGGATACCCTTGAAAATACTCGTTAGAACATTGTGTCAGTCATTATAATCACTCCCTTGTGTATACCCTCAACTTCCTTGCTTTTCTCTCATGCCATTTACTTGCTTGTCAAAACCACAACACTGTGTGAATTCAATTCTTTGGTCTATACCTCCGTTGATGCAGCTGAGAGTGGCTGAGGAAAACATACAACTACATTGACTAATCTCATATAATTCATGACCACATACCTCAGGTAGACCCTTTATATTACAAGTTCATTATACTCTACTTCCCAAGTTCAATCCATTCTCTCTACATGACTTCCCAAGTTCAATCCATTCTCTCTACATGACTGTCTCACACCTGTTTTCTCTCCTCAAACCTTCAGCACTGCTTTCTGACTTTCAGATGTTGACTTGCTTCCTACTTCCCTAAGAAAATTAAAGTAATCAAAAGAGAACTTCTGAAGATTCCCAAAACCATATTTATGTACTGCCAGCAACTACATTCTCTGCCTTCCCATATATTACTATTGATGAATTATCCAAAGTCAGCCTTCTATCTGTGCAGTAGATCCCATCTCTTCATACCTACTCAAAAACATTACTCCCCAATTCTCCTCTTTCTCCCCTATATCATCAGGTCTTTTGTTCTGTATTGTATCATTTTTATTAGCAAACAACATTGTTAATTTGTAAATCTTAGAAAAAGAATTCTCAATGCCACTATCACTGCCAGCTACTCATCCATTTCTTTGTTCCCTTCTATAACGCAATGCAACAGAAGAGTTCTCTGTACTATCTGCCTCCAATTCCTCTCCTCCAATTCTCTCATTTTTTAATTGAAATATAGTTGAAGTACAATATTATGTTAGTTTCAGGCATACAACATAGTGATTAGATATTTAAATATATTACGAAGTGATCACCACAGTAAGTGTAATAACTATCTGTCCCATATAAAATTATTACAGTGTTATTGACAACATTCTTATGCTGTGTAATACATCCCCATGACCTATTTACTTTCTAACTAGAAGTTTGTACCTCTTAATTCCCTTCACCTATTTCACCCATCCCCACACCTCCTCCCCTCTGGCAAACACCCATTTGTTCTCTGCATCTATGTCAGTTTTTGTTTTGTTTGTTTGTTTGCTTTGTTTTCTAAATTCCACATATCAGTGAGATTGTATGAGTATTTGTCTTTGTATGACTTATTTCACTTACCATAATATCCTCTAGGTCCATCCATGTTGTTGCAAATGGCAAGATTTCACTCTTTTTTATCCTTCAATTCTCTCTTAAACCTACCTCCATAAGGCATTTGCCCCCATCACTTTACTGAAATTTACCTACATGAAGGCCGCCAGAGACCTCCACAATGCTAAATTCCAAGGTCAATTTTCAGTCTATATTTTATTTAACCTATCAATCAGCAGCCTTTGACAGAATTGATGACTCCCTTTTCCTTGATACATTTTCTTTTCTTTGGCTCACCAAACCCCACACTCTTGGTTTTCTTTATATCTCACTGGTCACTCCTCAGTTTCATTTGCTGGTTCCGCCTCTTCTCTCTGATTTCTTTATATTGAAGTGATGCAAGGCTCAGTCCTTAGTGGTCTTCTCTCCTCTACACTCATTTTCTTGGTAATATCATCCAATCTTATAGCTTTAAATCCTCTCCAAAATTTATTTTTCACCTTGCACTTGCAAGGTACTTATCCAAATGCCTATCTTGTGTCTCTACTTGGGTGTCTTTTAGATATCTAAAATTCAACATGTCAAAGTTGGAACTGAATTATAGATTGTATTATTTCTCTACCTATATACACCTTTGCATTTATATTATAAAAGGCAATATAATGTTTCCTGAAGAATATAAGAGACTCTGATCTTTTCTCAAAATCTGTTCCATCTGTACCTTCCCATCTCAGTAAGTGTTAACTCCATACTTCAATTGACCAAGCCAGAAACTTTTATTCTTCTCTCTTATACCTGACTTCAATTCTGCCAGGAAATACTCTTGGCATTGCCTTCAATATTTATCTAGAATTATACCATTTCTCACTGTTGCCACTGCCACCCCCCTAGTTCAAGCTACCATCATCTTTCTCCTGGATTACTGAAATAGCCTCCTAACCGGTCTCCTTGTTTCCACCCTTGGCCGCTAGAATCTGTTCTCAACACAGCAGCCAGAGTGTTAGGTCATGCTACTCCTTTCCTTAAAATCCTGCAAAAGCGCCTCATTTCACTGAGAATAAAAGCCAAATACTTACCACGTTCTACTAAACCTATAGAGTCTGGCTCCCCTTCACCTCTCAGTCGTCTCCTGGCTCTTTCTTGCTCACTCCTCTCCTTGGCCTCCCGCCTCCTTGTTCTTCAAGCCCTGCAGCCACACTCCTGCCTTAAGTCTATCCCACTGGCTGTTCTTTGCCTGGATGTTCCCCAGTTATTCTATGGCTAATTCTCTTGACTCCCACAAGTTTTTCTCAAATGACACTCTATTTATAATTGCCAGTTCCTCCTCCCTATACCTCACACCACCCCTTAGTCTGCTCTAAATTTTTACTTTTCCATAGTTTTTATTTCTTTATTTTTTCTTTATTATATATTCTGCATTTGAAAAAAAAAACATTTGACATCATCTCTCTCTCTAGAATCTGGCATGTACATAATGCTACATAAATATGGACCTCTCAGGGATCTTATTAAATCCACCAAACCTCTCTCAATCCCCAAAAGGAAGAAGCAGATCTGTTCAACGTTTCTTTCTAATAATTCAGGTTGGAGATATCAGAAGAAACTTGGAAACAAATTTTATTTATTTATTTACTTATTTATTTAAAAAAATTTTTTTAAAGACATCTTTTTTTAAAATTTATTTATTTTTTATTTTTTTATTATTTTTGGCTGCGTTGGGTCTTTGTTGCTGCACTCAGGCTTTCTCTAGTTGCGGCGAGCGGGGGGCTGCTCTTTGTTGCGATGCGCTGGCTTCTCATTGCGGTGGCTTCTCTTGTTGCGGAGCACGGGCTCTATGCGCGCGGGCTTCAGTAGTTGTGGCTCGCGGGCTCTAGAGCGCAGGCTCAGTAGTTGTGGCGCACAGGCTTAGCTGCTCCACAGCATAGGGGATCTTCCCGGACCAGGGCTCGAAACTGTGTCCCCTGCATTGACAGGTGGATTCTTAACCACTGCACCACCAGGGAAGCCCTATTTTAATTTTTTATTGAAATATAGTTGATTTCAAACGTGTTAGTTTCAGATGTATAACAAAGTGATTCAGTTGTTTATATATATATACACACACATATATATATTCTTTTTTAGATTTTTTTCCATTATAGGTTATTACAAGATATTGAGTATAGTTCCCTGTGCTATACAGTGGGTCCTTGTTGGTTATCCATTTTATATATAGTAGTGTGTATATTCTAATCCCAAACTCTCCCTGGTTTTTAATCTTTTTAACACACTATAGAATTAATTTACTTACATGTTTATTTGTTTACTGTTTGCCTTCCCCATTAGAACATAAGCTCCACAGGCCTGATTTGTCCCCAGGTATACAGTGGTGCAGCCTAGAACCTGACACAAATTGGCTCCCAATAAGTGTTTGTTGACTGAATTAATAAATTGTTTAATTTGCCTAGTGAAATGTCTACTCACCTATTGATTTTACTTAAAATGTCTGGGGAATTCCCTGGAAGTCCAGTGGTTAGGACTCGGCGCGTTCACTACCATGGCCTGGGTTCGATCCCTGGTCGGTGAACTAAGATCCTGCAAGCTGCGCGGCTTGGCCAAAAATTTTAAAAAAAGTCTGAAAAACAAACAAAAATTTCCTATATTTTCCTCGGAATATTCATTGGTACTATACATACACAATTCTTTTTCCAAAAACCTTTTTGCCTTACTAGAAGATGACCACTCCTTGAGAAAATTGTTACTTTAGAATGACGAGTATCTTTCATGGCTTATCATTTGCCTTATCAGTGTATAGCTTTTCTCATTGTAAAACAATGAATTAATTTATGTAGTCAGGGATAATTCCCCAGAAGAACAAATATCACTTGCCTTCTGAGGCTTGCTAAGAAATCTTTCCCTAGGTGATTATTGGGTATTGAGGGTACTGAGGGCCACTGTTACAGCCCTTTACAGATGTATGATAGTTAATTTACATGTAAAGGCAGCTCCTTCATCAGTTGACAGACATACTCCCTTTTATCTTTGAACTTCAGTTCATTGTATCTATTTATATACCCAGGAAATTGTAAAATATTAAGCAATGAACTTTCCTATATTTTGTGCATTTCAAAATGGATTTTTTGTCATGTTTTAAATCTGCACCATTTTATCTAAATGTCCCATTGTAATAAGATCATTTGATAATTCACATTTGTTCATGTTTACACTAAACACAAAGAACATGTTTACATGTTTACACTATTTTGGAATGGCAGTCAAGTAAAAAGTTTAATTTCACCATTAAAAATTTTTGTATTGTCCTTTTAAGCACTTTTGAACACATTGGTGTGCTCCAAGATCACCAGTAGGTAGGATTTTCTGATTTTTTAAACTCTCTGTCACTGACAAAAGTGGGCGGAATAGACCTATGGGGAAACAGCACTTACATAACCTCAGTTAATTTGTCATGGGCTCAATTAGAAGCTTCCTTTTGCAATAGTCTTTTGGATCGCTTTGTGTTGGAAAGAAGCTTGGGTAGGAAGATCTGAGCCAGGATCAGAGAGGGAAATATATTTTTAAAATAGCTAATGATAACAGTTAATGCTTCTTGAACAGTTGAACTAGGCCAGAGATATAACACCACTAACACCTCTTCACCTCGACCTATCTTAAACCTGGTCTCACTCTGTCCCCTTCTCTTACTTTATTTTCTTTGTATCTCTCTCTCTCTCCCTGACATTGTAGGTTTATTGTTTGTCTCCACTAACAGAATACTTTTTCTTGCTCACCTTTACATCGATAGCATCCCATAAAAATGAATGGCACACACTAGGCACTCAATAAATATTAGTTGAAAGAATGAATTAATGTTCATCACCTTATTTCATTCTCTCAACCACACTGATAGGTACTGTTATTATCACCAGTAAAAGGAGAAGGGAACTTAGGCTTTAGGTGGCTAGATAACTTTCTAGAGATCATATAACAAACAAGGAACAGAGCCTGGGTTCTTAGCCACTCTGCATATTGCCTCAAGGGAAAAAAAATTGTTTTTGTTATTTACAACTAGCACCTGAAACTCAAAAACAAAAACAAAACAAAAAAAACTTCCCGCAGGAGAAGAGGAAGATTCCTGCTGTACCAAATGGAACAGCGGCTCCTGGGGAAGCCGAGCCCCACGGAGGACATAGTGGACCTGAACTCCAGCGAACTGGAAGGTTAGTGAAAAGCCCTCGTATGGGACTTCAAAGACCAAACGATATATACCTTTTTTGTGTGTTGGGAATTGCTGTTTTGAGAACTAATTTGTTTTTATACTTTGGATACCTACTCTTTGGGGGATGAATATGCCAATTAATTTGATTTCTCTGTAGTTACTAATGATTGTCATTATGATTAAACCAGAACAGTGAATACACCATTCCATTTTAATATATACCTAGTCTTTCATATTGCTATGCATTAAAACACATTCACAGATTCTTAGGATGAATAAGAAAACTGTCAGTTGCCCTTTCCAAAAGAGCCTGTTGAAAACTTCAAGCTCAAGATGGAAATGAAAATAAATACCAAGAACTCAGTCTTATAGACCCTCTCTCATTACATTCAAGGAGGATGTATATAATAGTATTTTTTATTTTTACGGTAGTGATTTGAAAGAGGTATATGATTTATTTTTCTAATCACACATCTTTGAAGAGATGAAAGCTTCAATTTATTTCTTAAAATGATTCTTTATGGTTTTTTGACAGCTTGTCTCTCTCCAAGAAATGTGTGAGCAGAAAATCAGAAACCTTTGGGTGGGTCTCTCTTCAGGGAAATGTGTGCACACAGCCTCCATTATAATTGCAGGCAATTGCAGAGGCTTTGCAGGATTGGTACTCCTCTCCCCTCAGGGCCATTTCCTGTACTGCTTTCACTGTGTCCTCCAAGATGACTTTCCAGTTCCTGACAACTCTGTGCATTTTAATTCTCCTGTGTTCTTTCCCTTTATCTATGTTTTGTCTCTGAGGAAATGTCTTCCTCAGGCTCCGTACCTAATTTGAGATGGTTCAAACAATTTTTTCCTTTTCCCTTTACTAGAAACATTGTTACTCCTTCTGTTTACTTTCATATTTTCAAATGCTGTCTTTTTATTTTTGGTGTTTTTTTTTTTTTCTCTCTCTCAGGTGTAACATGCCACATAGCTTAGATTTTTTTCAAAGTTCACTTTTCCTTACTGCTTCCTAAATCCTCCCAGGTCACCAATATCCGGTATCTTCGCTTCTCCAGAGTTCTTCCACAGATTCTGTTGCTGACATGACTTGAAGTATCCATTACTCATCTGCTCTCCTGGAGTTGCTGGTGCACATCTGGGCTGCTCTTGTACTGTTCTCTGCAATGACCTCCCACTTCCGGATTTAGATTTATGCTGCTAAAAGCACGTTTATGACACAGTAATATAACAGCTATTTAGACTAATGTATACCCTAATAAGTAATTAATTAGAAAAGAGTGGTCTAATAGAAAGTACTATCAAACCTATAAATATTAACTACGAAGTAATAGTTCATAACCAGCTCAAATTCTTTTGGGGATTAGGTGGGGTATAAATCATAACTGAATGAATAAATAGACTCGTAGATTAAATCTGTTCTGAATTGTGACTTTGGCAAGTTAACAAATCATTCAGAAATGGTCCCCCAAATAAAAATTACGTATGTGTTTTACTAAACACAGGTAAGGGAACCTAACCTAAGATGATCTTTGTGTGTGAATTTCACGGGTTCTTTGCAAGCTTCTCTGAATTTTAAATGTCCTTTTTTTTCAATTGAAATTTCATTCTTCTCAACCTCTCCTACTCCACATCCCTCTGATGGAAACAATCACTAGAAAAACATAATGTTTCTATCACTCACATAATAGGTACTAATATGTTACTATTGTGCCTATATTAGGGCAATTAAAAATAATAGAATTTATTCTGAAGAGGTACATTTTTCAAGGCAAATCAGAATTTATTTCTCAAGAGAACAATCATTTTTGAGGTGATTCTTAGATTGCCAGATTATATTCCTATTTAGAAAATAAATAACAAAACTTTAATATTTTTCCATAAACCAAGTATATTTAGCATACTGGCAGTATGTTGAACATAATAGGTTTTTTTTAACCTCCATGTAGGAACTTAATCACAGCCTTATTCATTTTAATATGACATCTTTATCCCATAGAACACAAAGAGCTTTTGGTAGTCAAATGTTAAATCTGCATATTGTTATTAAATGTTCAAAGAATGAGAATAGCTGTTTAATGCTCTCATTCCTAACAGATTAAAAAGTTCCAGTCCTCAGATTTTAGGCAATATTTCACAATTTAATGCTTCTCTCTTCCCCAACCCCCCAAAAAAATCATCCTTCAAATGCTTTAATGTGGTTTTTGGATATATTTAGAATATATGCATTTATCCCAAATAAGGTCATTATTGTCTTGTGAATGATAGATGTTTGAATATGTTTAGACAATAGTGGATCAAAAGTACATTTATCTAGGTTGCTTATTGTAAGGTCCCTGTCTTAGTTTTCTAAAAGTGAAAACAACTCTGGAACTTACCTCTCTCTACTAAGTATTATTGTCATCCATAAGGTCATTTAAGTGCCTGTCTGGAATATTATTTGGCAAGGGTTTTTTTTCACAAAGAGAGTGGGTAACTGGAGCCATGATTATATGCCATTTTTTCTCTCTAAGTTGATGTTCACTATTGGACTGTACAAAAATCAGTTTACCTTCCCTCCTTCACTTTCTGCTACACTAACTGGAACGTAAACAATTAGAAAATATTGCCAATGATGGAGGATGGTAAGCCTGATTTTAGGAATAGGTTGTTGTAAAATGGCACAGAAATTAGAGTAATCCTTAAATCTCATTATTTGAATTTTGATTGACGAACAGCTGTAAACCTCGTTTGAGAGAACCTAAGATTTTTGTGGTTGTTGACACAATGTTTGGTTAGGGATTGAAGTGACATAGTGGTACAAAGCCATTCCTGTAGATCATCACAGTAAAACCTAGCATGTTAATATGGGTCTCATCTCTGATGATGGAAAACCTGTACTGTGACCTGGCAACAAAGCAAATGAGCATTTTGATTTATGTGATTTTTATATTTGTATGTCACTATTGTGTTTTCCCCCCTGTCTTAGGATTTTTGGGGGACTTATTTTAGATATCAAAAGAAAAGCTCCATACTTCTGGAGTGACTTCAGAGATGCTTTCAGCTTGCAGTGCTTAGCATCTTTTCTGTTTCTCTACTGCGCGTGTATGTCTCCTGTCATCACATTTGGAGGACTGCTAGGAGAAGCAACTGAAGGGCGAATAGTATGTATTATGCTTTTCTCTGAACTTTGAAACTTAATCAGCTTTTAAGATTCATAGTTAGATGAGAGTCTGCATTTAATTTTGGATTCCTTTATGAGGAGAGATTTGATGTATGGTCTGGCGGATAAAGTTCATATGAATTTCCTAAATGACTAATGGGACTGGTAATCAGGGAGTGGAATATCTCAGAACAATTAATTCTTATCTTACACAAGGTTCTGATCTCATCCCTGGCTCCCCAGTCCTAGGCTAGCTTTCGCCTCTGGTTCTTGACTCATAAGAGGTCCATTTTCCTATTGATATAGGTCATGCTTCTGCCAGACATTTATTATGAATACATGTAAACTTTTAGTAAGCAAAAGAAAAGTGAGATAAGGAAGGGGGAGAGGACATATCCCTGCCCACTACCATTCATACTCTGCTGACTGCCTGCCGCCTTTTATTTATCTTCCTACCCCACCTCCTGCCCAAGGTCGCTAGGCTCTTCATAGCAAAGGGAAAATAGACCCATGTATTTTACATATTTTCTCCCCAGTTATAATCGCAGCCTGTACAGCTTAGATAATGGAATCATTTATATCTCTACACAGAGTGCAATCGAATCTCTCTTTGGAGCGTCCATGACTGGGATAGCCTATTCTCTCTTTGGTGGACAGCCTCTTACCATATTAGGCAGTACAGGACCAGTTTTGGTGTTTGAAAAGATTTTGTTTAAATTTTGCAAGTAAGTGTTCTATACTTTTGGCCCTCAGCCCCCTTCTATTTCTCTACTGTATTTAATCTTCTTCCAACATCACATTTGGAGATCTGCTGGGAGAGGTAGAAGTCGCTGATTTGATTCAGTTTGCCATTTTTGTCTCTCCATGGAAATAAAGGAACAGTAAAATATTGATGCATATTGTTATGTAATATTTATAAAAACTTATATTCAGTTCTAAGCACTGAGAAACCTCTTTGAGTTTTGTACCCTTAGGTGTTCCCTTTAGACAAAGTCTTGAGTTTAGGTACTCATGGGATGTGAAGCTTATTTACTTTCACTTCCTGAATTAGACTTACTTCCATCTACTTAAAATGGTGGCAAGCTGTTAAATGACCTTCTTTCCACTGTTCTTTTCCCCCTCCTAGAGAATATGGGCTGTCATACCTATCTTTAAGAGCTAGTATTGGACTTTGGACTGCAACCCTGTGTATCATACTTGTGGCCACTGATGCAAGCTCCCTTGTCTGCTATATCACCCGGTTTACTGAAGAAGCCTTTGCTTCTCTTATTTGCATCATTTTCATTTATGAGGCCCTGGAGAAGTTGTTTGAACTCAGTGAAGCATATCCAATCAACATGCATAATGATTTGGAACTGCTGACACAATATTCGTAAGTACCATTTCCCCTGTTGGCTGTGGGGCTTTTCTTTCTACCAATATTGTTATTGTTATAAGAAATATGAGGAACTTACTCAGCAGATAGAGTTCCTTAAGTTGATTCATGACCTAAATCCTGGTCTCTCAGAGTTGAACAAGATTTTAAAAGTCATCTAATCAGCTGCTCATCTGAATACTTGAGTTTTCGTTATCACATCTTTGCCAAGAATAACTTTTTGAAGTTTTATTTGTCGAGCATTCCTTATTAAGTAGATAATGAACCAAGATCAATTTTACTATACAGAGATTTTTTTTTTTCAAAGTATTTTTGGTTTTGGTCTTCCTTTAGGACCTTTTCCATTTAATGTAATCCAAAGAGCACAGTAGTGAAAGATAAGATTTCAGATTTAAAGCAGTGAGATAAAAGAGACTCATTGGGTCTAAATTGCATAGTTTGATGTTTGAAAATATGATAAAGTCTTAAACAAAATATCACTGAATTGAAATGTATTTTTGCTTTTGGAACCTATGATATTTATGATAAAAGTACTCACATATTGCCTGTTGAGGGTGATATTACAGTTTAGGGTTAAAGATGGGATTGTACCTATTACACTTTCTAGTTTTGTATGCCAGCAGTTTGGGATTTCTCTAAGGCTGTATTTGCAGAGTATATGTGGACATTATGTTACTCTTCTTTGATTTAATTTTAGGATTTTTTTTGTAATTATATATACATTTTAAACAGTGAATATTTGAAACAATATGTTCTTTACCAGGCGTCAACCTGGCATTATAACCTCTGCATTAACTACCAATGCTCTTCTTATAAACTGCTCAGATAGGCCCTCAAAATCTTCCTTTGAAGATTTATCATCTTTATTTACTATTAGAAGTTGGAATTGTTGAAATTAGGCCAAAACAGTGCAATATTATAGTCTTGTTAAGAATGATGTAATGATATAGAGTTGAAAATACGATGACTTTTAGTACTTTGAATTCTTCTCGGTCATTAGAGATATGTTTAAAGTACATCTCTGTTTTAGAACAAAAAAAAATCAGAGTGGGATATAAAATAACTTCCCCAATAAAAGTAAATGGTGAGGGTGTTGTGAACAGGATTCAAATGCAGATGAAGGAGGTGTCAGGGACACTCAGAAAGCAAGCAGATGGGAAGAACAGTTTGATCAGAATGAGATGTAACATTGATACATGCCTTTTCATTTATCTTTAGTTGAAAAGAGAGCAGTGTCACCTAATTTTGGTATCTTTGCTAGGATATGCAATTATCTCTGCTTGAATTTTCAAACCTACTACACGCCAGGCACTGTGCTCGGTGCTAGGGAAATCATGAACAATATTCTGTTCTCAGTGAGCTTCCAGTTTAGTAGGAAATGTAGACAAACAGACAACACAATGGAATAAGTGCTGTGTTAAAGGATTGGTCCAGAATACTATGGTACTACATCAGAAGAGCACCTAACCCAGATTTCAGGTTCAGAGAAGACTTCCTGGAGGAAGTGACATAGAAGACCAAAAAATCAGTAGGAATTAGGTGCTGAGGAATAGAGATGGAGAGTGGTTTAGGTGGAGGGAATGGCACAGACTTGGATATAAGAAATTTATTAATGCTTTGAAATATTTGTCCAAAGTTATATAGATAGTGGTGAAACAAGAAATTAGACTCAGGCTTTATGACCCTGATGTAATTTTCAGTAACTGAAGTTACTGCTGTAATTTTAAAATTTCTTTAAAGTACTGTTTCTCAACCACTGATACATATACAATCAAAGAAAAGCAGACAAAACTTAAATAGGCAGGAGCGTTTTTATAATCAAGTGTTCATCATAAAGTGTTCTTCCAAAAATTCCACTGGATTTTTATATCCTTAAAACCCATTATAAATGAAAAAGATGGTGAATAAGAAATGCATGTAGGTATAATAAATAACTATAAAAAGTGGTGAATGATTGCTCTAGCAACTATCTAGCAATTTCAGTCTCTAAACATCAGTTAAAATAAGTTCACTAAAGTTTTAATTTTTAAAATTAAAGTTTTAATTCCAAGGAATATAACAATTTTTCTTTTCAAAGTCCTTTTATAGTCACTTTATATTTAATGAAATCCTATGGAGCAGATAAAATCTATTTTATAGAACAAGTTACTGATTTATAACTTACCAGTAATCATATAAAGCATAATGAAGAGTAGAACCCACTTTTCTTAATGTTATGTTTTCTTTATTAGAGGGTGTGACTTTGTTCTGCCTCTCAACTTTATCTCACCTTTTGGGCACATTGCCATGAATTCTTTATCAGATTAGTGTAATGTCAGTGTTGGCACTTTGTATATGATAATTTTACTCAGAGTATCTGCCATTTCTGTTGGGAAATTTTAAGCAAATTATTCTCGTTCATGTAAACTATTGCTACATTCATTATTCATTCATTCATTTCTACTTTGCTAGGTATTTTAAGTGTCACCACTACATACTTTATAGTATTAGTCATGCTAAATAAATGCTTAGAGACTTTGCTGATAACTTGTTTTGGAGAAAGAAGCACTTCCCTTTAACTATGGAAATTAATATGCTAATTGTTCTGAACACTCTTCCTCCTAGAGATTTATAGAACTAGTAAAATTCAGTTAGCTTAGCATATTTTTCTATTTATAAATGCAATTCTTGATAATATAAGGTGTTCAGCTTATGCACTTTACATTTATTATTTATCAAACAGGAAAAGATCGAGAAAAGAATATATACAACTCTGGGAAAAGAAGTTTACTTCGTAAAAACATTCTTTAGTTAGAGCTCTCAGTTGCAGGCAAAATAGTTTTTATATACCACCCAAAAAAACCCTGTTTTTATAAGTAAGTACTGTTCAAATATTATGTGAAGGGTAAGAAAATATGTTCTCATAAATGAATGCTCATTGCTGGTCCCAGTGAAGTCTGTGTCCAGCTTCCACTCATTCCTCTGTGTAGCTCATCTCTTCTTTATGTGGGTACCTGGGGTCTTTTGGCTATATCAGAACTTGCTCTAAAGATGATTAGTAGGAAGCTAATTTTATTTCTTCCAGAATTTTCATTTTGATATCTAAAAGGAGGAAGGCAGAATTTTTTTCAATTATAAAAGCATGTTTTTAGGGAATAAGAGAGATGGTCCTACTCATTCTGAAATCATATCCCTGGGTGTTGTGGGCTGAATTGTGTTCCTTCAAAGTTTCCCACACGCCAGATTTCTGAGCAAATCTGATGGCTCTCTATGTATTTGAACACTTTTAGCACCCTCTCTACCTCTGTAATCTCTTGTCTAAATTATTACAATTGCCTTCCAAATGGTGTCCCTGATTCTACTACCCTTCCCTTCCACAGACTGTTTTCTATGAAGCAGCCAGAGTTATTCTCTTAAAACCCAAGTCAGATCATGTCACTCTGCTTCTCACAGCCCACTGATGACTTCCCATCACCTTCAAAGATGCTGTATGAGCTGTTCCTCACTGCCTCTCTTATCTTCTCTTCTGCTTCCTCCTCGGCTCCACCCACGCTCATCTCCTTGCCCTTCAGCCTTCATACTTGCTGTTCTTTTTGCCTAGAATGCCCTTCTACAGATATCTGTGTGGCTTGTTCCTTCACTGTCTTCAAAATCACCTGCTTGAGGACTTTCCATCTAAAATGTCAACTCTCTTCTCTCTCTTCCTTTTTTCAATCTAAAATATTATATAATTTATTTATCTTTTTAAAAGTAAGATTTATTGAAGTATTATTTACATACAATAAAATATGCCTCTTTTAAGTGTACCCTTCAATGAGTTTCACCAAATGGGTAACACTATAATTGGAATATACAATATTTCCCAAAGTATTTCCTCATGGCCCTTCATAGTCTGTCTCTCACCCCAACCCCCAACCCCTGACAATCACTGATGTGATTTCTATCTCTAAAGTTTTGCCCTTTTTAGAATGTCACATAAATGGAATCATAGAGTGTATAGCCTTTGGTGTCTGGCTTCTTTCACTTATCATATGCTTTTGAGATTTACTCATTTTGTTGCATGCATCAATTTATTCCTTTTTATTGTTGGTCAGTGTTCCACTGTATGGACGTACCACAAATTGTCTATCCAACCACAAGTTGATAGATGTTTGGGTTGTTGCTACTTTAGAGCTATGTTGCTTCACATGCAGGTCTTTACTTGGCCTATGTTTTCATTTTCTCTTGGGTAAATACCTAGAAACAGGATTGCTGGGTTATATGAAAGGTGTATATTTTAACTTTATAAGAAAATTCCAACATGGTTGTACCATTTTGCACTCCCACCAGCAGTGAATGAGTGTTCCTGTTGCTCTGCATCCTCATCAGCACATGGTATTGTGCTTATGTAGAGTGATACCTCTATCTATTAGTCTAATTTATTGTGTGTTCCCCTCCTAGAGTGAGTTCATGAGGGAAAGGGATTTAGTCTGTTTTGATCAGTGCTTTCCCAGTGTTCAGATCAGTTTCTGGCACAAAATAGGTAGATGTTCAATGAAAATCTGTTGAAAAAATAAATGAATGTTGAATGAATATCACCTCTATCTAGAATTTGTACTAAGGCTCAGAAGGGTTTATGGCTTACCCAAGTAGAAGAACTAGAGCTAAAACCCAACACATCTAACATTTAGTCAAACACTTTTGACAATGTACCACATTATAGGTCACTGGTTTGACCAAATTAATTTCTATTATTAATATTTAGAATATGAGGGAACTTGGATAAATTTTATTTTATTTAAGTCTCTTAGATATTATCTTCAAGCAGTTTAAAATTTATCACAGGAAATTAAAAATATAAAAATAGAGGGACTTAAAACATAAATATTTGAATAATATTAACATATGCAGTAAAATAGATTCTTATTTTAGAGTTCATTAGAGCATAAAAGTGCTTATTTTGATTATAATGATTCCCTGTAAATAGGTATTTGACAAGAAGGGAAAAAAATCTTGGCTAGAGATGAATTTTGTTGTATCACATTGAAGCCCACTTCACCTTGTTATTTTTAAGAAACTTGGTAATAATTTGGATTAAAAGATGGGAATCTATACCAATATCCTAGTTAGTTGCTTTGGGTAAGCCCCTAAGAGCAGCCTTCTAGAGACAATGTCTTAACCCTCAAAAATACACAGGAAGTACATGTGAAATATGTAGGGAATAAGAGCTCTGGGAGGATACCTACCAAACTTATAATACTTTGGGGATAGAAGAAAAGACTGAAAAAAAAAAGGCTTGTTCTCTTTGTATATTTTGGAGTGTTCAACTGGCATTGTGTGGATACATTATTTTGTAATTTCTTTCTAAGAATAAGTTTTATGAGAAGCAGACCCACAGATACAGAGAACAAACTAGTGGTTACCAGTGGGGAAAGGGAAGGGGGGAGTAGCAATATAGGAGAAAAGGGTAAAAGGGGTTATTATAGGATTATATGAAATCATGTGTGTGAAACTTTTGAAAACTGTAAAGCACTATAGAATTTAAACAATCTTTCATTCAATTAAAAAAAAAGTTTTTTTATGGGAAATAAAGTCTTTTGACAAGCCATAGAACATAGAATGAGGTAATTAGGGCCAGGTGGTGCTCATCAAATCAGTTCCTGTGTAAACAAATTTATTTTCCATTTCAGGAAAATAGCAACTTACAAAACTCAAAGGAAGAATAGAGCAAAATGTTTAAGGTATAATAAGTAGATTTGCCATTCTGTTCTTAAATTCTCTTATTAGGCTCATTCTTTCAACATCTATTGCTTTTCTCTGAATTGTGTTAGCATTGATAGCGTGAAAATGAATATGGTCTCCACTCTAAAGGAGCTCAGTGATTAACAAGAAGAGACTAGAGATGTGCTTTGTACATAGTGGCTGCACACAGAGAATTTGTTGAATCAATAAATGAGGAGGGAGCTAGAGGCAATGCATAGTCAAATCATTGCAACCTGGCATGGTAAGTATTTATACTAGACATATGTTTAATGGTCCAGGAGAAGCAGTAAAAAACTACCTTAATTTATCACTCCATCTCTGTTGTACCTGTAACTTGAGTTTCTTATATGTGGCGTATCTGTTTTTCTCTCTCTTCATTATCTCTGCATGAGCAGGTCATAATTAGAGTTGAAGGCACCAAGGTAGATAGATGAAATCCTGGGACCAGTTGGCAGAGAGTCTTAAAAATTGTAATGAGTTTTATTGTAAAAGATCATTGGGGGTAATGACAAAGCTCTGGGAATAATTATGTGATAATAGATTAGAAGGTGATCATAGGAAGTGGAGCAAAGAGCAATACCCTTGGTATGGAATGTTTAAGTCCTGATTATTGACTGAGACAATGGTAATGAGAAGAAAATAAACAAACTGGGGAAAAAAGGAAAGAAAAGCAAAAATTGGCAAGGCTTTATTCATTCATTCAACAAGTAATTATGGAATACCTTATAATTTATATGAGCAATAACAAAAATTTGCATACATGGCTTTATTTAAGCCTCACAATAATCTATGGTATAAGTATTACCCCTCAGATGATCAATCTGAGGCTCCAATAAGTTAATTAATTTGCTCAATATCCCAGAACCAGTGAATGGTAAATGAGAGTCAAACTCAGTATACTTTTTTTTTATTAAAATGTAGTTGTTTTACAATATTATATTAGTTTCAGGTGTACAGCATAGTGATGCAATATTCTTATAGATTATACTCCGTTTAAAGTCATTAAAAAATAATGGCTATATTCTCTGGTGCTGTACAACATATACTTGTTGCTTTTTTTTTCTTTTTAATTTTTGAATTTTATTTTATTTACTTTTTTATACAGCAGGTTCTTATTAGTCATCAATTTTATACACATCAGTGTATACATGTCAATCCCAATCGCCCAATTCATCACACCACCACCCCACACCCCCCACGGCTTTCCCCCCTTGGTGTCCATACGTTTGTTCTCTACTTCTGTATCTCAATTTCTGCCCTGCAAACCGGTTCATCTGTACCATTTTTCTAGGTTCCACATACATGCGTTAATATATGATATTTGTTTTTCCCTTTCTGACTTACTCCACTCTGTATGACAGTCTCTACATCCATCCACGTCTCAACAAATGACCCAATTTTGTTCCTTTTTATGGCTGAGTAATATTCCATTGTATATCTGTACCACATCTTCTTTATCCATTTGCCTGTCGATGGGCATTTAGGTTGCTTCCATGACCTGACTATTGTAAATAGTGCTTCAATGAACATTGAGGTGCATGTGTCTTTTTGAATTATGATTTTCTCTGAGTATATGCCCAGTAGTGGGATTGCTGGATCATATGGTAATACTATTTTTAGTTTTTTAAGGAACCTCCATACTATTCTCCATTAGTGGCTGTATCAATATACATTCCCACCAACAGTGCAAGAGGGTTCCCTTTTCTCCACACCCTCTCCAGCATTTGTTGTTTGTAGATTTTCTGATGATGGCCATTCTAACTGGTGTGAGGTGATACCTCATTGTAGTTTTGATTTGCATTTCCCTAATAATTAGTGATGTTGAGCATCTTTTCATGTGCTTCTTGGCCATCTGTATGTCTTCTTTGAAGAAATGTCTATTTAGGTCTTCTGCCCATTTTTGGATTGGGTTGTTTGTTTTTTTAATATTGAGCTGCATGAGCTGTTTATATATTTTGGAGATTAATCCTTTGTCCGTTGATTCGTTTGCAAATATTTCTCCCATTCTGAGGGTTGTCTTTTCGTCTTGTTTATGGTTTCCTTTGCTGTGCAAAAGTTTTAAGTTTCATTAGGTCCCATTTGTTTATTTTTTTTTTTATTTCCATTACTCTAGGAGGTGGATCAAAAAAGATCTTGCTATGATTTTTATCAAAGAATGTTCTTCCTATGTTTTCTTCTAAGAATTTTATAGTGTCTGGTCTTACATTTAGGTCTTTAATCCATTTTGAGTTTATTTTTGTGTATGGTGTTAGGGAGTGTTCTAATTTCATTTTTTACATGTAGCTGTCCAGTTTTCCCAGCACCACTTATTGAAGAGACTGTCTTTTCTCCATTATATATCCTTGCCTCCTTTGTCATAGATTAGTTCACCATAGGTGTGTGGGTTTGTCTCTGGGCTTTCTATCCTGTTCCATTGATCTATATTTCGGTTTTTGTACCAGTACCATATTGTCTTGATTACTGTTGCTTTGTAGTGTAGTCTGAAGTCAGGGAGTCTGATTCCTCCAGCTCTGTTTTTTTCCCTCAAGACTGCTTTGGCTATTCGGGGTCTTTTGTGTCTCCATACAAATTTTAAGATTTTTTGTTCTAGTTCTGTAAAAAATGCCATTGGTAATTTGATAGGGATTGCATTGAATCAGTAGATTACTTTACGTAGTATAGTCATTTTCATAATATTGATTCTTCCAATCCAAGAACATAGTATATCTCTCCATCTGTTGGTATCATCTTTAATTTCTTTCATCAGTGTCTTATAGTTTTCTGTATACAGGTCTTTTGTCTCCCTAGGTAGGTTTATTCCTAGGTATTTTATTCTTTTTGTTGCAATGGTAAATGGGAGTGTTTCCTCAATTTCTCTTTCAGATTTTTCATCATTAGTGTATAGGAATGCAAGAGATTTCTGTGCATTAATTTTGTATCCTGCAACTTTATCAAATTCATTGATTAGCTCTAGTAGTTTTCTGGTGGCATCTTTAGGATTCTCTATGTATAGTATAATGTCATCTGCAAACAGTGACAGTTTTACTTCTTCTTTTCCAATTTGTATTCCTTTTATTTCTTATTCTTCCCTGATTGCCATGGCTAGGACTTCCAAAACTATGTTGAAAAATAGTGGTAAGAGTGGACATCCTTGTCTTGTTCCTGATCTTAGAGGAAATGCTTTCAGTTTTTCACTATTGAGAATGATGTTTGCTGTGGGTTTGTCATATATGGCCTTTATTATGTTGAGGTAGGTTCCCTCTATGCCCACTTTCTGGAGAGTTTTTATCATAAATGGGTGTTGAATTTTGTCAAAAGCTTTTTCTGCATCTATTGAGATTATCATATGGTTTTTATCCTTCAGTTTGTTAATATGGTGTATCACATTGATTGATTTGCGTATATTGAAGAATCCTTGCATCCCTGGGATAAATCCCACTTGATCGTGGTGTATGATCCTTCTAATGTGTTGTTGGATTCCGTTTCCTAGTATTTTGTTGAGGATTTTTGCATCTATGTTCATCAGTGATATTGGCCTGTAGTTTTCTTTTTTTGTGACATCTTTGTCTGGTTTTGGTATCAGGGTGATGGTGGCCTCATAGAATGAGTTTGGGAGTGTTCCTTCCTCTGCAATTTTTTGGAAGAGTTTGAGAAGGATAGGTGTTAGCTCTTCTCTAAATGTTTGATAGATTTCACCTGTGAAGCCATCTGGTCCTGGACCTTTGCTTATTGGAAGATTTTTAATCACAGTTTCAATTTCATTACTTGTGATTGGTCTGTTCATATTTTTATTTCTTCCTGGTTCAGTCTTGGAAGGTTATACCTTTCTAAGAATTTGTCCATTTCTTCCAGGTCGTCCATTTTATTGGCATAAAGTTGCTTGTAGTAGTCTCTTAGGATGCTCTGTATTTCTGCAGTGTCTGTTGTAACTTCTCCTTTTTCATTTCTAATTTTATTGATTTGAGTCCTCTCCCTCTTTTTCTTGATGAGTCTGGCTAATGGTTTATCTATTTTGCTTATCTTCTCAAAGAACCAGCTTTTAGTTTTATTGATCTTTGCTATTGTTTTCTTTGTTTCTATGTCATTTATTTCTGCTCTGATCTTTATGATTTCTTTCCTTCTGCTAACTTTGGGTTTTGTTTGTTCTTCTTTGTCTAGTTCCTTTAGGTGTAAGCTTAGATTGTTTATTTGAGATTTTTCTTGTTTCTTGAGGTAGGCCTGTATAGCTATAAACTTCCCTCTTAGAACTGCTTTTGCTGCATCCCATAGGTTTTGGATCATCATGTTTTCATTGTCATTTGCCTCTAGGTATTTTTTGATTTCCTCTTTGATTTCTTCAGTGATCTCTTGGTTATTTAGTAACGAATTCTTTAGCCTCCATGTGTTTGTGTTTTTTACGTTTTTTTCCCTGTAATTCATTTCTAATCTCATAGCGTTGTGGTCAGAAAAGATGCTTGATATGATTTCAGTTTTCTTGAATTTACTGAGGCTTGATTTGTGACCCAAGATGTGATCTATCCTGGAGAATTTTCCATGCACACTTGAGAAGAAAGTGTAATCTGCTGTTTTTGGATGGGATGTCCTATAAATATCAATTAAAGCTCTCTGGTCTATTGTGTCATTTAAAGCTTCTGTTTCCTTATTTATATTCATTTTGGATGATCTGTCCATTGGTGTAAGTGAGGTGTTAAAGTCTCCCACTATTATTGTGTTACTGTCGATTTCCTCTTTTATAGCTGTTAGCAATTGCCTTATGTATTGACGTGCTCCTATGTTGGATGCCTATATATTTATAATTGTTATATCTTCTTCTTGGATTGATCCCTTGATCATTATGTAGTGTCCTTCCTTGTCTCATGTACCATTCTTTATTTTAAAGTCTATTTTATCTGATATAAGTATTGCTATTCCAGCTTTCTTTTGATTTCCATTTGCATGGAATATCTTTTTCCATCCCCTCACTTTCAGTCTGTATGTGTCCGTAGGTCTGAAGTGGGTCTCTTGTAGACAGCATATAGATGGGTCTTGTTTTTGTATCCATTCAGCAAGCCTGTGTCTTTTGGTTGGAGCACTTAATCCATTCACGTTTAAGGTAATTATCGATATGTATGTTCCTATGACCATTTTCTTAATTGTTTTGGGTTTGTTTTTGTAGGTCCTTTTCTTCTCTTGTGTTTTCCACTTAGAGAAGTTCCTTTAGCATTTGTTGTAGAGCTGGTTTGGTGGTGCTGAATTCTCTTAGCTTTTGCTTGTCTGTAAAGCTTTTGATTTCTCCATCGAATCTGCATGAGATCCTTGCCAGGTAGAATAATCTTGGTTGTAGGTTCTTCCCTTTCATCACTTTAAGTATATCATGCCACTCCCTTCTGTCTTGTAGAGTTTCTGCTGAGAAATCAGCTGTTAACCTTATGGGAGTTCCCTTGTATGTTTTTTGTTGTTTTTCCCTTGCTGCTTTCAGTAATTTTTCTTTGTCTCTAATTTTTGCCAATTTGATTACTATGTGTCTTGGTGTGTTTCTCCTTGGGTTTATCCTCTTTGGGACTCGCTGTGCTTCCTGGACTTAGGTGGCTACTTCCTCTCCCATGTTAGGGAAGTTTTCGACTATAATCTCTTCAAATGTTTTCTCGTGTCCTTTCTCTCTATGTTCCCCTCTGGGACCCCTATAATGCGAATGTTGTTGCGTTTAATGTTGTGCCAGAGGTCTCTTAGGCTGTCTTCAATTCTTTTCATTCTTTTTTTCTTTAGTCTGTTCCGCAGCAGTGAATTCCACCATTCTGTCTACCAAGTCACTTATCCGTTCTTCTGCCTCAGTTATTCTGCTATTGATTCCTTCTAGTGTAGTTTTCACTTCAGTTATTGTATTGTTCATCTCTGTTTGTTCTTTAATTCTTCTAGGTCTTTATTAAACATTTCTTGTATCTTCTCGATCTTTGCCTCCATTCTTCTTCCGAGGTCCTGGATCATCTTCACTATCATTATTCTGAATTCTTTTTCTGGAAGGTTCCCTATCTCCACTTCATTTAGTTGTTTTTCTGGGATTTTATCTTGTTTCTTCATCTGGTACATAACCCTCTGCCTTTTCATCTTTTCTATCTTTCTGTGAATATGGTTTTTGTTCCACAGGCTGCAGAATTGTAGTTCTTGCTTCTGCTGTCTGCCCTCTTGTGCCCTTGTTGCTTATTTATTTTTACCTAGTAGTTTTTATCTCTTAATCCCCTATGCCTATCTTTCCCCTCCCCACTTCACTCTCCCCACTGGTTAACCACTAGTTTGTTCTCTATATCTGGGAGTCTGTTTCTGTTTTGTTATATTCATTCATTTGTTTTACTTTTTAGATTCTACATATAAATGAAAACATAGAGTATTTGTTTTTCTGTGTCTGACTTATTTCACTAAGCTTTAGGTCCATCCATGCTGCTGCAAATGGCAGAATTTCATTCTTTTTTATGGCTAAGTGATATTCCATATATATATATATATATATATATATATATATATATATATATATATATATATATATATAATTTTCTTTTTCCATTCCTCTGTTGATGAACACTTAGGTTGCTAATATCTTGGCTATTGTAAATAATGCTACTGTGGACATTGGGTGTGTGTATATTTTCAAATTAGTGTTTTTGTTTTTTTCAGATATATACCCAGGAGTGTGACTGCTGGATCATATGGTAGTTCTATTTTTAGATTTTTGAGGAACTCCATACTGTTTTCCACAGTGGCTGTACCAATTTACATTGCCACCAACAGTGCAAGAGGGTTCCCTTTTTTCCACACCCACACTAACATTTGTTATTTGTAGACTTTTTGATGATAGCCATTTTGACAGGTGTGGGTGATATCTCATTATTGTTTTGATTTGTATTTCTCTGGTAATTAGTGGTGTTAAACATCTTTTTGTGTGCCTGTTCGCCATCTGTATATCTTCTTTAGAAAAATGTCTATTCAAGTTTTCTGCCCATTTTTTAATCAGGTTGTGTGTGTGTGTGTGTGTGTGTGTGTGTGTGTGTGTGTGCATGTTTTTTGATATTGAGTTGTATAAACTGTTTATATATTTTGGATATTAACCCTTTATCAGTCATATCATTTGCAAATACCTTCTCTCATTCAGTGGGTTGTTTTTTCGTTTTGTAGGTTCATTTGGTTTTAAAGCCCATGAACTTTTTTTCTATGATAAAAAAATAAAAATAATAGTAAAACTTCAATTTTATTATAACTCCTTAAAGGCAGTAACTGTCATATGTTTCTATGTATTCCCCATAGCACTTAACATAATACTCTGTACAAAATAATTTTAACCTGTTAAATCATTGAATGAACAAAGAAGACTACGTGCTATGTTCCAGATACTTGGGTGTAAAAGTAGCACCATAGATGGGTCTCTGCCCCAATTGAGCATATTATCTATTGAAAGACTTAGACATTAAATATTACACAAATAATTACTTAATTATACTTGACATAAATGCCATCTCATAAAGGTACACAATGCCATGAGAGTGAGAAATACTTCCAAAGTTATTTGTATTTGGAGGCCAAGGAGAGCCTATAGCTATTTGAATGGAGATAAGATTCTGATGAGAAAAAGTTTAAGAAAAATTTCATGGAGAAAGTATTTATGTTTTAGTTTTAGCTAGTAGTGGTGGTGTTTTGCAAAGTTATTTTGCACATTTTTGAAAAGCTATTTTCTTCATAATATGTTATAGCTATAAGTTTAAATAATTTATTAGAGAGAAAAGTATTAAGTACTTACAGAATCTCTTCTCAGAATAAAATCTGAAACATGGAAATAGATGTATTCATAAGAGACTGCATTATTTAAATAGTCATCTTAATAGAAACAAATTAAAGGTTTAGTAATAGAAGAATGAGTAAACTGTGTCATATCCATTAAAAATGATGGTTATGAAGAGTAATGAGCAAACAGAAAATACTTACATTATAGTTCTATATAAAAGAGATTAGAAATGCTCATATGCTCATAAAAATGTTGAAAATATACATAAGAATTACTGAAAGATATATACCAAAAAATTACAGTTATTGGTGGAAAGATTCTGAGAGATTTCTTTTTCATTTTTTATTTTATAAATATTCTGTAGTGTGGTTTTATTATTTTTGAAATTCAAAATACTTTATGAAAAAGAAAAATGAATAGGCATAAAAACATGTTTGGCTTCTATAGATACATCATAACTCTCTGATTTTATGCCTTATGTTAATACCTAACTTGCTACACAGCACTCTTAAGGTGATTTAATCATTAAAGAGACTTAAAAAAAAATCACAAATCATTACTGTTCAGCATTCACAGAAAGGTACTAATAATAACTACAAAGGCAAAAGCTGAGCATCTGCAACCTAGGGACTAAAATTAGTAATAATGTTGAAGGGAGTTCTACCAAATTATGTTTTCTAGAAGGCAGCCATAGGCTCTTCTTGTGTAAGGAAGACTGATCACCTCCATTAGCCTTGAAACAAAAGCAAAGACTTCTGGATGCAGGCATTTAATTATAATGTTTATCTAATCATTCTGTAGCCATTTATATAATTAAGATGGCTTAGAGCATACTTTTCTTTGGGCAGTAAAGGGTAGTAGAGGTTGTGTTTGGTGACGAGTATATTTTAAGCCAAAGAGTCCAACACTAATTACGGCATTTTATACTGGTTTTTTAAAAAATGTAGAAAAAGTGCAGATACTGCCCATTCTTTTGCCTTTGGATTGTTGAACTTTCCAATCTATGAGCTGGTGGTAGCCACAATTGTAATAACCACCACAACAATGATGATACCTAACACCTAATTAGTATTTACTTATGCTAGACCCTGTTCTAGGTGCTTTTACCTATATTAACTCATTTTTACCCTCATAATAACCCTATGAGGTTGACTGCTGTCACTATCACAACTTTAAAAAAACTAAAATATAGAGACGCTAAGTAACTTGTCTAAGGTCACTCAGTTAAGTGCTTGGATTTGACTGATACAGGAACTCTGGCTGGAGAGTCCAAAGTCCAATGTCATAGGCATCAGGCTATTTTATGCACCTAAAGATTTTTTTTTTTTGCATTAATATTTCCATCTTATGGCCAGAGTCACTAAACATTATTTTGGAGATGTGAGTAACAGAAGAGCTTATTCCAAAAGCTTATTGCTTTCTCTAGTTTTTTTTTTTTTTTCTTTTCTGTTTTGTAGTTTTAGATGAAAAATATTTGGACTAAGTTCATCAGTATAGGTGAAAAAGAGGAAAGTGGGATTTTTCTCATTATATCTTGACTTATTTATTTAGAATATCTGCTTCTGACATTTTAAGGACATAAAATCTCAGCCAAAGCCCTCTTTGAGCTACCAAGGGTTGGTACAGAGATCTTTTACAAAGTTCCTGTACAAGTGTGCAGCCTCTGAGGACTATCTGCTGAGATTTCAAATATTAGAGGTGTGGACTCAGGAAAGAATGATGATTTGGTTGGCTATACATGATATCTGTGACGTATAAATCGTTTAGGTAAAAAACATATTTTTCCTCCTTGGAATTGATTTATGGAAGAGGAACATTATTAACCAGAGATAGGCCTGACAAGGAGGCATAGGTAACTAATGTCCACCTACAGACCTAACTCTCCAAAAAAAATGTCTCCCTTATGAGCTTGACATTTTTATCCCAAATTTCTTAATACTTTTGGAAAGTCACTGTTGAAATGTAAATACACTCCCAGGAATGGAGTAACACATTACACCGTTGTCCTCACTAATACAGTGCCAGCACATAGGAAAACAGAGACCATAGCCCTGAGAGAATGGTGCACACAGCAATCAAAGTGAATGGAGAAGTGATACTAGCCCGGTGGCCAGGTTTACATGAGGCTATAAGAAAATAGGAATCTGGAAGTTGGGCAAGGGAGGTGGTGGTGGTGTAGTTGTCATGATGTGAAGGCAGGGCTGCAGGATGTTTTGGGGGGAATATCTTAAAGAAGAGGGGTCCTGAAAGGGGAAGCTGAGAAGACCATACATTAATGGTATATTACTTAATTTATTCTGGAGCCATCTCACTCTTCTGGCTATGCTAATGAAAATGGCACAGTTACATCTAGATGAAGCATATTATAGAGAAAAAAGCAGAAGTTTCAGGGTCAAGAAGACCTGGATTCAAATCTAATCACTATGGCCTTGGATGAGTTATCAAACACTTAGTTTCCTCCATCTATAAAATGTAGAAATCAAACTACTAAACTAGAAAACAAAGTGCCTTCTGCCATGCATATGGTAGCTGTATGCATATCATATCTATATGCATAAATATACAGTAGCTAAAGAAAGCATATATATGTATGTATACACACACACATACATTTATACGTAGATGTATTCATGCATCTACTACAGTGCTATCTTTCTCCCTTATTATGTTACTTCTGCAAGAAACTTGTCATATAGTCTCTATTTTACATTTTAGTTTCCTTTTATCATATGTAAGTTTACTTTCACCTAATTTTCAGAATATTCAAATAATTTTCTATTAAACTATGGTGTTGGGCCTTTTTTTTCTGAGGTAAATTAGCAAAATGACCAACTTGAAGAACTTTTTTTTAATGTATTTATTTAATTTATTTATTTTTGGCTGTGTTGGGTCTTTGTTGCTGTGCATGGTCTTTCTCTAATTGCGGAGAGCAGGGGCTACTCTTCCTTGTGGTGCACGGGCTTCTCATTGCGGTGGCTTCTCTTGTTGCAGAGCATGGGCTCTAGGCATGTGAGCTTCAGTAGTTGCAGCACGTGGGCTCAGTAGTTGTGGCGCCTGGGCTTAGTTGCTCAGCGGCATGTGGGATCTTCCCAGACCAGGGCTCGAACCCGTGTCCCCTGCATTAGCAGGCAGATTCTCAACCACTGCGCCACCAGGGAAGCCCTAACTTGGAGAATTTTAATCATTAGCTACCTGAAAAGTATTGGTGCTTGATACAGCAGATTCAAGCAATATATTACTAATCTACTTTAACAAGAAAGAGACTATTGCTTCTACTGAATGATATTAACTGTTTTCTTTTCGGCAGCATTACTAGGCAATAGCTAACTATGCTATCGTTATTTGAATTCATGACAAGGCTGGGTAACGAGTTGAGGCAGTTATTCTGTATGATCAGATGATTTAAGCCTGAACAGATCATAAATGTATATACCTATGCAAATATCTAAAATAATTATTCTGATCTCTGTAGCAGTTTAAATACTTGTTATGATTCTAAAAAGGGGACTTTAGGGAGCATATGCCAGTTTCAAAAACCAGGCACATGTTCACACGGCTCTAAGTTAGGGATCCCTGACCAATGAATTGGACACCATCTGTCAGCAGGACCTTGAAGTTTTAGCTGGCAGATCTTGGAGCAGCTTTCCAAGCCGTTTGCTGCTTCCTCACTCCCACATGCTTAGTTAGCTGGGATTCCCAGTTGGGAAGCGAAGGCAGGTAGCATTTTGACCCTCCCCTCACCACCTTCAGTATACTTTATTCTCAGAACCATTCCCAGAGATTTAAAAGCATCGGGAATATAAAAAATATCTCTTCCTCACAAGGTTGGAGGCCTTGGACCTTACCTTGAAAAGATTTATTTTTACATTTTTTCAAATTATGACAACTTACGTAGAAAAGTATGGCAGATACCTGTTCTTTTTAAAAAAATTTTTTTTGCAGTATTTGTTACATAACAAGTGTGTAAGAATAAAGTGGTTGATATGTATTTGTTTTCTGATTATAATTTGGAACACAGGTATAAATGTCTTGGTTTATGAGTTAAATCTGTACCCTGTCATCTCCTAACCTACTAGATCTTTTTTGGAATAATAAAATGCATATCACTGGGGCCAGTATCCACAGTTCTAGAATATTCTTAGCCATCTGGTTCTGTTACAGAGTAAAGTTAGACTGGAAATAAGACAATGTTAGTAAAGGAAGCTTCCTTTGCCCACCCCACCTTCCATGGGCTCCATTTTTTAGTGTGCACAACATAGTGATTTAATGATATATATGTATATTGTGAAATGATCATCACAATAAGTTTAATAATAATATCCATCACCACACATAGTTAATATTTTTCTTGTGATGAGAACTTTTAAGATCTACTCTGTTAGCAACTTTCAAATATACAATATAGTGTTGTTAACAATAGCCACCATGTGGTCCATTATATCCCCAGAACTTATTTATCTTATAACTAGAAGTTTGTACCTTTTGTTCACCTTCACGCATTTCACCTTTATTCTTGATGAATATTTGACTAGTTATAGAATTCTGGATTGCCAAGTGTTTTCTTTTAGCCCATTAATGACCTCATTCCATTGGTTTCAATTTTAGCTCAGGAGAAGTCATTGTCAATCCTACTGTTGCTCTTTAAAAACAATGTCTTTTTCCCTAGATGTTAAGATTTTCTCTTTATCTTTGGGTTTCTTCAGTTTCAGTATATTTGAGCATATCCTTTTTTTTCTTCTAGTTTAATTGAGATATCATTGACATATAGCACTTTAAGGTATACAGCATGGTGGTTTGACTTATATACATAATGAAATGATTACCACAATGACTTAGTGAACATTCATCATCCTGTATAGATACCAAATTAAAGAAATAAACAAAAGTTTTTTTCCTTGTGATGAGAACTCTTAGGATTTACTCTCTTAACTTTCATATATGATATACAACAGTCTTAATTATATCTATCATGTTGTACATTAAATCTGTGGTATTTATTTATCTTACAGCTGGAATTTTGTACCTTTTGACTGTCTTCATCATCCCCACCCCCTGCCTCTGGTAACCACAAATCTGATCTCTTTTTCATGAGTTTGTTTGTTTTGAAGTATAATTGACCTACAATGCTATATTAGTTCCTGGTACAAAACATAGTGATTCAATATTTCTATACATTTCAAAATGATCACCATGATAATCTAGTTACCATCTGTCCTCATACAAAGATATTATATAATTATTGACTATATTCCCCACACTGTACATTTCATACCTGTGACTCATTTATTTTGTAACTGAAAGTTTGTACCTCTTAATCTCCCTCACCTATTTCTCTCCTCCACTCACTCCTCTCCCCTCTTGGCAACAACCTGTGTGTTCTCTGTATCTATGACTCTGTTTCTGTTTTGTTATGTTTGTTCATTTGTTTTATTTTTTAGATTCCACATATAAATGAAATCATACAGTATTTGTCTTTGTCTAACCTATTTCACTTAGCATAATACCCTCTGGGTCCTTTCATATTGTCACAAATGGCAAGATTTCATTGTTTTGTATGGTTAATATTCCATTGTGCGTGTGTGGTGTGTGTGTGTGTATATATATACATATATATATATATCTATATATATATATGTACACACACACACATTATCCATTCATCTATTAGTCACCGCTTAGGTTGCTTCCATATCTATTCACCTATTAATTGCCACTTAGGTTGCTTCCATATCTTGGCTATTTTAAATAATGCTGCAATGAATACGGGGGTGCATTTTTTTAAAATTAGTGTTTTCATTTTCTTTGAATATACACCCAGAAGTAGAATTGCTGGATCATATTGTAGTTCTATTTTTTTTCCATCTCATTACTTTAATCATTTTATCAAAATAATCTGAATATGCATAAATATTTGACTTGTTATAAGAATGTGTAGCATAAAAGTCCCTGAGACACATCCAAGAATGACTTGAAATGTATTCAGTGCAATTATTCATCATACTAATTGCCAAGGACTTGGCTCCCTTCCTTGATATTTAAGGTATGTAACTAAAAAAAGATATATAATATATATTATATAATATTCATAATTATACATTATATATAAATATATGTATGTTTATTAATGCTAAATCAGAGTCTCCCTCTCCAATGCCTGGTTTTCTGCCACTTTACTGATGCTGTGTATGAAGTCATTTCCAGACTGTAAGGAACGTACTTACCGAGGTAAATTAGTTCTTTAAGCCCTAGGGGGCCAGTTAGTAGAATGATGGCAGTGGAACTAGAGGTCCCAAGAGAAGATGTTGTCCAACCCCCTCATTTTGCAGTTCCAGTGACAGAGGCTCAAAAGGTTTGCGACTTGCACAAGTACGGCTGGTTCTGCCACTATTACTGTAACCTTAGGCAAGTCCTTAACTGGATCTAGACTTCTGCTCCCTCCTCTGTAAAATGGATTGGTGATTGTCACAGCTAACATCTTCCAGGTGCCTCCTATGTGCACAACACTGTCCGGAGTACTTTAAGTGTCTTTTCTAATTCTCCCAACACCTCCATAAATTATATATGATTACCTTCAATTAGAGATGAGAATATCAAAGCACAGACATCTTAAATCATTTGCCTGAGATAAGACAATTAGGAAATGTTACAAAGCTGGTCTAGTAACCCAGGAATAACTGCCTCCAAAATTCTCAAATTCCAATTCTTAAATCCCTTCTAAGAAAACCCCGTCAGATAGGTTCTCAAATTCCTTATATCTCTAAAAGTCTAGAGCAGAGTTAACAAACTATGGCTCATGGGCCAAATCCAGGCACCGCCTTTGCTTACAGAAGTAGTTCTATTTCTAACTTTTTGAGGAATCTCTATATTGTTTTCCATAGTGGCTGTATTTACATCCCTGTCAATAGAGCATGTGGATTTCCTTTTCTCCACATTCTCACCAATGCTTGTTATTTGTTGTGTTTTTGATAATAGCCGTTCTGACAGATGTGAGGTGATATCTCACTGTGGTTTTAGTTTGCATTACTCTGGTGATGTTGAGCATCTTTTCATGTGCCTGCTGACCATCTGTACATCTTCTTTGGAAAAATATCTATTCATGTGCTCTGCCTATTTTTTAGTTGGATTGTTTGTTTGTTTGATGTTGAGTTGTATGAGCTCCTTGTATATTTTGGATATTAACCCCTTATTGGATATATCATTTGCAAATATCTTTTCCCATTCAGTAGGTGGCCTTTTCATTTTGTTGATAGTTCCTTTGCTGTGCAAAAGTTTTTTTAGTTTGATGTAGTCCCATTTGTTTATTTTTGTTTTCGTTTCCCTTGCCTGAGGAGACAGATCCAAAAAATTTGCTAAGACCAATATCTAAGAGTGTAATACCTAAGTTTTCATCTAGAATTTTTATGGTTTCAGGTCTTACATATAAGTCTTTAATCCATTTGAGTTTATTTTTTATATGGTGTCAGAAACCAGCTCAGTTTGATTCCTTTGTATGTAGCTGTCCAGTTTTCCCAATTGCATATTCTTGCCTCCTTTGTAATAGATTAATATAAGTGTGGGTTAATTTCTGGGCTCTCTACTCTGTTCCATTGATCTATGTTTCTGTTTTTGTGCCAGTACCATACCATTTTGATTATTGTAGCTTTGTAGTATAGTTTGAAATCAGGACACGTGATAACTCTAGTTCTGTTGTTCTTTCTTAAGACTGTTTTAGCTATTCAGGATCTTTTGGGTTTCCATACAAATTTTAGAATTATTTGTTCTAGTTCTGTGGGAAATTCCATTGGTATTTTGATAACGATTGCATTAAATCTGTAGATTGCCTTGGGTAGTATGGTCATTTTAACAGTATTACTTTTTCCAGTCCCTAAACCTGATACATATTTTCATCTTTTTTGTGTTGTCTTCAATTTCTTTATTCAGTGTCTTATAGTTTTCTGAGCATAGGTCTTTTACCTCCTCAGTTTGATTTATTCCCAGGTATTTTATTTTTTGATGCAATTGTAAATGGGATTACTTTCTTAATTTCTCTTTCTGATAGTTCTCATTGTTAGTTTGTAGAAATGCAACAGATTTCTGTATATTAATTTTGTATCCTGCAACTTTACTAAATTCATTGATGAGTTCTAGTAGTTTCTTCGTGGTGTCTTTAGAATGTTCTGTGTATAGTATCATGTCATCTGCAAACAGTTACAGTTTAATTTGTTCCTTTCCAATTTGGATTCCTTTTATTTTTTTTCCTGTCTGGTTGCTCTGGCTAGGACTTCTAATACTATGTTGAATGAAAGTGGCAAGAGTGGGCAATCTTTTTTTCTTTAATTTTTATTGAAGTATAAATGTTGCTTTACAATGTTGTGTTAGTTTCAACTGCACAGCAAAGTGAATCAGCTATGCGTATACATATATCCCCTCTTTTTGGATATCCTTCCCAGTTAGGTCACCACAGAGCATTGAGTAGAGTTCCCTGTGCTATACAGTAGGTTCTCATTAGTTATCTATTTTATAGTTTACATAGTATCAATAGTGTATATATGTCAATCCCAATCTCCCAATTCATCCCATCCCCTCCCTTCCTCCTTGGTATACATACATTTGTTCTCTACGTCTACGTCTCTATTTCTGCTTTGTAAATAAGACCGTCTATACCATTTTTTTCAGATTCCACATATATGTGTTAATATACGATATTTGTTCTTCTCTTTCTGACTTACTTCAAGGAGTGAGCATTCTTGTTTTATTCCTGATCTTAGAGGAAATGCTTTTAACTTTTCATCATTGAATATGATGTTAGCTGTGGGCTTGTCACATAGTCTTTATTTTGTTAGGGTGTGTTCCCTATGGGCTGCATTTTAAAAAGAGTACAGACCAGAAATCCTATGCCCTACTAGAGACTTTCCATGGTACCAGCCTGCTACTGAGCTTTACTTTCTTATTTTTAAATGGGGACAAAAATACCTGTCCTAGCAGTCATAGGAATGATTTGTAAATTTAATGCGATTATATCAAAGTACTTTATAACTCATAACATAAACTTATATACTGTATTGAGCATCTACTAAATTCTAGGAATAGTACTGGAAACTTTGCATATGTTATGGTGCCTCTTTTAAGGCTCAACATGATCCTGCACAGTTGTTATAATTACATTTGATATATGAGTTAATAGAAGCTCAAAGAGGTTGTGTGACTTTTCAGAGGTCAAATAGGCCTAAAGGGGCAGAGTCAAGATTCAACTCAATATTACTTCCAAATAGAGACTTTGCTTTTCCTTGTACTCAGAACTAAAGCAACAGCATTATTTAATGTCCTTAAGAATGGTAGGTGGCATTAAGAAAGGAGGAAAAATCACTGAATAATCTACCCCGTAAGCAAAGCTGGCAAAGAAAACTTCCTGATAAAATCAATGCTTATATTTTAGAGCAGACCACCTGAAAACCCCTGGGCTTCAGACATTTTGAAAATAGTTTTTATGTATTTGACTGTAAAGTAAAAAGGGAAAATATAGATGTTTTAGATGCAAAAGGAATATGGTATGCCATCCCAACCAGATTCAAGCTTATATTTTTCATTAGTTTTATTCTGCTCATATTATCAAATCACAAATGATGAAACAGGAAAAACATAAGGGCTTCATTTGCTTTGGGATAACAGATGGGAAACAACAGAAAATTCTTTTCAGAAATGCAGAAAAATAATTTTCTTCATAATAGCTAATATGCCTTCTTTAGGCATTAAGATACATTTCTGTTTATAATCTTAAGACAGCTATATTTTTACTCTTTATAAAAATCAAATCTCCCAATAATAAACAGGGTACCCTAATCTTTAAATATCGTCAGTAAAAATGTAGGTATGCACCCCAGTTTCTAACCTCTTAGAATGTTTTGCGCAATAGGTTTTAGTCATGGGAATGAATAATTGCTCAGGAAAGCAGCACCACTTCATGCAATATGATTTGGTAGTCAACATTCTTGTTTTCCAATAAAAGGGAAATTTCATGAATAGAAACATTGGGCTCCTTGAGATTTCACCAGTGAAGAGATTGTTTCTGAGTAGCTTCTGAGCAAATATATCTTAACAGGTTGGTTGTAGATCTGGGGTCTTCATTCCTTATAATAGCACTGCCAGACACAATCATGTTAGCCACTGTGTTTGCACAGTTATGGAGAGTGTCATGATCTACACTTCACCATTAACCTCTCTGCCAAAGGACAGGAATTGGACCCTCGACTGATGAACCTTTGGCATCATATCTTGCATAAATTTCTGCCCTCCAAACCCAGGTTCAACTGGTGTAACCAAGGCCATATCTATCCGATTAGCCCATGGTGCCAAATACTCAACTGTCTTTCCTAGTTTGATGGCAAGTCCAACATTTGTCTCATTCTCCCAAATGTCTTTAATTAAGGCCCCTGGGTTCTCATATATATGGATTGACTCCTACTGCAGCCATTGGCTTTACCAACTGTTCCAGCCTAGAAACTAGCCTGTGCATTTCAAAGAAAGGATCCTGTCGTAGCTGCTTTTGGAGACTCTACCATAGGGTGACCCAAAGTGACGCTGAGAACAAAATACCCATCTGTTGTATGCAGGTGCAGATAATTTGTCCCAGAGACCAGTGTCTAGAAGTACTCAGTCCCTGAATTGGCCAGGTTGCTGTTGAAGATGGATGGGCCAATCTTACAGCTGGACACCATGGTACTGGTTTCCAAGAACCAAGTTACATGAGTCCTCCAGCAAGATGAAGGGTTTATCCTGATTTCTTCTTCTTCTTTTTAAAAATGTGTTAGTACTTTAATCTTTGAGCAGTGACTAAATTTTCATTTGAAATAATTATTCATTTTCCCAAGTGTAAATCAAAGTAAAGGCATGAGTTATAGCTTTAAAGAATTTATTTTACAATAAGTTAGGTCTTCAGTTTACTTGCCTATTATTCAGATGAGTCAGAAATAGCAGTTTGCTTGGTTTTTGTTGCTTGAGTGGAGTTAAGTTAACAGAAGAGCTGGCTAATTTAGTGATTTTGCTAAAATATGTAGATAAATAACTTCAAATATCCATTGATGTGCCCTTTGTTAGTAATATAAATGGGATCAAATGGCTAATAAATGTTTTTGTTCCCAACTTTCTTTCAAATAAAATTCTGTTATTTCAAATAAAATTCTTCCTTTTAAATAACATTCTGTTATATGTATGCATATATATATTTATGTTAGATGTATGCTTAATGTATACATCTACTATAATGCTAGTTTTCTCTTATTGTATTACTCCTGTAAGAAATTTGGCATATTTTCTTTGTTTTGCATTTTAGTTTCCTTTTGTCATCAATACATTTACCAAATTTTCAGAATATAAAAATATTTTCCCAAATGTTTTCCCTTCAAGCTCCTATGGTGTTAGGCCTTTTTTTTTTTTTTTTTTTCTTTTTTTTGAGGTAAAGTAACAGAAAGATTCATTTGGAGGAATTTCCCATCATGGGAATACACTGCCCCTTACTAGTGAACTGCCTTACAGAAAGACGTTGGCAAGTTCATATATATATAAGAGCAGAACAGTAGCAAGATATTTGTAGGCCTGCAAGCCTTGCTTTTTCACCTAATAGTTTTTCATCTAATCCTGGCACAACTGTAAAATTGGAGCCAGAGATTCGAGACAAGATATTGTAGACACAATGGATAGTTTTTGGAGGCTACTGTAGATGTAATCTCTAAGCCTCCATTTAGAGGAGGATTCAAGATCGGTGTGGATACTTTAAGTCTTACTTTTTTTTTTTTTTAAACAAATAGTCATCTTATTTCAGACTATAGACATGCTGCCTGGAGCTCTATTGTTAATTTTTTGTCCCTAGACAAGTGTCTGGGTATCTTCGTTAAGTGTGGAAAGGTTATTCATATTAGAATTTGTCCTTGGATCCCAACCTGAAACTCAGAAATCATGTCTTGGAGTGACATGCATGATAACGTAGATTAGGCATCTGTGGTAGCTCATCTGATCTGCCACCTACACTTCCCTTGGTGGATGACAGATCGAGGACCTTTCCTACCACAATTCTCTACTATGTCCACTAACTCTTCTTGCAAGACCTCTCAGTGACCTGAGTACTTTCCTTTAATGTCATTCCTTGAGACCTGGAGCTACAATTGACCTAGATATGCCTAGATCTGATATTTTCAATTAATGAAATGAACTTTAGATGAGGGCTGTGTAACCAACATTAATTACAAAAACCAAAACAACAATGGGATAAAAAAAAATCTTTCAAAAAATCCTTCAAAGGCTTCCTAGGGTTCTCATTTTAACATTCAGAATACTTACTAGGACCCTCAGTGCTCAATCCGCACAGTCTGGGCCTTGCCTATCTCACAGTCCCACCCCCATCTCTTCCCCCACTCCCCTTCTGCTTCAGCTACGCTAACATTCCTGTGCATGTCTCCCTGACTCAGGCCTTTCTACCTGCTTTTTGCTCTTTAGTCCACCACCCGCACCACCGTGCCCACACCATTTCTTACTAAATTTTGTTCATCTTTTAGATCTCAGCTTAAACCTTGTTTTCTTTAGGCACCCAGACTCAAGGTGTGGCTCCCCTTTAATTTACATTAGTGACCTAGACTTCTTTATGGTACGTTTCACAAATGTATTTATATAATTATGTAATTGACTGTGTAGTATTTCTCTTCTGCATTTAAAGAAAGCCACTAGGATCGTGTCTCTTATTTAATACTACACTTAGCATGGTGTCTTGTGTGACACTCATTAACTTTTTATTGAATTAATTAAGCATCGTGAATAATGCGTTATGACTAAGCTTTCAGTGAATCCTTTTTTCTGTTATCACACATATAGAACAAAACATACTGTATCCTCGGTTCCCCTGAAAGCACAGCCTAAGTCAGAGACTTCCTTGAAGGTTAATTGATCTTAAGGAGCAGGAGTAAAGAACAGTGAGAGAGTGATTGCTATGGACTGAATTGTGTCCCTTTGAAATTCATATTTTAAAGCCCTAACTTCCATTGTGACTGTATTTGGAGATAGTGTCTCAGGAGATAATCAAGGTTAAATGAGGTCATAAGAGTAGGGCCCAAATCTGATCAATTGTGTCCTTGTAAGGAGGGAAGGAGCTCTCTCATCTCTCTCTGCCATGTAAGGACACAGGGAGAAGGTGGCCATCTGCAAGCCAGAAGAGGGTCTTCAGCAGAACTCAACCATGCTGGCACCCTGGTCTGGGACTTGCAGCCTCCAGATCTGTGAGAAAATAAATTTATATTGTTTAAACCACCCAGTCTATGGCATTTTATTATGGCAGCCTGAGTAGACTAAGACAGTGATATAGGGAAGGAGATAAAGCCAGTAAGAAACTGTGTTACCTAGTTGGTCGAAAATATAGGTGACTGATGCTTGATTTGATAGGATCTCTAAGAAGGCTTATGAAATGCAACTCACAAATGTTTGCCCTGGGGATGAAAAGGGGACGCATATATCCAGCAACCTCTATCACCCATTGTTAAGGATGGCAGCAGTATAAGAGAAGGAAGAAAGATACATGATGCAGCCTGAAGAAAGGCTTCAAGGGGTTGCACCTGAAAGTGAACAGTTGAAGTCTCTGAAGAACTGATCACTGCAGCAGAGGCTAGAAGAAGAGGTATGGCTGATAGGATTCCAAGTGGTACACAATTATCTGATACATAGACCACCACAAAAGTATCCTGTATTCAATATCCACAAGTAATTAAATTTGTATCATAATTTTTAAGCAATTCATGTTTTTAGTGTTTCTACAATGCTTATTCTACATGGAAAAAGAAATGAGGCAGTTTTTACAAACTGAAGTGGAAAAAATTATGGCTGCAAATAAGTGCTAACTCTGATATTATTATAGTGATTCTTACAAATAAAATCTCGAAACATAATTTTTCAAGGTTCCAAAAGAAATGATAATGACTATTTAAGCATTGTTTATCTCAGAATCTAGACAAGATGGGTACATTAAGTTAATGACCAAAAAGCAAGTTTAACATGTTTCTTTATCACAGAAGCAGTAAGCTTTGAATTACAGTGAAAATGGCATTGAGGAATAACCTGTTTTTAAAGCTACCAGGGACAGATACTGCTAAAGATGATCACTTTTTGAACATTAGTTGATGACATAAGTTGAAAACGATCCAAATAACTTGAGCATATAATTCTAATCAAGCAGGGTATGATATGTTTCAGAGAAATACTGGAATGATTTCCCCATGATTGCAAACTTTTGAATTTTTTAAAGAGAGAAAAAAAAAGACAAAACTAGATACAGGAGGGGCTTCAAGATAATTTTTACACATTGAAATAAGAAAGTAAATTTAGAGCTGCCACAAGGGGAACCAATTATTTTTTCAAATACATTTTATTGTTATCAAAATAATCCATAAACATCCTGAAAAATGCAAATAGTAAAGAAAGATTATGATTAAAGCACCAGCTCACTGAAAGTGTTTTTAACCTAGATTTGTGTTTATTTTTGGTGGTACCTAAATATCTCTAAATAATATGCTTATATTACTATTTCTTGGTTTACCAATATTAAATGTGACTGATTTACTTTTGTTCTTATGAATATGGATTTAGCTCACTTTCTACTCCCACCTCCAACCTTTCTTCTTGCTCTATCTCTCCTTCCAAAATAATTATATCATATCCTAAGTTTCATCATTCCCGTAACCTTTGTACATAAATAAACAAATAACCACAAGTAACGTATATAAACCTCTATTTCTTGTTCCACGAGTTGTAGATAATTCTCTTTACTTTCTACTTTGTGTTGACCTAAAACAAATAGACTGCCAGTTATTTCTCTAGCAAAAATGGGTGTATTCAGGGTCAGTAAAGAATTGCAATTTGGGGGGCTTCCCTGGTGGCGCAGTGGTTGAGAATCTGCCTGCCAATGCAGGGGGCACAGGTTCGAGCCCTGGTCTGGGAAGATCCCACATGCCACGGAGCAACTAGGCCTGTGAGCCACAACTACTGAGCCTGCGCGTCTGGAGCCTGTGCTCCACAACAAGAGAGGCCACGATAGTGAGAGGCCCGCGCACCGCGATGAAGAGTGGCCCCTGCTTGCCACAACTAGAGAGAGCCCTCGCACAGAAACGAAGACCCAACATAGCCAAAAATTAATTAATTAATTAATTAATTAATTTTAAAAAAAAAGAATTGCAATTTGGGATCTGCAACCATGGCAAACCACGTGCAAGCCCCCTGCAAAAATGAGAGAACTCTTTTATAGAGGGGAAAAGGAAATTGGGAGGGCTGTAGTAACCAAATAGTCCATCGTTTTCTATTGGCTGAGTTGTGACAATCTCATTGGATGAGTTCTTACCAGGAAAGGAGAAGAAGTCTTTCTTCTCCCTATTGGGCTCTGCTATTGTCATAGGGCATGAGAGCTTCCCCTCCTGACTCTATTTAGTTGAAGTTTCTGTTTATCAATTTTTTACATTTTCCCCTTTTGATCAAGATCTTTCTCTGAAAGCACTGCCGGTCAAGAGTCAGGTTTTCTGGTTTCAGTGGCTTTTTGGAAGCCTTTTGGTCCTCCTTTCAAGGAAGGACCTTACCTGAGTATAGTGTCCCACGTTGGAAGGAAAGTGCACGAATTTGAAACCTACTGAGGTCACATTTGATTAACAAGGAGATGTAGGAGGAAGAACTCTCAGACACTTTTTATCTAAAGTCCATGTTATCAAGATCACAGACACTGGAGATCATCTGAAGCATATGTCATCATCAAAGGTTTGGTGACAGATATCCAATAGGCCTGGTTTAGATATCTTGGAAAAGATGTCTCATCAGATGCCATCTGCTTCAATTCTGAGAAATCTTTACTTTGAGGTCAACAGATAATGTGCAAGTCCAATTAGGATTTGGTGCTTTCTTTAGGTGTGTCACGTGAACTCGAGTCTATTCCCTGGAGTTTAGGGGCACAAGGGTCAGTTAGCAACACCTGATAGGTGTTCAACCTTTCCAGCAAGGTTGAAGAGAGTCCTTCTGGATGTGTCTTTTCCAATAGACAAAATCTTCAGATTGCAAGGTGTGATGCTCAAGGTCTTTGTCTCTTGAGAGTGCACTATGAAAAGATTGCTCTACTAAAATATTTTTTATTTTTAATAGACGTAATTAGGCCTTTGCAGTATTGGAATATCTCTCCTTTTGTCAGCTGTAGGTCAAAAGAGTTAGGAACCACATGCATTGGGCATCCAGTGACTATCTCAAAGAGTGAGTTTATGAATTCCAAAAGAGGTGGATCTGAGATTTAAAAAGACCAACAGCAATGCTTTTGGCCAAGGTATTTGGAGGGATTCTACAAATTTTGCCAATTGAGTCTTAATAATGCCATTCATGCATTCAACTAAACCAGAGGACTGAGGGTGGTAAGCACAGTGAAAGTGTTGTAAAACCAGCCAAACAGCACAGACTTGTTGAAGTACCTGACTAGTGAAATGGGATGGCTGTGAAGTTCAAGAGTTCTCTTACTGGGGATAATCTTTTCCAAAAGAACTTTAGTCACGGAGAGGCAGTAGCTCGTCTGCAAGGGAAAGCTTCAGCCCAGTGTGAAAGCATGCAGACTATGACTAAAACATACTTATATTCATGAGACAGAGGAAATTGTGTGACACCATTTGCAGACCTCGAATGGTCCATTAGGCAGTTTAAAATGTCCAGGAGCAGTAAAAGCAGGCTTCCCTGGGTTGTATTTCAGACAAGCAGGACAAGTAAAGTAGGCACTTTTTGTGGCTTTGTTAGTGTTTCCCTACCAATACTGATTCATGAAGGCTCTCATTTTGTCAGTAGACCAAAGATTTAATGCATGTACAGTGGTGAGGAGTGGGAATTTTAGGGTCTTCAGTAGGGCTAGGTTGTTATTTGGTCCAAACCAGAACTTTCTCTTTTTATCAAACCAACAATTCTTGAATTTCTAATCTTGTTTTTCCTTTTCTGAGGTCAATTGTTGGGCTTCTCTAGCCAGTTTTTCTAAGTTATCATTTGGAGAGATATCCCTTTGGGCCATGAAAAGGGTTGGTGGCTGTTGGTTCCTTAAGGGCAGCATTCCTTGTGAAAATGTAAGCAAGGTAATTTTCCTTAGCTTTCAGAGAGTCAAGTTTAGAATGACCCAGAATACTGATAATAGCTAAAGTGGCAGATAAAAGTAATGCATCCAATAATTCCTGAACATAGGGGCCATTTTAAACTTTATTTCCACTGGAAGTAAGGAAGCCATATTGTTCCATAATATTAAAAAATCATGACCTACTCTGAAAGCATATCTACTATGAGTATAAATATTGGCAGTTTTGCCCTTGGTTAAAGTACAAGCCTATGTAAGAGTGTATAATTCAGCCTTTTGGACCAAAGTAGCCAGAGGAAAAGATACTCCCTCAACACTATCAAAGGCAGTTGCAGTAGCATAGCCAGCACAATATTTGCCATTTTTACCTTTAAAATAAGAACCATCAGTGAACCATGAGAAGTCAGCATTACCAAAATGAATTTCCTGCAGATCATCACGAGGAGTCAGGAGGTGATTCATCAGCATTAAGCAGTTGTGAAAGACTTCATCAATGACAGAGGAGAAAAGAGTAGCAGGGTTAAGGTTATTAGAACATAAAAGAGGAGGAGTTAACAGAAGGACTTCATAGGAGATGAGGTAGCCAACTGAGAAATGTTGAGTGGATTGAGAAGTCAAGAGGGCTTCTACTGCATGAGGTACAAAAATTGTTAAAGGGGCTCCCACAACATTTTTCTCAGTGGCCTTAACCAAAAGAGTGGTGTTAGTAATGGCTCTAAGGCAAGGAGGGTTGTCCTCTTGCCACAGGATCCAGTTACTAGCTAAAGTACCCAAGGGGTCAGTGGTGGTCCCATTGACCTGTTTTTAGATGAGTACCCTAAAGTCATTCCCTTCCCTTTCACATACACAAAGGAAAAGGGAATCTGAGAATAGGGATGCCCGAGGGCAGGTGGGTTTATCAAACTTTCCTTTAAGTACTAGAATATTGTATCATCTTATTCTTCCCATAAAATTGGGTCAGGGTTGTTATTTATCAAAAAATACAGAGGTTTGGCCATAAGAGAGAAATTGGAATCCAATTTCAGCAGTAACCAGCTAGCCGGAGAAAACGTTGCAGTTGGTGCTTAGTTTTGGGTTTTGGGAAACTTAGGACACCATGAAGCCTATCTAAATTTAGGTGTAACCCTTGTTCTGATACCAGATGCCCCAAATATCAAACTTGGGCTTGGGAAAACTGCAATTTTCCTTGGCGACCTAATGTCCCTTTAAGGCTAAAAACTTTAGCAGATGGATGCTGTCTTCCTGTGAGGAGGCTTGAGACAGAGAGCAAAGAAGCAAGTTACCCATATATTACAACAAAGCAGAACCCCCAGGGAACTTTATGTCAACCAGATCAGCCTTCAGAATTTATGAGAAATAAAAAGGACTCTCAGTAAAACCCTGAGGCATTACTGTCCAGGTGAATTGTTTTTCTTCCCAAGTAAAGGCAAAAAGGTATTGGCTAGCTTCAACTGGAATACCAAAGAATGTACCACGTAAATCAATTAGAGTAAAGAATTTATTTCCAATGGGAATGGATGTTAACATCATATGAGGGTTAGAAATGACAGGATGTCAGGGGATAACAATATTGTTTATTGCTTGGAGGTCCTAGACAGACCTCCACCCTTTTTACCAAAGGGAGTTATTGTTGTAATATTGTGTAAAACTTGTCTTTCCCCTTGCCTCAACTCTTTTTTCTTTTGTGAATAAATAAAGCTTGGTTCTTACTTAAGGAATAAACTCTCAACCGCCACCCCCCAAAATAGGAGTATCCTAGGACCTAATACAAGGGATAATGCAGCCTTGAGCCTTGTAAGCTTTTATTATGGGCTTTATAACTTGAACGACTTCTTTACTTATAGGCTATTGATTAATTCCAGGAAGAAGTTTTGAAGGATGTGTTTGAATCCTGATGAAAGTTGTGCTATGAATTTTGCCAATATTAGCTGGAGG